>NC_138055.1:50505630-51105630 GCF_964194185.1 Rhinolophus hipposideros
CAGACAGGATTCTCACGTCACACCTGAGCTGACTCCTGAAGGAAAAGTAGGAAGTAACCAGACAATAAAGAAAGGGAATGGGACAGAAGGAACAGTGTTTGCAAAGGCATTAAAACTTGCGTTAGAGAGCGCACTTTCCATCAGCCAAAGCCATGTGCAACCAGGAGGCAGTTTATTTAGATGCAGCGCGGTGAATACAAAGAAGTGACGAGGCTGGAGAGAGAAGCAAGGATTAGATCATGAAGGGCCTCAAAGACATATGACCAGACAGGTGCTTTAGAAACACTATTCCGGCAGCAGTTTAGGGAATAAATTAAAAGGGGAAAGACTGGAAGCAGAGAGAAAACTGGGGAGGTACAGTAATGCAGATAAGAAATCAGAAGCTCTGAACTAGAGGTGGCAATAGAGAGGATAGGGCAGATTGGAAACATCGAATTGTAGAATCCACAGGATTTAATGACTGATTAAATGTAGGAAGGAAGAGTAGAAGGCTCAAAGATGAGTCTCAGGTTTCCGGCCTGGGTGATTCAATGGCATTTCTTTAGATGGAAAATAACAAGAAAAACAGATCTGAGAGTAAAGATGTTTGATTTTAGATTAAATGTTGATTTTGAGGTGCTAAGGTATGAAGTGCAGCAGAGAAGTCTGGACTGGATATTTGGTCATCATCCGCACAGATGGTAAATGAAGCCATGGAGGAACCAAGATGACCCAGGATGGCAGTAGTTCCTGGCTGCCTACCCAACAGTCATTCTTTCCCTTCTTTCTTCTAACAGAAACTCTAATCTGTTCAGATGTTGCGGCAGCAAGGTATGAGATACCCTTCCCTCTCCCTAGGGTATAAAAACTTATCAGCCTGAAGGGTGTGGGCATTTCATTTTCCTTGTCAGTGAATGAGTTACGAATGACCTTATCCTAATTCGAGCCAAAAAAAATGTGAGGGAAGTCTTTTGGGAGCATCTGGGAAAGCTTTCCTTAACCGTGAAAAAGGACATGTGGCAATGTTCTCTTGTTCAGTCTTTGGATGTTGACGTAGAAACATGAGATGCTGGAGTAATCTTGAGACCATGAAGGGACAGACCTAAGAACTCTACAATATCAGAGCAGAAAAACTGAGAAAATGTGGGTCCTTATTACCACTGGCAAGCTGATGGATTAAAAACAAACGACAAGAACGTCCTCTATCCCTAAACAAATTTGTATGAGTGTGGGGTAAAAAAAATATATAAATATATGTAACATAAAATTGACCATTTCAACCATTTTTAAATGTACAATTCAGCGGCATAAATCTTCACTTGTGCAACTATCACCATCATCCATCTCCAGAACTTTTTCATCTTTTCAAACAGAAACTTTTTACCTATTAAACAATAACTCTTATTCCCCCCTCCTCCCAGCCCCTGGCAACCACCATTCTACTTTCTGTCTCTATAATTTAACTATTCTAGGGACCTCATGTAAGTGGAACCACATAATATGTGTCTTTTTATGTCTGCTTTATTTCACCTAGACTTCTTGCTATATGCTGTAATAAATCCTCTTATTGTTTGAGTCACAGGTGTGTTTTCTGCCTTTTGCCAACTGATACATCCTAACTGATATATCTAGGGAGAGTACGTACAGTGGGACAGGAGAAAAGGCCACAGGCAGAAACCTGGGGTGCATCAATATTTAAAGCAGTGGGCAGCAAAGGAGGCCAGGAAAGAGAGTAAGAAGCAACTTGAGGGGTAGAGAGGAAACCTAGAAAGTAAGACATCATAGACACCAATGAGAGGGGGGAAAGAAAACATTTAAAAAAGGAAGGTCAAAGGCTGTAGAAAGATCAATTTAAGATAAGGCCTGCTGGGTGAGGTGGCACATACCTGTAGTCCTAGCTACTCAGGAGGCTGAGGCAGGTGGATCGCTTAAGCCCAGGAGTTCTGGTCTGTAATGCCCTATGCTGATTGGCTGCCCACACTAAGTTAGGCATAAATAAATAAATAAATAAATAAATAAATAAATAAATAAATAAGGCCTGAAAGATACCTGTTGAATTTAGCTACTAGGCAATCAAGGATGACCTTGTTATAAATGAAAACATATCTAGCTAAAATTAGGCTCCACTTAACTCAACTAGCAGTGTTTAAGCTCAGGTCAGAAACATGATGCCCGTTTTCCTTCTAGTCCAAGATGACTCCAGTACAAGATAACCTGAAGAAGGCCCCACTACAAGCAAAGAAGGATCCTAAATCACCACGTCCGATAGAGACCCGAACACCAGGGAAGGGTCTGGCTTTTTCCATGGACAACCCTCAGCAAGTGAGTCAGAACACAGCAACAGGTCTGTTTCAGAACACATGGCCTAGCCATATAAGACAGTGACCAGATAAAAACTAGATTAATTTGTTTCTTCGGAACATTCTGTGGTACTGCTCTCTAACCAAAGCTTTCAGTTTGCCCTCTTCTTAGAATCTGACCAGTTTAAACTGCTCCATCTCCTGATATTCTACGGCTGCTCCATTGCTCCCATCTGTAGCCTTGAATACTGAGAACACTATACTTTCCTAATTACAAAATCACTGAAATTCCATTAGTCAGCCTAAAGCCCGAATAAACCTTTGCCCCCCAATCTGGTCCCACTGTGTAGGTCAAGATGGAGCTGCCAGCAAACAGATGAAATAAGCCAGGATTTGAACAAGGTCAACCAGTACAGAGCACCCTAAGGATACGGAAGACGGGGAACTGCCTACCTTCGGGAGTAAGAGCTGTCTGTGATCCCTTATCACCTCAAACACACTTCTACTCTAGGAATTACCACAGTATGTTTTATTCACGTTTGTCTGTTTCATTTTCTAGAGCTGGAACTTCCCAAATAATATGCCTTTAACGCATTACAAGGCAGCTGGAGATACGGATCCCATCAGTACTTAAAGTGGCTAGAGCCCTTGGGCTCGACATCTTGGGTTGCAAGCAGCTATGTCTCACTAACACCATTTTCTGTGTATGCCCTGATGGGGAAAAGTTGGGGAAGTACTCCCCCAGACTATGAGCCCCTTGCCAGCAGGGACCATGCCTTATTCATGTTTCATGTCCCCCGCTTCCAGCAGTGCAATCTGTAGCTAGATTTCACATACTTGTTGTTGAGAAGCACAGAACTACTGATAGTAGCAAAACATTTGTGAGGTTAAGACATTATTCTTTGGGTAATCCCCAATCCTTTTCCTGCATCTGACAAACTAGAGAAGTGGTTTCTATGTTCTCAGAGCTCAAGGGTTCCTTGGATGGGATTCGGAGGCTGCCTGGGGGAAAGGAGAAACCATGAGAGGCTCTAGTTATGCTCACCAACTCTCCCCCACCACTCTTTACAGAGCAGCTCCACTTTCATCCATTTTATGTATCAGACTTCAAATAAGATTTTAATAAGGTAAGGTTCGATTGCTTTAAAAGGGGGAAAGGGCAAAAAGCACTGCAACAAAGGACAAATGTTCTACTGCATGCTAAATCATGCTGAAGTTTAAACATTCATGCTGGACATTCTTGTGTATAACCACATAAAGGAAGGGTTACGCCAGGCTCTCACCAATAATGGGAGAGCTGAAAGGTACCATGAAATCTGCCACACCTAGTCATCTCACCTTTCTTCAGGAACACAGTGATAATGGTGGATACCTGAAATCTCAGCTATTTCCTTATTTCTGGTCCGTAAGGTACACAGCAGATCCTTTGCAGACGTCCATGACAAAGCTCTAACACATTCATGGAATCCCTACCCCAGCTCTTTCCCAGACTACAATACAAAATATTCAAACATTTGTGGAACTCTTTCCAAATGCTTCCTAGGTCTTTTCATTATCAAAAAGTTCACTATCTATATTTGTGACAGATGTTAGAAAAGGTAGACAGAATTACTCTGGACCTTAATATAGTACATTTTGAAACATACTCTAAGGCAGACATTTAAAGGAGATGTGACTAAATGAAAAGAGTCGCCCAGGAAATGGAAGATGTTGAAATGCTCATTGAGACGGAAAATAATGGGGCCCAGGAATCTAAATCCTGACCTAGGTCAATCAGGGTGCACCTTCATGGAAGAGTCAACCATTATCTCCGAGTCATGCTGATTGTTTTAAACATGAACACTATTCTTGAGCCCCCACATTCTCACCCTACATCCAAGCTGATGGTTCAGGGCCCCTGCCTTGCTCCAGCTTCACCTCCCACTCAGGCAGCAGGAGCTGCCTCTGTGAGGCTGATGCTGAAAAAAGATTTCACTGCTCATAAGCCTACAACCAGCACAGAAAGTCATGGTAACAAGCATCCCTTCACACAAGCGCCTCAGGCTGCAAGTTCTCCTTTTGTAAACCTTTAAGGTAGGCCTGAGTGCTCGTATTGTTATTACTATTGCAACGATGATCAATAGCAGCTAACATTTACTTGAGGCTTACTACTGTGTTTCCCCGCAAATAAGACCTAGCCGGACAATCAGCTCTAATGCGTCTTTTGGAGCAAAAATTAATATAAGACCCGGTCTTATATAAGACCCGTTCTTACATTATAGTAAAATAAGACCGAGTCTTATATTAATTTTTGCTCCAAAAGACGTATTAGAGCTGACTTTCCAGCTAGGTCGTATTTTTGAGGAAACATGGTATGTGCTTTGTACAATACTGGTGCTTTATGTGTATTATCTTATTTGATTCTCATGCCAGTACTATGAAATAGGTACTATCGTTATCATACTCTTTACACATGAGGAAAATGAATTTAAAAGAGAACAAGTAATTTCACCAAAATCACACAACTAGTAATAGCAGAGACAGGATTTGAACCCAATTTTATCTGATTCCAAGGTCCACACTCTTAAGTACTATACCACTTTGCCTCTAAATGCACCTGCAACAACAATGAGGAGAGCCAAACACAGTAATGTGCTGAGTCTCAGGCCTCTTGGCATCCATTTCTAAAAGAATATAGGGAAGCAGACTCCACAATTTCCCTCAGTTATTTACTCGGCTTTAACAAAGCTGATTTTAAAGAAGTTCCTTTTCTAACCAACAAATCCCACCCACTGTCCTCTGAATCCATTTCCCCTTATTATGACTCCAGTCGAAGGGAGCAGCAGAGATGAACACACACAGTATGATTCTTTGTGCACTTAAGACTTCACTTACATTCTTCCCAGCCTGCTGTCTGCCTTCCTTTATACTTGCATTCAATTTAATAATAGCAGCTACCATTGACTGGCACCAATTCTGTACCAGGCACCGCATATATATATTGGCTCTCTCCTCCATAATCTCCAGGATCCCCATTTGCAGACAACACTCTGAAGGACTTAGAGCTAATGGACGGACTCCGTTGCCCACAAAGGGGAAGCAGAAGAACTGGGATTTCAGATAAATAATGACTGTGTTCTAGTAACAGTTTTATTTTGGGGTCTTAGTTTCCATTATCCATGTGTGTTTTGTGCCTTTTAGGATGGTGGAGAGACCAAGACTTCTTAATTATTAGGTTGGTGCAAAAGTAATTGCAGTTTAAAAGGCTAAAAATAAAGGCAAAAACCACAATTACTTTTGCACCAACCTAATACAAAGGCTAAGGGCCTTTGTACTCTCGCTCAGCTATCTCCAGGCACTCTCCCTGACAGCCAAGCCCTCTCTTTCTCCCTCCTTAAACCGTAGTCAAAAAACTTGAGTTCTATCCATTTACGTCCTGTGTTCATCATGAGCGCCTACTGTGTGCACAGGCATTGTGGGAGACAGGTAATGAGTTCCAATTCCTGTATTCAAAAAGCTTAGTCTCTTTAGAAAAGCAAGACATGCACATAAAAATTTTGACTATGCAAAGTAATCATTCTAAGCTAGGAGGCAAGAGGCATGTGAACCTGTAACACATGAGGCCCCTTCCCAGCTGAATCCAAGGTCAATGATTCATTCTGTGAAAAGGTGAGCTCAATGGATCAGTTTCTTTCTTAGAATGAGCTTTTACAGACTTGTTATTCAAACTCAGGTTTAATGTGCAATGACCAATTCACTACCCCACTCCAGTCATAGCAAGTGGAGACACCCCAACAACAAGCCCAAGACATAATGGCAGCAAATTAGAAACAGGTAAGGAAGTATGCAGAGACTAGATTCTGTCCTGTTGCACTGACCCAAGCATTCAGACTCCTGCAGCAGATCTCCTACCAATAAAACTTTCATGCCATATACCAGCGGTGACCCAATCCAACAGCAGCACAGACAGGTTTTAAGTTACACTTCTCCCTCACCCAGATGACCTCACTATTTCTTCTCACTCCTGACCACATACCACACTCCTCCTGGCCAGGCCAGAGAGAGACTGGCAGTAATACAACCCAGAAAGAAGGGAACTCCCCCAAAAGAGGAGCTACCACTTTGTTAATCAAGCGGCCCGTTTTAACAGGGAACTCCACCTCCCCCTCCTTTCCGCAAACACTGGTGTAAGCAATGGTTCCATTTTCTGTTCCGGGAATCCTGGTACTTCCTAAAGAAAGAAAGCGGATTGGAAGACACAAAACTCAGAGCCAGCGACAAGATGCTCCCTCCTCCTGTAAGACCGCCCCCGCTTCGCCTGGGGGAGAATGGCACCACCTCTCTTCTCCAGGCAAAATCAACTCCCCCTGCCCTTTCTGTCTCCTCTCCCCCCCGCCCCGCTCCCCACCTGCTGCCCTCTTCCCGGCGTGCGGTTCCCGAGACCCGAACGCGCAACCTCGCCCAGAATAGTGCCCCTGGGGTGCCCCACTCGCCTGCCCTGCCGGTTACTCCCTAAACCCCCTACACACCCCTGCCCCACGATAGGGGGAGGAGGTGTCACCACAGCAAGGCTTCTCTCTGGTCTCCTATTACTAAGGTGGAGAGGAAGATGGGGTAAGGAAAAAGCAGCCTTCTCTAGCCCTTTCATAGGAAAAGGATACAAACAGCGATCGCCGCCCCCGCATCACCTCTGCCTGGACTGCTTTCTTCCCCCTTAACCCTGACCCCTCGAAAGCCCACCTTCTGCAGGCGAAGGGAACCTAACTGCAGCCCAGGTCGCCCCCTTGTGCGAGGCGGAGGACAAATCTGTGTGCGCCCCCGCCCCCACCGCAGCTTCGCGTCCTTCAAATGCGGGGGCAGGAGTGAGGCTGGCCCGGCGCCCCTCTCCAAGCTCCCGGGTGGGAAGGACCACACCGCCCCAGGCCTGGCACCGCCGGACAGGGGGGCTCTATCTCCTCAGCCCCCACCCCGAGCCTCTCCTCTACCGGGATCCGCCTTCCCTCCCCAACCCCTCACCTGTTCCTGTTCTCAAGCTTCGCCGCTGCGGCCGCCGCCTCCGCCCCCGCAGGTTCCGCTTGGCTCTTGCTCTGTTCCCTCCGGCTCCCCCAGCCGATTTCAGCGCGGCTGCTCCCCTGGCCCCGCTCCCTGACTCCCTCCTTCCTTCCCTCTACCTAGCACCGGAAGCCGCGACGGCGACAGGAGCTGTGCGGCGCACCCCCACCCCCAGACGGAGATACTTCCCACCTCCCCAATCACGCGAGAGCTGCGCAGCGGCGAGCGGCAGTTCTCGCGAGATCTATCACCATGGCAGCGGCTGCAGCAGAGGCAGCCGGGTGCTAGAGCTGAACCCCAGGCGGGGTCCGATGTGGGGGTTGGAGACAGCGGGCGGAGCAGGCGGGAGCCAGGGAATAGGGGTGAATCGGTGGGGACGGAGGTGACAATCCCAAGCTCCAGGGCCATACCTAGAATGTAAGGACTGGGGCCACGTGCTGGCCACACTGGAGACTGGGGTTGGGCTGAGAGGCCTGGGGGCTCCTTGCGCAAATCTAGGTCCTCCAGACCTCATCTTTATTTCTTAACCAAAGCTAGCAGCATCCCCGAGAGCCCTCCTACACCAGTGTCGCTGCTTACCACTCCTAATCTAAGACTAGGTTACTCAAGGGTCTGAATCAAGAGATCCTTTTCTGTAGGGAAGAGAAGGGAGAGTGCTGAATGTAAGAGACTGAAAGAGACTGAACTCTGGGCCAATTAAGAGGTTGGAACGTGAAAGACAAATGGTGGAAGCCTCATATTCAGAGGTGTGGTTTGAGGAAGTGTACTTAGATAGTTACAAATTTTAGTATCCCAAGGAAAATGACTTTGCCCCCATGTTTCTCTATTCCTGCCCACCCCCACTTCCCTCACACTCATTTTTGCACCTGGTCTAGACATGCAAAGCTGCCTTAGAATAGTATGACTGTGATAGAAGAAGGCACTAGTAATGCTGAGAACAGAAGAAGATTCTTTAAGTGCCCGCTTTCTACATTTACAGCAGTATAAGGGAACACATGACTCTTCCCTAAGGCCTCAACCAAAATTGTTGCTTTTCTGGATTTTTTTGCCTTGTTTCTTGTCTCCTTCCAAGAAGAACTAGTCCGGTAGATATCCGCACTATGTCTACCCCTTCAATCCCTGGTGTATGCATTCACCAGTCTCTTCCTCTTATCTCAGTCTGTTTTCTCATATTTTAACCAGGAAAACAACACGGCCCAAGGATGTGAAGCCAGGAGGACCCTAACTTCAGATGGTGAGGAATGAGATGGATGACAAGAAGCATGTTTATAACAGTGGTATCTGTCCTAGGCTGTTGCCATGAAGGGCTTTTGCCCTGCTAAGCTCTGTGTTTTAAATGGCAGAAGATTCCTCCAGTGTTATTCCAGACTCCTAGACTGGGCCCTGTGATACCTCCACATGATTACTTTACTCTTTCCATTTCTTTTCCTAGAAGTTTCTAGGACTACACCACCCCCCACACTGATCCTGAACATTCAACTTCACAAGCCCCCTTCCTAAGTACCCAGCCATACCTACATGCCTTGAGGGACTCTGTCAGCGTTCCAGCCCAAGACTTCAGGTCCTCTAGTGGTTGGGTTCCAGGTGTGACAGAAGGATGGAAATGGTGTCAGCCCTAATATGGTTAGCAGCAAGTACCATAGTATTTGAGTCAGAACTGATGAAAGGAACTGGAGACTCTCCCAGCCCTTCTGTCCTTCGCCACTGTAGAGTCTTGAGAGGAAAGTATCTGTTGTAGCATCACTGAGTGTTTCCCATGGAACAAACAGGAGCAAAGACAGGAGGAGTGCTGCCCAACTGGAAATTAGCCAGCCACCGCCACTCCCCAGCTTCCCAACCACTTGAAAGGCTAAGGGAGAAGAGCTCATCTGGAGCTGAAGGAGGTAAAGAGGCCTGACTTACAATTCATCTGTCTTTCTCCCTCCCTCTGGCTTCCAGTGGAGTTAAGTAAAAGCTGAAATTGTAGCCACCCTGCTCTGTGGGTTGCACACTCCCACTCCTGCCACTGACCCCAGGCCTGGGCCTGGGCCTGAGCCCAGCTCTTGTGCTTGGAGTAGGGGTGGGGGGGTGGGGTGTTGGCCTTGCTGACAAAATCCATTTGGAATTTCTCAAGGTTGTGGTTTGGGGCTTAAGTTTGCCACAGAGTGTGTCTGACGAAAGATGAGAGCTAGAAAGAGAGAAGGAGCCAAAGGGAGTACAGAGGAAGGAAACAGGAAAAGGCTGAAATAGTCTCCATTGGAGATTCTCCTTGCTCTTCCTAAGAGTGTGAAATTTCTGGACATTCCTTAGCATTATTCTGTCTCACATCCTATGTCCATTCTAGCTACCTCCCTCTCTCCCACACTAGACTCAGTCAGTACCTGAAATAAGGATGAGATACCTTCCTGCCTCTATCAAATTTTGAAACCCAGAATTCTCAATGTTCAAGTGGATATTTGGGACATAAAATTTTGCCATAAAGTACTGCCCTGACACAACATTCATTGAAATGTCCTCTCTACCCTGGTGCTACCATCATTTCACCTGATTTTGAGAGTAATTTGGGGAGCAGATATATCTATTACCTCAAGGCGTAGAGAGAACTACATAGTTCTACATTCCCTGCCCAAGGAGATGACCTGTTAAGAGTCAGCATCTTACAAACCCATAAACAGTCACTTGTAAAGTTCTAAATGTGTGGTGCATGTCTCTTTTCTAACTGAAAGGTAATGGTTTGGTTTCAAAGATATTGGGCTAGGAATAGAAAGATTGTAATGAAAGAAATTGCTTTCTTTAGTTATGGTTATCTCCTAAAAGATAAAGGAATTATTTCACTAAGATTAAATGCAGTAGACCTCTGAATAAGGAAGGACAAAATACATATGCAGATAATTCAGTGGGAGAACATGCTGGTTTTGCAGGTTTCCAGAGGGGAAGGAAAAAAAACTCCCTTTTGGAGCATAGGAATCCCTTTTATATGTTTCCCATTAGTCTTGTATCTACTTCACAAGTTCTCTGATTTGGAGCCAGAGAGAAAAAGCACCTGCTCTTTTGGATCCAGGTTCAAAGTTGGGATACCTTCAGGACTTGAAAACCCCAGAACAGAGGTGACCTCATGGTGTAGGGCGGGGTCAACAAACTACAGCCAGAGGACCAAATCTGGTCCTACAGTCCGTTTTTGTGAATTAAATTTTATTGGACATCCATCAGGTTATGTCTGGTCTATGACTGCATTTGATCTACAACAGCACAGTTGAGTAATTATTGCAGAGTTGAGTAGTTGAGACAAAGCCCACAAGCCTAGTATATTTACTATCAAGACCTTTACAAGGAAAAATAAAAAAGCCAGTCCTTGTTCTAGGGCAGTGACCAACGCAAAATCTGGAGTTGAGGCACATAGAGAGTAAATACGGCCTATGTTTGGATCTCTAGCCCCTCACACCTAGAAGCCTCCCCTGGTTTTTCACACTCAAAGTTGCTAACTAAGTCACTGAGGACCATTTCAAATCCTTTGTGGAAACAGGCCTCTATATGTAAATAAAGTCATTGAGTGTAAGAGAGTAGGAGAATTCACCTGGAAAATAAGCCATGGACTGGGATCCCAAGTGTGGGCAGAAATATCACCATCTGCGTCCACCGTTCCAGAAACTTAATTTATTTTAGTTACAAACAGGAACCAAGAACAAATCTCAGTACAATAAATTATCTATCCCCACCCCTCCTGCTGAAGAAAGAAAAAGAGGCTGAGAGTTGTAGGTAAAACTCTTTCTTTGAAGGGTCCCCTTTACCATCTGAATGAGGGAAGACAGCTTCTCTAAAGGACTGAACAGAGACTCTGAGGACTCAAAGGAGAGTACCCCTAGCACTCTGTTCCTTCCCTAAGAGAAACTTCTCTGCCTGTCTCCCGTTACCCCACAAGAGGGGGCTCAGGCTGCAGTAGAGGAGTTTGGGAACAGCAAATGGAGTGAGTGGTCTCTCTGGATACAGGTCTCATGGCTCCACACAATGCCTGGGGCTAGCCCTCAAAGGAGAAGTGTGGTCAAACGACAGGGACTCCCAAAAGGATTATGAGTCAGAGTTAAAGGAAGCCCCGGGTTGGGAAGAGGGGGGGCAATACAGTGCATTTCATCTTAGTCCATTCAGTTGTTTAAGGAGAAGAGGGGTGACATCTTCCCGTCAAGGCCCTCAGACTGTGGGGAAGACGGCCACATGTCACAGACTCCATCTGACCCCCACCACCCCCAAAGCTGTTTCTAGGTAGACACTTTGAGCTTCCAGGGGGGACAAGATTGACTTTGGACAGAAATCAGAGGAAAAGGCTGAACAGTGCCCCTCCCTTCCCCCAGCCTGCAGTGAGAGGCCCCTCACTTACACACGTTGACCCACTCTGTGACCTTGCATTCATCACACAGCACATAGCAGCACCAGTGGAAGCGGCAATGACAGCGCTCAACTCGTGTCTGCCGGAGAACGTTGTGCCCACGGCCACAACACAGGCTGCCACAGCCATCCAGCAGGCGGCTGGTCTTGTTGCAGGCCCGGCCCCGCGTGCCTGGGGAGCCCACGGTGGGGTCTCGCTCACAGAAGTCAGGAGACTTCTCAAAGTAAACCAGCTCTCCTGAGAGGCGACGGGGACGCAGGCGAGGCTGGAAGGCTCCAGAGTTGCGGTTGTGCGTATCGATGAAGATGGCCCGGCCCAGACGCTCCCTCAGTGCTGCTCCCACTGCCCGGAACTCCGGGGCGGCTCTCCAGCAGGTCTTGAACTGGCAGCTGCCTGACGTGCCATGGCATTTGCATTTCCGCTTCAGATTTTCATTCACCACCTAGAGCATCAGAGGGGGAAGAGGTAAAGGAAAGAGCAGCAAATGGATAGAGCACAGAGGCACAGGAGAGGGGAGGGAACAGAGAGCACAAGGAGGTAAGAATAACCAATGACTGTGGAATATCAGAAGAGAAAGGGCACTGTGAGGCTGGCTGATAGCCTAACTCCCACATTTTATGGTTGGAGAATGAAGCCAGAGCAGAGGGAGTTGCCCATGTTTAATCACTAGCTGGTCACAGAGACTCAGCTGGTAGTTAGCTGGTAACTGAACTCAACTCCAGTCATCCTGACTCCCAATCCAGTGCTCTTTCCAGAATAAGCACTGCTAAAATGGGGAGTCTGGCCCAGAGTACCCCTAAATTCTGTAGGGAAGGCAGCTGTAATCATAGCTACCGTGTCATGAACACCTGCCAAAGATGGAGGCACTCTGCTAGGGCCTCTATTTGCTAGCCCAGTCTTAATGACATTGTAAGGTAGATATCCTGAGACGCACTTTACAGAAGCAAAACTGAGGTTAAGTGACTTGCTAGAGACCACCCAGATGGTGACAATCACCCACCACACCTCATCCTTTTAGTCTGCTGTGTTTCTCAAACTCTAACCAGGCCTGGAGAGCTTGGAAGACCCAGGACAAGTTGCACACACGTACCTGGCGGCCCACCCTGTTGTTGTGGATTCGCATTCGTGCCTGGATGTCCCGGGGAGCTTCCCTGGAATCCAAGAAATCCCGAGAGAACTTCTCTCCAAAGTCCATGTCATGGTTACAGCCACCCCATTCCCATGTGTCCTGGGGGCTAGGGCTGGGGCCTGAGCCAGGGCCTGGGCTGGGCAAGGAGTGGGGAAAACTCTTGCCCCGGGACAACGCCTGCAGCTGCAGCAGTTTGGCTCTCAGCCGATCCTGCTCACCACTGCCCTTCCAGCCACAGCCGCAGCTCACCAGCTTGCCCAGGCTGCAGGCCGTGGCTACCGCATGCATGACCCCAGCAGCCAGCATGGAGAAGGAAAAAGCACTCTCACGGAAACCTGGGGATGAAAAGGGTGTGATGGTGAGAGTAAGGTTGACAGGCAGCTGAGAGTAGGAAGGCAGAAAGAAATAAACAAACAGCCACCCTCCGATTCCAGAAATTCCTAACTGAATCCTGACCCTGCCATTACTAGCTGAGTAATTTGGGAGAAAGTCACAGGAGACGGAAGGAACAGAAAGTGCAGAGCCTCAGTTTCCTCATCTATAAAGTGAGAGGATGGGTTGAGAAGATTGATCGCTGAGGCCTATTCTGGCTCCAGAATCTGGGATGTTCAGGTGTGGATGAGAGAGCTAGCCTAGAGGGAAAGATCCCTGGGGGGTGGGAGATGACTAAGAGGGAGTCCCTGTGGTCTTTGAAGATGTGTTCGCTGAGTTCTACATCTGAAAGCTTCAGAAATTCCCCAGCCCTGCAGGGAGCTCGGGTGGGGTGGAAGCAGAGGCCCTTGGGGTTCTTTTCTTCTTCCTTCTCTCTTTCTCCTTCTCCTCCTCCTTCTCCTCCTCTTCCTCTTTCTTTTTCAGGGTTATTTTAATCAGTCTTTTAACCAACCTACCCTACACCACCCCAAAACCCCCCAAAGCACTGGAGTTGTGGAGCTGTCTTTCCCTTTTCCAGTTTCTAGTTTTATATTTGTCCTTAAAACTGCCCTTTATGTTTATCCTAACCTGCTATTACTCTATAAAACGCTGGGAAGGGGAGAGAGGTGGCGGTGATTTTCCCTAAGGCCCTCTTAAAATATTGGCTCCTTTGTTTTGTTTTAGGGGTCACAGAGGCTCAGGATGACAAGCCTTTCCCAGGCTTAGGTATATATGCTTCTCATTTGGGCATCAAAGCCTTCCCGTATACCACGTCCTGTGGAGAAAGAGGGGGTCGCTCACTTCCTTTTAGGCAGGGGCTCTCTGGAACACAGAGAGGATGAGAAACAGCACCTCCTTAATGGCCAGGTTTTTCCCACCCCAGGATGCAGGGCTCCTAGCTCAGCCTCCCGATTCCCCCCAACCCCAACCCTCCAGGGGTGAAGCTGTTTGCACACGTCTTGGGAATTCCCCCGCAGATGGCAGCTGCCTATTAACCCTGTAGTCCCCGAAGTACTGCCCCCACCCTTGGGCTCAGCCCAGGATGGATCTTGACTCCTCCATGGAGTAAACTCTAGCATGGCCTGGAAAGAGGCAGCAATGCCTCCCAGACCAGGCCAGCAGTGACCTGTTCTCCACCTCTCCAGCCTTCCTCACCTGCTCAGGTGAGCCACCTGGGGCCCCCACGCACAGAGGAGGGGGCTGCGCCCCTGCTTCAAAGCCATCAGGGTCTTTGTTCCCAGCCTCAGCTCCTGGGAACCCCAGCAATTAGGGGAGTAGGTTTAACCCTTAAACAGTTGGGGGCGGCACCCCACCTCCGCTGAAGCTCTGGGGACACCAGCCTGGGCTTGTCCCTCGGAGAGGGAGGGGGTGAAAATTGGGGGAGGAAATGAGGGGGGCGTTTGAAGCTTCCAGGACTGGGGGCATCTCTTGCGCACAGGTGCAACCCAGATCGAGCGGGGTGGAGGCAGGAAAGGGGGCCTTAGGGTAGGGGAGCAGGGACCCAGCTGCCTTGCCCGCAGCGAGCAGGTGGAAGTCAGAAGCGCAGGGGCCCAGACTGGTGGCCAGACCCAGCTCTGCGAGGCTCCCGGGGGGAATTCCCAGAGAGGCCCCTCTCCGAGTCGTGAACCCATCCCTTCCCTCCTCCTCTCGCCTCGGCCTGCCCCCACCCCCAGCCCCTGCGGCGGCACGAACTCGCCCCGCCAGGCTTACCGCGCTTGAGGATGGCGCTGTGGTGCGGCAGGCGGCCGCCGCCCTCGAGCGCCGAGCAGTTCCAGCGCTGGTCGCGCAGCTGGTGCTGACACTCGTGGACAGCGATGTGCAGGCCCTGAAGCGCGGACGCTGTCACGTCGGGGCTGCGCAGGCACAGGCCTAGCTGCCGCTTGCTCAGGCCCGACAGCGTCAAGCACACGGTGTTGGCGGTCAGCGGCGGCTCGCCCGGCAACTTCAGGCCCAGAATCTCATTGCTTAGAGCCCTGGGAACGGAGAAGGCGTTTAGGGGTCTGTGGTCCAGGCCTCGCGTCCCCTCCGACTCCTCCCGCCCCGGGGCGTGCTTCTAGCCCAGGCTTTCTCTCCAGGGCTGGGTGAGAGGGAAAACTGCTCACCGACTGCACAAGGCCAGGAACAGGAGACCCACGAAGCCCCAGGGCGGAGGCCGCGGCCGGGGCTCCTCCGGCATGTCGAAGCCCGGGCCCGAAGGCGCCGGTGGGCAAATTGCTCAGGGCCTGCGGGACAGGGAGACTTAAGGACGGCTCCGGAATAGGGTGGCTCGCCCGGCCAACCGAAGGATGCCCAACTTCGAGATCCTAACTCACCAAGGTCACCCCGCTAATCCTTCTCTTCCCTCCCCAAACGATACAGTAAGAATCACTGCCTTGGCTTCCAGAGTTCCTGGGCCCTGGAGGAAAAATCCTCGCCCCGCAACTGGGACTTATTCGAGCTCCCCTGGAGCCAACCCAGCCAGACACGACGCCAGGCACACAGGCACACACTCACGTTCAAACTCAGACACACAGACTCACAAACGCCACTCCACCACCTCGCCCACTGCTCCCTCTTCGAGGGCCTCACGACTCGCTTCCCCCACCCTACACAGCTTCACGCCCGCACAGGGCTAGAGGGCGGGATGGGAGGGGGTTCCCCGCCACCTACAGCCAGCCGGGTGGGGGTGGGGGAAGTGTCGCCTCCAGGTGCCGTCGAGGGCAGGCAGCCTCCGTGAGAAGCGTGGAGGAATGGGCTCCCCACCGGCTCTACCCTAGTCCTCCGCAGTCGGGAGAGAGGGAAGGCTCCAGGTGCGGCCAAGACAGGGAGGGGACCTGGTTCCCTCCTGAAAGGGACCGTGGCGCAGGTTCAGTCCTCTTCCTCGTCTGTCACCTTTCCCAACTACATGTTCTCCGCCTCCGCGTAGAGGAGTGCTCCCATCTGGTGCTCACAGGTCCCAGCCTCAGTCCCCACCCCTTTGCTTTCGCGTTCATTGCCCTCCAAATCCGGGGGCACTCCTTTACTTGCTGGGTCTTTATCTCGGGCAATCTCTCTGGCTCTCTCTGCATCGCTGTGCCCCTGTGGGCGGATGCATGTCTGTGTGTCTGACTATCCGAGTGCCTGTCTCGTCCCCGTGCGCGTGTCCCTGCCCTCCCTGCTTTCCCAGTTCCCATTACCTCCAGCTGCTCTGGGGCAGGGTCCGCGACCGGCGGGATCGGGTCGCCTGGGCTCGTGCTGCTCAAACAGTGGGGAGACTGCGTCGGGTTCTGCCCCCTCGGCAGAGCCGCATTCTTCCAGGGCAGGGCCACTCCTCTTCGCCGCTTTCCCAGCGCCGCCGCGGCCGCCGGGAGGAAGGGAGGGAGGAAGGGAGGGAGTGATCGAGAACGCGAGCGAGCGGGCGAGCAAAGAACAGGGGGCTCTGGCTGGAATCGCGCGGAGCTCCCGGACTGCTCTGCTGCGGCTGACAGAGCGGCGGCCCCTCCCCGAGCCCGGGGCATCCCCACCCGGCTCCTCTGCACCCCCCGCCTTGACCCCGAGAGCGCAGTCGCTCCCCCTCCTCCCAGCGTACACACACACCCTCTCCCCCGACGCCGGGGTTCAGGCTTGGCACCACTGAAGGAGGAGGTGACCAGAGTTCCTCTCACCTGCTCTGGAGTCGCCAAGGCTGCAAGGAGGGTGTAGTGACCCAGACTAGGCAGCCAGGACCCTGGTCCCAAGTGGTCATTTCTCTTTGCCTCAGTTTCCTCCACAAGAGCTGAATGGCTGGAGGGTGCCTTTGACAGGATGAAGACGGAGCTTACTGACTTCCTCGTTGGACAGTTGCGTACTGAGCCCTCAGCAATAGCGCACCGCAGGGCACTGGGAGCCAGTGGGAGAAGTTCCCTTCTGGGTGGCTTGGCTTCCACCCACCTCTGAGCCCTGTGCCTGCCCCTTGGGAGGGGTCAGCTTTGGCCTCAGAGTTTGGCCCTAGCAGAGGCTGGGGGTAGCCCCAAAGATCTTCAGCCTGCTCCTATCCTTCCTTTGGCTTGCAGGCATCCTTGCTGGCAGAGGTCTCCTGCCCTTCCTGGGATCCAGGATCTGCACTTTGGGTGGCCCATATTCCTGCTCCAGGCTCGCAGACTTGTTTCACATGGAAAGAGGAGGGCCTCAGGATCCCAAACTGAGTCCAGCCCTAGGAGAACAGGGAAAGAGCCTGATCTTGGGGAGCACAGACGAAGCCAAACCACCTTAGGGAGCTCCGGTGGCAGCGAAGGGGTTAGGCACCACTGCACTTTTGCCTGACTCACCCTCCCAGCTCTAACCACTTCGGGCTATTTTTGCCAGAGAGGGGCCCCAGGCTTCCCAGCCGCCCCCCCTCCCGCCCCTGCCAGACCGCAGCCCAAGGCACTGCTGGCCCTGCAAGCCCAAGGCTGGCACGTTGACTCAGAGACAGGCCCCCCAGGGAAGCAGAGCCACGGGGCTGAAACCCACAGCCACAGTCATCTCTTCCTTGGTGGTGACCGTGCAGCTCGCTGGGCAGCCAGCTTTCAGCCTGTGCTGACGCTAGTCCCGCACCGTGCTGTAGGGGGCACTGTTGTCTAGGGGGCAGAGCCCTCTGAGAGAGATCAGTGATTTTTCATCTACTGGGATATTGATTGACCACATTTATATGCCAGACCTTGAGCAGGCTGGGGAGGTGAATGTGCAGTGGTTCCTGACACTGGACAGCTGTGACCACAGAGGGTTGCTTTTCTTCGATTTCCCACCTGAGTGGGGACAGGGCAGGAGAGGGAGGGAAGGAACCCTAGAGTCTTTGCCTCATCCTTCCTGTTTAGGAGCCAAGAACCAAACTATGTGTGGATTTTGAGGCCACCATAATCCACAAGCCCTATGTCAGTAGCGTTCGTCCTTCCTCCTGGATTTGGTGATCCTTGCCACTGTCCTTCTCTTCCTGCATGTCAGCCTGGAACTACACCCAGGTCTACACCTAGAGAGGGGGGCGAGGTTTCCTATGCCCCTCTTCTCCCATGGGGACTGCTTGGACATTTATGTGTCTCTGGGTCTCCCTCAGGTTTGGGATTGTTTCTTCTGATCCTACCCTTGTTGGGCTGCAGCATAGTCAAGTGCCAAGGAAGAGCCAGGTCAGAACTATGGATTCTAACTTCTCAATGACCCCAGGGCTCCCCAACCTGGCCTGTCCCACATCCAAAGACCCTCACTCTTGCTCCCTCACCCTGTAGAAGCCTAGCTCTGGGACAGGAGGCCACAGGCAGGCAGACTGGGTGGCCTGAGCTGGCCCTCAGTGCCCTCAGCCCGACCGGCTGGCCTGAGCACTGACCCGCAGGCAGGCGACTGGAGGGTGGTGGGGCAGGCGGGGCCTGGAGAGGGCTGTGGGTACACACCCATTGCCTAATACCCCAAGCACGCGGCCAGCTCCAGGAAAGGGGAGGGGCGGGAACCAGAGAGACCTTGACAAGGGTTGGGGCCACGACTTGGGAAAGTGAGGGGTTGTCATTACTTCAGGGAGCAAGTGGGAACAAGCTGGTCCCCCTTCCCCTTGATGAGAAGAGTGGAGGGCTGCCTTCCTATTATAGGGATGGAGGGTGTAGTGGGAGAAATCTGGGAAGAACACTGAGGCCCTGGAGGGCGGGGGTCAGAGAAAATCGTGGGGGCCCCTGGAGATTGGGGGATCGAGCAACTGAGGCGGTGGCTAAAGGCGAGAGCAGCCTTGGGAACCTCCTTCTCCTCCTCCCGCTGTGTTTGCCTTGGCCCAGGGTCCCGGGTGAGTCATCTATTGCTGAGCCGCTGATAGGGGCGGCCAGGCCCGGGGAACCCAAATTATAGGCCCGGGAGGGATGGATGCGCCCGCAGCGGTGAGCTCAGCTGCGCTGCCCACCCTCCGCTTCTCACTCCTTCTGCTGCAGTACCATAGGCCACCACCTGGAGGCACCAAAGGGTCCGCAGCCTGACGGCGCCGGATTCTCAGAAAGCACCCCCTCATTCAGCAGATGGCCCTAAAAAGTCTGTGGGATTACTCTAGACAGAACTTTGCCCCCTTCTCTACCAGAGGCGGATGCCTTCCCAGTCCAAGGAGGCAGTGCCGCCTGCTGGTGCTTCAAAGGAAAGTAGGCTCCTCTGCCGGCACACTCAGCTTTAGTTTCCTGCTTTCTCTCCAGACCCCAAGATCAAGGTAAAACCCTTTTCCCCTCTGACATCACTCTCCTCTGTTCCCATCCTAGGGAGCTGGTGGTTTGCTACTGATTTTCTACTTCAAGCTTTTAAGGTTATCCGTGGTCAAAAGTGATACAGAGAAAAATACAGCAGAGTAAAAAAGATAGGTAGTGGGATTCCATTTTATATACCGGAGAGAAGAGGAAGTGAGGGAACAAACCCATGGAGATACCTGTGGAAGGGCATTCCAGAAGACAGGAAAGTAGTGCAAAGATCCTGAGACAGGAGCTTGCTTGGTATATTCAAGGGATTAGCAAGGAGGACAGTGTAGCTGGAGGGAGGAATCCACCAGGGAGAGAGCAGCAGACAATGAGGTTAGAGGACAGGAAGGAGAAGGGTGAGATCATATCAGGTTCTGTAGGCCGCTGTCAGGATTTTGCATTTTCCTTTGAGTAAGATGAGGAATCACTGGGAAATTCTGAGCAGGGGAATGAAATAATCTGATTTTCATTTTAGAACGAATGGATCTGACTATTGTGTGGAGAATAGACTGGGGGGAGTAAGGGTAGAAGCAGGGAGAGTTGTTAGGAGGCTATTGCCATAATACAGGAGAGAGGTAATAGTGGCTCTGACCAGTGTTGTAGCAGTAGGGTGGTAAGAATGGATCAGATTCTGCATATATTTTGAAGACAGAAGGACAGGATTTGTTGAATGATTTGATGGTGCAGTATAAGAAAACAGATGAGTCAAAAATGAGTCTAAAATTCTTTTCCTGAGCAACTAAAGGATGGAGTTGCCACTTACTGAAATGGGGATGACTGATCACAGAGTAGGTTAGGCTGAGGGAAGGATCAGGAGTTCAGTTTTGGACATGTGCATTTTGAGATGCTTATTCCAGTGGAAGATGTGCAAGTACAGAGTTCGGGGCTAGAGATATAAATTAGGGAGCATGAGACTGGCTAGTTCACCAAAGGAGTGAGTATAGACTAAGAAGAAGCTCCAGACTGAATTGGGGGTGCAGTCCCAATTTAGTTTAGAGGGTACATTGAGTATACAAGGTGGAACCAGATTAAGGAGACTGAGAAGGTGAGCAGCCCAGGAGGTAGGAATGATGCTCCAGAAAACAAGTGAGAATATTTCAAGAAGGAGGGAGTGTTCAATTCTGCCTGCTATTTAGGATGAGCCCTGAGAAGCAACTGTAGAGCAACACAGAGGTCATGGATGATTTTGCTAAGGAGCTGTAGTGGGTTCAAAGGTGTGATGAGGGTGGAAAGAGAGAATAAAGAAAAGAAATTGGTGCTAGTGATTAAAGCAAACTTTTGAGTTTTGCAGTGAAAGAGAACAGACAAATGGGGCAATCTTGGACAGTAGTGTGGAATCAAATAAAGTTTTTGGGTTTTTTTTTAGACAGAAGATATTATAGCATATTTATATGCTGATGGTGTGATCCAGTAAAGAGGTAAGTTGATGATGCAGGAAAGAAACAGAGGTCAATTACTAGAGTGATGATTTGCCCTAAATAGAAATTTGGGCCAGGTCATACATAGCATGACCCAGACTTAGAGCCCTTCCGCTCTTCCCCACTACTCCGGGTGGGTGGAATGATGGAACAAAGGATACTGGCTCCTTTTCTCATCCTACCTCTGCTTGTCACCAGTGGTCACAAACAAGTCTTCTTTGTCTTTTGGCCCATCTCCCACCTCCCTGGGGTTTTATCAATCCACCAGGCCAAAAGATTTCTTCACCTAGCCCCAGTGAGAAGAAACATCTAAGGATAAGGGACAAACTGCCTGTGGTCCATTGTCTATTTACTCGAGCCATCTGGGCTGGATGCCCTCTGCAGAGACTACTGGTTTTTGGACCCGTGGAGGATGCTGGGACAGTACATATTGTCTCTCTAGGTTGAATTCTTAGAAAAGCAAAGTACAATGGACTGGGCAAAAGGCCTGGGAAGGACATTTCCTTCCAAAATAACTTCCATCAGGATTCATTTGGGTTAATATGTATCTCATTTAAAATGCAAGTGCCCCAGGAAGATTAATTAAATTTATCAGGCACCTATTCCTTGGAGGGGAGATCATTTATGGGACTTGGAACTCTTTAGGATCAGGCCTGGGTACATTACTCAGTTAGAAAGAATCCTAAAGGCAAGGAACATGAAAAAGAGAGGATCTAAAAGGGAGGCAGGATGATCCTGGGGATCATTTTTATTTTTCTGTCAATTTTGAGAAGCCCCCTGACTGCTACTGCTGCACACTCACAAGTAGCTGCTCAGGTGGAAAGGAAGGGCATGGGCTTTGAGTCCAAATGGTCTGGGTTTTAGTTTGGCTCTGCCATTAATTCATTTATCAGCTCTGTGGACCTTGGATCACTATCTAATCTAGTTTTTCCTCTGTAAAATGGGGGAAGAAATGTAAAGGAGGAGATCCTCCCTCCTTCTAGGGGCCATTTGTGTGTGCTAGTGGGGTATAATAACCAGACGGCAGTGCTATACCCTGAATAGGCAACAGCAGCCACTTCTTCAATAAGAGGCCAAGCTGGCCTTGAAGCTGAGCTGGAATCCCTGGGAGGGAAGAGAAAATCATACAACAGAGGGGATGGTTGCAGGTGCTCTAGGTATCCCAGCATAGTGAGAGTGGAGAGATCCAGATTCTGGGGGGAAGATAGAAACTTGGCAAAAAAATCCCCAAAGAAATCAAACACACGGAGGCACAAGTTCCCTATTATGGGTTCAGTGTAGCCAGCAGCCCTTCTCTTCTCAGTCCTCTCCCACCCTACACACAACTGACATCTACTCCATTGCCCTTTTCTTTCTGAGCCTATTCCTCAGAGATTCAACCATTCGGGGTCTTCTCCATCTTGATATCACCTTGGCTGCTGGCTCAGCCTCCTCTCCCAGTGACATGCACAGGTTGACACATGCTACAGGGTGACACACCATAGAATGATGGAAGGTACACAGGACAAGAGTGACACACATATGCATATTTAATCTCCCCACGCACATACTCATCTACCCAGCCACCCACCTCCACTCACAGTCCCAGACATTCTCTATGCCTCAGTCAACTGGGTCTCTCCTGACAGCAGCTGCCACCTCCTTCCCACACATAGCTGATGCACTGCCCCGGGCTGTGACAAGATGACTTGATGATCCCTTCTGACCTGAGCCAAATTCCAAGATTCTTTCAAATGGTTTCTAACATCCCTCCTCAGAACATGGAGTTTCTGCACATGAGGACACACATGAGTGTGTACACTCACAACACAGTCACACACGTTCCCCCGCATGCACTCACATTGGCACTGTCCCACTTACATACACACCACACAGACACAGCCACTAGTGTGCGCCTTCTGGCCCATAAGCACAAACTGCTGTTTCCTCAGGTTTCTCTTCATGGCCAGGCTCTGTTTGGTCAGCTCACCCCCCAACCCACCCCCGGGATTTCCCTGACCACAGCCCCACCTCCACCCGTCTCCCCCTTTTCCTTCTCTGTGCAGCCATGGGGGTTCCTGGGAGGGGAGGCGTCTCCCGGAGTCGCTGCCCAGAACCACAGCTTTCCTTCCTCCACTTAGGATGGGGGAGAGAGGGGACGCCGGCGGGGCCAGGGGTGACGTCGAGGGGACAGCCCCAAGGAGGGAGGCAAAGCAGCTGGGCTCCCACGGATTCTCAAGAAAAACCAGAGCACATTGTCGCCGCGCCCCCTGGCGGACGCTAGTCCCCGACGGGCTCCGGACGCGAAGAGGAGTGAGGCGGGCGCGCGTGGGAGGGCGTCCTAAGGGGAGGGGTCGGCGGCCAGTGCAGGCCCGGAGGCGGGAGCCACCGTGCAGGGGGCGGGGGTGAGCCCCGACGGCCAGCCCGTCAGCTCTCGGCTCAGACGGGCGGGAGCCACGGCCGGCTCGCTGCCCATTGTCTGCGCCCCTGACCGGTGCGCCCTGGTGCCACAGTGAGGCCCGGCGGGGCAGCCTACCATCGTCACTTCAGCCAGCGCCGCAACTATAAGAGGCGGTGCCGCCCGCAGTGGCTGCCTCAGCCCACCAGCTGGGACCGCGAGCCATGCAGCCCGCCGCCCGCCCCCAGGGCTGTTAGAGCCAGACTGCGAACTCTCGCCACTGCCGCCACCGCCGCATCCCGTCCCACCGTCGCGGGCAGCAGCCAAAGCCGCCCCAACTGCAGCACAGAGCAGGCAAGGCCGGGCAGGCCATGGGGCACTGGGCGCTGCTGCCTGGCTGGGTTTCTGCTACACTGTTGCTGGCGCTGGCCGCTCTGCCTGCAGCCCTGGCCGCTAACAGCAGTGGCCGATGGTGGTAAGTGAGCTGGTGCGGGGTCGCCACTTGTCCCGGGGCGCAGAGCCAGGGGCCAGCCCTATCCAGCTCCCACGCTCTGGGATCCGTCTGCAAGCAGACTCCCTCCAGCGCTCGGACTTCCTTCCGAGACACCAAGGGGCGCTCTGGAGCGGAGTTGCTCCAGAGAATCCAGCTCTGCTGAAGTGGGGTGAATGGTCCGGCCGCGGCAGTCCACTGTACTCCAGGCAGGGAGCCCACTCCCACCGCCCTTCTTCCCTGAGCCCCAAACCCCGCCTCACAGCGGTAGCCACATCACAGGTGCCCCTGCTTCGGGAAGCGAAGGGGTCAGGCGTGCGCTTAGAAGGCAAGAAGAGGGTGGGACTCCTAAGCATCTCACTCCTTGGGTGGGCATGAACTGAGGGCCAGGATTTCTTCCCTAGGCTACCGGAAGCAGGCTCTGAGAGCCAAGGTGGACATCTAATCTCCGGAGCGCTCATGTCTGCCCTGTCCAGTCCCCGGACCCAGGGCTCCGACCAGCCCTAGGACTCCTGGGCACACAAAAGTCTGGACGACCAGTCCTTTCAAGCTAGTGAGCCCGGGAGCTCGAAGTCATTACCTTATGACTTGCCACTCTTTCGGGACCAATAGCCCCAGGGAGAGAGCAGGGTGGGCACGACCTTTTTGGTTAGGGTGCACGTCCCCTTCCAGAGCCTGAGTTATCATGCGTCTCACCAGGGGCATCGTGAACGTAGCCTCCTCCACGAACCTACTGACCGACTCCAAGAGTCTGCAACTGGTGCTGGAACCCAGTTTGCAGCTGCTGAGCCGCAAACAACGGCGGCTGATCCGCCAGAACCCGGGGATCCTGCACAGTGTGAGCGGGGGTCTGCAGAGCGCTGTTCGAGAGTGCAAGTGGCAGTTCCGGAACCGCCGCTGGAACTGCCCCACCGCTTCGGGGCCCCACCTCTTCGGCAAGATCGTCAACCGAGGTGGGTACCCTGGAAGGCGACGCTTCCGGGACCAGGGGAACGCGGGGTCACCCCCAGGGCATGGGTGGGCGACTGCAGGGAAGATATCCCAGGCTCCTGCAGGGTCACGCGATCAACCGGCCAGGAACTTTAAGCTCAGCGCCAGCTCTGGACCAGGTTCGGTCTACGAGATGCTTTCAAGCCGGGCACCCTGGGCACGAAGCTTATCTTTTCTGAGCCACTGCCTCATAGAAAGGGGGCTCTGAGTCGTGGACGCTGGCCGGCGACCGCTTCCCCTTAACCTCCTCAAAGGTGCCCGGGAAGCTGCTCTCTGCAGGCGTGCGTCTTGCCTCGCGCCCAGGAAGGCTTGCATCGCTGACATGGGCGGTGTTTGCTCTGCGGAGAGGTCTTAGCGTTACAGAGTTCTTTCGCTCCCCTCTTTTCAGTTTTTCTCTCTGGAGCTGTCCTACTTCTATTGAAGCGCCCTCAGTCTCAGCAACGCGTGATTGAAGCGTGGACGTGGTTGCATGCTCACGCACGTGCTTTCCCTGTGAGACCAGCTTCCCAACACAGCCCGCCGCCTGGCTCACAGGACTCCAAGGGCGGAGGCGGGGCGTGGGACTCAAGGGTCCCAAGCCCTCCACTGAGGGTGCTGGCCGCACCCCGCGTGTCCGGTCGCTGATCCCCGGTCCCTTCCCCCACAGGCTGTCGGGAAACAGCATTTATCTTCGCCATCACCTCCGCCGGTGTTACCCATTCGGTGGCGCGCTCCTGCTCCGAGGGCTCCATCGAGTCCTGCACGTGCGACTATCGTCGGCGCGGCCCTGGGGGCCCCGATTGGCACTGGGGAGGCTGCAGCGATAACATCGATTTCGGCCGCCTCTTCGGCCGGGAGTTTGTGGATTCCGGGGAGAAGGGGCGGGACCTGCGCTTCCTCATGAACCTTCACAACAACGAGGCGGGCCGCACGGTGAGCGGGCTTGAGGGGCTCCGCACCCGAAGCGGAGTGGCAGGGATATGCGCATGGGCTAACCTCGGACTTGGGAAGTAACGGTCCGTGATAAGGCCAGGGGTTAGGGTAGGGAACCAGGAGAGGGCGTCCTGAGGGAGCGGGAAGCTTGGAAGGAAGCCAGAGAATGTAAGACACAGTGGCTGGGGGCAAAGGGATTCCTGCACTGAGGGCTGGTAGAACCGAAGAGGTTAGAAGTCATGCAACCCATAGAACATATTGCCTACAGCCCCTCCATTGTACAGATTCAAAGAATAAGGCAAAAATAAATAAATAAAAGAGGCTGAGAGGCCATGACAGATTCTCCGGTGCGGAGCAGAGTCGGTCCTGGTGTCTAAATTTCTGCGAGGTATTCCTGCCTCTCATCCCCTGGGCTCAGCTAGGCCTGGACTTTTGCTGAGGTCCCGGCGGCGTCCGGGAGGGGGCGGTATCCGGGATGGCGGCTCTGGCTTTGGCAATGCGGTGGGATAGCCTTTCTTTTCCCTTCCCCCCAGACCGTGTTCTCCGAGATGCGCCAGGAATGCAAGTGCCACGGAATGTCCGGCTCGTGCACGGTGCGCACGTGCTGGATGCGGCTGCCCACGCTGCGCGCCGTGGGAGACGTGCTGCGTGACCGCTTCGACGGCGCCTCGCGTGTCCTCTACGGCAACCGCGGCAGCAACCGCGCCTCGCGAGCCGAACTGCTCCGCCTGGAGCCGGAAGACCCTGCGCACAAGCCGCCCTCTCCCCAAGATCTCGTCTACTTCGAGAAATCGCCCAACTTCTGCACATACAGTGGACGCCTGGGTACAGCGGGCACGGCAGGGCGCGCCTGCAACAGCTCGTCGCCCGCGCTGGACGGCTGCGAGCTGCTCTGCTGTGGCCGCGGCCACCGCACGCGCACGCAACGCGTCACCGAGCGCTGCAACTGCACCTTCCACTGGTGCTGTCACGTCAGCTGCCGTAACTGCACGCACACGCGCGTACTGCACGAGTGTCTGTGAGGCGCTATGCGGACTCGCCCTCAGGAGCGTTCTCCTCAAGCCCCTCCCCACCACATCTCCCCCCTCCGGCAGATTCGCTGGTACCTAAGACCCTGATATGCGCACACCCAGTCCGTTCAGCCACATTCCCCGCGATTCCTACGTATCCTATCATTTCTCCCACCTTCTCCTACCTGGGGACTCCTGCAACCACTTGCCTGGGGCAGCACGAACCCTCTTGCCATCCTGAGGGACCTGCCCCGACCTACCTCCCTTCCTCTCCGCGGGAGACCCCGTTGCACTGCCCCCTGCTTGGCCAGGAAGTGAGAAACGGATTCGTCCCCTCTCTCCTGAGGGGTCAGCTCCAAATGGTGTTGCTCAACCTCTGCCACCGGGCCAGCGACCTTTCTGCCTCTCTCCCTCCCTCCCCCTTTTCCTATGTTTTCACCAGGTCCCCACATGCCCTTTCGCATTCTCCTGACAAGAGTGCAGACCCTGAACACACACCTGGGCGTCAGGGTCTTTCTCCTCCCCGCCTACAGCTGAAGCGGGAGATTCCAGGGTGAAAGGGCAGCTGCAGCTGTGGTGATGTGGAAAATGAGGTTGGGGGACCCAGCAGAAATATCCCCATTCTCCCAGCCTCTGTCGTGGAGCCATTGAACAGCTGTGAGCCATGCCTCCCTCGGCCACCTCCTACCCTTTCCTGTCCTGCCTCCTCATCAGTGTGTAAATAATTTGCACTGAAACGTGGATACAAAGCCACGAGTTTGGTTGTTGTAAATAAAACTATTTATTGTGCTGGGTTCCAGCCTGGTTTGCAGAGACCACTTCCACCCCACCCAATCCCTTTCCATTCTTCTCTCCTTTTGCCCTCTAGCCATTTCTGCTCCCTCTTCCCCCCTCCTCAATTTTTCAAAGATGCCTTTGCCTCCCGGAATCAGTATTTCCTTCCACTGTAGCTATTAGTGGCTGCTCGCCCCCACCGATGTAGCACCTTCCTCTCCAGAATAAAATCTCTATTTTTATCAATGATTTGATGGCTTTTCCTTGAATCCAGAACACATCATTGCTGACCTCTCTTAAACAAATAGGATATATTGGTGGGGGGCTGATTTCCTGGCCCTGCAAGAGAATCCTAAGATTCTAACCCTAGGATGACCTTAATAAGGCTACTGGGGATCCAGGTCTCTAGAAGAACCTCGTCAGTAGCCCAAAGACCCTGCAGGGTTCTTTTTCCTATTTGAACACCAACTGGTTATGTCATATTGGGCAAGTGCATGGCCGTGTCACTTTCTTCCCTTGCTGAATGGGGATGAAACAAACTCTGAGCCTGCCTTTCCTATCTGGAAGAGTCGGTGTGAAAATAGCTACAATTGAATGATAGCCATGACTGCGTTCTGAAAAGAAACCAAAGGAAGAGAAACCCAAGCAGAAAGGATGTTACTCCCCGCCAGTGTGGAGCTATTGGTCCCTGAAGCCTATGTGTATTTGCTTCAGCTGTGGTCAGTGCAATGCACAATGGGGAAGGCACCCTCCAAAAAAATAAGGAAACACCTTATTGGGAACCTCAGTAGTCCCCGACCCAGAAGCTCAAAGATGATGGTGGGGAAGAAGAAAGATGCAGGAGATCTAGAATCCAAATACAACCTAGACTTAAACCAATATAACCAAAAAGACACCCAAGTGTGGCCCATAACCAAACCATGAAGCTAGCCATTCCCATAAAGAGCCCATTGATGATTCTATTACTAATGAACACTGACATCTCTGTGTGTGCTTTCACCAGAGTCGGTGGAGTACTAACCCTGCCCACAGCCCTGTACCTATCTCTAACCTCTAACTCTAAATCCTCCTCCCCTCCCCTTCTAGGTGTGACCTTAACCTTAACCCTAACTTCTTACGAACACTAACCCCTTCCTCAACTCTAATGCCTGTCCCTAATCCCAACACTTCCCCCTAGGGGAAGAACTGAAGGGCAGGGTGAACTATGAAGCACCCCACCCCCAAGGGCAACAACTGATCCTAGCCGACTGGAGAATATCCCCCTCTCCCCAGGACTCTTTTGCTGTTGTTGCTGCCTCCCACCTTTCCCTGGATGTGTGAACTCTGACCCCAGCTGGCCTTTTGGATATGTGTGGGGGTAGGGAAGTGGAGCCAGGAGCTGCTAAACCCTGCAACGCCATCCCTTTCCCTTTCTCTCCATCCACCAAGCTAGCACCAGCTCAACTCTGATGGGCAGTCAGGAGGAGAATAGAAACCTTATTGATCAAGGTAGGAGGCACCTGACAGGCCTTGGGTTTCCAGTAAAGAACTCCCTGCAGAGAATGCCCAATCTGTAATCTAATGAACTATTAGATCCCCCAGCTCCTAAAGCAAGAAGTTAATGGGCTGCCAAAGGCAGGAGACGAGGCTTGGACTCCCGCTGAACAATGCCCAGAGTTGGGGATTGAGCAGGGTAGGGAGTCAAAGTGTTGGCAGCTGGCTTCAACCACTCTTCCTAACTCCTAACTGGCCCTGGGATGAGCTGACACGTAGGAGCTGTAGGAGCTGAAAGAAGAGCAAGAGGAAGCAGTGAATCCTATTGTGACCCAAGCTAGATTTTCAACAAATCTCTTGCTTTCTCAGCAACAGTTGTCTTGTCTATTAAACAAGGACAGTTAAGGGTACTTAGTCTTCTTCAGGAAGGTGATGATGTTCAGAGGCAATCACATACATGAAAGCTCGGGTCATTTGAACACTTGCTGACACCTCTTCTGTGCCAGGCACATGCCAAACGCTGGGGTACAGTCTTGTACCACCGTAGTGCCTTCTTGCAGGAGTTTGTGGTCTGGCCAGGGAGTCGAGCACATCAACAGATAGTCAGTATGACGGGGGGAGTCCAATGGAGGCTTAGGGAACTGTGACACCCTCTGCACATACATGAGGTTTAAGGACAGACTCCAGAGTCAAGTCCTGAGCATTTAGGCCCCTTACTTCCAGGGGCAGGACTTTGAGGGGGTGGTAGGGAAGTGCAGAATGAGCACTGACCCTCAACGGGACATGCACTAATAAAATAAACAAAGCATGCGAAGGGGCTGCAGGTTCTGCAAAGCACCACACAGGAGCTAATTATTTCTTATGATCATCTATGCCATCCTCACGCAGAGCGAGAACAGGTAAATCCAGGGAAGAAAGGCAGCTGTGCCTGGAGCGAGGCCTTACTAAGGTCTCAGGACCCAGAGCAGCTCAGGGGGGTCTCCATAGGATAGGACTATCAGGAACAAGCCTGAGGCCTAAGCCCTGCCCTCTCCACCCAGGCTATCCTCCCACCCACCTCTGATCTTCAGGTGCCAGACGCCACACACACAGGGGAATCTGAGGCTGCCAGGGACCCCAACACCTGGTTGGCCTCAGCAAATGAGGGAGGTGCTGGTCTTGAAATATCCTGGGGGAGGGGGGAGCGGAAAACCTGAGAGGACAGAGATGGCAGGACTGCACTGTCCCTGGGGGGTCAGCAAGCCGGCACCACACACACCCTGCCACATGCACCCTGGAAAAACCCTGTCAGTGGGGCTGCAAATACCCCAGGGTCCAGCACCCCCCACACACACACCTCAGGCTGGTTCAGTCCTCCTCTCCAGGCCAGAGGGAGAAAAATAACAAAATGAGGAGAAAATAAGCTGTTTGGCTGTGGTGTGAGCAGGAATATCCATGCAGAGCTGCCCACCACTCACCCTTACTCACTCTTTCCACACCCAGCCGGGGCGCCCAGCATGAGACAGACCACCCCTCTGCCCCCTCCCCCGTCTGGGCTAAAAGCAGACGCTGGTGAGCGAGCAGCAGGTTATAAATATGCCCAGGGAACTGCCGCCAACTCGCTCCCTTGTCATCCCCTGGGAGGGGATAGGGTGGGGTGGCTCCTAGGGAGGAGCCAGGGCTGCCCTGCTCCCTGGGGCACAGGAGGAAGTGGGGCTTCCAAGAGGCTACTGCATTTTTTTTTGCCCTTTTCAAAGGGAAGGAACCACTGCCACTTCATTTTTCCTGGACATTTGCTCATCTTCTCAGAGGTAAGGTCCCAGTCCTTCCTGGGCCATGGCTGGGAGTTCAGAATGAAAGGGCCCAAGGCCACTTGCTTTGTGTCATGGTGCAGGCCAGGCCCATCTACTCTCAGCAAAACCCAAGTTTATCCGTTCTTTCAACCGGCATTTACCGAGGGCCTGCTGAAGGCCAGGCCCTGTGCTTAAGCATACTTGCATGTGCAGTTGTGCACACATGTATGTTCACGCGCACAGCGGCCCCCACTGCCATGTGTTTATACCAGCTCCAGCCCTTGCTAGGGACTCGGCTTTAACCTGGCAGCTTCATTAGGAAGGGTAAAGCTTCGGGCTCCTGGTTCTGCCTCAGAGTAAGTGTTGGGGTGGGAGGTTGAGAACAGGGCCCTTAAACATTCCTGCTTCCACTACTTCCTAATAAATGAGAGTCCTTTCTCTCCTCCCTGCCCAATCATCTTCCCAACGTAGGTGCCATGTGAGGAAAAAAGAGACACTCTGTGGGATGTTGAGGGGCACCTGCCCAGGCTGCCAGAGCCTCCTGCCTCCCAGCCACTTGCCAAATAGGTGCCAAGCTGGGCAAGAGGGGGCAGTGCCACCCTGGGAAGCTTCCAGCTCTCCTCCCCCAGGATTGAACCCCTCCTTTCTCCCTCCTCCTTATTAATCCTCGGAAGTGAGGCCCCTATTGTGGCCCCTCACCCTCCTGGCCTGGCGTCTAATTAACTCCTCCTGCCCCCGGTTTTGTGTGCCCCCCTTACCCCACCTTGTCGGCCCCGCCCCTCCGCTCGGCCTGCTCCCCCCCACGGACATTCCAGCCCGGCTGGGCTGCTGTGCCAGGGCAACCAGGGCCGGACTGAGGCCTAATCCCCCTGCCGCCTGGCCCGGCTGAGGGAGCCCCACTCACCTCCCCGATCTCTGGGGGCTGCCCGGCTCTGCTGTGGCGGAGACACACAATTGGGACAAAGGCACAGCCCCCAGGGGGCTAACTCAGCCTTCACGCCCAGGTTGTGCGGCATTTGGGGAGTTTAATGAATTGTCCATCACGTCTTTCAGGGCCCGCCCGTCAGCCTGGATTAATCTTTGGAGCCCTGGTGGGGTAGGAGACACTAAGCCTGTATTTATTACTCTCCCATTGTCACTAATTGAGGTAATTATCTGTGACTCTGGCCTGGCCAACAATGCGGCATTCACTCCTGGGACCTCGATGTGCCTGGCTCCCACTCTCAGCACCAACCCTCCCTCCTCTCCCAAATGCACCAAGGGCTAAGTTGGGCCCTGGAGCATGTCGGGAAAGTGGACAATGTCCCACAATGCTTCACCTCCCAACTAGTGTCTCCCACAGCCACCACTGTGGAGCTGCAGCTAAGGAGAGGCCGGGTCCCCTCAAAATACATGAGAAAAGAAGGCAGTCTGTCTGGGGACAGGTTTGGCTGGTGGAGCCCTCAGGCCCCAAAGGTGCATGTGTCTGAGGTCTTTGGTTTTCTGGACTTTCTAACTCTTCATCTCTGAGCTGGTGGTGCAAGGGTCTCACAAGGCCCTTCTGTGGATCTGCCCTTATATCCCTCTAGCCTCCAGAGTTCTAGGGTGTTGAGAGGCCCCAACCCAGACGAGGCATACTCTGGGGAGGTCCCTAAAGCTACCAGTGCTAGCAGAGTGGCTATGAGTATGATGGGGGAGGTTGGGGAGAGAATAGAAAAGGGTTCGTCAGGGAGCTCAGGGGAAGGGCAAGAAGAGCAATTGAAGGAAAGAGCATCCAGGGGTCACACTAATGTGGCCATGAAGGAATCTTAGGGAGAAACTAGGATTTGGAGGGACAAATAGTGCCAAAGAGTAAATTTCACATGGAGATGGTTTCTGGGATCAAGGGGAATGGCCCTGTATAGAACAGGTGTGTGTCTGTGTGTGTCTGAATGTGTGTGTGTGTGTGTGTGTGTGTGTGTGTCTGTGTGTGAAAAGAGAGAGAGAGAGAAAGATAGTAAACGAAGATTTGGACAGGACTAGATGGTGAGCTCCTTGAGGGAAGGGTCTGTGTCTGGTCACTGTTGTTTTTCCAAGAGCCTAACATTGTACCTGGCACATATTAGATACTGTCAAATGAATGGGTGAACAGATGAGGCCTGTCGTACTTGCTTTGGGGTTGGAAGTCTGTTGGTTCTCATCTTCCATAGATGCACTCAGGCTCTTCATTCAGTCTCAGGACTTGCTGGAAGGAAATATCTAGTCCATCCAGGGACAGTTCTTGGAGGGGCACTTCACCAGCGGCAAATGTTAAGGACTTTGGCAGAACTCAGAGCTATAGTTGGAACAGCGCCACCTTGTGGTGCCTCTTGGGAGCGCCCCTGTAGGGACCCCAGCAAAGAAGGCAGGGTTCTGAGGGGTTGGGGGTGAGGTCACACCAGGCAGCAGCCACCCTTCCCACTATATATCTGACGCTGAATTGCCATGCCAGTGTTCCTGTGGCACAGTTTTATCATTTGTGCCTTCCTCTGCCAGCATTTTCTCCAGGCCAAGCTTGTAGGGGATGCAGAGCTAAATTAAAAGACCTACCCTTAAGTAGCTCATGGTCCAGTGGGGAATTCCACAAAGTAGCAAGACCAACAAAAGTCATAATCAAGCAGCAGAGAAAACAATGCAAAAGGCATTGAGGAATCATCTGGGACAGTCACAGCTCAAACGCTCTCTGCCCCCTCACTTCTCCCTCAGCTCCTCTCACTAAAGTTCAAACATGTTATCCTTGCTTTCTAGGGGCACTTCATGATTTGGCTCCTGTACATCATTCCAGGGGCCCATCGCTCTGCACCTCTGCATTCCTCAGTGTCTCTGTTCCCTGTGAAAGCTGTGTGCTCTCCTACCTCTCTGCCTTGCCCACACCCTGGAATGCACCTTTTCCCCATCTCTCGTTGTGGAAACCCACCTCGAATGTCCCTTCCTCCCTGGAGCTCTTCTAATTTCCCTTGGCAAAGTGTCCTTGCCTTCTGAAGCACCTTCGTGGCAGGGCTTTCATTAACCGCATATACTGGCTGTCCCATGAATGGTTGGTTATCCCATCCTCCTACTGGGCTTCTAGCTTTCTGAGGATATGGGCTCTGTGTTTTGTTCAGGCACATCGTATGCCCATCCTTGTGGATGGATGGATGAATGGATGAAAGGATAGATGGATAAACCAATGGATGGATGAGAGATGGGTTGGTGGGATGTTTAGATGGACAAACAAAAGGTTGGATGGATGGAGCAACTGTTCTCTGAACGGACTTACAAAAGACTATGTAGTACCAGGGGCTCCCAGGGAGGGAGCCTGCCCCAGACAGAGGAGCAGACAGACAGTATCCAAGCTGAACCTTCATTCACTAACATATGCACCCTCACTGATTTGTCTCCCAGAGGCCTGCGTATATTCCCACTCCCCAGAAGTCACAGTCTGTGAGCTGCCCCTTCCTTCCTACTCCTCTGGACCCTCTCAAATGCTGTCATTAACATATATTCTTTTGTTCTGCCTGCACTGTAATGACTCTGTGGGTTTCCTCTTCCACATCCCTTCCCCTAGATTGTGAGCTCCCTGAAGGTAGGAACCATATCTGAGTCTCTTGTGTATCTCTACAGCCTGGTATACATGTTTACTGAACATGTGGATGAACAAATGAATAACTGAATGAATGCTGACTCTTTTACCCCAGTCACATGTTTCACACTTCTCATATGCTCATGTTCAGACATCTCTCCTGGTCCTCTCCTACTCCCACATACACACCCACACTCCTGACCCTGCATCTCCTAAAGTCCCAGAGTTATGACCTGGTTCTTTGTTTCCTTTACTAATTTGTGGCTGATCTAGGGAAGTCCCAGGGCTCTCCTAAGAGTCTGAAAGGAGAGGAGGCTCTAAGTTCCTTGAAAGCCATATTAACTGGGCCCCATTTGGGACAGAAAAGGGCTTCCCTGGGAAGAACTCAACTGTGGGGAGAGTAGTAGGATCCTGTGCTAATCTGAGGGCTGCTGCTCCATCCTGACCATGCCCTCCTGCATCTGTCCCTACTCCTGACCTGTGATGCTGTCCCAAGGTGGGGGGTGGTGAGGTGGGAGTGGGTGTGGCCGTGAGGCTGGCTGGCTGGCAGACAGAGCCAGATTTAGAAGTCATTTTCGCAGCAGGGAGCCTCCAGCCTCCCACCCACAGGGCCTAGCAGGGCCAGTCTGAGATATGGCTCACCAAGTGCTGGCCCCCAGACCAGCAGTCACTCCTTCCATTCTTCTCTCTCTCCCTTTCTCCTCAGATGTTAGCAGATGGTGCTGATTCCACCCTTAGGCAAAGATGGAGGAAGTTCTGGGGGAGGGGGACATGTTACAATGACACCCTAACCACCAAGTACTCCCTCTATACCATTAACCCATTCAAGGGGTGTATCTCCACCCCAGGGATCCCCTCTTCTCTCTGCTGCCTCTTCCTCCTCTTCTCTATCTCTACTTCTCTCTTCCCCATCCTCCTGTTCCTATACACCCAACACTGATGAAGTAGCCCTAGAGAGAAATAATAATCAGAGCTTAATATTTATACATCACTTATTAGGTACCAGTCATTGTTCTAAGTGCTTTACCTACTGAATCATTTAATCTTCCCAACAAGCCTATGAAAGGAGCACTATTAATAACCTTGTTTTATAGCTGAGGACACCAAGGCAGAGAGATTGAGTAACTTGCCCAAGGTCACACAGCTGTATGAGGTTGAGGCAAGGTTTAAACCCAGGCTGCCAGGCCCCAGGGTCTACGTTCTAAACACAACACCGCCCTAGTTCTCTCACAATGATAGCAGCGTGGGTGAGCGCTTAGCAGCTGGCCTCCTGGGAGTTCAGCCTTAAAGAGGCTCAGGCAGCATGGTGGAGCCCACCTGCTCAGGGCCAGCCCCCACTAGCCCATGCGGCTCACCTCTTCTACCAGATCCAGAGCCGTGGAGCCCCTGAGCTACAGCCAAATCCAGGCAGAGGCTCTTATGGCTGCCCTGACCTTCCTCTATCGTCCTCCTAGCCTGACTCCATCCTCTTCTCGAGCCCAGAAGTCCAAGGCACACACTCCTCAGCTGGTCAGGCTCACCCCAGCCTGGCTTCGGTTTTCACTCCTGCCTTTATCTTCCATAACTCCCCTGAATGTACCTTCAACTCTAGTCAAACCAGACCATTTCCCCCATATCTACACCTCTTATTTTTGCTGCTTCTCTGCTTGGAACTCCTTTCCCCAAATTCTCCCTTGTTAGACTCACTTTGGTGAAGTGATTTGCACTTACTGATCAACAGTATCCTTATTTATGGGTTTTCACCTTCACCCCGTTGTCAGGCAGGTCTTACCGATCTCTTTCCTGGAGCCCAGCCCAGTGTCTGATTCCTCTCAGGTACTCAGTGCATGCTCAGTAGTTAGAACCGGTAGTAGATAGAACTGTAGGTGGAAGGGAGACAGAACTCAGGAACCTTTGATCTCTGTCAGACAGGAGCTAACTTGAAACCTGGTAGTGTGGGTTCCAGGATGGACCTTCCTGGGTGACTGGCCAATGTTCTCCCCTCAGGTTCAGAAGCCCAAAATGGACCCATTTTTCCCTCCAGTGAACCAAGATCAGGTGGCCTGGCTTAGGGTCCGGTCCCATGGCCTCTCAGAGCGCCCAGCCCCCTTCCAGTCCTGCCTGGACTCTCCTCTCCGGGGACGGGTGCGGGTGGAGAGTGACGTCGAGATAATTGGAGACCAAAACCAGAAGTGGTTTGAGAGCGGGACTGGGGATCTGAACGCTGAGCCTGAGTTGGAGTTGGCGGGACTCGCTGGGGGTGGGGGGCAGAGGTGGGGCCAAGGGCCAGGACTCCGCGACTGAGTCTGGGCGAAGCCCCCGCGCAGGCCGGCCGAGTCGCTGGCTAAATTTACCTAGGCTGACTCAGCCCTTGCCCGGAATGGGGGGGTGGGGTGGGGGGAGTGCACCGGGGCAGTGGGAAGAGCCAGCGGGGGTGAGGTGGGGGGCAAGGAAGGGAGAGTCCGGACTAGGGGAGACAGGAGTGGGCCGGGAGTTTCCATCAAATAAACGAGTCACCCCCCCCCCCACCGCCCACCAAGCGGGAAGGAGCTGTGGAGTCCTGGGGGAGGGACACTGTGGGGCAAGGGTCAGTGAAAGGAAGAAGACGCCAAGGTTGGATAAAGGGAAGCTTAGATTTATTGACCACCTACTGTGTGCCAGGCACTGTGCAAGGCGCTTTACGTACGTTACCGCATTACATCCTCACAACAACCCTGCGAGGTAGGTGTTTATATACCCCCATTTGACAGATGAGGAAACTGAGGCTCAGGGAGGTGAAGTGATTTGGCCAAGTTCACATGGCTAGTAAATAGAGAGAGGAAGTGTCCAAGATCAGAGAGAAAAAAAAGACTTCAGTGTCTAGGTCCCAAGCCGCTTGGCATGGTTGAGTACAAAGAGGGCTCGGCACGTTCCAGGGGTCTGAAAGGCCAGAGGCCTGCTCCGGACCTTGCACGCCTGGAGGCCGCAAGGCGGGGGACCCCCGAGCGGTAACGGGATCAATCGATTAACTGGCGGTACCGGGGTAGGAGGGACTCGAGGACTAGCTCCCCGAGAAATCCGCGACCTGCACGCGCCCCGTAGTGGCTACAGCCAGTATCACACCCCACACCTACAGGCTTTTTGGGACTAGCCTTTCTCTTTTTTCCCTGGCCGGTTTCTGGAAGAGGCAGAGACGTACGAAATTCTCGGTTCTTCAGATGGGTGATACCACCTGGGTGATAAATCGTGTTAACGATTCAGAACATTACTAATTAACAATGGGGGGAGGGGGAAAAGAGGAAGTTGTAAAGAGGTTCCAAGCTGATTCATTAGCTTCCTTCCCTCCCCTGCTGGGACCACCACGGGCCAGGGACAGTGACAAGGCCACCGTCCTGCCTCTCCTTGGAGAGCCCTCACGTAAACCCGAGAGACTGGGATAGGAGCCCTTGCTCGTTTACTCAGTTCTTCTGCAAACCCTGGAAAGTCTCTTGAATTGAGAGTGAGTGCAGGTGACAATAAAGCCACCCAGGGAGCCTCAGACTGTTCACTTATTCCTAACTCTTTCTTGGCTTTTGAAGGGAGGATGAGATAAAAAGCTTCCTCAAAGACGCCAAAACGTCGGGGATGGACTCTAGAATCCCCTTATTTTACATGCTAGGAGGCCTGGAGAGGAGAAGCGACTTCCCTAAGGTCACCCAGCAAGTCAGTGTCAGAGTGGAGATTGGAAACCTAGACTTGTGACACCGAAGTGCACTTTGGTGGTTACTTCTGGACCCCTTCCTTTTCTGCCAAGGGCCTCTCTGTCACGTGGTCGCCTCAGTCTGAAGCCTGTCCATCACTTTCTCCCTCTTCATGGGAAGGCTCTGCCCTGAAGTTGCCTTCCCGTGTCTATACCACTCCTGCCCTCCTGCCTGCTCCCGGCCAGGCCTCTCTGCTCAGCTCCACACCCAGTGCAGCCACCCTTGCTGAAGAGCTTGCCCGAGTGCCCTGAATGGAGCAGGCATTAAAGTCTACTGCTCACCCTCACCTGACCGGAAAAAAAAAATCATACGTCGCAGATATTCCCTTTCTTTCCACTTGGGCGGCTTCTATTTCGGGTATGGGAACCGGTATGGGTAGAGGTACAAAGAAGTCTGTGAGGAAGAAACGGGACCAGTGGGCCCAAGGATGGATGTGCTGGGGGACACAAATACAAGAAAGGGCATCTTACTGCCGCTCCCTACTTCCCTGCGGGGTCCCCCTTAGTGTCCCTCGCCCCAAAGAGGACCTCCTCGGTTCGGCCGATGACACCTAGAATGTCTGGGATGCTGTCGCTCAGCTCTGCTGTCTTCCCGCCTTCCCGGGTCCGGGTCCGCTCACTCCGCCAGGAGGCACCCGAGGCTTCTGTGTCGCTTCCGTCAGAAGAACCGCTATGGACACTGAGCTCCGCAGCTTCGTCCGAGTCCGAGTCCGGGGCAGTGTGGCGGCGGATGCGGGACACGGCTTCCCGCAGGGCCCCGGCGTAGGGCCCGGGGTTCCGCGCCCAGCCGTGGTTTGCGGGCCGCCGCGGGACCGCCGCCAGTTGCCCCGAGCCCTCGGCACCGCCCGCGCCTTCCACAGCCGCTGGGCCTGAGGCTGAGCGCTCTGGGCTACCTGGCTGCGGGGGAGCGTGCCGCAGCTTTACTTCGCCCACCGGGAGCCCCAAGATGCGGGAGGCGCGCTCCTCCAATGAGGAGTCCGCTGGCTTCCCGCCCTCAGCCTCGAACCCGTGCCCCCCACCCGGCTGGTGTGAAAGGCGATTGCTCAACAGCAGCTTTTGGCAAGGGGAAGGAAAGACCGCGGCCCCCTCGCACTCCTTGTTGGGCTTCGGTTGGCTGGGGGCATCCCCCACAACGCGTGGCACCCCAGCGGGCAAAAGCTGCACATGCTGGGTTCGAGGGGTGGGAACATACTGGGACTTGATCACCACGCACGTGGCGTCAATAACAAAGATGCCTTCTGCACGACAGGGGCCGCGAGAACTGCGGGGAAGGGTGTGGGCGCGGCGGGTTGCCTTCCCACCCTCCAAAGTCTCGGGTCCGGCCCCCTCTCCGTGACCCAGGGACTCTCTCCATCCTGTGCCTCCTGGAGCCCAGGGTCTGGGGAGGGTCTGGCTGTGTCGGGGTGGCTGCTTTTTAAGGGAAGGAATCCAGCATTTGGGGAGCCAGCTCTGTTCTCTACCTTCTTTCCCTTCCCCAGAGGCCTTGAGATGGGGCCTGGATCTGGGAGCGGGACGCGGGGGTCTGGGAGTCGCATTTGTAGCCCTGGGAGGAGCTGTCGCTGTCCCTGGGCTCCCAGCAGCTTTGGCGTGGGGGTGGCCGTCGCTACCACTGTTCAGGCCAGCAGCAGCCAGCCCCAGGCGTCTCTCCGCGGCCCCCTTGCGGGGCTCCGGCCTTGGCCTGGCTGTTCCGCATCCTGGGGATCCCCCTAAGAGACCCCGCCCCTGTCGGAGACCCCAAGCCCCGAGGACGTCCCGGTAGATTCGAGGATCCAGCCTCTTCTTTGCGCACCCACCGTCTGTCCTGGCCGGACTCAGAGCTGGGGCTGATGAGACGGGCGCCTGGGAGGGCTCGGGGCCTCTACTAGTCCCCAAGGTCCTGTGTGGGCCTTCGTAAGAGGGTGGAGCCACATAGGGTGGCGGCCGGTCCCAGCGGCGTCGCGGGGCCGTCCCGGCAGCGCCTCGCAGCAGCAGGTGAGCCTCGTAGCTGGGGGGCCCTGGCCTGCGACCTCCCCAGGGCCCCGCCCACGCCGCCCCTGGGATGCTCCGCGGTTGAGCGGAGGGACCGGGTGGTCTCCCCACCTGCCCCAGGCGCTCTGGCCTTGACAGAGCTGGGAGCCCTGCAGGCTGGGCCACCCGAGGGGCATTCCGAGGCTCCGGGCGGGGCCGACCCAGGGGGCTCTTCCGGGCCCCACCTGCCTTGCGCCTTTTTCGCTCGGTCTCCTTGGCTTCCCGCTCCTGCGATGCCGCTTTCCTTTTCTCTTGCTCCCGGGCTCTGGCCTCGGCCGGGGGCCCAGCCCGCCAGTTGGTCGCCTCCTGCAGCACCCTGGAGGCCCAGGGCCGGCGGGGCGGCGGCTCAGGGGATCCCGGGCGCGGCCCACACCTGGGACAATGAGCAGGAACCCAGGTGAGCAGTTTGTGGGGGAAGGGAGCCGAGGTCCGGGAGCTGAAAGCGCTGCCGACCCCTTGGGGCAGCCGTGTGAAGGTATGTGTGTGAGTGTGTGTGCACGTGCATATATGTGAGGGCTGAAGTCGAAGCGGGACTCCTCACCATCTCTCCTTGCACACTTTAATAGCGCCTGCCCCATCTCACCTCCTGCCCTTTCTCACACCCACTCCTGTCCCCCCAAAACAGCGCTGGAATAGGTCAAGGCCCCAGCCCTTGGAATGGGGCGGGGGGTGTGGGAAAGAGAAGGGGGACCAGCAGCCCTGGCTGGTGCCTAAGGGGAGGTCCGGACCCCATTCCACCCCCACCACTCTCTTGCCCTCGCCCCTTTTTCACTCACGTGCGGCTCTGGGGCCCCTGGGCCCAGTGGCTGGCCTGGAAGTCCATGGGCGGTCGAGGGGGGGCACGGCGGCTATAATGACAGGAAATGGTCTTCACTTCGATCACCAGCAGCTTGGATTTTTGCACCCAGAGGCAGCTGCCAGACTCCTCATCCTGGTACTCCCGGGGGCTGGTGGGCCCCTCGGAGAATAGCTGGCCATCCAGCATCCTGCCCCACCCCACCCTGGCCCCCCACCCTCCCACCCGCCCCGAAAGCCCCCTCCCAGCCCAGGAAACCGGCGCCCACTGCAGAGCTGCGGGCCCAGCGACTGGGGACTATATATACCCAGGCACACGTGTATGCCTGTGTGTGTGTGTGTGTGTGTGTGTGTGTATGTGTGTGTGTGCGCGCGCTCGCGCGCGCGAGCATGTGACACAGCGCGGACGGCTCCGCACTGCTACCTCCCCCATGTGCACGGCCGCCCCCTGGGGCCCGGGATTGGGCGCCCTTTCCCACTGCTCTTGTCCCCCAAGCCTGATGGGACCTGCACAAGTGGGCAGGGGACTTCTTCATGCCAGCTGACAGTGCCACCTGCCCCGCCCCCATTTCTTCAACCTTCCTGCCGTTTTAACCCTTCACTTCTCTGCTTGTCAGGGTGCCTGACCACCAGGGTTCTACCCTTGACTTCCTGCCTCGGACTTCAGTTTCTCTGACAGGCAGGTGATGGAAATGAAACTCAAGGTCTCTGCCTGCCACTCTTGCTGGTTTCCATGGGGTTGGGGTGCAGGAGGAGTTGGCCCACGGCTGGGGGGCTATTTTTAGCAGCAGTGGCAGTTCGGGTGCAGAGAGAAGATGAGTAACCAGCTTCCATGTGGTGGAGGGAGGAGGTAGTGGCTTTCATGCAGCTTTTGTGCAAGTCTGGGGTGGGGGTAGCTACCTTCTCCAAGCTCAAAAAGGATGACCCTCATACCCTTAACTGTAGCCCAGGGCTGGACACAGAAGTGTGTCTTGGCCATAGAAGCTGCCCTACACTTCCATTGCAGATGTTTGTCCTTGGGCATCCATGCAGCCCTCTCCCCGTAGCATGCTCTCTCCCCCAAACCAGAAGCCAGAATTTTTGGGTCATACTGTTCTGTGCCCACACAGCTCTGCCAGCCTTATGGAGGACTAGGGTGCTTATGCATTTGCACCCTTTCAGAGGGGCTGGAGGAGGAACGGTGTGCTCCCTTGGCCAAAACCAAATCCCCTAGCAACCCAGATGATAAAAGTGGCCCCTGTTTTTCAGCGTAGAGCTCCCTGTCACCAGGATCACAATGCCTAGCTCACTCAGCCCTCACCTGAAGTGGTGCTCAAGATGTTCACCTTTTAGCCTCATTCTGTCCTGGGGGACTGTTGCTTATATCCATATGATCCCTCCCCCGCCCCAAGCTTATACCAGGTGTCCCCTGATTCACCATGGTAATGTTAGTGGCAGCACAGCCCACGCCAACCCTTCCATGCAGAGACTTAGCAACCATGCCTGGCAACCATGGCAGCAGCTCCAGCGGAGGGGAGGGGTTTGGGGAAGTGGGGGAAGAGAGTGTATGGCAATGGTTCCTGAGATAGAAGGGATAATTTGCCTCTCCTGAAAGGAATAGGTAAGAAGAGAAGGCTATGCGGCTCCCAAATTTTGTTACTTGTCTTTCCTTCTGCTCCATCCTCAGACTCTGAGACTGGTTGGGTTTTAGAGGGGAATGGGAGAAGCAGGAGATCCCAACTGGTTTTCCGTTAAAGTACCTGCAGCCCTTTGAGTACAGACCTATTCTGTTAAGGGGATATGGCCCAGGAGGGTTGTTGCTGGGCAGAGACTGACTTACTGAGAACCAGAGTAACAAAACCCAGGCCTCCTGCTCCTTTACATGGACCTTTAGAGAAACCCCACACATTCCCTGTCCCATCCATTGACCACCCCCCTTTACACCTACCAGCTGCACTGATGGCTCTTTGCTTGAAGAGAACCTCCTTCCACCTAGGTTCCCCGAGTCCTAAGGCTTTTTAAAACCCTTGCCTCCTCCCTAGGCAAACCCCATTTCATGATGGAATGTGACACATCTGCCCTTTCCTCCATGCACCCCCCCACACACATAAACATACCCTAATTCTAATAACTTGGAATGCCTCCCTCCCTCAAGTCTGGGAATGTGCTGTGAGAGCTGTGAAGAGGTAAATGCACAAGCAGGGCTTCTTTGAGGCCATGATGTAGCCCTGAAAGCTGCCTTGATGCTTTCCTTCCCCGTGTTCTCTCAGAAGCCTGGTTTGGAGGGACCTGTATGCTATGGCTGTGTTCATAGGCACAGTGCAGGTCGGGGAAAGGAGTTGCTCTGAAATTGCTTTTGGTCTTGATATCCAAGACAAATGGTAGCATAACTACAAGGCAGTGGTGAGACGGTACCCAGAATTTGGCTCCTACCCAACAATCTAGGTGTCCTTATGTTGTTTGGTACTACTGTTTTGGCTCACATGGTTTCAGCACAGGAAAAGGGTCTGATGGGGAGACCACAGTCCTGCTGCTTCCCCACCCCCTATCGTCCAGCTCATTCCCTTTTTGGAAGAATCACAAGGAATTTGTACGTTCAAAGACAGTTCAGCAAAATCCAGAGTCCAACCTTCCCTAAGAAAGTCTAATGATAGTGGCATGTCTCTCTCCCTAAAGGATACAGGTATTCTGTCTACTCTGGAGACCGAACACTGTTATGAGGTTTTCCTGGGGTCCCAGCTATGGTCCAGGCAGAGGTGAAAGTGGGGTAATTAAGGATGACTGCAAGGAATACGGTGGGGAACAGTTATGAACAGAGATCTAGAAAGGTAGTAGTAAGTCTAGTGTAGTGGTAAAGGGCATGAGCTCTGGGGCCAGACTGTTTGAGTTCAAATCCTAGCTCTACTTTTTAATAGCTGTGTGGCCCTGGGCTAATTACATAGCCTCTCTGTGCCATTTCTTTTAAATTTATAAAACTGGAATAATATCCACTATTGTTCTGATGATTAAATAAATTAATATATGTCAAGCACTGAGAATAGTGTCTGACACAGTTTTATATGAGCGTATGTGCTATTATTATTGTTTTTGAGTTGAAGAAGCCATATGAAGTCGGAAGGTTGGAGCCATAGTATCAACTACAAAAAGCAAACACTGCAATACCGTGAAGAGGTTCCTGTCATTTTAATTAAGTTTGCCATGAAAAGCAATAACCTCAGCTAAGCACTCTGTCCCACTCCTCCACCTAAGCTACCTCCCTTCATATATAGCACAGGAACCCAAAGGCCGTCCTCCCCACTATCCTCCCCACGCCCCTTATGGGAAGAAATGTCACTAAATGGACTCAGCCTCCTCCATATAGCATGAAACAGATGAATAAAAATATTTTTATGAAGAGTTTTGTTGTGCTATTATCTTAGGGTGGAGTCAGGGACGGAGATAGAGGCAAAGGCTGGCTGAGGTCTGGGATCTCTTAGAGATCAGAATTGCCCGAGGGGCACAGAGTCCATAGCTCACCCAGAAGATGGGCTACGCCTAAGAGGATGGGCTAGGACGGGCTGGGCTGAAAAGTTTTCCTCATGTGTATGTGTGAGGCTAAGACAGCTAAAAATCCATTCTCCTTCCTCCCCTACTCCCTTCCCCAGCTCCCAGGTAGAAGGGCAGGGGGCTCCTGAGCAGGGAACAGAGTCCCAAGTCTCTCAAGGTTCCGTCTGTGGTTCGCAGAGCTCTGGGCAGACAGTGAGTGGGCATTCCGCCCGGTGCCGCCTCCCCCACCCCCAGCTCAGGGCTTCTGTCCGCCTGTGAGCACCAGGGCCTGCAGGATGTCTGACAGCGACACAATTCCCTTGACGACGTCATTCTCATCCACCACTACAAGTCGATGAACCTGCAGAGAGGAACAAGAGAGAAAGATACGTTTAGTGGCAGCCTTGGTTAGGGGCAGCCCTTCATGCCCACCTTGCCGAACCCCACTCTCACGGCTGCCCCCCCACCTCTGCTTCCACCAGCCTGTTGATGATGGTCTCCAGGGTCTCGTGCAGATAGCACTTGAGGACACCCTCAAAGTAATGTGACCGATGTTGTAAGGCTTTGGTGACAGACACATCTAGGTTGTTGTAGGTCTTTTCTGCTGCCAGATTCTGGGGAGAGAGGAGAAGGTGCTTGCAGGGAAGTGAGGGAGCCAGCCCCCAAACCCTGAGCCCACCCAACGCCAGAGGGATTTAGAGCAGTTATTAGCCATGCCCACAAGCCACACCCAGCTCATTCAATTCCTTTTCAAATAGGATCTGAAAGCTTGGAAGCTTCTTAAAACTCTTCGGTCCCAGAAGAGGCTCTCTTCTCCCTCTCCACATTCAACACACCACCCCTTCCCCTACCTCCCAAGCCCTCCACAATCACTCACGATAACATCAAACTTGGAGTAGATGTCCACCACACGCCCTAGGGGGACAGAGGCAGCTCAGCAAGGAGGATCTGGCATCCAAGGCTCCCCTGCCCACAGAATCCCCCTCCAGGCGGAGCTGAGGGGGCAGATTTTCCCAGAGCCACCCTGGATTCCCTGGAGCCCTCCCTCACCTTCTACCCAATCTCTCACCTTTCTCATCCACCACAGGCAGGGCTGAGACGCGGTGCTGTACAAAGATGCCCAGAGCCACGTAGACAGGGGTGGTTGTGCGGACCATAGCAATGTTGGCATAGGTGCCAATCTGTAGCTCTTCCAGAGACTTAGACATGAACTCTGGCTTGGGGAACTCAGTGATCTGAGGAAGGAAACATCAGCTTGATTTTCAAGGCCCCCTACACCACCCTTGGATATCCTTCCAACCCAGAATATAAGAAGTAAAAACTGGGACGAGGATCACTTACAAACAATTTGAGGAATTTGAGGATGCGCTTATGAGTGAGGATATACAAGGTGTTGCCTGATTCTGGGTCAATAACTGGCAGCCTGTGGATCTTGTTCCGAATTAATGAAGAGACAGCATCAAACAAGCTATGGAAAGGTGGGGAATAACGATAAGTTCCACATACTGGGCCTGAGGGTAGTTAAATAGCTCTGTAGAGTGTGTTTATAAACAGGGAAAAGTGACGGTTGAGGGAGGGAAGTAGTGTGTGTGTGTGTGTGTGTGTGTGTGTGTGTGTGTGTGTGTGTCTGTATGTGCGTGGTGTCTTTTCTCTCTGCTGCCCCTGGATCTCTGGGTGTCTAGCTATGCCATTGGCAAGGCTCTTCCCTTCCTAGACAAATGGGTAGCTGGAACTCACCTGGCATTAGGAGAAATGCAGACAAGTGGTTTAAAGGAGTCCTGTAGGTACACTTCTGAAGGCAAAAAGAAAGGTCACAAAATAACACAGAATAACACCATTTCTCAGGAAACTCCATCTCTTTATCCTCTCACAACCCCCAATTCTCTACATACCTCTCCAAGTTTCTATCTTGTGTTCTTCCAGCTCATAGATCTGTACCTGGAAGCAGGAGCAACAGAACTTGAGACTTGATCTCCCTGCTTCCTGAGCCCCTTGTGTTTTGCTTGGAAGAAAGGAAATGAGAAGTAGGGGCTTTGGGCGGGGGAAGTGGCTTTGGTCATTGGACTAAGGTTCCTTACCAAGGCTGATTTATAGTAGCGGTGCAGGATATTGATGAAATCAGTGATGGTCAGCATACCTAGAGGCCACGACAAGAGCCCTCAGCACTGTGCAAAACGTGTCCCTGTGCCCAGCACAACACACCAATAATACCGTGTTCTAGACACCTTTGCTTACCCACAAAACTTTGCTTCTTACTATCCCACAAAGGGGCAGCTCGTACACCATTAGTCACCAAGGCAAAGAAAGCTTTCTTCACCTATAGCCGAAAGAATTATATTCACAAAGGGAAATTCACGGGCTTTAACAGAAAAGGGGTTGGGTATGTCGGGGAAAACATGAGATTAACCCCAGAGAACGACAAGGATATTATCCTTGGGATGAGTTAGGATGAGAGGTATTGAACTAGAGGCTCCAAGAGGGAAGGAAAAAGAGGATTTCACCCACCTGGAGGGAAGTATCAAATACAACCAATTTGGAGCTTGTGGGAATCAGGTCATAGCAGCGATGAGACTTCATGAAGGAAGTATACACACTATTGTTGGATTCTGGAGTCTCTGCATAGGGTGGGATAGTTAGTAGCTTCCTTCCATACAACAATTCACAGTCAAAAGAAGCAGAAAATAAAACAGTGTGGTAGTTGCTCAAATATTTAGAGCATAATTTTTTATAAGGACCCTATTTTATCTGTTTTGTCTCTACTGTTCCATTAGAAACAAACCCCTTAGAAACCATTCCATCCAACCCCCATCTCCAGGTAGGACTCTATCAAATGGCTTCTTAGGCAAAAGATGGCTGACTAAAACAGAAAGTTTATATCTTTCATTAACTTGTTTTAAGTCTAAACGTTTTTTTCTCACCTTTAACTCAAATTTTCCCTTTCAGATATTTAGCACATTTTCACTTGTACTCTTTTTCAATTAAGATGCAATTATTTGAAATTCAAATAAACCTCTTAAAATTCTTCTAAGACCTGCATGTGAGAAAGTTATGGTCCAAGCTAGGCCACTTCTGATCAACATGAACTCGGAGCTCAGTGTTCAATCAATCTGGCCCCAAACACCCTTAGAGTCCATCTTGTGATGAAAGACCCTGTGAATAAGAAATCAGCCCACCTATTCTAGACAAATGGGAGACCCTGGCTGTGTTTACCTTTCCAGTCTTCTGATTTTTTTTTTTTAATTTTTATTGGGGAGTATTGGGGAACAGTGTGTTTTTCCAGGGCCCATCAGCTCCAAGTCGTTGTCCTTCAATCTAGGACACTGGCCTATGCTGCTCACTGGCCCATGTGGGAATCCAACCGGCAACTCTGTTGTTCAGAGCTTGTTCTCTAACCAACTGAGCCACTCGGCTGCCCCCCAGTCTTCTGATTTTAATTGCTTGCTCTAAATGGGAGAAGCAACCCACAAAATAATAGTTTAAACGTGCTACCTACTATGCTATGTGTACTTAAAAACATTACATCATTTAATCCTTACAACAAATCTGTAAGGTAAATTGTGTCCTCATTTTTCAGATGAGTAAACAGGGAGAAAGCAGTTAAATCAACTGCTCAAGTTCACACCATTAGTAAGTGACAAGAAAGACTCAAACACAGATCTACCTGATTCCAAAGCTCATGCGCTTAAACACTACCCAGTTGTTTGTCTTTATTTTTTATACCAAAGTTGCACAGGTACATAATTTAAAGAGTCAAATAATTCTACAAATTTTTTCTTTGTCAAGAAAAACTGCAGTGCCTGGCACCCCCTTCCCTGTACCAGAGAAGAGAACTATTTCAGCTGCGTTTTTTGGTACTTATTTCAAGATCCGTACGTAACAGACTCAGATTGTTCCTTTTTGATTGTTTTACTTTGGGGCATTATTTATCATCATCCAAGGAAGATGAGAATTTTCAGTTCTCTTTTCCACCAGGATCCCATTACAAAACATGTACCACCCATGCCCCCAACCTTCCAGAAGTTAAACTAGAATGTTAGTTACATCAATATTTAAATAATTTTGACCGGATATTCATTATTCAGAGCTAAGCCAAAGAGTAAATTCTTGACTCTCTTTCTTTCTTCCTTTCTTTCCTTTCTTTGTCAATTTTGTTTTCCCTGGAGTCAATAATTCTCTTTTCATTTGCTTAATTTTCTATGTGTGGTATTTATAACTAATTCAACCCCCTAACTCTTCACCAGTTGTTTAAATCTCCTCTCAAGAAGTTCAGAAGCATTAGATAATCTATCAATTTAAACTGCCCAAAGCAGTCTCTCTGCAGCCTTCTGACTTGCTCAGATCTGAGCTGGTAGGCCTGGTGTGCACAGCTGTACCCTGAGGCCTTCCTTCATCACCATGCAGAGGAGCCCTTGCACAGCTCCCCTGTATTGGCTCTCCTGAGCCCTAGGTCCCATGTTTTCATCTTTTTGAATACTCCCTTGTTTTGGTATTTGGTATAACCCATCTTCCAGTAGCTTCCTGAGAAAGGCTGCATGGGAAGTACATTTTTTGAGACCTTGCAGTCTAGAGATATCTTTATTTTACCCTCATCTTTGATTTAGAATTTGGCTGGATACAGAATTCTACGTTGGAATTTATTTTTCTGCAAGATGTTGAAGGCACATTACATTGGGGCCGGCCCGGTGGCTCAGGCGGTTGGAGCTCCATGCTCCTAACTCCGAAGGCTGCCGATTCGATTCCCACATGGGCCAGTGGGCTCTCAACCACAAGGTTGCCAGTTTAATTCCTCGAGTCCTGCAAGGGATGGTGGGCAGCGCCCCCTGCAACTAAGATTGAACACGGCACCTTGAGCTGAGCTGCCGCTGAGCTCCCAGATGGCTCAGTTGGTTGGAGCGCGTCCTCTCAACCACAAGGCTGCCGGTTCGACTACCGCAGGGGATGGTGGGCGGCGCCCCCTGCAACTAGCAACGGCAACTGGACCTGGAGCTGAGCTGCGCCCTCCACAACTAAGATTGAAAGGACAACAACTTGACTTGGAAAAAAGTCCTGGAAGTACACACTGTTCCCCAATAAAGTCCTGTTCCCCTTCCCCAATTAAATCTTTTTTTTTTTTTTTTTTAAAAGACACATTACATTTACAGTAAAATACTACCATTTTAGGTTACAGGCCTACAAACATATTTGATTTGGCTTTCCCAGGGTTTTAAAAATAAATCAAGATGCCAAATTTTTAAAGATCTGAAGATTTACATACAAATCCAAATTCTTAGTTTCTTTTCAAAATCAGAAGATCTGACAAAACTGGGTCTTGAATTCTAGAACAGTATCAGATGACCAGATCTGGATCGCTGCTGCCTCCTTTTAGATGCCATGAGATCTATAGGTTGTCACAGTTGTATGCAGCTCACATCACGGCCCGGTCCATGTAGACAATGTGAGCTTTTGACCCCTGCCCTGGTGTTAATGCAAATGTCCTCAGAAACCTAACACAGACACTGATACCAGGCGGCAGTACTCAATTATGAAGAGCCATCCAGATCATTCAAAATATGAGTATATTAACTTTCTTTTGGATACCAACAAAATGAAAACAGAACATTAAAAAATTCTTATGGAGAACTCATAGACCCTTAGTATGTCCTAGGATCTCAGCCCATATTTCAAGCCTCTGAGAAAGTGGCCTAATGCCATAAATGTGTCCTTACAAAACTTAAGAGTGATCCTGGACAAAATCCTTTACCAGAGATGCCTGTAAATTCTGCCTCTTTTCTAGATGACCTTGAGTTGGACCATTCCATCCTAACCAGGTATTTGGGCAGGCGCTGGGATTGCTTGGATTTTAGGGTTTCGTACCTCTATTTCTAGATTAGTTCTAAGAGCTTTCAAAGCCTTTCTATAATTTCTTGTATACACTTAGTGGCTTCAGTGAGCTTGCTGGATGATAAAATCCTAGTGGCGTTATTTCTGGGCTACTCATAAAACACCAGGGACTTCTAAAACCTGGTTAGCCAGCTCAAGTTGCCTATGGAAGTTTTCCCTATATCTCAAAAGTTTCTCTCAAGTGCTTTGAATATTGAAGATATTGATCATCCCCATCCTGCCCAAGATTTATTCCTGGGTGATCTTGTCAAATTATCGTGCCTGATGTGTATGGTTTGGCACATTATCTGGCGCAGCTTCGATTTTCCCAGGGGAGACCCTCAGGGAGGTACAAAAGCACTGCTGAAGACGACAGGATGAGGCTACCGCTTTCATACCCAATTTCCCTTTTTCAGTAAACTTACCTTGGAGATGCTCGTTTTCCACAGCTAGGAAGCTCTCTGAAGAAGTGACCTGGAGAGATACGAGAAACAGAGATTGAGCGTATTCTAGGCTCCATCCACTTTAGCCTAGCATTAGGAGAAGGGCTGGTGAACTAACGACTTCCTTTAAAGCACTATAAAACCCTTTTGAAGTATTATCTCATTTAACCTTCAAAACAACCCTGAGGTAAACACTATTATTAGCCTTATTTGCACAGATCAGGAAACTGAGGTTCAAGAAATATTAAGCAACCTGCCCAAAGTTACATGGCTGGTAAAAGGTGGAATAGGTATTTGAATACAGATCTGTGTGGCTCCAAACTCAAGTCCTTATATACTATACTGCCTAATGAAACATTAGGTCCTAAAAGCTGAGACTAGAAAATCTGAGTTTATGGCTGGCCCCGTGAGATTCTCACTGATCTACTTTATAAAAACCCAGAAGCCAGAGACAACATGGCTTCCCCCCAAACACTGAGCAGAGCTGTGAGCACTGGCATCACGGGCATACCCCTGACCGGGGAGAAGACCACATCTGGGGAGGATCCCAGCAGCTGACTGTCAGAGACAGGTAGTCAGAGCTTGAACGACTGAGGGGAGGAAGAGCAGCACAAATGGTCTAAAACTGGGGAGATGAGTCCTCTCAGCACCCTTGTGAGTCGAAGGCTGCCACAGCCCAGAGGATGCTGGTTTTCTAAGTTTCCTTGCTCATGACAGTCTGAGCTCAGAGAGTACTATGAATACACAGAAACCTTCAGAAACTATCGCTATGCTCCCTCAAGTGGGAACATTTGGAAATTTCATTGCTATCTAGGAACCCAGGAGGTGTCATGATAATTTTCATCCACTGGAATCAACAGTTTGGCTCCATTTAATTTGGGTAATATTCTCAAACTAACTTAAAGTCATACTTCACCTCCGTAGCTGCTGTAGTAGTATGAAGTTAAAGGGCTTAGCCTGAACCTGGGAAGTTGGTGCATAGGGAGGGTCAAGTTGGCAGGACAGCCCTAAACTTCCCTCCCCTAATGGGCCATGGGGGGACAGGGATAATCTCCCTCTCTCCTCTCTCGGCTGCATAACACTATCAACGCGGCCTGAAATTTTGGCAAGGCTATTGGAACAACAACCTCATCAATTGTAAGTGGGAGAGAGGGCTGTTCAGGGCTATATAAGAGTCTAGCAAAGATTATATACAAAGACGCAGAAACAGCTACTTGTAGCAATGATTGTATCCATCATATAATATTGACATACTGTACTGTGCTACAGTTATTTTGTTCCTTATCTATCCAAACAGATTACAAATTCCTGGAAGCCTGGAACTAACTTCTTTGTATCCCCCATACCATCCAGCATGGGATTTTGCATATTGTTTTGTTTTATAACTCTCAAATTGATGATAATTCTGCCAACTGATATGAAAAGAGACCTAAGACTACATTATAAAGAGAAAAGAGACATCCAGCTAAACAGAGACAGATACCTACAGAAGTGAGTCAGACACAACTGAGTATTACTTTATCTTTCTGCCTGTTTCTCCACTCAGAAATGGGGTAATTATGTCCACTCCCCTCTACTTTTAATAACAGAAGGTATCACAAAATACTAACAGAGACACAGGCTAGATCTGACACAAAGACTCACAATTTCTCCCAAACTCCTGATCCACATTTCTAATTGTTTGCTGGACAACCACAGATGTCACAGAAACTCCTCAAATGCTTCACTACGGAACAAAACAGCATCCGTCCCTCCAATCCTATTATTCTTACTGTGGTTCCCATCTTTGTTTTTTGCACTACTCTCTCCCAGGTGCCTAGAACTGTAGTCTTGATTCCTTCAAGAATGAGCTATGCCAACATAACATGTCTGCTGAGAATCGCAGACCTGGGCATGACTTAAACTTGTTCTTAACATCTATCAGCTAAACTGATATGTTAGAAATGCGTCAAGTCCATCTCTCTCCTTTCCACGCTCACAGATTTAATTTAGGCTTTTACCTCTCACTTCAACATTCTCTAAACTGGTCTCCTGGACCTAAATCTATTTCCTTTTTGTCTTTCATGCTGTTACCAAGTTCTCTCACCAAGCTTCTTAGGTTTGGAAAGGACTTTCATCTCTAGCAACCTCACTACCTCCTGAAGTAGATCCATCCAGTTACAGAAAGCTGTTAAGAACATTCTAAAAGCACACTCCCTGCCTTGCTCATAAATCTTCCATGGGTTATCTTATTACAAAACAAAGCTCAAACTTAGTGAGGTATGCAATACCTTCAACTTGACCTCAGCCTACTTTTCCAGTCTTTTTTCCCCCACTGTGACCGAAATCCAAAACTCTAGCAACATTAAGCGACTAGCTCATCCCCGATTAATCTGTATACCTCAATTTCTATGGCCTTGCTCACACTGTTCTCTCAGCCTGCAATGCCCTCTCTCAGGTTGATAGTAATTTATTTCTCCTCTATGCTTCCACAGCCCTTTTTTTTTTTTTTTGCATGTTTCATTTCATTTTATTTTATTGGGGAACAATGTGTTTCTCCAGGGCCCATCAGCTCCAAGTTGTTGTCCTTCAGTTTAGTTGTGCAGGGCGCAGCTCACTGGCCCATGTGGGAATCGAACCTGCAATTCTGTTGTTCAGAGCTCGTGCTCTAACCAACTGAGCCATCCAGCTGCCCCTTTTTTTTTCATCTTGATGATAGCATTCATTATAGTTTACCTTAAATAACAGCTGTCACTGGCCTGCCCTCACCCCCCACTCCAGTTATGCTGAGCATTTTCAAAGCAGGGGTTTTCTTTTCTGCTTCTTTTTAAAACAACGTCTATCCCAAGAACCCGATCCAGTATATAAAATGTAAGGCTTAAATTAGAAAATCTATTCTAAAAATACTTTGTCAACATTTACAAGTAAAAACTGTCTTGTAAAGTGTATTAGTTTGAAGTTTTGGAATCAGACCGTTTATTTTTGCTCAAAATTCTCTTGATCTGTATGAACTGACTCCCTTGCCTGGAGTCAGTTGCAAATCACTTTACCATTTTGGTTTGTTTTCTTCTTTCTAACCTGAGGGACATGATCTCTCCGCAGGTAGAGAAAGGATGAGGTAAAATCATTACTGGGCAGGTAACCGACCCAAAGACAGGCGAACCTGCTGCACACAACTACAAAGAGACACAACTGCAGCATCAAGTGATAAAGACAGAAAGAGTTCCATGGTTATAAACTCTTGGAGAGGGAAGTGAATGGGAAGGCTTCCAGGGTACTGGAAAAGGCTCCACGTAGCAGGCAGGCTGCAGCATCTTGAGAACGAAGGGACCTGCCACAACTGGTCAATGCCAGCTCGCCAAGAATGGGTGATGGTTATGCCAACATGCCTGCTTAGCATCTCAGCGCGGGGCATGACCTAAAACTCATCCAGGGACACAGCGGCCTCGACCACTGATCCCCTCCTTCAGGGAAACCCTCCTTTTCAGTCTTATTAAGGGAATGTGACCTCGCTGGACACCTCGAAGCAGCAGAGGTCTTTCAGATGACCGTCCTGCCAGGGGTTGCAGGGATCACTCTCAGACAACCGGGGCCTGGTGTTGCCTGCAAGCGGGGGTCCCTGGGAACCCCCCGTGCCTCCCCCAGGAAAGCCGAGTCACAACCCTGCGCGCTCAGGCAACCCCGAGGGGCCCGAGCGGCGAAGAGAGCAGTCCTGAGGTCGCGCGGGTGCGCGCGGGAGCCAAGGAGGGAAGTGGGTGTCACTGCCACCCCGACTGCGCGTACCGCGGACGGAAGGCAGGCAACGGCGCGGCCCAGGGCTGGGGGACGAACCCGGCGAAGGCACGGGGTGGCAGGGTCACCGAGAGGACAGCCACCCAGCTTTTCGTTCCCTGGGCCCCCGCGTCGGCCCCTGCCCGGGCCTCCCGTCCCCCAGCGGGGCCTCGGGCTCCACGGCGCCCCCCGCCGCCCTCCCGCGCTCCTCACCGTCTCCATCGCGAGCGGCGCCCGCCGGCTTCGTTCACTTTAGGAAGCTCGCTGGCTACGGGGGAGGCCCCGCCCCACGTCCGGCGCCGCGAGCCACTTCCGCTTACGTAAGGAGACGCCCGGCGAGGGCGGAAGGCGGGGAGCTCACCCTTCCGGCGCGGCCTGCCGGTAACCGCCCTCCCCGGGGCCTCTCCGACCTCACAGGTCCGGCCGACGGCGAGGGTGACGGGACGGAGTCGCTTGTATTTAAAATGTTCTTTTTTTTTATTTGTCGTTTAAAAACAAACTTGGAAGAAGCAAAATCCAAAACTTGCCCTTTGCCTCTTGCAACATAAATTATGTACAGTTCAGAATGACCGCTGATACAAAACATGCCAAGGACGGGAGCGCTGGGGGGTGGAGAGAGAGGGCGCTTTAAAAAAGGGGAATCATTTCATCCGCTGTTACGAAGGACCAACCTTGCTGTACAGGATACACACAACACAAAATAAAGTCTTCACGGGATTCACACTTGTCAGCGATTTATTTTTTAAAAAGGGGGAGGGTCCTGGAGGTGAGGGGAGAAGACTGTAAAGGGGAAAAACTGAAAATTGAATATGTGCAAGTGTAAACCAACCCAAAATACAAACACGGGGGGGGGGGGGGGGAGGAGGAGGGAGGAGGGAATTCTGATGCAATTATACAGGCGGGGTACTTAAAAAAACCAACAACCAAAATTCCAACCTTGTAGCTTGGGTCTGAGTTAGTTTATATAAAAATTAAAAACTGTATAAGGTTTCTCCACTAAATTCTACAGGACTATCGGATACCTAGCATATGCTTACAGAGTCTGCCCCCTCCCCTGTTCCCAGTCCCAGGGCCCAAGCTCTAACGAGAGCCTGACTCACAGGAGCCAATCTCCCCCTCCCTGTAGCCTAGACCTTTTGCTCTTGGAAAAGGAACATCCAATGGCTTTGGGGGCAGCAGCCCAGTCTCCCCACTGTCTGATTTAATTACAGTGGTTTCTGTGAGGGTGGGGGGGGGTGTTATTCTCTTAAACGTTTGCAGCTTGAAACAGTTGAGGAAGCAGCTTAAAACAAAACAAAAAATCTCCCTACCCCCATCAATCCGCAACCCCCCAAATTCAAAAACAAAACAAAAACAAACCTAAAATCACAACAGCGACCTTGCTCCCCCTCCAGCAGGCCTGCCCATCCACCGCCACCAAGCCCACCCTACACTCCAGACATTTGATTCTTGAAAATATTAATTACAAAATGCCCTTTGCCCACAGCCCCTAGGAGAGAACTGCATATAAGCTTCATCTTCATCCCCACGGCTCCCTACCAGAGAGGGGTCTGGGGCCTCACCCACCCCGATCTACCCCTACCCCCAGGAAGAGGTTCAACTGCAGCACAAGCTTGGGCAGAAAGGGGAAGGAAAGGGAGGCAGGGAACCCATCACCCTCTGGCTCCCCCTGGGGCCAGCTCACTTTTTGTGCGTTATAACATAGTCCAACTTTACAATAGGGGTGGGAATCGCCCAGCCTCTATACCCCCACCTTACAGCAGTCACAGCCAGGGGGTGGTGAGGAGGGGGTGAGGAAAAGGGCGGTAGGTTGGGTAATGGAGGGGGCCCCCCCACAAGGGGAGCTCCGTGTGTCTGCCCCACGCCCCCCTACCATTTATAAACTGGTTTTGTAAAAAGAAAATAGATATATTTATATAGAATATATAAAGCACAAAAATTAGTAGTTTTACATTTGCTCTCCCCGGGGGTGGGGGAGAGGGGAGGGTTCTCACCTCCAGCCGGCTCCCCCATGCCCCACAAGACTATGTACAATCCCATGTATAAATAGATAAATACCCCCCACCCTCCCCTCGCTGACACTAAGCTCCCCACCCCCACATCACCACCCCTTCCCACCAGACCAGCAGCAGTTTGGTGACTGAGGGAAAGTGGGAGCTCCGGGCCACACCCTGCCTCATTGAGTATGGGCATGCCACTCAGGGATAGCCCAAACCCTACCACCCACCCACCCCATCCAGGGGCTGGAGGGCAAATGGGCTCATGATGGGGTTTGGAAAACAGGAAGGAGATAGCCTGGTCCTAGGTTTAGCACACCCCTCCTGCCCCCATGTCCAGATGGAGAAGGAAGTCCTAGAGCAACTAGGGGCCAGTCATCCCCAATCTTCATCATCATTAGCCTCAACCGCCATCCCATGCCCAGAATTAAAAACAAAGATGGATTTTTTGTTGTTGTTTTCTTCCTCCTCCTACCCCCCTTCCACCCACTCAGAAGAGGGCAGTGAGGTGGGGGAGAGGGTTGGGGCAGTAGGGGGCTTGGAGAGGGTCTCACATTTCAAAACAGCAAAAAATCCAACACTTAAATGAGGTAGGTGTGGGTGCGGGGTCTCCTTGCCCGGCTTGCCTGGCTCGCCCTCCTGGGCAGCTGGGCGCCTCTTTCCCATTCATGTTGCATTTGTCAGAGTGGAAAACAAGGAAACACAACCCATAGAGAGACAAACACAGAGGAGAAGAGGGAGACAGAGACAGATTGAGAGGAAAGGGGATGGGGTGAGGGTGGGGGCAGGACCTGGCAGGCAGGGCCAGGTGTGGGACCCGGCCTTTGGGATTGTCAAGCTTAGTCAAGTCTCTTTGCAGCCTTGAGTTGGGCCGGAGAGGTCGGTGGGAGCAGCAGGGCTGTGAGGCCCGGCCACATATCCTCCTCCCCCCTCCCTGCTGCCTCCCAGATGCTTCTGGGTAGTTCCCGGCCCATATCCCCCTCAAACCTGAGATGCCCAATGGCTGCTTCTGTCTGGCCCCTCCTGGAGCTGGGGGCAGAGATGCCAGCCTGGGGGCCGGTGGCGGGGAAGAGGGTTGTCCCTGGTGCCCAGGGTGGGCTTGGCCTAGGGCCCTCTGCCCCAGCCTCCTACTCCAGGGGCTCCGGTCAGCCGGCAGCCCCAGCCCTGGGTCCTGGCTCTCGCCGCTACCTCTCTTCCCCCTCATCCCTTTCAGGGAAGAGGGTGGGGGTGGGGGGACGCCCCTGCCTGGTAGCCTCAAAGCTTTTTAGTTCATCCATTTCCGACAATTCCAGGCTCCACAGTGGCAGGGGATCTTGTGCTGATCGTCCTCAAAGTCAAACTGATAGTCGTAGGTCAGCTGTTAAGAGAAGAGGGCAGAATCAGTGCCAGCACGCCAGGGGCAGTGGGGCGGGCGGAGCAGATCTGATCTGAGGGCAGGGCCTTGGACTCGGCTCTGGGCAACGGCAGAGAAGACAGCTGCTTTGTCCCTCAGTCAGCGTGCTTCCTCTCACCTCCTCTCCTTTGGGAATTCGCCGGCTGGAGATGATGATGATTTTATCCTCCTTGTCAAATGTTACAACTTCCGCCACACAGTTAGGGGCACAGGAATGGTTAATGTACCTAGGCAGTGGGACAGTCAGGGATGCCAGGTGATTGAGTTGGGATGATTTTGGTTCCCTGTTGGCCCACCCCCAGCGTTTCACCCTCAGGAACCCCTCAATCCCTCCTTTCTCATTTCTCTCACCTGGCAGGGCCTCCAGTCAATGTAGCATCGATCACATGTTCATTGTTTATCCGGAACATGTAGATGCCTCGATTCTAGAAAGGCAGAAGTTGCAGAAAGGGCAAGAGTGTCAGAACGGCCCTGGTGTGGTGGTGGGATGCGGAGCAGACTCAGGCAGTGGCCTCGCATCGTTTTCCTTTCTCCGCCTCTCACCTCCTCCTCCCACAAGCTTTGCACTTGCTCCCCTGGCCCCCATCCTGCCCCTGCTCCTCGGCTGAGAGCGGACCATGCCCCAGGATGACCCGTCTGTCAGCCCATACCTGCTCCTCATATATCTTCTCTCGCCGGTTGGCCACCTCGTTGCGAATGATCGTGCCAATGTACTCAATGACCATGGTGTGCTTCTCTAGGTCCTTGGCTGCGTAGAGCCCCAGGCCCTGGATGCGGGAGCGAGCCAGATACACGTTGTTCTTCCACTCAGTGCGCAGCCGCCGGTACTGAGATGACTTGGAGTGCACAAACTGCTTGCTGTACGGGGTGTTAGTCTCGCCTGTGAAGGTGCTCTGATATGCCTTGGACATGCTGGTGCTGTTCAGGGTGTGGGGCCTGGGAGGTGAGACCGTCCATGACCAGGAGGTCCCCCTCCGACCAAGCAGCCCACCCGCCTCCTCCCTCGGAGGTGCAGCACGCCAGTTAGGGGCATGTGCTACCTTGGGAGTGGAGTGGAGGCATCTGGGTCTTGGCTTTGGTGAGGCAACAACTAGCTACAGGGACCCTTCTGACAGCCTGGGTGGCACACAGGCCAGGATGGGGGTGGGGGGTGGGGCGTGGAGGGAGGGGAGGCACCAATTCCCCTACACTGAGCCCGCTCTCCCATCTCCCTGCCTTCTACCACCCTCCTGCCAAACCGTACAAGGCCATGCTCCTCTGGGAGGAATTCCCCAAGCAGCCCAGGCCTGGAATTTAAGCTCACGGTTTGCTCAAATGTCTGAGTCCTACCTCCTGAACGTAACCAGAAGCCCTGAAAATGGGGGCCGTGTCTACCACATTGGGCTAGATTTAAATTAAAACTGGCTCTGAATTCACAGCCGAAAAGTGGTATCCTTTCCTTTCTTCACACTGTCCCCTTCTCTGACATAATATTGGGCTCTGTGCAGATGGCTCAGTGCAGGGGAATGACTGCTGCCTGGCAGGATGCCTTTTCACCACCCTAGGGCACCAGCCAAACTCTTGCCCATCCCAGAGCAGTGGTTTTCAAACATTTTGAGTCTTATTTAGCAAAAATCTTTTTTTCTCTCTTTTTTCTTTTTTGCTTTAACAAAATGTTATTGGAACTCCAATACATAAACTAGATGGAAACGAACTCTTCTGGTTGAATCCAATTTGGGGGAAGGGAAGTTACACACGGGGGGCCAAGTTCTGCCCGCTCGGTTTGTGTGTTCCAGGGCTTTTTGGAACACACACAGTTTGAAAACCACTGTTATAGAGCATCGAGGACTAGGGCTGACTGGGGTAGAGTGTGACGCTCTCCAACAGCCCGTGGAGCAACTGAAGGCCTTCACAAAAGCCCTGCTACTGTGAGTTCTGCCTCCCTCTACCCAGGGACCAGGTTCAGGCCACAATGGTACACAGAAGGAACAGTGAACCACAAGTCAACAAGTAAGGTTCTGGTCCCAGCTATGTGACCTTTATCTAGTCACTTAACCTTTTTGGGTCTCAGTTTTCTCAGCTGTAAAATTGGGGTCATACCACCTGCCCTACCTACCTCATAAGGTTGTTGTGAGGATCAAATGAGATAATGGATGTGAAAACGCTTTGAAAAAAAAAGTATAAAGTGCTATACAAATTTAAGGTTTTATTATTTTTCTATTATACTTCTAATTATTTACTTTTGAAACCAACTCAGCCTAGGGAAGGGAAAGGTGACCCTAGCACTCACGGGGCATCTGAGGTTTAGGAGAATCACAAGCCCTCTGGAAGCAAAACAGGAGAGGAAGGAGGTTGACTGGGTCCCTTACATAGTTCACAAAATTTCACCACTGTGTCTACCCATAACCTTCCCAGCAGCCATTCCCAGGATGCCCAGGATAAGTCTGTTCTAGACCCCAGGTAAACCCAGGATACCTGAGCAGGATGAGGGGAGAAGGGATACCCTAGTGATACCTGTGCACCCTCTAATCAGCAGGCCTAGCGTGACCCCCCAATCTCTCCAAGGAAAATCTCACCTATAACCCCGAACCCTCATAATTGGACAGAGGGTCCCTACCAACCTCCACACCCACAGGCCTTGGTCCCAGCCCCACAAGCTCACCGTTTGTAGTGTGTGAGGATTTTAGGCTCCGATCGGGCACAACCAGTGGGGTTGATCATAAGTGGTAGCTCCATTAGGGGGTGGCGTCCATAGCGGAATAAATAGTTTTGACAGCTCTCCACTCCAGGCAGCTGTGGGCACAGGCCGTGCTCACCTTAGCCCGAGTGCTTTTGGGGGCAGGACCCAAGTTCTCAGTGCCCACCTGGCCCCCAGCCCCTGGCCCCTCCTTACTGATTCAGCTATGCGCAGCACGGCATGCACCGTCAGCCCAAAAAGCTCCTCGCCTTTCAGGTACTCAGGGAAGAGCCGTAGCATGTCAGCCTCTTTTCTCATGGCAGCCACAGGCTCAATGATGCGATTCCACACAGCTAAGGGGCAAGGAAAGAGAGCAGCCCTTAGAGGCAACTTCTGCTCAGACTGCAGCCCTAACCTGAATCTGGAGCTACTGGTTGTTTCCTGTAGGCTGCACACCTCCCTGTCACGAGGGTGTGTGACAATTCAGGACCCCTTCCTGGCCTTGCAATTCCACTTCCCTCAATACGCCAGGAGCCTTCCCCCCCCCCGCCCCGGAGGGACATCAGAGTGCCTTGTGACACAGAAATATGAAGCCAAGGCCCAGGAGACTGAGCAGAGGCCACAGGTCTTGCTGAGAGCCAGAGAACAGGCACGTTTTGGTGTTGGGAAGACTTGGGTGCAGGTTCTAGTACTGGCCATGGGACCTTAAGCCAAAAAGTTAAATCTCTCTCAGACTCAGTTTCTTTATATATAAACTGGGCATAATAATAGTACTTACCTCAGAGGGTTGGGTGAACAAAATAACCTATATAAATCACTTAGCTTATTTTGTGGCATATAGTACATGCTCACTAAAAGGTAACTGTTATTACTGTTATTTTCACCATTAACACTAAAACTAAGATCAAAAGAATTTTGTCCAAGGAAAAGCAACCAGAGGAACTTTTGGTTAGGATCAGGTTGGGTGAGCCAGATAACAGGGTCTCAGAACTGCAGTCCTTTGTTCCACTGAGGATAGGAAATAGAGCCAGAATGAAGTTAGACAAGCAACGTATCTTCAATTACAAGGGAATTTACGGTAAGAGAGGCTAAAATACTTTCTCTGGAGGAAGATCACTTGCAAGGATCCTGCAGATCCCTTCTCAACACCATAAAGGTGATTCCAGGAGAAACCTGCCCAACCCCACATGACCACGTCCAGGGCCCAGTGCTCACCCTGGGGAGAGGCGTCGGTGAAGACGAGGTCCTCCAAGCCCTGCTCCATGACTTTGATGACAAATTCCGGCCGCCCGTTGTTCTCGGCGATGGAGCAGCGGTAGCAGCAGCGGCGGTTGTTGGTGCGGAGGCTCCAGTAGATGCGTGTGGCCTCGTAGCCCACGGGATAAAGCGCAGTGGCACTGTGGAAGTCGGCCATCTGGTGAGGCAGCAGCTGTCCGATGGCGTGGAACACAAGGCCCCCCACCCGGAACATGTGCAGCCTCTCTCCCCGCTGGATGATGCTGGCAATTTGCTTCACCTCGTCCCGTTCAATGTAGACCCGCCGGAAGACAGCGAAAGAGCTCAGCTCCTGCTCACAGGGCCCCTTGATCTTATGCATTGGACACAGCATGGTCTTGTCCTTGAAGAACATGCACTTGGCGCGGATGGCGCAGGCAAAATGGTAGACATTGGGACAACGCATGCGATTGCAGCTGCTGGTGGCACCAGTGCGCTGGCACAGGGAGCACTTGGTTAGCAGTCCTCGGTGCAGGGCCACCTCCACATTCATCAGTGCCCCGCCCTGGGTCTCATAGACCTCCGTGGACCACAGGGCACAGTTGAGGTGCACCCACAGGTCCAGGTCCAGGTTCAGCAAACGGGCGGGCCCGTCAGTGGCTCCATCGCCCTCCTCATGACAGAAGCAGCAGCGCCGCAGGTCTCGAGGCACCTTGTCAGGTCGCAGGGCTGTGCCAAGCTGTTCCATAAACTCTGCCACTTCCCGCTCATCCTCCTGTTGGCCACTGCCCTTCTGGATGGTGAGCAGCAGCCGCAGCCGCTTCCAGCGTACCCCCTTCCACTTCTTGAGCCGAGGGGGCCGGGAATCTTCACCTTCTTCAGGGGGCCGGGCTCGGGGCTTGGGCCGGGCAGATTCAGGGGATGAGGCCAGGGGCAGAGGCGACGGGACTGGTGGCTCAGCTGAGGGTTCAGCTGGGAGTTCAACCAGGGGTTCAGCAGGGGGGCTGGCAGGAGAGGGCGCCAAGGGGGATGGAGGTGGGGAGGGTTCTTCAGGAGGTGGGGCCGAGAGCTGTCGCACGTCTAGATTGGAGACGTTGTAGGTGTAGCTGTGTTGGGTGGGTAGCTCTGGGGCAGGGCTCTCCTATGGGTGGGGGGGGGAGGGAAGAAGGGCATGAGCCTTGTATGGTTAGTGCCAGCTCCTCACTTAACTAGCCCTGGCCCTAACCCCTTCCCTCCTCCCACCCAGATTCCACTCCCCCAAAAGCCCTCTCTGCCCTAGCCAGATACCCATCTCTTTTTCTCCCCTAGACTCACCTGTTTCAGGAGGCTTAAGATGTCTAGCTGGCTCTTGAGGGTATAGCCAGGCAGCACGGCATCAAATTGCTTCAGCCAGTCAGGGCCACCTTCTGGGCTCTTGCCTCCCAAACCCTTTTCTTTCCCACCTGCAGGAAGGAGAGGGTCAGTGCCTCTCACCAGAATCATTTCCCTCACGTCCCAAGGAGCTTTCCTGCCACACTCACCAGGACCCTCAGTTTCCCCTTTCTTAGGCTCAATGCCTGCATGGGCAGGGCTCTCTGAGAACAGCACCTCGTAGGAGTTGGGGATCTTCATGCTTAGCAGCTCTGCCACTGCTACCATCACACCATTTAGGTTCTGCCAGGGCAGGGAAGGGGAGGAGAGAGCCATGTCAGCAGAGTGTGTACAGTGAGCACTGCCACATGGCTTGGTGGGAACACGGACACCTAGAACACAACTCCCCAAGAGGCCAGTTGGTCCTGCACCTGTGCCATCCAGCTGTTCTCAGACCCTTGTTTTACAGTGCCCTTTCCCAAACGGCTGTGGTTATTAACAGGAGCACCACAAAAAGGGGCCTGTGCCGACTAACTTTAGGAAATGATACGAATTACATCCACAACTTGGGAAAGATCCATGATATTCATCAGAAAATTAAAGGGTCTCAGGGATCTTGTAGTAAAGAACCGTTTTATTGTTTTAACTGGGATTTCCCATTTTCTTTGACCATAAAACCCTGCTAACAATTTCAAAATAACAGTTCTACCAAATGTGACGGGGACATGCCGTCTTATAGCATACGTTGCATTATACACACTTACTTGTTGAGTTGTGTCTTTAGCACAGGACTATGAACCCCCGAGGGCAGGGACCATTCATGATTCATTTACCCTAACCTCACAGCCTCTAGTCTCTAGCTTCCACACATAGTAGGTCCTCAGTACATAGTTTTGAACAACTGAATTTTGAACAACTGAATTTATCCAGACAAGCTCTAGGGACTGCCCTCTGACCAGCATCCCCTAGGCCTCTGAGGCACCCCCAGGACACACCTTGGCTGCAGCAGCAGAGACTGTCAGCATGACTGACACCTCACTTCCTTTACCCTTTTCCCAAGTTGTGGCAGGCAGCTTTCCAGGGGCCTCCAGGTCCAGGGCCCCATAAGGTTTGGTATCTGGGAAGACTGAATGAGAAAGAGGGAGCTGTGTAAACCCCAGCTCTGACGACCCAGCTCAGCCTGGCGTGGCCCATGGCCAGAGCAGCCCCTACCTACCTGGGATGCTGGCCCGAGGAATGATAGGGATGACAGGGGAGAGAGCCCGTTCTTCCTGCTCCCACTGGCCTGCGCCCAGCTGAGGGAAACGAGGGGCCTCCTCCCCCAGAATGCTCTCAGGGGATGAAGCTGGCACAATGCTGTCAGGAGAATCGCTGTCCTCATCACTCTCCATCCTGTGGGCCAAAAGTAGACATTTGTTGCTATAGCCACTCCCAAATCTAGAGATTAGTAGGTGTCACAGCCTTGCTTGAAACCTGTCATTCGCCAAAAGGAAAATGAGGCAACCTGTCCCCCATCCCCATTCCTCATCCCAATTTCCGGCCCCACTCGTACCTGACATCCTCAGTCTGATTGTGAGGGGGTGTAGGTAAGGCGGCCAGCAGGTCTAGACTCTTCACCTCTGAAGCATCTGAGGGGTCGGTAGGGAGAAGAAAAGTCAGGCTGAGGATGGCCAGATCTGACGGTGCCTTCTCCCCCACACTTTAGGCCTGACTAGTGTAAGATCTCGCTTAGCTTTCATGATCACTGTCTCCATGACTGTCTTTCATGACTCCATCCACCCACCTATCAGTTTGGGGCAGACGAGCTGTATTTGCATCTTTCCGATGTGCCAGGCCCTGGGCTTTATGTACATTCTTTGTTTATCATCTTTTAACACCTGCATCAAGCAAGTGTTATAATACCTATTTTACAGTGAAAAAAACTCAGGCTCACACAAGTCAATCAAGTTACTGGGCTAAAGTAAAACACAGTTAAATGAACACAGGAGCAGGATTCAAATCCAGATCTGACCGTGGTTTCGTACCCTCTAAGGCTGGCTGTTCTTTATAAACAAGTTTCATTGACATACTCCCTCTCATCCATCTCCCCTGTTGCCTTTGCTCTTGCCTCCAATAAATCAGTCCTGAAGCGGCCTTCCTATCTCAGGTACCAGCTGTGTATGCACACGGGGCCATCTGCAACCACTCCTATCTCAAACTGTATTACAGGGCACATTGACTGGAATGGAACCCAGCCACCACATCCTACTAGGGAAGGAGAGGCCCACTCTGCTCGACTTACCCCTCAGCGTCCCCTCAGTATCTCGGGCAGAAGTGCCATCCTTGGGGTGATCCCCCAGCTCTTCAGATGGAGTGACGCCATTCACCATCTTCTGCTGCACCGATGGGGGTGGGGTGGGGGGCAGCGACGAGGGTGGTGTCGGCGGGTTACTCGGGTTATTCTGGGGGTGGGGTCGGGTGTCGTATGCAAGATGGCATAGGGAGACTGACATAATCCCCTGGCCCCACACTACATCCGCAATGTCCTCAAGTCTCCCACTCCCACCTCTACCTCCCGAAGAACCTCATCATCCCCAAAAGGTATTGCCATTTTTCTGACCTTGGTAAGCAGCTGGGAATAGTAGTCAGGGCCAGTGGCCAGCGCCCCACTTCCAAAGGCCCCCCTCAGTTGGCACTGCCCATTGATTGGGCAGCCACTGCCAAAGGGAGCGAAGAGGCTAAAATTGGCGGTGATGGTAGGCTCCGTTAAGGGCAGCAGGGACAGCTCCTAAGAGGGGCAAGATGACAAGGTTGGAAAACTGCAGCTCCTATGTCTCTGCCGCTGCACAGCTGGGGGCCAGGGTACCCCCTATCCTGGGATGGGACCAGGGTAGTGGCTCCCGGGGGTCACCTGTTTTAGCTGTTTCAGCAAGGCCTCGCTGGCCCTGACCCCGTCCTCCTTCCGCGGCTTCTTTCGGGAGCTCACCAACCTGTCGCATGCCTTCTGTACCCGCTTGGGCTTCGGCGTCAAAGCCTTCCTGGCTGCTGTATCCTAAGCCGAATAAACCCACAGTGAAGGCTGCTGTTTTCCTCAGAGCCCTCACTTCTTATGTTTGACCCACACCTGCTCAGCCTGCCCAGGGCTCGAGGCCCTCCTCTAGCCGGAGTACTCACCTCCTTGTTGCTGGGGGTACCCTGTAGTTTCTGCTCCAACCCAGCCAACTTGCTGTCAATGTGCCCGTTGATCTCCGCTCGCAGCCCCTCGGGCCCCCGCCCAGTGCTGAGTTGCACATTCTTTGCCCGTAGAAGCTTCTGTAAGAGCAGATGCCCGGCTTCTGAGCGGGGGCCTGCCTGCAGGAGGTGGTTGCTGGTACCTGGTGCCCCTACTGGCTCCCCGTTGGCCTCCCTCTTCACCACCTGGGCTCCCAGGGCACACGGCTCTTCCCGAGGCTCTTGCTTGATGCTGAGATGGGGTGGCTCGGGCACCACCTGCCCATTCACCTGCTCCAGATGCCCAGGTACCAGGCCGCTCTGCTCTGGCTTCTGGGCTTCCACTAGATTGTGTGGGGGTTCCCAAGTTCCCAGCCCCTTGCTAAAGAAGGAATCTGCAAGCTGGGCAGCAGCAGGTGAGACCCTCCCAGAAGGCAACTCCAAGGGTGGCCCTTGGGGTTTTGGGGTCCCTTGCTGGGTGGAGGTGAGCTGGGCCTCAGAGGGGAGCTGGGAGCTGGGGGAAGGTAATTGTGAGGAAGGTTTCTTTGGCTCTTGGGGGCTGGATGGTGGTGGTGTGGGATGCACAGGGCCAAGGACTGGTCCTGGAGGTAAGGCTCCTTGGGGGACAGGCAGCCGGGGTGGGCCCTGAGGTCGAAGCCCTACCCCTAGCTCCTGGAGGGGGCCTGTCTGGGATCCAGGGAAGCTCCCCAGTTGGGGCTGGCGGCCTAGGAGGCCTTGGAGGGGAGAGGGCTGGCTCCCAGACTCCTGGTAGGGTGGAGTCTGGCGTACTGCCTGACTCTGCTGGAGCTGCCGCTGCATGAGGAGGGCCTGGAGCTGCTGCTGCTGCTGAGGGCTCAAGTGCCGCAGCTGAGGGTTTTTGGCCAGGACTCCCTGGAGCTGTGCTCGAAGCTGACCCACCGTAGGCATGACTCCAGCCCCGGGCAGGCCCTGTCCAGATTGGGGGACAGACCCCGGTTTGGCAGGCTGTGGCCCTGCGTTATTTTGCATGGGCCGCTCTAGTCCAAGGGGCTGTTGGGAGCCCAGAAGGTTCTGAGTTATAGGCCCAGGCTGCTCCCCTAAGGAAATAGAGGATTGGGCCAGCAGGTGGGGCACAGGAGAGGCCTCAGATGACCCACTGCCTGGTGGCCCATGACCTCCCACACCTGCCGGGTGCAGCAAGTTAACTTGCTGCTGCTGCTGTCCTGGGAGCCTCAGCGGCGGCTGCAGCGGCACAGAGTTGGGCTGAGGCTGGGCCTGGGGTTGGACAAGCAGGAGCTGTGAGTCCCCGGAAAGAGAGGGTTTTGCCTCCCCTGGTTCAGTGGCCACTGCCTCAGGTCCACTCCCTATTGCTACTGGCCCCCCCTGATGTGTGGAGGACCCGTCGGTGGACTCTGGAGGAAGAGCCGTCGTCTCTACAATGCTTTGTTCCTTGCCCGTTAGGAGGAGGGTTGGGCCCAGAGTTCCAGGGCTAGAAAAGTGTTGCAAAGGCTTGGCTGGCATGCCAGGACCAAGTGTCACCTGCTGCTGCTGTTGCTGAGGAGACAGTAAAGTTCGATTCTGGTTTAAGAGGCCCATCTGCTGCTGCTGTTGAAATGGTTGTTGCTGCTGCTGCTGTTGTTGCTGTTGCTGAAGCTGCTGTTGTTGCTGTTGCTGCTGCTGCTGTAGCTGTTGTTGCTGCTGCTGCTGTAGCTGTTGTTGCTGCTGTAGCTGCTGCTGTTGCTGAAGCTGCTGCTGTTGTTGCTGCTGTTGTAACTGCTGTTGCTGCTGCTGTTGTAACTGCTGTTGCTGCTGTTGCAGCTGCTGCTGCTGTTGCAGTTGCTGCTGCTGCTGTTGTAGCTGCTGCTGCTGCTGCTGCTGCTGTTGTAGCTGCTGCTGCTGCTGCTGTTGCAGCTGCTGCTGCTGCTGTAAGGAGGCCATTGGCTGAGCGCTCAGTTTGGGCTGCCCACTATGTGGCATCATACCCTGCTGAAGGTGAGAAAGCCCTGCCATGGATCCCTGCTGTTGGTGCTGCTGCTGCTGCTGCTGCTGGGCTGTGACCAGCCGGTGTCCCATAAGGCCCTGACTCTGCTGTGCCAGCTGAGGTGAACTTGGTACCCGGGACTGGGTCAGAAGCACCTGTCTGTGAGGGCCCTGGGGACCCATAGCTCCAGGGTGCTGTTGCTGCTGCTGCAACACTGCCACCTGGGCAGGACCCAGCATGCCCTGCGGCCCCTGGGGTGGTTGTGGGGATAGCTGTTGGACCAAGAGGCCCTGATGGCTGCTGGGAGGCAGAAGTCCCTGGGGCTTGGGACCCAGAGCCTGGCTGGCCTGTACCCCCGGGCCTGGCTGCTGCTGCTGCTGGATTGCCACCTGTCCTAGGAGGTGCTGCTGCTGCTGCTGCTGTTGCAGTTTCTGGACAAGTTGCATGCGTTGCTGCTGTAGCTGCAGCTGCCTTTCCTGTAAAAGCCTCGAATCGGGTCCCAGGCCTCGAAGAGCAAGATTGCCAGGGAAAAAGCCTCCTGAGGGGCCAGCCAGGGCCCCACCCCCACCAGAATGTTGTGGTTGTTGCTGTTGGGCCAAAGTCGTGTTGAGGAAGGGGCCACCAGGCTGTCCAGGTAGTGCCATGCCTCCCGGAGGCAGGCGAAGACCTGCAGCTTGCCCACCAGGAGGCCCCTGTGCTGGCTGCAGCCCATGGCCAGGGAGCAGCTGACCAGGGAGCTTGGTGAGTAGTCGGGGACTCTGGGAAGGGCTAAGGGCCAGCACGGCTGAGTGGTGCTGCTGCTGCTGCTGCTGCTGCTGCTGCTGTTGCTGCTGCTGCTGCTGCTGCTGCTTATTCCGATATTCTGCCATGAGATTCGTGTGTTCCTTCTGTTGCTTCCGGACCTAACAGGGCAGAGTCAGGGACCTCAGCCTCAAGCTAGCCCACCCATGCCATCCCTCTTCCCGGGCTCCTGGTTGCTAGGCTGAAGCCTGCTTTTCCTACCTGATCCAGCTGTTTCTGGATCTTGCTCTGCTGCTCTGTAACCAGCTTGAGCTTCTCAGCATCAGCCTCTGGGAACTCCCGGCCAGCCTTTTTGGCAGTACGCTGCTTGGCGCACAGAGCCTTCCGGGACTTTCGGTGCACACCAATCTGCTCTTCTAGCACCTTCAGCTGCATCTGCAGGAGCTGTTGGGTATGGAACAGCCATTCCTCATACTGCCGCTGGTCAGCCTCATCTGGGAAAGGAAGCTGGGTGTCAGGACCTGCAAAATGGTGATCCCAATCCCTCGATCTCCACATGCCCCAAGTCACTTTCTTGTACACTCCTTCCCATCCCCATACTCACTGATTACTCCCTGGGCAAAAGTGGGTGGATTGGGACGAGGCTGGGAGGGGTCACCAGCACTCCGCTCCTGTGATGAGAGAGACTGATAAAGGGTCATTGTTCCATACTAGGCCCTGAGGGTGGCCCCATGGCATGTAACACCTCACCACTTACCTGGCCACTCCCAGCTGCCACATGGTTCTGTAGATCACTGCTGGGTCCCCCTGAGAGCCTCTGGGCTAGCAAGGACACTTGCTGCCTAGAGTCCATCAAAGCAAAGAGGATGTGTTGGTGATGGGAAAGTTGAAAAGCAAAGAGGTGAAACAAAAGGGGGATCAGGGAGGGGAGAGGACTGAGAAAGGAAAGGGCCAACCAATACCCCATCCCACAAGTCTTACCTGTTCATACCAGGTGCCACTCCAATGCTGCCCTGAGCCATCACTTTCTTGATGCCTTTCAAAGCCACCATCTTGGCCTTTGCAATGGGATCAATGATATCTTCTGCAGCAAATTTGTCCAGGTCTGGAGAGGGAAGAGCCAAGTGAGCTGGGTATTTGGATGAATGCTCCATTCTCTGTCTGCTGTTCCTTTCAACACCTTGACCTCTACCAAGCCAACCAAAACAATGGCATGGCATGATGTAAAGACCAGTGGACTGGGAGCTAGGTAGCCGGGGTGACTCCACTCTATTATTCATAGGACATGTAGCCCTGTTTTTACTTGCACAGTGCTAGGAAAAGGTACTCAGTAAATACCTGTTGAGCCAATATATCAATGTTATTTCACCTCTCTGAGCCTCAGTTTACTCCTCTTTTTGATAGAGATCATAACTCCCTATTCTGCCTACCTCATGGAGCTACTGAGAGGCTCACATATGACAAAAGTACAGTTGACCCTTGAACAACACAGTTTGAATTGCATGGGTCTACTTACACGCAGATTTTTTCCCCCAATGAATACTGTAAATGTATTTTCCTGATGACTTTAATAATTTTTTCTCTAGCTTACTTTATTGTAACAATACAGTATATAAAACAAAAAATATATGTTAATCAACTGTTTACGTTATCAGTAAGGTTTCCAGTCAACAATAGGCCATTAGTAGTTAAGTTTTTTGAGGAATCAAAAGTTCTATGCAGATTTGACTGTGTGGGGGGTCAGCACCCCTAATCCTACATTGTTCAAGGGTTAACTATATTCTTTATGACCTAGAAAGCATTCTTCAAAAATAGTGTTCTTAGAGCAAATCGTGCAGCCCAAGAAAACACAATGTGGGCCCTGTGCCAAAGCTGTTCTGGGCCCAACATGCATCACCCACAGCCCACTCTCCTGCCTGCCCAGAGTGCTAAATAGAAAGGAGAAATACGCAACCACCAAAAACTTCAATCTTCCTAAACTCCTGCATTGTGTATTTCTCCACTGTTCAGAAAACTAACTCCCCACTTTCTAAAGGACTAACCAAACGCCCCCTCCTGGTATTTTGAGGCACTAACACAAGAGGGTCAGAGGGCCAAGGTGCAAACTCTAGCTCTGTTAGTTGTGTGACCGTGGGCAAGTTACTTAACCTCCATGCCTCAGTTTCCTTTTCTGCAGTTGAAGATAATAGTACCTGTTTAACGAGTTTGTTGTGATGATTACACAAGGAATGTAAAGCACTCAGCACACTGCGTGGCAAATAGTAATTACTCAATAAATGCTATTATAATTTGAGGTCTTCTTCAATCGCCCCCCCCCTTTTTTTTTGCCCCCCTGCCCTTCTTACCGCTCCAAAATTATGGTTATGCCCACTCAATTCCCTCTACACAAATTCTACTCCGGCATAACCACTTCACTCTCTGTCTCCAAATATCCCCTCACTGGCTTTCCTGCCACAAGTCTTTTCACCTACCTGGAGTGCTTTCTCTTGCACCACTTTTCTCCAAATCCTAATCTTTCAGTCTCAACATGGCTCCAAAGCCTTTGCTAATCAGGCTTCATGCATGTACCCCATTCATTCACTCAAACGTGAATGCCTGCTATATGCCAGGCACTGCTCCTCCCTTCTTAAAAGCTACAACGCTTCTGTCTACATCACTAGCCTGGTATTTAGTCAAAGCTTTGTGTCCCATCTCCCTTATCTGTGGATTATCTTAGGTCTGCAGCCTCAGTGCCCGCTTGGTGGAGACAGTGATCACACCTGAGTAACTAAGCCAGGGCCCCCAGCTGTTGTTACCTGTATCAGGGAAGAAGCTGTTAGCCAGCTGCTGCTGCATGGCCAGCTGCTGGGGTTTCATGCACATGGATGGTGGCATAGTACCCATGGGCTTCTGTGCCAGCACTGGTTGTGGGCTCTGCTGGGGCACCAAACTTGCCTGCCCCCCATGCTGACCACTTAGCATATGCCCTTGGTTGGACGCCATGGCCATGGATGAGGCCAGGCGCTGTTGGAGGGCATGTGCTGGTGGCTGGGTGGGAATCAGTGGTTGGGCCAAGCCTGGCTGTCGGGAACCTCCAAGTCCCAGGGCAAGCTGTTGCTGGGGCCCAGCCAAACTGGGAGAAGAACCCTCATGTGGCAAAGACATGGCTTGGGCAGGGCCTGATGTGGACAGTAGAGCGTGCTGGTGCTGTTGCTGCTGCTGCTGCTGTTGCTGCTGCTGCTGCTGGGCAGGCTGCAGCTGTGCTGAAAGTTGCTGCTTCTTCTGTAGCTCCTTTTTCTCATGTTCCAACAGGTCCTCGATGAGCAGGGGTAACTCACTGGCTACCAGTGAGCTCTCCATCTTGTCCAGCTCATCCCCAGGTGCTGCATGTCCACCGGGCAAGGTCAGGGCCCCACCTTCTAGCTCAAACTTATCCAGCAGGGAGGACCCTCCCGGGCCACTCAGTGGGCTGGGAGTCAGCAGGTGAGCAGGTGGTCCTCCTGTGGCCCCAAAGGGGCCCTTCTCAGCTGTGTGCCCACTGCCAGAAAAGGCTCCTGTGCCGATCCGGGTATCCCGGCTGCCCATCACACTCTGTCCCGGCTTTAGCCCCAGGCCTATGGAAGTGGCAGCAGGTGCTGGCTCTACCTTGGGGGTGGTGATAGTGAACTGGCAAGGAGAAGGGTGGCGGCCACCCTCCTCCATCTTGGGCTTCACCTCAGGGAGCACCGGGGCCAGTCGGGGCTCAGAAGCATCAGCAGCAGGGGGCGGGCGCTCCTCAGGGCCCAGGGGTCCTGGCTCCACCCCCCGCAGCAGAGCCTCCCGCTCAGCCTTTTCATTGGCTGACTCCACCAGCCTCAGGTGCTCATTGAAGATGTCCTTCTTGTCGCCAGTGTCCAGCTCAGGGTCAGTGTAGGCTAGTAGGTCAAACTCATCCCCGTTGAGCAGGTCATCCAGGTGGGGGTCATTGGTCTCCAGGTTTTCCAGGGTGCCCAGCTCATCGTCCCCTTTGGCCACATCCACGCCCAGGCCCAAGTGAGCAAGCTCCTCATCATCCTCGAGGGCCTTATGGGCGTCAAAGTCATCGTCCAGCTCAGGGTCCTCACAGGGTAACTTCCCAGCCTCCAGGGCCAGGGCAGGGGCGCGGCCAAGCTCAGTGCTTGAGGGGGGGCGGCTGACCAGCTCCAAGCCAGTGGGCAGGGTGGGGCCCTTGGTAGGGGGCGTTGCATGGAGGCTGTTGTTCAGTTCAGGTGCAGGTAGGGTTGAGGGTTTCTGCGGGGGAAGGCCTGATACTGCGAGGCCACGAAGCCCTTCAGGAGCCAGTCGGTGGGAGTCCTCACTTACAGGGTAAAAACGGGGTCTCTGAGGGGGGCCTTGACCAGGAAATGGAACCCCTCCAGGTCCTAGTCCTTTCTGTATATTGTGTCGCAACTCAATGAACTGGGCAGGACCAGCTGGACTAGGCACTGGCTCCCCAGGGCCAGGCAGGCGAGTAGGAAGTCCTGCCAAGGGGGAACCTAGAGCTTGGCGGCCAAGGTCCGGCCCAGGAGTTGATGGAAAGCGAGTAGACATGGCAAGTCTCATGGAGGCTGCTGATGTTGCCTGCTGCTGCTGCTGCTGCTGTTGCTGCTGCTGCTGCTGCCACAGGTGTTGCTGCTGCTGCTGCTGCTGCTGCTGCTGCTGCTGCTGCTGCTGCTGTAAGGGCAGGGACCCAGGATAGGGTGCTCGCTGATAGAAGGCTTGGGAGCCTCCCACCAGTTGCCTGGAAGAATATGCAGTAGTTAGTAAGATGACTTCAGGATGAAGAAGAACTAGAACACGGACCTAGGGTAGTGGGGAAGTGTGGAATTAAATCAGCAAGGGGGAAGGAACGGGGGAGACGAGTAAGCGATCCTGAAGAAGGATCAGAGACAGGTAAATTAGAGGCAGCACACAACAGTGAACCCCCAGGGAACCCCCTGGAGCCTCACCGGCTATTCACGTCCATAGAGGAAGGGGTGGCTGGTGGAGGTGGCCGGGAGAGTCGGTCATCACTGGGGAAAGCCCCTGGCCCCAAGATGGGGCCACCGAGCTTATTTGGGGTCAGCCCCACAAGGCTGTTCTTGTCCTGAGAGAGAGAGTAAGAGAGAGACGGATGAATGTGGGGCCACCTTTGGTGTCCTGGGCCCACCACCTTTTGCCACTCTACTTACCTGGGTCCCAGAGAAGGGGGTCTGGCCTCGACTCAGCTGCTCAAAAGCAGGGCTGCTGGGCTCAGCACCCCAGCTGCCCGGGGGCCCCACTGCTCCTGCAGCTGCCGCAGCTGTTTCCTTCTCTTGCCGCAGCGTGTTGCGCTGGATCTGCTGCCGAATCAGCAGCTCCCGCAGTCGTTGGCGCTGTGCAGAGAACAGAGAAGAGGGGTTAAGTCCATCCACTCCAATCACAGGGCTGGCACAGGGACAGTGGAGATATGGGGGGCTCAGCTACATGATGTTGACTCACCTGTCGTTGTTTCTCCAGCTCTGTCTGGCTAAGGTTGGAGATGCCTGGGTCCTGGGTACCTGGAAGTTCAGGTGCCGCCAAAGAGCTGGCCATTCCAGCCCCTGGCTCTTCTCGCTTATCGACTGGAGAGGTGATGCCAGCCCGCTGTGAGGCTCCATGGGGCGTGTAGGGGAGGGATCCATCGGGTGCAGGTGGTGGGAGGACTGACGGGGGGCGTAGCGGGGACAGCCCATAGCCCTCTCCCGTGGACCCGCTGCTGGGTCCCAGGGGGCTGCCCGATGGGTGGAAGTTCCCTGTGGACACTGCGTAGTTTGTGCTTTGAGGCTTGCCCAAAGTAGGGCTGGGCCCAAAATGGCTGTTGATCCCGTGGGGTGGAGGGAGACCAGGCTGAGGGACAGGAGGTTTTAGGGAAGAAGGTTCCCCTACCGCCTGAGGGAAAGTGAAACGCATGGGAGAGGGGGCGCCCACAAATGCACCTGTCCCAGGGGACCGGGCGAAATTGGGGGGCTGCCCACTTGGGACCTTGGCATGGAGCTCACCTGCTGGCCCTGAGGGCAGGGCTGCTGGGAAGCCTCCAGCCCCCAATGGAGTGTGGGCTAGAGGCCCAGCCTTGAAGGCAACTTCAGTGGGCTGGGGTCGGGGTGGCTTATGCAATGGGGCAAATGGGTCACGGGACTGAGGACGAGATGGTGGGCGGGAATAAGGGTCGGGGGACTGGAAGCGAGGAGTAACAGGAGATGGGCAGAAAGCCTCAGCAGACAGAGGACGGGGTGTCAATGGGGACTGGGAGCTGGACTGGGACTGGGGACTGGCAGGCACTCGGGAGAAAGAGTCGGAGGGCAGTGAGCGAGGGGGCAGGGCACAGCAGCTCTCAGGAGGTGGGGGCTGGGGCCGAGGGGTCAGTGGGGGCTGGGCATAGGGGTCAGGGTAGGGCCCAGGACGAAAGATATCTGAGTGACTAGGGGGAGAAGCGGCCAAAGCCTGGGCAGGGGGTGGCTCCTGGGGCCTTAGGCCCAAGCCCGGGCTCTGGGGCTCTACCTGAGATGCCCGAGGGGTCAAGGGGGCTTTGAAGACATCAGGTGCCTTTAACTCCAAGCTGCCCAGGTGGGGGCCTGAGGAGGGTGAGTCAACAAAGCCCAGGTTTGGGGGCCCATAGCTAGGAGAGGATGCCCCAAGCTCTTCCTTCTTCACCTCCAGGGCCTTCCGAGACTCCCCAAAAGGCGGGGGTGACAGCAGGGGCTCAGAAGCTTTGCCATTCCCTACCCCTGGGCTCTCAGGCACAGCCAGGTTGTCCAATGAGGGGCAGCGGGGTTTGACGAAGGGGTCAGGTGTGGAGGGCTGGTGTCTAGGGGTGCCAGGTGGGGTAGTAGTGTGGAATTCCCCTGGCTGGCTAGTCCCAGGTCGAGACGAGGCGCCCAGTGTCGGGGGCTGCGTGGGGGCCCCAGTCGGACTAGGATAGGGAGGATAGGTTGGTGGTGCCGTGGGGAAGCGGGGCTCCAGAGCGTAGGCGGGGGCCAGTCCAAAGGGGTCCTGCGAAGGCACTTGGGCGGGCACCTGGGGTGGGAGCTTGAGGAAGAGCTCACCGGGTGAGTCGGGGCCGGGCACTGTGCCCGCCGGCGGCTTCAGGAACCCATCCGCAGAGGTAGACAAGCCGGCGGGGGTAGTGGGGCTGCCAATGAAAATGGTGGGGGCGGCAGCAGGGGGCGGACTGCCCATTGCCCCTGGCTGGGGGGGAATGCGGAGATGTAGGGCCGGTCGGTCAGTCTTACGGGCCATGTCGCCCACCTTGGTCTGCTTGTTGATCTGGCTCTCAGCCTGCTACGGGAGGAGACCAGGCACAGAGCAATCAGGCTGCTGTGGGCAGGCCCTATACCCCCTACCCTCAGAGAGGCCACCCACTACAGACCTGAGCAGTGCAGCCCAGTGTGGCCCCCACTCACCTTTTGCACCTTGTTGATGCGGTGAGCCGCCCGGTTATCTTTGGCCTTTTGCTGAGGAATAGAGGACACACAGCCTTAAGTCGAGGGCTCAGTCTCCTGCCCAGCCCCCATCTCTCACCTCACTCACACTCCCTACCCAAAAGCTGATCCCTTCTGGCCCATTTGCTTTAGGAGTGGAAGGGAGAGAACTAAGGTGAATTTCCTCAAAACACTGCCCCCCTCTCAGTTCCCATGCTGACCCAGGCTTCCTTCTGTCTCACCAGGTAAGGAGCTTTGTCAGCGGCTGGAACTTTTCTCCAGAGCTTCATGATTTGTTTGCAACGGCTAGACCAGTCTGGAGAGCACAGGGATTGTGTTAGGAGACATTAGGAGACGTGGCAGGTAACCCCTGAACCTGCCATATTACCAGGCTGTCGTCGACCTTGCCGTCCTCCCATAGGTACCTGGGTAATCTTGCTTGAGATTGGGAAAGTTCATGTTGGCATAGAGCACAGGTGAGATGGTGGAGAGCTGGCCCAACTCCTCGTCCTTCTCCCAGCGCTGAAGACTCCGTTGGTTATAGGAGAGCCCATCGCCCTCACCCTCCGTGGTGGGAGTGGTAGGGGTAGAGGGCGTGGTGCCCCCCGAGCCTGTCCAGGGACTGTCTGGCTCACCGGGTTCCGGGCTAAAGAAGCCCCCGCGCTCCCTGGGGCGCAGGGGCAGAGAGTCACAGGGGGCAGGGATACCACACCCCACCATAGACAAACTGCCCAGTGGCCCCAGGCCAGAGGAGGTCCATTAACAAGGGGGTAGAGAGGAGCAGGGAAAAGTGTTGCTACAGCAGCACCCAGGAGTTCCCTCCCTAAACATGGACCCAGTTAGAGAGAAGGGACAATGGGGACAGCCCGCGAAGTTTAAGCATAAACACTAACCTAGAATCCAGGAATGGGGACTGGCAGAGGCCCGGGTAAGAGTCCAAAGGGCTGCTGGAGGGGAGATTGCCCAAAGGGAGTCCACCTACAAGAGGCACAGGATCAGGGAAAGGGAGCAAGTGGCCCATCCAGGGAACCAGCCTGGCCATACTTCCCCACCCAGTCTTCAAACCACTCCCACCCATGTCACCTTGAAGAAAGGGCCTCTGCAGGGGTGTACGGCTGCCGTCTAAGCCAGGGGTTCCACAACCCAGATGCTGTTCTCGTTCAGAACCCAAAACATCCTTGAAGAGCTGCTGCAGGTCCTTGGATTCCATCTTGGGCAATTCTGTGGGGGAGTGATGGAGAATGTTAGTGAGGCACCCTGGGGAGTTGAGGGGACACCACAGGTCTACCGACAGTCATAGCTGGGCAAGGTGCCCAGGACGCCCCACCAGAGAAACTGCACAGATGAGAGTCCCACAGGCAGGACATTCATTCGCCTTCTCCCACAGAGGATCCTTATACCTGAAGAGTGTGGGTCACAGCCTCACCTTCTGTGGGAATCCTGTCTAAGTCAGAGCTAAGCATCCCTTCTCCCGGGGTGCCTGGCTTCTCGGGGTCACTGGGCACTGGGGATGCCTTTACGCCCCCATCCTCAGGTCCTGCAATGGCCAGGAGAAACCCATCAGCCAGGGCCAGGATGGAAGAACCACACTGGGCACCCCGAACCACAGGAGGCATGGAACAAGTTTCCAGCCCCCAACACTGACCATGCCAGGGGCAGAATAAGTTGACAGAGGCAAAACCAAGGTAGGATGCAATCCTCCCAGCAGCCCTCACCTGGTGTATCAGCCTTGCCCTCAGGGCCATGGGACTCTTCATCTGCAACATCTGGACCATCATCTCCTATAAGCAACAGTTACATCAATCAGAGATGCCCTACATCTGATGCCCAGAATGAGTCCCCAGCTCGACAGGCCAGGGCCCTCGGCCCACCTTCAACTCCTGGAGATTAGCCCATTCCCCACCAAATTCGCTTACCAGCTCCTACGCTCAGAGGAAAGCTGGGTCCCTTCAGACCACCTCGCCCCGACATGACTAACCTTTCTGTGACGTGGGGAGCTCCTTCCTATCTGAGCCTCCATCCCCCTTGGCTTTTGGGGTTCCTAGTGCAAGGCTTGGCCGGCCCACCCCAACTGCAAAAAGGGCCTTCCGGCTCAGGTCCAGTAGCTCCTTCCCAAAGAAGGCTTCCTGTGGGAGGAGACAGGGAGAAACAGGTTTCTTCATGGCCCACAGGGCAGACACCCCCTTCACCCTTTGGCACCTAAGGCCCACCTGCAGGTAAGCAGGGAACATGTCCTCTAGTTTGCTCTTCTTGCGCCCTCGCCTCTGCTGCTGCTGCTTCTTCTTCTCATCCCCATCAGCTAAGCTCTGGTCCACAGGGCCCTCTGCAGGCAGGTCAGCAGGCATGACTGGGGACAAAATGGGAGGTGTTATCTTCTCTGGGGACACTGAGCACGCTGCTCCTAACTTGGTCTGGGGACACTTTCTGCCAACTCCCTCCCCCAACACCAACTGGGCCCACCACCCTCTCAGCCCTTTGAGTGAACCTTCCCGCTGGACCTCCCTGGCAGTGCCCTTTAAGCCCTGTGATCCCCACCTTCTCCCAGGCCCCACTGGAGCCCTCACCCGTCTCACCCTCGTCGGGCTGCCCATCCCCACTCAACACCTCCGCCTGTGCAGCAGGCCCCCTTTTCACACGTGTGTGGGATTTCCGCTGTCGCACCATGAAACCACCAATGCCTAAAAAGAGGCAGAGCTGAGGCTGAGAAGCTGCTGGGAACCTGGTGAGCAGTCCCTCCCCCCCCCCCCCCCCCCGCAACTGCCCATCCCAGGGCCTCACCAGGCCGATAGGGTTTGCGTTTGCGTTTTTTGCTCTCCTCGGTCTCCTCCTTGCCAGGCTCCACATCAGGGCTGACAGGGCCCTCCAGTTTAATTTCGCACTCCATGTGCTCCACACCACCTGCATATGGGGACAGAGAAGATGGAGGCAGAGCAGAAGCATGGGCCCTTTTAACCTTGTCATCCTGCCACTTAAGAACAGAGATCCGAATGCCTGGCCAGAGCCATTTGGACAAGACCAACAGCGGCTTGAGGATGGCAACCCTGCTCTCACCCAACTTCCAACTCTCACAGGTGCACTCCCAGTACTTTGGGGAATCCCTGAGATTCCCCAGCCTGACCTTCACCCTTGAGCAGCTCATCGGTGTCCAGGTCCCCATCCTTCTTGTCATCAGGGCCAAGGGTATCTGAGGGCTCAGAACCCTCCAGCCCAGCCTCGCCTGGGAGGCCAAGCCGTCCTCGCCGCTGGCGCCGCTTGTGCAGGGGTGACATGGTCAGGTTACGCAGCACGGCCATGCCAGTTTCTGTCAGCCACACACCCTCGAAGCGAAAGTACTGGGGCTCTGCACAAAGGTGAAGAACATGTGACTCCTGGATGGAGATCCCATGGAAACCAGAACTCCACAAGTTTCAGCCTAAGTCCCCAGCTGAAACAAAAGCAGTGAGACAGAGACAGACCAGACAAAGCCCAGCCTGGGGTCTGAGGGGTGGAGAACAGGGCACTACCGGGCACTAGCTGAGGCCCGAGCTCTCCATCAGTGATCCAGGGGGATTCAGAGACTTACTGCAGAAGCCTGACTGTGCATGATTAACCCTATGTTCACCAAATATGTTCTCTAGCAGTCTTGGGCAAGGAGGTCTACTACTTGCTGAATGCCAGCCCACAGTGCTTCAGGTTCCAGGAGCACTGCCCCCATCATGGAAGAGGAGATGAACCCAGCCCTTCACTGAGGAAACACAGCAGTGTCCTGTGCTCTCTGGAGATGATGGCAGATCACATGCCATGTTGCCTGATGGAAGGAACTCTGCCTGGGAAACTAGAGGCCTTGGCTGCAGTGACAACTTCCTCACTAACCTACTGAGTGACTTAGGCAGGCTACTCAATCTTCCTGGGTCTTAGTGTCCTCCTCTGCACATGAGGAGATAAAGTTAGAAGGTTGGAGCTGGACTAGACAGTGTCTAGTCTCCTCTGGCTTTGGCATTCCGAATTTCTGTGACTCACCTGGCTCTTTCACCTTCATAGGCACCAAGTCTGGGGGCGCAATAGGCGCTGTGGAGAGAAGGACAAACCAAGGCAGCTTGAAGCCCTGTCCCCACGCAGGGCACCCCAGTCCCGCCTCCTCCTCAGCACCTGGTACGCACCAGCAGGCTTCACCACATGAGGCTGGCAGGAGAGACAGTCAAAGCCTTCATCAGCTGCCTGCTCTACCTCATCCTCTGTGAAGAGGCTCTCGCAGCCGGCATGCATCCACCTGGGAGAAGGGAGACAGGAAAAGATAATCCCAGACAACGCAAAGCTGAGAACAGAGAAGAGGGAGCCAATACAAGGAGAAAGGGGCACCCTCACCGTTCACAGTGGCGGCACTGGATTAGTAGGTCCTCTTCCACGTATGGGGCATGACAGATAGGGCAGGTCACCAGGCTGGCACAGGGCCCACAGTGTGTGTAACTATTCTGCCATTCACAGTGGAAGCCCGGGGATGCGGCCCCACACTGCATACAAGACACACACCTGATGGGGGCACAAAGACAGACCCTCAGCACCTAACCTACCCAAGGCACCCAGGTGTCCTCAGTGAGAACCCAGCGACCAGCCTGGCTTTCTGAACACAGCCTGGGTCAGACATTCAACATCACCTCCACTCTGACATCCCAGGCCCAGGCCCCTCTGAAGGCTTTCCTTACCACTTGCACTTCCAGCCGCCCTTGGGCACTGTGAGCAGTGGAGGGTCCAGGCAGTATGTGTGGTAGCTAATGTCACAGTCATCACAGAGCAGCAGGCGTGAAGGGTCCGAGGCCTGGCCGCACACCTCACACACGATGCACTCCACACAACGCCATCCCTTTAGCAGCATCACCTTGGTGATCTGAGGTGAAAAGTGGCAGTTCCTCAGGGCCGGATGCAGAGGGGAGGGGGAGACTTACATGGGTGGGGCCGGAAGACCGCCATGCTCAGGCCAGACCTCCATTCGAGCCCAGAGAGGCTACATAGAGCACGCTCACCCCATAAGAGCCTCTAAACTTAGGTTCCCAGGGATCTCTGCCGCGCAGAGAACAGCCTCACCCAGCCACTGCCTCCTTACAAGAGTGCAATGGCAATCTTTCACTAGCCAAGTCCCCGAACAGACTGTAGGTAGAATTAGGTTGTATTTCTCCCAATTTTCCTTGAACATTTAAAACCGGCTACAGCATGCTGCAAGTTAGTGAATGTTAGCAGTGGCCAAGTTCTAAAGTAACATTAATGAAAACCCCAAAATGACTGATCATGCTTGGGTCAAAAACACTGCTTTCTCTTTGCAGACATTTGCTTACGATTTTGATTTTACATGTTATCCCCAGGCTACATCATGTTTTCTACTAGTAAAGTTCTCATGGTTTCTATGATGGACTGAATTACACTAGCAAATCATGGTCTACCACCAAGAAACTAGAAGGATGGCCACCATTTCCAAAGTACTTTTCCCCAAGATGAATTTGATAACCACTGGTGACTGATAAATGACTTCCATGACCAATGTCCACCTTAAGCCAGGACAGGGGCCTAGGATAAGAAATAAGTGGCCCCATACCCCAGCCCTGGCCTCTGGGGCCCAACTCACCTTGCTGTTGACACAATAAGGGTGATAGCACTGTGAACACTGGGAACAGGCAAGGAGGTGGCCCTCTGCCCCCCGGCCAAAGCTGCCACATACCACACACATATCCTGGGGAAACACACAGAAACCCCAGTGTCCAACTAGGTCTGCTCATCCCACTCGGTCCTGGCAAATGACTACAACTCTAATCTGAGGGAGGGAGTCAGGGAACCAAAAACCCATCACAAAAACCCATGAGAACACTGTGAGCCATCATGGGACCCTGTTCCTTCCTAGGCTTGTTTATCTGATCAGGTAACTTGAATTGAAATAGCCTGACATGGGGAAAGGTAAGAAGTGAAAGGAAGACAAGAGAGATGAATACTGGTCAGGCTGAGAGAGTAATATGTCTGACAGTATTCTGTCAGCTTTGAGATTATTCAAGTGAGAATGTACATAAGCTCCCTAGACTATAAGCTTCAAAAGAGCAAGCACTCCTGTCTTTTTTCACTCCATCTCTAGCTCCTAGCTCAGTGCCAAGCTCGGAGGAAACACTCAAGTGAAATTTGAGGGATGGACAAATTACTGTGATTCTGCCTCACTGTTTCCTAATTAGCTAGGGTCCCCAGAAGTTAGGTCCTTGGTTTTCTGCATCTACCCTCACACCAAAACACACGCACCCACCATCAGTCTGTCAGGTCTTACTGCTATGGATAGGACTACACCAGTCAAGTATGGTACCTGCATTAGGACAAACTTGTCTGTGTTGGAGAAGAGAACCACAGTATTTTGCATGGTGTCGTCATCATCGTCTTCTTCCTCCTTGCTGGGAGAGCTATCGATATCAGCAACCTTATAGGCAGAGAGTTGTGGGAAGTGAGGCAGCTAAATTTGCCCCAACAAGCTGCTTTCCCCTTTGGTGTTGGGGGAAGGAGGTGTGAACCCCTGGCTAAGATGAAGGCCAGGAGCCAGGACTAAGAAGCAGAAAGAACACCCCAGCTCCCAAACTGGGCCTCAGACCCACAGCAGAGATTTCAGAGAAGCCTGGGGGCCAACTGGGCAGAAGGAGCACGGACAGCCGGATAGGCCCTAGGCTAGCAGGCAGGCAGGCAGGCAGGTGAGCGTGCAGGGGACTGGCAGGATTGAAGGGGCCAGCTGAAGCGTGTCTGGGGGATGGGAGGCCTCTCCTTACTACCAGAGTCTCAATGGAAGAAGTGGTTGATTTTAGCCGGGCCCGTCCTCTCCCACGTCCTCCATGTGCTCCTCCACGTGGCCGGCGTCTTCCTGGGAAACTACTGCTGCGACCCTGAGTGACGGAAGGGAATGATTATGGGGGCAAGTCGAAGGCTAGTATGTTGGGTCTACAGGCTTGGAGTGAAGAGACAAATGGACAGAGCACAACAGTTAACGAGTCCCAGACAGGGCAGAGGGAAAGCCAGCTCAGATAGCAACAGGTAGATGGCTCTTTTCCCAAGAAGAGAGGCCAACATGACACAATGACAAAAAATACTAGCTTGAAAGACCTGCGTTTCTAGTCCCGATTCTATTATATTACTGGGTAACCATGAAACCAGGCAAGTCACTTCTCCCTCTACGTTATCAACATTCTCCTTAATAAAATAAGAGAATGGATTAAAGTATCTCTGAGCATCTAGGATTCAACAAGCCAAGTGGAAAGGTGTCAGTGACACAGGACTACACGTCTGACAGCTGACATGACACTGACCAAATCTAGTGGCTGGATAGCCCCTCACCTGTTTGATGCGGGAACGAGCAGGGGAGCTGCGCCGCCTCCCCTTGTCCCCCTCGGCTTTGCCTCCACTGACAGCTGTCCCAGCATCACACAACAGCGAGTCATCAGTCTCTGGCAGAGAGTCAGTACAGAGCCGCAGGGAGCCTTCATCCCGGGCTGGACTAACATCTGTAGATACCCCCAACTCCATAGACAAGGAGCCGCCCCCCTCGGGGTCGGGAGAGTCCAGCAGGGGCTCTGAGCCAGGAAAACTGGCACTGGCATCGCCCTGGCTCAGATTGGAGATCTCATTAACGATGTCAGATTTGATGAGAGTGGGTGGGGTAGGGGCCACCGGTGCACATGGATCCTCTTGCTCTTCACAGGGTGAGCCCTGCCCTGCCTGCTTGCATTCGGGGACATAGACCTCCATAGGGGTCACGGGGGCCAGCTCCTCGGGGTCCAGGAGCACAGGGGAACCCTTAAGTTCACTGGCCAAACTGCCAGGGGTCTGTCCAGCCTCTGGCTGGGAACCAGGAGTGTCAGTCCCATCCAGAGGAGCTGTGTCTTCCCCTATGCCAGAGAAGTCATCCAGGGCTGGGGCAGGGCTGGGTGCAGGGCAAGAAAGGTTCCCCATGGGGGATGGGAGAGGACTAGTAGGGCTGGGCTCTAAGGCTGGGCACTCAGGTTCAGGGACTTTCTCAGTCTCCATCTCAGGTGGTTCAGCCTCATCCGAGACCTCCACTGCCTTTTCCATGGGACTCAGTGGAGAAGGAACGGACAGTGGCAGAGTAGGAGGAGAGCACTGGGAAGGAGGGGAGTTCTGGGGAGGCAGGGAATCCGGGAGGAGTGGGGAACACCGAGGAGGAAGGGGCTCCATCAGGATAGGAGAGGCAGGCCCCATTGGGGAGCCTGGAGATGGGGGAAGGATCATAGGGGGTACAGGCTCAGGGTCAGTGCAGTTAGCTTCCGGTGGAGGGCTGATGGGTGTCTCTAGGATGGGGGCAGCCAGTGGTGACTCAGCGTCACTGTCCCCTTTGGCACCAAAGGGGTACTCTAACTCCCCCAAAGGAGACAGGGCTGGTGGGGCCACAGCTGTGATAATGGGTGAGAGCGGAGGAGGAAGAGGATCTGGAGGGAAAGAGAAAATGGGAGGCTTAGATTAGATGTACGATTAAGAATTAAGACTGTCTCAGAGTAAGGGGGTACTAACATCCCCTTACCTGGTGGCATCAGCTGAGGTGATAAGGATGGCTCCCCAGATGGAGACAACGGCAGCTCCTCAGGCAGAGGGGACAGAGGGGGTTCCCCAGGCTCAGACAGGGCCGGTTCTCCAAGCAAGGGGGATAAGGGTGGCTTCCCAGGTGGGAGGAACAAGGGCAATTCCTCAGGTGCAGGGCATAGGCCTGGCTCCTCAGAGGGCTCTTTAGGTTGAGGGGACAGGCATGACTCCTCAGGCTGGGAAGACAGGTGAGATTCCTCAGGCTGGGGGGACAGGTGCGATTCCTCAAGCTGGGGGGACAGGTGCGGTTCCTCAGGCCGAGGGGACAGGCACAGCTCCTCAGGCCGGGGGGACAGGCGCAGCTCCTCAGGCCGGGGGGACAGGCGCAGCTCCTCAGGCCGGGGGGACAAACGCAGCTCCTCAGGCCGGGGTGACAGACGCAGCTCCTCAGGCCGGGGGGACAGGGGCAGCTTCTCAGGCACGGGAGAAGGCTGCGGCTCCTCAGGCATGGGGGACAGGCGTGGTTCCTCAGACAGGGGGGGCAGGCGCAGCTCCTCAGGTGCGGGGGATAGGCATGGCTCCTCAGGCCGGGGGGACAGAAGCAGCTGCTCAGGTGCAGGGGACAGGCGTGGCTCTTCAGGCCGAGGGGACAGGTGTGGCTCCTCAGGCATAGGGGACAGGCGCGGTTCCTCAGGCTGGGGGCAGAGTCTCGGCTCCTCAGGCAGTGGCGACAGGGGTGATTCCTCCAGGGGTAGGGACATGAGCAAATTCTCCGGTGGCGGGGAAGTCGGTGAGTCTTCGGGTGGTGGGGATGTGGGTGAGTCCTCAGGTGGTGGGGAAAGGCGTGATGCCTCAGGTGGAGGGGACGTGGGAGATTCCTCAGGTGGTGGGGACAGGGGAGATTCCTCAGATGGTGGGGCCAGGCGTGACACCTCAGGCAGGGGGGATAGGCGTGATACCTCAGGCGGGGGAGACATAGGTGAGTCTTCAGGTGGTGGGGACATGGGTGAGTCCTCAGGTGGTGGGGAAAGACGTGATGCCTCAGGTGGTGGGGACAGGGGAGACTCCTCTGGGGGAGGAGACAGGGGTGATTCTTCAAATGGTGGGAACAGACGAGATGCCTCGGGTGGTGGAGACATGGGTGACTCCTCAGGTGGAGGGGACATGGGTGACTCCTCAGGTGGTGGAGACAGGCGAGATGCTTCAGGGGGTGGGGAAGTGGGCAACTCCTCAGGTGGGGGGGACAGGGGAGACTCCTCAAATGGTGGGGACAGGGGTGGTGCTTCAGGTGGTGGGGAAAGGGGTGTCTCAAGTGGGGGAGATGGGGGTGACTCCTCCGGTGGAGAGAAGGGCGACTCCAGTGGAGAAAAAGGTGACGACTCAGGTGGGGGAGACAGAGGCGACTCCTCAGGCGGTGGAGAGAGGGGTGATTCCTCAGGCGGTGGGGACAGACGCGATGCCTCAGGCGGTGGGGATGTGGGGGATTCCTCAGGTGGTGGGGACAGGGGCGACTCCTCAGGTGGGGGCAGCAGTGGCATCTCCTCATTTAGGGGGGCCTCCAACTGGGGCTCAAGTTGGGCCCCTGCTCTCCCTGCAGACATAACAAACTATGCTCCTACCTAGCTCAACTCTACTCCACAGGAAGTGCAGGGTCTGGGGCAAAGCAGAAGCTGTCCCTCGCCGCAGAATAGAAGGGGTTTACTTTCAGGGACCCTCAAATCCTACTCACCTAGTGGTTTGGCTTCACATTGCAGGGGCCCCGGTTCCTTGGGTTGCATAGAGGTCGCGTGCCCACCCTTTGGCTGCCTTTGGCATGCAACGTACAGAGCATCAGGCTCGTCAGTGGGGGGATCGCCAGGCTCTGGGGGTGAGTATCTACAGAGGGTACAAGGGAACAGATACCGTGGCTCTCATTAGCTATCAACTCCGAGAGAGCACACTGGGGCAAGGCATACATGCTTTGGATTATACAGCCCACCTTAAGGCTCTCCTCTCAAAGTCATCTTACTTTAACATGGCCCCTGCCAATCTCAGTAGTTCCAATCCCGCAGCCCAATCTCTTCTGGTCCACAGCACGTACCTGATACAGACAGCAGCACGCTGCTCAGCAACAGAACTGATAGGCTGTTCTCCCTGGGCTTTGTGACAACGATAACAGAGCGAGTAGTTCTCAAACCACTCAGAGTTGGGATTCAGCTCTGCTGAGCCTGCCCCACAGGCCCGGCATACCCGGCATGCCTAGGGGAAGGGAGAAGGCAAAACAGACATTGGTCAGACAGCAGAGATTGGAGGGGAGCAAGGGACTTGTCACAGGAGAGAAACTCTGGATGTTGTAGGAGGCAGAGTTAGGGAGAGTTAGGCAGGATCAAGGACACTCACCTTGCATTTCCAAGAGTGAGCAGGCAGTTCCTCCATAGGTGGTTTTAGGCAGAAGGTATGGTATCCTTTGTCACACGTCTCACAGACCAACATCTTAGAGTCATTCCCAGGTTTCCTGCAGGGGCACAGGGCACATAACAGGGTCCTCCCTGCCCTCATTTTCAACCCTAACCTGTACTTTGCCTAAGGCTTCACTCCTGCCCTCCCATTCTTACCTGCAGGCTTGGCACACTTTGCATTCAGGGCACTGCCAGCCAGCACGCTTTCGGGCAGTCAGAGCAGTGTCCAGGCAGGCCCCATGATAGTGATGCCCACAGCTGGTACAGAAGAACAGGTCACACAATTCCCCCGGCCCCTCACACACTGCACAACGAGCCTCCTCTGCAGTAGGAAGGGACAGAGAATACAGGTCAGCTATGGATTCGTTGCAGGAGTTAGCATAGAGCTGTCTACATAACAGGCAGTCCATGGACCAAAATGAACAAATAACAAATAGTTACTGAGTGTCTGCCTAATATAGACCAGGCATTGTTCTAGACATTGCAGACACTATGGTAAACAAGACAGGCAAACCCCCTGCCCTCTCAAAGTTCACACCTATTTTAGTGGAGCAGACTGGCAGTATAAAATTAGACTTCGATGAGTGGTCTGCAGAGTACAAAAACCCTAGGCACACTTTGCCCCTCATGGCCCGATGTCCAAAGTGCAGGACTTCTCACCCAGATGTGCGGCACCCTCACTATGCTCCGGGCATAGCAGCTGCAATGTTTTCATGGATAAGAAGGAACCGCTGGCAGTCGCACAGGGGAAGTGGTAAAGCCGTGGACATCCGGGCGAGCGGCAAGGAATGGAGGCACCGAGCCTGGTGCAGTGGGAGCAGCGCTGCCAGGGTAGAGACAAAGCCTCAGTGCCCGTGGGCTCACTCTAGAGCAACAGGTCAGGTAGCAGCTCTACCCCAGTAGGCCCACTGCCCTCCTCATTCTACCCTGACCTGAGAAGCCAACCAGCGCGTTGCCTATGCAGCCCCAGCCCCAGCCCCACCTGTGAGATCCCTGAGAAGATGGCCTTGTCCACACCACATAGCTCTGGGCCCTCCTGCCCCCATACGCCGGCCGACCATGCAGCACACCAATGGTGAGCCCAGCAGGACCCTGTGTAGGAGGAAAGACGTACACAGAAAGGGAAGAATTAACAAAAAGATGATCACTGGCTGAGGACCACCCAGCCCAGACCTCCTTTCCTGCCCAGGTCAGTTACCCACCTCCCCAATACTTACCTCCAGGTTCTCCTAGCTGGGCAGGTGTCAGGCCCTCAGGGAAACCAATCTGTGACAGGTCCTCGCTGGACAGCGCTGCCTCATTGGGCCCTGGATTTCCCCCAGGGGACACCACTGGACACCGGGGCCAGTCAAATGGCAACTCAAAGCGCCGTAGCTCCCGCTGCCCATGCAGACTAGGCTCCCCGCAGTTACAGAGAGCACAACGCCGTGCTGGACCCCCACTGTGGACATACACAAGCATCAGCACCATGCCGGGACCCTGCCCACAGGCACCCCTGATTACCCCATGATTTAATATTCTATGCTTCCCAAACACTCATTTTCCTAAATATTCCTCCTTCAAGCCCAAGATTCTCAAGTCAAATCCTCACGTGCCCTTATACTCTCAGTTTCTCCAACTAGTTACCTGCAGTCCTGGGGAGGCTCCTGAAGCCTGGGACCCCCAGAACTGGGCACAGAGACCTCCGCCACATGTGGGTTGGGAAGGTCTGGCTCAGTGGCACCTGACTCCTCAGAGGCTGCAGGTCCATCAGCTGAATGAACAAACACAGAAGCATGCATCAGCCATCGCCCATTATTTAATACCACTCATCAGACCTATGAGATTACCCAAAAACCTTGGTGGATCACAGTGATGGCATTTTGACTTTTGTCCCAAAGAACAAAGTCCTTCAATTACCTGTCTATTAGACAGACTTAGCTCTTGTCCTTGAGCCAGGACCAGAAATATAAGATTGTCTGGGAAGAGCAGAAAGCTGCCAGCAAACTCAGAATTTGTTCCACTCACCTGCTGGTTCTGAATCTTTATCCTCACCAGACGGCTTCTGGCTGTCCATCCCTCTCTCCGACTGGGCAGGGCCCTCTCGGGGAGACCTGTCAAAGTTAAAAGAGATATCTAAATGTCTAGTAAGTCTCTCCACTAAATACTTTTCCCAAAATCCTAGCAAGAAGACAGTTAATGACCCTACAGAAATCAGAGCAAAGCCTTACCTACAAACTCCTATACTAACGACAAGAAAAATCCTTCTCCCTAACTCTTATCCCACTGCCTACTTCTTCCCCAGATAAACACATACCCTCTTCTCCCACTCTGGATTCTCAGAGAATCCACTCCCCTTTCTCACTTCTCACCTCCTGCCTAAGAGTTCCCAGGGCAATAGCATCCAATTAGAAGCAAATTCAGTTCATATCTAATATTGCCTTTTGCCTCATGCCTGAGTTTTGGGCTTCTGATGGGTCCCAACCCTGCGCTGTTTCCTCAGGTCTCAAGGCAGCTATTGAAAGGTCTGTCAGTGTCAACCCATGGGTAATCATAACCCAAGAAGTCTGCGTGCAGCTGAAATCCCTCTCTCAGAGACCTGAGTCTAGGGTCTTGCAGGATGTAGAACACATTACTAGAACTAAAGTCCAGCTATGAATGGATCTCCCCAACCTCCATTGGTTCCAACCAGGACATCCCAAACACAACAGAGAAAACTCCCCAACTTCCACCCACTGCTCATCCAAATCCAGCCCAGGCCTACTCCCTGGACCCTGCAGTGACTGATCTCAGGATTTCACCCAGACTGAAGTCCTCAGGTCGTTGCCCTTAGCAACGCCAACTGCCCTTCCTCCTCAGATATCCTTAGAAGTTAACAGAAGTGGGCCTTAAGAGTTACTGAGCATGTGTAGCCAGGCCTGAGGCTAGGCATGCTGGGAGTTGTAGTCTCAGGAAGCACACTGCCACTGGAGGAGTTCTAAACTGGGCAGGACACAGCAGAGCAGAGTAACTTCCTTCCTCTTCCGTCAAGCAGGGTTTCCACACGCACTATGGGGGTGGGGGTAATGGGCCCCTCTTCTAAAATATGCCTGCCGATACCAGAGCCAAATGAAACACTTATAACTTAGGTATAAAGTTATACCTAGGAAGGTTGAGACCCACACCTTTGGGCATATTTCCCTAAACCTCAGAGGTAACTAAGCATAGTCCAAAAAAGAGAGAAGTAAAGAATAAGAATTACAGACGTGAGGAAGAGAAAAAGGATCCTACAAAAGGGAGAAAGGGATAGGTGCCAACAGCTCTTAATGAAAGGGGTAGAGGCTTAAGCAGAGAAAGTATAGTGTTCCAGAGAAGGTGGGGGGGGGGGAATCCCTAAAACAGAACTCTAAATAAAAGTTTGAAAAGTTTCTCGCTCACCTTTTCTACTCCTTTTGTTTAACCAGAGGGACCGCACCAACCTCAGTAAGGACAAGCCCCTCTTCCCAAACCAACTACTAAATAACTTTGTCAGCCACTTGGGGTTGAGTAACTGGGACAGAGGGAACCCTCAGAGGTGCCCAGGATCAATAAATCAATTACCTAAGAACCACAGTATTAGTCCTCCTTCCCTGAGCTCACTTCATTTCCAGAAATTGGTAATGAGCCTCTTGTGACATGTCACAGGAAAGGAAATTTTATTTTACTTTCCCCCCACCTCACACTAGCAGAATCTACTAGATTGGGAAAACAAAGTATCACATGATACCTGTTACCTCCATTCCCAGATCATCTCTTTCCAAAACCTACCACACAACTACACCTGAAAGGAAAGCAAGGTGGTCACCTGGCCAGCCCACAGGAAAGCTGCTCTGGAACTTCAAGGGGCCCTTAGAAGCCACCTATGGGAAGCAGGGTCTGGAGGTCTGAGCACCAGCCAGGCCCCTCTTCCTATTTAGTCATTCAAGGTTTGACCACACACAGAAGGCTTCAAGTTTCCTAAATATGTGAATCTTACTATATGCCCACAAAGATCCTCTGCCCGCTCTGCTCTCAAAGTTGAGGCCAAAGGAGTCACAAACAGCAAGAAATAAAAAGCAACAGTGATAATGCAGTAGGTGGGAGGAGGGCTGCCTCACACAAGGCCAGAGGGACAAATTCCTCTGCCCTCCCCCGAGCGCAGCCCTCTCAAGCGGGTAAGGCTGGCACTGCTTGGGGAGGTACAGAAATCACCTTCTTCCAGCCTTGGGAGACAGTACCAATATCCTTCAAAGTTGAAGCCTCAGTCATGGAGCCATGGAATATGAGCGATCAAGAAGTAAAGAGCAGACTGACTTCCAAGCTGTACCAAAAAAATCTAGGGACATCTCCAAGAAGCCTGGGCCCCAGTTCTCTGGCCCTGCAGTCTAGTACCTGCACCCCAATGCTAAGTCCAAGCTGCCAGGCCCCTGAATAGGTCCAAACGAATAAAGACCATACATTACCCTGTCCCATCATTCACAGCCAAAACATACACACACACACACACACACACACACACACTGTCCCATCATTCACAGCACACACACACACACACACACACACACCCCAAGGGCTTTTTTCCCTAATTCTAAACTATGATAATACCTGGCCAGAATTCCTTTGAGGAACTAGAGATTCCAGAGAAGTATAGATCTAGGGAGTAAAACTGTGCTGGCTCCCCTTAGTCCTAGGTCTAAGAGGCTCAAAACAGCAAGGAATAAAGCAGGGAGTCATCTCAACTCACTCTCCTCCCTGCCTCTATCCCAGACCAATAGCCTTAACTCCATTTTCCCAGCCAAAGGGGAAATGGAGGCTTGGAGAGGTGAAAGGCTGAAGCAGGCCCTTGAGTGAACAGCTCTTCTGTAGGACTCAAGACTTCCTGGTTCCCAGCCTGAGACTCAAACCACACCTCTCCCCACCCCCATTTTGGGTCAGCCCTCCAGGAAGAATCCAAACGGCAACACTGGCCTGTAGACCCTCCTGGACTGTCTCTGGGTCATCCTGGGGTCAGCCACAGCTAACAAGGAGAGGCCTCTCCTAAGGAAGTTCTTTGAGGACAGATGACAGGAGGGGCCCTCCAAAGGAGGCAGGTGCAGAAAGCCTGGGTGACAGCTAGCCTCACTCCACCACCCCTGTGCTACCTCTCACCTCAGGGTTACCACCCAGAAATCTTTCAGGGCAAAACCCCTATTTTCTCCTTTCCAAGACCAGGCTCAGAGATCCAGCCTGTGGGTATGTTGCAGGGAATGGAGTGAGGGGGCAAAACACACCAGCCAAATCCCTGCTGGGCAGCATGACAGCTGTGAGAGGGGCTGTCCCAGCCCAGAGGCCTGAGGTGTGAGGCTCATGCTTCACTTTTTGTACACTCACATGCACACCTATTCTCCCCAACACCTCCTGCCAGGGCTGGAAACACTGGCTTCTGCAGAAACAGCTCTGATCAGGTCATTCTCCTGGCTACCCTATTCTGCAAGGATGGGACAGAATCAGAGGGCCAGTTAACATTCCCTGATCAAAAAGGGTTAGAGAGGTCGAGGAGGGGCCTGCAGGATTGGCTAAGGACTTATGGGCAACCAGCTCTCCACAACAGGCTCAGAGAAAGCGGGAGACAAAAGCCATTTTTTGCAGCCCACATTCGCAGGGAGCAAATCTCAACGGCCTCCTCTATAATCCCCTAGAGATTATGTCCATCCCGAGAGGAGTGGAAGTAAAGCAGGCTAAGACAGCACTAGGCCTCGCTGGGGTCACTTTGCCAGGCAAGGGTAGTTTAAAGTTGAACAGTAAGGCCAGAGCTGCCCCCAGCCCCGCCTCCTTCTTGCCCCAGCCACCCCCTTCCTTGCACTAGTCAGTTTCCACACACTTTCTCCTTTCCACAGTGAAGCAAGGCCTGGTGAGAACCTAGGGTTGCTTGATTCTCCCAGAGACTGCTCTGGGTGCCTGGATGGGCAAGAACAACCTTAAAGTGCAACCTGGCAGTAGGTCTGTGGCACCCTACCGCACCACCGCCCTCACCGTCCCCAAGTTGTTCTGTTCCCAAGGCCCACAGGGAACCCTGAGGGAGAAGCAGCCGACTGGGATTGGTGCTGGCATCAGGGCCCGGGTCCTTGTTTAGTAGAGCTCCCCCCAACACAAAAATAAACAGGCAGACAGGCGATCTGGCCAGGTTCCCAAACTCCTGTGGTTCCCTGAACCCCCAGTCTTTAAAGAGGCACACCCCAAGACATCAGGCCTCAGTTCTGTGCCCGCCACTGGCTCAGGTTCCCTTGACAGACCCTGCCAAAGGAACCCTTCTCAGCCCTGGCACCCCGTTCTCCAACCCAAAGGCCAGCTCTGGCCAAGATAGTCCATCTGGCTATGCCCCCAGTCCAACCCTTTCTGGGCCTTGGCCGGGCGCACTTCACTCACCTCTTCACAAGGCGATCCAAAAATCCTCATCCGAGAACATGGCCAGAGCCCGGGCCGCTCCCCGACCTCCAACCGCCAGAGCGATCACAGCCGCCCCCCGCACGGGGGGGCTTAGGGGGACCAAGAACGGTAAATCCAGGTCGGAGTGGCCACCCTCCTCTCCAAAAAAAACAGCAAGAAGCCAAAGAGGGGTTCTCTGCTTCGGGTTCCAGCAGTTTAGGTTTCCATGGACAGCCCCAGGGCCGCGAATCCCGAGCGGACACAAAGAGAGCACCGGCGGCTTTGATCTTGGGCGAGCAGGCTCCGCATCCGCGTCGTCGGGCGGCCTCTGAGTCCTAGGGCCGGGCCAGCGCCCCGGCCGCCCGCGCCGGGCTCGGGTGGAACGTCGAGGCTCTCCAGATGGAACGTCGAGGCGCCTCCCCAGCAGCCCGGAAGGAATGCCGCGCCGCCCCGCGCCGGGCCCGGATGGAACGTGAGACCCTCGCAGGAGCGCCGAGCCCCTCTGCCCGCCCGGGCCGGCGCCCCGGGGCCGCGCGAGCTACGGCGACGAGGAGCCGGCGGGGCCGCGGGGCTGAACCTGACACACACCCAGCGCCCGGCTCCTCGACCCCGAGCGTTCGCCCTCGGCGGCTTCGAGCCCCCCACCCTCTGCTCCCCCCGGGGAAGGGAGGAGGGTAGGTGGGCGAGGAAGAGGAAGGGGCGGGCGGTGCGAGCCCTCTGCCCGCTCCCCTCCGGCCGCTCCAGGCCCTGCGCTCGCCTCCCTTCCCCTCTGGCCTCGGGAGCTGCCCCGCCCCCGGCCTGGCCGGCTCTGATCGGAGGCACCCCCTCGACCCCCGGCTGGCTGTGATCGCGGGGGGCCTAGAGGTGCATGGCCCAACCCCGGCTCCCGGCGCCGGGGGGTCAGGAAACTGAGCGGAAAGTGGGGAACGAGGCAGCCATTTGCAACCGGAGAGGAAAGTAGTGCAGCGCGGCGCCGCTCCGCCTCCCCCCCTCCGCCTCCTGTTCGGCCGGTAGGGTGGTTCCTGCGAAGGGGCTATTTCCTGGCCCGAGATCTCGGCAGCGGTCGTGGAGATTCAGGAAGCCTCCGGTGCGAGGTCCGGGGGGGGCGCTTTTGCCTGGGGAACCCCACTCGAGAAGGGGAGAAAGAAGAAGACGCGGCCCTATTTTGTGTTGGAGCGGAGCGGCGGAGTGATACGGCCCTCTCGGAGGAAAGGCTGTGACTCTGCAGTTCTACGCACACGCTCCGGGATCCCTCCGCCACGCGTTAACCCCGACGGCGCCGGGCCGGCCGCTGGGCAGACACGTGGGAATGAAACCCCCCTCCTCTTCGCCCCAGCGCTGGAACTGCCTTCTTCGCCGCCCGGCTAGAGAAATTAGGACTCCGATCACTTTCTAATTCCGTTCCCTTGGAGTTATCGGCCCCTGAAACTTCAGCTGCTCCCTTTCCTTGGCCAGGGGCAGTCTTTCCCGGGAGGGAGATGGAAGAAGAGCCAGGAGATTGGTCGCTGCTCTGCATCCTGGGAACTGGAGTCCGCAAATGGAGAAAGTGAGGCAAGGCGCCTGGCGCTGCAAAGGGTGGGTTCTCGCCACGTTCGGGGGCCCGAAGAAAAGCGGAACGAGTCGTTCCTTCTGATTCTCAAAACCCCTCGTGAGGAAAAAGGACTGTCAGTGACCTCCTTCCCCCTTTCCCCCCCCACAATGACCACACACTCCCCCCCCCATCAAAACAAATGTAGAGTTTGGCTTCCTTTCCTCGGTGCCCCCACCCCCAGTCTTTCCGGATCTTCAGGACCTGTGTCCCCTTTTAGTAAACAAAGGAGCTGTACCTTGGAGCCTTGCTGCTACCTGGCCGAGTACTGTTAATCTAGACAAGATCCCAAACCCTGTGCCTGGAGGTAGCCTCCCCCCCCCCTTCCCCCAGCCCCTGCCCTTAAGTCCGGATGAGGAGTGGAATGCCTTTTCTGCTTTAGCTGTACCCAAGGGATGGACAGGAGGAAACAAATTAACTGTGTTAGATACTTTATATATTCTTAGTTATTCCTCACCTTCGTTATGAATAACAAGGAATTATGTCCATATTACAGATGACGAGATTGAGGCTAAAATAAGTAAAATTGCTCAATGAACCGCCTCTAGTGAGAAGTAGAGCCACGAATCAACCATGGCTGTTTTTCCTGGGATGATGATGATGATTTTTTAAGGAAGATGGGGAGAAAGGCAGGCAACTAAGGTGCAGGGCCATTTTTGTTGGGTAGGTTTACAGTGCTGTCCAATAGAACTTTCTGCAATAATGAAAATGCACTATAGCTACACTAATATGCACTATAGCTACACTATCTAATGTGACTTAGCTACATGTAGCTGTTGAGCACTTTGAAATATAGGTGGTGCAACTGAGAAACTTTTTCATTTTAATACTAAATTAAATAGCCATATGTGACTTGTGGCTTCCACATTGGACAGTGCAGAAGACCTAAATCCATCCTGGCCAGGGTCAATATGAGGGATCAGGACTAGGCAAGTCCTGTGCTAACCACACACTGACATCATGTGCCCTGAACTGATCATTCAGGCCTATTTCAGCAAAAAGTTCCAGCAGCAACCTCAGACCTGTCCCAGCTATAGTGGAATAAGTAAACCAAGAGACAGAAGTTGGAAAATGGAGGGCTCCTCCCTATTCTGCACCTGAAGACAGGCAAACTCTCACCAGAAACCTCCAATAAGTAAAACTGCCCAATGAACCACCTCTAGTGAGAAGTAGAGCCACGAATCAACCAGAAACCTCTCACCAGAAACCTCCAATAACACTATAGCCACCATTTCTTAAGGGTTTGTCATGTATGAGGAACTGCTAAGCATTTCATATATCACCTCAGTTTAATTCTCACTTCACCCCTATGAAAGTTTAATTATAATTCATAAATGAGAATCTGAGGCTCAGAGAGGTTAAGTAACTATACAAGGTTACACAGCCAAGTGAAAAAGTATTCCAGCTCAGCCATTCACCACTATTGTTTACTGCTATCAGGCCTTGAGATTGCTTGATAGGCTTCTAGAAAGCCTCAGACATTTGTAAATCTATCCCAGACCTCATGGAAATGGCAGCAGGAGGGTAGGTACCTATATGAGTATTCCAGGTCAGATGTACAAAAGGACTTAATTTTAATGTAAAGAGAGACGGTGGTGACAACCCTAAAGAGACTCCTAAACCACTGAGATTGCTTTTTTGATGTTTCTTCCAGTATCCCTTACTTCTCTTTAGATTTTGGATCAGAGATGCAAAAGCAGTTGGCAGGACTTTCAAAAACCGGCATGATAAACAGTCATTCCCAACTGTAAGCTCAACTAGCCTGGAGCCAGGCACTAACAAGGTAACAGCTAAAAATCATACTAGATTTTGTCTAGCCTCACCAACTAAGTGCATTAGAGTTAACAGAATAACTCAGTTTCCCCAGTTGGCAGGAGAAGTCTATGCCCTGACTGTGAAGAATACCATTCAGAAAAGTCCTTGGAGGAGGTATTTGACCAATTAGGGCTGGTGGCGGGTGGGGAGAGAAGACACAGAAACTAGAGGTATATAAGACTCTAGTCTCAAGCCTTCCTAGCTGAAATATCCATCTTCCTACTGAGGTAGTAGGTAATAGGAAGCAATAGCCTTGACACCTAAAAAAGGGAGCACAACTCCAAAGGTGTGAAAAGTATGAAAAAGTCACCGCAAGTATGAAAAGAGCAAAGGAAATCCATTTTAATGAAAGGCACTGGGACATGGGTGTATGGGGGGATTGGTATATATCACAGGCATTATTTCTTACTTTACTCACAACTATCTTAGACAACTTTCACAACAGTTTAGTCCCTGCCTCTACACTCCTCAATTCTTACATCATTAGGAATAAGGGGCTTCCTTCCTCTTCCCCAAATCCTACCCACTCTCTGAGTTCCAGCAAATGCCAAGGCCCAGGAGACAAGCTAGGTCAGCAAGAGGCAGCTGGCCGCTAGAGGGTGGTGTTTCTGTAGTTAAGGGACTCTTGAGAGCTACGAGCTTGGATGGGAGTGGCAGCCAACTGGTACCTGTACAGGGAGGGCCCAGTAGAAAAGAGCTGAGAAAGGCAAGTACTAAGTCTTAGGGTAAAGGTCCTGAATGAGTGAGGAGTAAGGAATAGGAATGAGGTAAGAGGAAAGAAAAGGAAATATTGGCCCTGAACTCTCCCCATATACAGAGAAGTCAACGATAAAAAGATTTCTCAGTTTATTTGCATATATACGTTGTCACCCCAAGGAGTCAGCTCCACTTCTATAGTCCCCAGCTCCCTTCACCCAGCCAAAACCCAAAATCTACATAGGAGACTAGGTCCTGAATAAACAATGCCCAGAATTCATATTGCAACCCTGCAAGTTATAAGAATTCATTTAGCAAAAGCAGAGAGCTGAGGCCAGAGCCCATGAGACATTCTTGCCCCTTTGTAAACATTGACAACCAGGCCACTGACGTGTGGGGAAAGTGTGTAAACATGAGGGTACCATATTGTGTGCCCAGAGGGCCAGGAACACAGCTGGCAACCATACCTGTGAAGTCCTGAGGACCTGCCCCCACTGGAGCCTGGCCAGTGCCAGAGGCAGATTCCAGGCAGCTACCCCATGCCTGAGGGCTCCCATGAGACGGCAGTGGTGTTCTTGCCCATAGGAGGAGCTCTCCACATGGGCAATCTCCTGGATAATTTTGGTGAAGATGCCTTGAGTGAGCTGCAAGGGATAGAGATTCAGGGCAAAAAAGTCAGTTTACTGCCAATAATACCATCCAGCTCCGAGGTGTATACTCCACTCCCCCACCATCCCCACCACCAAGCAGTGCCACAAGAAAACACACTGCCACCCCCACCATCTTCCTAATCTTCCAGCCCAGACCTGATTCCTTGAGCATAAATGTCGCACCCCAGGTCTCTGCCAGCTTCTTCCCTTCAACTGCCTGGACCTCCCTAGAAACAAACTCGAGACATGAAGATGCAGGACAGTACTGTCCCCATGTTCTCTGCAAAATCTTTATAGAGTCTAGACTTCTAATGCATCCCACTTCGAGGTTTGGAAGGAGGGTTGGGAAGGAGAAAATATATTAAAATAAGCCTAGAACTGAGGCTTGAAATATAAAATTATAGCTTTTGCAATAGGATTATTTTGTCTTAACCTTCAAGTTAGACATGGAAGGAGATGAAGTGACTTGTTCAAGTCAGTGCACAGAACTAGAGCCTGACTCATTCCTAGCTCAGCTCACTTTCTTTCTCCTTGAGCTGCGAGAGATTTCCATACCTGTTTGGAGACAGATCTGCCTTGCTCCCCACTAGCACCACCAGCAGCCTGTGAGGCAACAGCAGTTACTACAGGATCCCCTCCAATTGCCCATAGATCCCAACCTCCACCTTGGTGCTGGGCAACTCCCCGTCAGACCATAGGGAACCTGTGTGCTGGCCTCCTCCCTAACTTACATCAATATTGCCCTCTGCTCTCTCCTGCGTCTCATGTCCACACTATGTCTTTATCCCCCAGGCCCACTTAACGGGTTTCCCCATGGCCTCCATGCAGCTTTTGGTACAGACTCTCAATGACTTGAGAGCTAGAAACACAAGAAATAGAGCTATCATCTTATTCTGGGAAGCCCTTAGATCCTCGCACATCCTGCACTCACAACCTTGGCCACTTACCTATGTAGAGAGGTGCCAGAATATACGAGAACATAACCACGGACCCCAACGATGAGTGAATAGGGCAGAATGCTGTACTCATCCTGACAAGAAACAGAAACACCAATACCTAAATACACAACACTCAGATAGCAAAGGTTGGTGGGCTGCATTTTGGGGATCCTCCCTGGGGCACTCCCTACTAGAGTTACTTCTATTCAACAAGTATTTATAGAGTAGCTCCAATGAGTGCTGCACACTACTAGATGCTAAAATGCTTTTCTTTTAATTCTGCTTTACAGCTGAGCAACAGAGGCTACTGGACGTCATCTCGCAGCACTGAACTGCCACGTTTATTAATAGATACCCTCCCCCAAATTAGTACCTGCCCTGCTGCATCCACCAGTTGTAGGTGACACTCGTCTTTGCGGAGAGTCACTATCTTGCTGTAAGCTGAAAAGGAAAGAAAACTTGACTGTGATGTGCCTTGTAGGGCTAGCGATGTGTGCCCCCACACATTCTTAACACTGGGAGTGACAAAGATGGACCAGGTCCAGGGAACTCTCCAGGACAGTGGAGAGACAATGTTAAGGTTTTTATTGTCTACATCTACACCATTCTGGACTCAGTATCTTACAAAATCCACACTAGTTCCACTCATAGCACAGGATTGCTAGAGAAGAGATTAGATGTAATGTCTAATAAAATTGTCTAATTAAATCATCCCCTTGAAACCAGGACAATCCCATCATGGGGTCAGGTGGGGTACCAAGCCCTCCCTGCCCCACCCCTAGGGAGAAGTCCACTCACTCTTCTCCACTGTACTAGGATCACAGCCTTCCAAGAACTCACCCTCCATAAACTGATGTGCCAAAGATGCCTTCCCTGTGGGAAGCAGTGGTAGTTGTATCCAAATCAGCTATGCACATTCATATCTCTGTCTTTTTGGGCTGCGGCCCAGGACAAAAGGGGGCCCCAAATTAGCAACCTAGCCTGTGAGTGCCCCAGGCAATGCTTTCCCTTAGTCTAGTGGTGGCCATGGGTCTTCGCACCTTGGCCACCAGACGCATTCTGTAGCACGGCAGGAAGCCTTTCCCCACCCCTGGGAAAATCCGAGATTCTCTAGGATCGAGTCTGCTCCGCACCTAAACACCTGCGACTTGTCCCACACAAAGCGCGCCCTGTCATCAAACGCTGACCCCACCCCTACACCCCAGAGTGACGCTGGAGACTACTCTGGTTTTCCTGCAGCCAAGCCTACGTTAACCCTTACGTGCTCCCACTTCCTGCAGTCCTCCACACACTACCACCACCCGTCTTTCCTCCATCCTTTCAACCCTCGGTCTCCATTCCCATTCTAACGATGCCACCATCCTCCCTGGGTCGCGTTCCCGCGGCAGCGCGCCCCCTCTGGTCACAAAGCGGCGGTGCGGCGGTGCTTTCCCCAAGACCGAGACTCACCTACAGAGCGGTATCCAAGGATAACCACCTTCCTATGGAGCACTAGCGGCCTGGCAGGAGCAGGCCCCGAAAGGGCTTGCAGAACCGCGGGCTGAGAGAGCCCTAAGAAGAAGTCAGGGTGTAGACAGGCTCAGCAACCGGTACAGAAAAGTCACTTAGGCGAAGCTGCCAGGGGCAAGCTAGAGAGAAACCAAAACAAGCGCCGCGCCCGGAGCTGGCCACGTGATCACAACACAGCAAGACTAAAGCAAGGGAGTGGCGCGTGGGGAAACTACAGAGCCGCGCGGCTCGGGGCTCCGGACTCCGCCCCCAGGCCGCTCGCCAATGGTCTATTAGAAAGGATTAGGGCGGGGCCACCAGCAGGAGGGATGGGTGGGCCTCACGTGGAGAGGGAGAACTAGGAGCTGCGCACGCGCAGACTAGAGCCGGTTCATTCATAAAGAAACAGAAAGAAACCCGGGGTCCTAAAGGTGTTTGCGCATTTGCAGTCTAGTAGAAGTGGCTGAGAAGAATCCTGGTTGCAAAGTACCCGTTGTGGCTGGGCTGCAATTTCTGGTCAAAACCTTCTAAGTCTCCTTTTTGCAAAGTCTCTGGGGTCCTTGGATAGGGAAAAAAAGGCCAAAGTTCTAAATTATTCCCTCCGCTTCCCCCAGTCTTCAGCCCCAGATCTAACTTCGGAACTGCAATTCTTATTCTTGGAAAAATTATTACAATTTGTGGCTAGGTCAGTCTGCGGTTTCGCTGTCATCATCGTAATCAATGCATTTATTTATTCAACAAATTGTTATTAAGCATATACTATACGTTCCAGGCACTGCTCTAACTTTGGAGATAGAGTGATGAACATGACAAAGTCTCTGCACTCACGAAGCTGAAAACCTAGTTGGGAAGAAACAAACATAAAGACAAAGAAATATTAGATATAATTAAGTGCTATAAAAGGTGGTGTGATAAGAAATGACCATTTATAAATTAGTGATACTTCCTCTCAAGCACCATTTAAAGTTTAAATTTTAAACTCAGGTCTGAATGACAATAAGGAGCCAGGCTAGCAAAAGATTCCCATAAAGAATCCATCAATGCTATGGCGCTAAAATGGAAATAAATTTGTTAAATTCCAGGAAAGAGAGAGAGAATGAGAAAGAGAAAGAGAGGCCAGGTAGCCTGAAGCAGATGAAGTCTAAGAGACAGGCAGGGATCATGTAAAGGAGTTTGGGCTAATTCTAATATCTAGAAAGCTGTTGATGATATTTAAGTTGGGGCAAGACATGAACTGAATTGTGTTTCTAAAAGACCTCCCTAGCTGTGGAGAATGGATTGGGGTTTGAAGGGGACAGGAGCAAGAGGGGAAGCAGGGAGATCAGCTAGAAGACTGTTATTTGTATAGTCCAGGTCAGAGAAGAGGGTGGCTTGATTAGAGTGATAGAGATGAATTAAGTAGAGAATTTGGGATGTTTTGAGGGTGAAGTCAAGCTGACTTGCTGCAGGATTGGATACAGGAGGTGAGGGAAAGAAAAAGAGAATAAAAAACACCATACCAGGTGCATTTCATAGTTACTTCATTTAATAGTCACAACAGCCCCAAGGTTGAGAAGTAGTATTATTCATTCACCCATCAACAAATATTTATCAAAAAACCATATGTACCAGGTACCTTTCTAGGTGCTGGGAAGAGAGCAGCAAACAACACAAAGTCATTGCTCATAAGGAGCAAGTAGTCTTTTGGGAGAAGACCAACAATCTACAAGTAAACAATAAATATGTTACAATAAAAAATTAGCAATGGGGAAAAAAACCAAGATATTAATGTGCTAGAGAGTAATTTGGGGTGTGATACGTGATACTCCTTTTTTTTTCCTTTTTAATGTGGTATTCTAGAAAGCCTGAGGAGGTGAGACTTGAATTATCACCCTTATCTTACAGATGTGGAAACTGATACTTAGTCCTACAGGTAGCGCACAGAAGTTATTTCTTATGGAAGGCCCTGATGAGGTGGGTATTTAGGAGTTAAATTATACTAGAGAACAGACTTTGTAAAACTATAGAACCATCTAATGCTTTTAAAAGTCTAGATCTACGAAAGTTGTTTCAAAGAGCCATTTCTAATTCTGGCCTCAGGAACACAAATACGTTTTCTTCTGGGTAAAAGAAGTTCCTTTTACCTTTTGGTAAAAGAAGATCCAACATCACATATTGCTATGTCTCAAATATCTGAGACAAAATAAAGATGAAGTGCTCCCAGGAAACTATTTTAAGTATCTCTATGAAAAGTGATCAGCAATTTTATATTGGATAAATGGGCCTGAGCGAGGTTGGTAGTGATTCCAGACTGGGTTTTAAGCACAGTAGGATAGAACCAAAAACTGGATTCAATAAAAATGTATTCATCTACTTTGTGCCAGGCACTCTTATTATGTGTTTTATGCACACTAGGGATATAAAGATAAATAAGAGATGCTTTTTATACTGTTTGTCTTTCTGCTCTTTTCTACTCAGATTTGTGTCCAAGAGGCAGACCTTGCGTCCTGAATCCCAGTGGGGTTCAGCCAAAGGGGAGCACACACAGAAGATCAGATGGAGGGAAGACAGTTTCTGTGTTCCCCACCGAAGGTCACAGCACCTCTCAGGGCACTCCCCCCACATGCACTCACAGCTCTCTGGTTCTATTTCCATAATTCCCTCCCTTGTGGTTTTCCCTACACCCTGCCCTCCCCCTTTGTAAATAGTCTCTATTAAATCATCCTCAAATTCTCTTGTTTTCAATCTGGGAGAAAGCAAAAGGGCTAAGACACAGGGCTTTCTCTTCTTGTGGCTTTTAAAATACATATACAGGAAGAGAAGATCTCACAGGATATTTTCAGCGACATCTCCTTGGACAAAACTATATCATGTGGGCATCTCGAGTTGCAAGGGAGCCTGGAAATTTTAGTATTTTATTATCTACCCTCTATAGTAAAGGAAGGGGAAAAAAGAGGAAATTAGGAATAAATGTTTAGTGAACAAATCTACAATCTCAGGACCAAGATATTTGTTAATTAAATATCAATCACCTGAAAAAGTGATGCCTAAATGGTTACTTTTTAAAGATCACAGATATACAAAGATCACCATTATAAGATCAAATAAAGGAAGTAAACCATCCTAATACTAGGAAAATGGGCTTGGAATAAAATTTCTAATGACAACATCACATATTGCTATGTCTCAAATATCTGAGACAAAATAAAGATGAAGTGCTCATGTCAGAGTATAAGTAACTAGAAGCCTGGAGGAAGAAAACATTCTTCAAAAAAGAAAAGGAAAGAAAAAAGGAAGGAAGGAAGGAAGGAAGGAAGGAAGGAAGGAAGGAAGGAAGGAAGGAAGGAAGGAAGGAAAGGGAAGAAATTTTATTGATTCTGTCTGAAAGGATCAGAGATTTCACATGGTAATTGACAACTGAGCTGGGCCTTAAAGCTTGAAAAGACCCTAGGGGAAAAAGCAAAATGCTAAGGGAGAGTGAAAACATAGTGTGTCTGGAAATACAGAGCAGCCCCTGTACCTGGAGCACTCTATGTGTGTGGGCCGTGTGGAAATTAAGGCTGGAAATTAGACTGAGATCAGATCAGGGATAGCTCTGAGTGCCAGCTTGTGCAAAATAAGTACTTGATTCCAAGGATTTAAGTGGGTCACAAGGAGGGGTAGGGGTCTGGGTTCCGAGACTGCAGTCAGAAACGATAGCTCAAATCACAGAACCACGACAGTCAGAGCACTGTGGCAATTGCCACTAAGCACTAGACACTGCAATTTGCAGACCGATGCCCGATACTGGAAGCTGGAAGGCACTGCTGGTACCACTGGCACTGTCCACCTTGGAACTCCATCTTTCTGCCGGCAGCCAGAACAACAAACATCTACCTGTTGTCCTAACCATTTCTTAATATAATTTTGTCTTCTAATCTTTTGTTTGATAATTTTCCCTACTATAGCATTCAAAGGTGTATCATTGAGTCCTTGGAGGAAACAGATTGCACACTCACATGGGGAACTGAGGAGAATATAATGAAAGATGTAGACGGTGAAGGAGAATTTATAAGAGTAGTGAAGCATTCTGAGTCTGGCATCACTGGGGAGCTACAAGAGGTGTTGTTGTGCAATTTTAATGTATGGGAGGAAAAACCATAGCTACAGTGCCAAAACTATGAGTTCGTAAATATTTTTGCTTGGAAGAAGCAAAACATACTAGCGGAAAGAGCAAGGACTTTGTAGTTAACCAGATCAGGTTTCAAATCCTGGCTTATTCACTATGTGGTCTCAGGCAGGTTACTTAACTACTCTGAGCCTTAGTCTCTCCTCTATGAAATGATTAGAAGGAGTTACTGGGTCCAGAGAGAACAGGAAAAGAGGATAATTCAGGAGTGCAGATGAGAGATGTTGTTGGCAGAGATAAAGAGATGGCAGTGAAGATGGAAAGAAAGGACAATTTCAGGAAATATTTATAACTCCTTCTAATCCACTATCCACTCAGTAGCTAGAGTGACCTTTTGACAACCCAAATTTGATCAGGCCACTCCTCCAAGCTAAAACTTAATTAATTTAATCTATTTAAATTACTGGGGTGTTCCTCCAGAAAAACATCAAAAACCCCTAGCATAGAACAATGCCTATTAGTACTTGTAGGGACTTAATAAATATTTGTTGAAGAGAGGGAGTCAAGTCTCTGGACCTGGGAGGAACTGCCTTGTCCATTTGTGTATTAATTTGCCTTGTGTGAATTTCAGAGCACCTCCTTATTTCCAACCTCTTAGAAGCACCTCATTGTAACCTCTGGCATCTCTTATGAAGTGATTTCCTCAAGGTTACACAGCTGGTGCATAAGCACCAAATAGAATATACAGCCCTATTGTTCTTAGCTGTAGAATCACAGTTAAGTGAGAAGCAGTCACAGTTTAACAGTGACAACCATTAGGATGATGCTTGATCCTCCTGCAACCCTCCCACCACATTTCCAGGCCTTGGTATACAGTCTTTGAGAGATAAAGGAAATCCACCTCCTCACCCCACCAAAGAAGTCCTTTCATCTTTAGACAATTCTAACAGTTATTGAAAATCAGACATTTCAAAAAATAATCCATTCTAGCCAGTTCATCAAAGGCTAGAGAATGAGGAAAAGGAGGTTGTGTGTGAGAGAGATCCGCGCTCTCCTTCTTGTGGTGGTCCTGAAGTGTCTTGGGCCAGCTGCCTCCAAGAGAAGAGGAAGGTGGGTGATTTTGGCTTCAGCTTAATTCATGGAGAGACTCATAATATCTAGTCTCATGGATTCCACGAGATACTATAGACTAGCCAGGGACTAGAACAAGGGAGGGATGTGTGTGGAGGAAATGGGATTAATCCCAGCTCAAATGTTGGGTGGAATCCCAGCTGCTGCAGCTGCTGAGGGCTTAACCAGCTGTTCCCTGGGCAGCTGCAATGTTCAGCCCAGACCTGGCTCTCAGGGTGGCAGCTCTGTCTCAGCATAGGGCTATTAGCTCCAAGCTAAGCCCAGGCTCTGCTGAAAGAATCTCTGGAAAGCAAAAGAGAAGAGCAGAAAAATAGCCCCCAGTTCCAAAGACTTCTGTTTGGATATCATGTGGTTTGAAATCAGACAACTGTGTTCTTAGGTTATGTGCACCCAAAGAGAGAAGTTGAGAGATGGTTTGGGTGTAGGTTTGAGAGAACAGCAAAGAGAACAAGTATCACTTTGTGGATGAAAAAGGGGGTTCTATGAAAAGTAACCTCACAGGGTGATCTGATCATAAATTCCTAACTGGGCAGGTCAGGGTTGGTAGTCATGTCCCAGGCCTATAACTTTTTTAGTGAACAATATTTAAGCAAGCTTTGTCCATTGTTCTTGTGCATCTAGGTTAACACACCTTTGAGAGGCCAGAAGTAATACCCCTTGGAAAGCATCACCAACCTTAAGAGAGCAGATAAATTTAACTATCCTGTAATCAATCCCACCTTGCTTCCTCCCCCCTTCATACAACTTTCCTTATGTTCCCTCCTTAATTTCAAATGCATAAAAGAAAACTGCAAAACTGTTATTCTTCTGAGCATTTGAGATCTTGCTCCCCAGCATATGTCATCAGTTGGGCTGAAATAAACTCATAAAAATTCTCTACAAGTTTGGACATTTCTTACGCCAACAATCTTCAATTCTATTCCTATCCTCTCCCGTCCTGCTCCAATTTCCCTACACTGCTCCCCACCATCTGCTCCCATGATACTGTGTGTGGAGCTAGGGGCATTTACTACTTGCGATCAGAACTAGAGAAACTCATGTGCTCAGATGAGGACCAACTAACCTAGGGATAAAGACGACCCAAAAAGCCCACCCAATTGCCAACTTCCTTTTTAAAACTCATGTTTGATTTTTTTTTCCTCCTCACCTGCTTCCAATTCCACAATTGCTTTTCTTCTTTAGGACCAAATTGAAAATCCTCAAAGTGGATCATCTCTCCCTCTCATTATACTGAACTTGTGGATGCTCCTCAGATTCATCTTACTCTTTCTCAACTCCAAGCCTTTGCACATGCTGTTCCTTCTGCTGGAACAACTCTTACACATCTTTCAGGTCTCAGCTTAAATGTCCTTCCTCATCTCTTTCACCACACTCAACGACCTTCCAACCACTTTCGCCTGTCTTACCAAATGAACTGTAAGAGCCGTGCTCAACTTGACTGTCCTATCCCGTGGCACAGCACAATATTTGGTAGAGTGTAGGCACCCAGTAAAACTTGATTTGAGATACCCTCCTCTCATGGGAGAGGTTCATTTGTATACATCAACAAAGTCACATATAGAGACAATAGCAGAGAGGGAAGGGTTTGAATGTGCTAATTGGCTACAAAATCCCCCACAGGGAAATACCCTGACCAGCCATCACCTGCCTTCTGTAAACAGCGTCTTTAGCCTCCCAGCCAGAGCAGAAGGCTTCCTTCAATAGAGCAGGGACCGCAAAAGCAGTCCAGAATAAGCATGTCAAGGTTCTAGGTCAGAAATGCTGGTTACTCAAGCAGAGTTGATTGTTTTCACTAAGACCCTGTCTTAGCACTAGCCTCTCCTTATTTCAAACATTTCTAGAAGCTTGTGTTCGTCTGCTAGGGCTGTCATAACAAAATGCCATAGACTAGGTGGCTTAGACATCAAACATTTATTGTTTCACAGTTTTGAGGGCTAGGAAAATCCAAGATCAAGGTTCTGGGCAATTTGGTTTCTGCTGAGAACTCTCTTCCTGGCCTGCAGACAGCCGCCTTCTCACTATTGTCCTCAGATGTCCTTTCCTTGGTGCATGTGAAGAGGGAGAAAGCAAGCTCTTCTTATAAGGAAATTAACATGATCAGATCAGGGCCCCACTTTTATAACTTCATTTTATAACTTAATTACTTCCTTAGGGGCCCCATCAGCCACATAGGCATTAAGAGCTTCAACATATGAATCTTGAGAGGGCACATATTTTCAGTCTGTAACAAAGCTCAACTCCCTTCTCCTTTAATCCAAAAAGAGCTTTCCGTGTGGGTGTACCAGTCTGCATGTGTTCCCACCAGAAACCTGTACCTGTGTAGATATTTCCTTAACTGAGGACTGGGTAGCTTTGGTTAGGGAAGCTAGCCATCCAAGCAGGAGGAAGACGAGACAATGAAAAAGAGAGAGAGAAGTAACTGTCAGAATGCTAGGACTTATTAGTGGCTTGAGAAAGGAGATGAGGAAGAGTCCAAGACAGCTTAAGACACCTAGGATGTAGTCGCATACATCACGGCGGTCGTATTTCTTGTTATTCCTACTCCAGTTCCATCACTTACTGGCTATGGTAACTTGGGCAAGTGATTTAAACCTCTCTGCCTCAGTTTCCTCATCTGTAATACAATCTCACAGGGTTATTATGAGGATTAAATGAGAATGCGTGTAAAGTGCTAGACCAGGGCCTGGCATGTCATAATTCTCAGGAAGCATCAACGACGTATAGTTATACTTCCCCATCTCCCGCCCTAACCAGCTTGTACGTCTTCATCCCAGATTCCAAGTCCTTGCCGATGTTATTTCTGCCTGGAATGCCCTTTTTGGTCTCCTCTACCTACACATGCTTCACCATCCTATCCAGGTCCTACTTTCTCCACAAGGTCTTCTCTATACTACTATGACATTTACTGCCTATTCAACTCACCCTGATTTAGTACGATGTTGCTATGGTACTTAATCATCTTTTATACCTTTATGTCTGCTTCTCCAGGGAACGAAGCTGTTTCCTAGCCTTTTGTGTGTTTTTCAGTGCCTCACACAGTGCTACACCGTAGACATTCAGTAAATCCTGCCTAAAGGAAGGGGAGGAGGTTCAGAATTCTGGGCAATGGAAAGGTCACCTGGACCTTGAAGCAGTGGTTTCAACTCTGGTTTCCTAGTATGCAGAGCTCTTGCCAGGATTATCACAAAATGCTCTGCAAATTCTCAAAACAAGAGTACTCAAAACTACACATTAGTTCTAAAACAAACCCAATGTGTCACACAGCAACTTCGAGGAAAGGAGTGTTATGAAATTAAACAATTGCGGCAACATAACCCCTTCAAAAAGATTGGGAATCATTAGTAGTGCTCCTAAAGGTGTGGTCAGGAGAGAGGCAGACAGGCAGCAGAAAGCGGCAAAGGTAGTGAAAGATGAATGCAGAGCATACAACGTATTTACTGAGTGCTCCACACTGGGCACATGCGATACCTCCTGTCAGGAAGTATCATTATCTACAGGTCAGCAGGACTTCAAAGCTATGCCCTTTTCCCAGTCTCCATTGCCTATGTTGTTGACAGAAGAGGTGCTGCAATTAGAGTTGTTGTGTGGCCAAGTGAATATGCCCTCCTGGTCAGCTTCATGGAGGGGGTGCTCTTCGCTACTTGCAGGCAGATGATGGATTTTTTTAGGCAGCTGGGAGGACCTCCATAGGACAAGGACAATGAGGGATAGAAACAGGGGTATGTGTATGAGAGGTGAGCCTCAGGCCAGGGCTGATAGGATATAGTTTAAGGAAAACCAATTAGTTCCCCCTGCCCAAGTTATGATTGGTATATCATCTAGAAGGTGATAGGAATCAGCACCATTATGGTTTTATGGTGTAAGAACTTGTTCTCGGCAGGCCATTAAGTAAGATATACCAATACCTGGGCAGAGTAGTAAACACAAGGACCCCATTAACATAGGGAGACGAATTAGTTTATCAGATTAGTCATCACTTGAAGTGACATGACTGGAGTACATCAGCAGCTGATGGAGGGTGACAAGGGCAGGTTTAGAAACAAAGTAGGAAAGATCCACAGCTTGCAGTGCATTTCTGGGATGACAAGAGGCACCTGATGTAGATTGAGGGCCATGTTGGGTGGAAGGACACTACAGGTAAACTTAGCCCGCTTCCCAATGTTGTCTTTATCAAGCACTACCTGGAACCCTAAGTATGCTTTCACCTTGAGACACTGAACTCAAGGGTCACAAGGGTGAAGGAGGTGAAGGGGCAACCGGGATGTACCTGGAAGTCTGGACTTCTACAGGCTCCAGCTATAGTAGTTGCAGCCTGTAGTGGCTTCCAGGAGCTACAGAGCTAAATCAGGCACTAGACTTGCATAAATGCCAGTTTGGAAAGGCTTTCCCAAAGGTGGGCTCCTCACCAGGCCCTGATACCTGTGGCTCAGCCTTTCAACCTAAGAAACCCCAAGCACCATCTCTCGCCTCCTTCAAGAAGGCTCCTTTGCGCAGGTCCAGTCCACCCATTCCAGTAGTTCTGTAGTAGTTATATGCAGACTTCCGTCTTTCGGAGAGGTCGGCTCTCCCAACCTCTAGGTCGTGCAAGGGCCAACTGTACATATCGGTAGCTCTCTTTCCTCTGGTCTAGAAGGGAACTGATCCTGAAGTTCCTGAAGATCCTGAGGACCACCAGAGGGCGGTGTATAGCAGGAACCAGCTGCTGGGAAAACTGCGCCTACAGGGAAGGGCAGAGTCCAGGTGGTACCACCAACATCTGACCTACCCCCAGGTCCTAAACACTCCCCTTCCAGTGCAGGCCAACTACCTTACGGCTTCCATTCCTAACTCAGGGGCACCTGCCCGCCTGGATTCCAGGTGTCTGCTGTGTTGGAAGCCAAAGATTCCAGAAACACCCAGGCCAGGGAAGCAGAACCGGCAATAATGGGAGAGGGAATTGGGAGATGGCGGAGGAAACCAGTAGAAACAACAACCGAGACAGGCAATCAATCAGGAAGGGCGGTCGGGTTGCAATACCCATAAGCCCTTGCTTGGAGAGCCTATTTCCTCCATACACCAGGGCTGAATTTGTTCTCCAGGAGCAGCCCTTCAGGAGGAATAGGTTCCAACCTTCTATCCAGGTTCTTTATCTTGACCAAGAATGTATGGGGACTATCAGTTATGACTTAACTGGTTTGCCACGGGTCACAATTGGTCCAGTGACATCCCAGAAAAAAACCAAAACCAACCTCGGCCCCATCCAGATCCTGACATCAGTGTAGGATGGGGACTAGGCTGATTGATTGACTTGGGGGTGAGACCAGGACTGCAGGCTAACAATCGGGGGATAGAAATCTTGGAGTATTAGTACCCACAATGGCCTGAGCCTGGGAAAGGACGAGCTTGTGCCCTCTCGCTCCTTGGACAACCCCAGCGCCCACAACAGCCGGTATGCAAGCAACCGTAGGGGCAGAACGCTGCCCTCTCTAGGTGGGAAAAGGGACCAGCAGCCTAGAAAAGGGCACGACTTTTTTTGGAGTCTTACTGATCGATTGGGACGCCTCCTCTGAGGGGAGAAAACAAGGGGGGGGGCGGAGATCTGCTGGGGATGGAGGGAGGAGTGGGGTGTAAGGGATTCACTCAGATTGTGCCCCTTTCTCTCCACTCTGGAGGTGAATCACCCTCAAAATAGAAATATTTTCCAGTAAGCTCCCAGAAGCCTTCCCTTTATTAACCCACCTGTAGGAAAATGTCAGGCGTCAAATGGGCTGGCTGTGCCAGACCGTGTTAACACCGTGCCCCAGCCCTTCATCTTGCCAAGCTGGGCAAGCAGATCATTATATTACGATTTATAAATAGAAAATAAAATAAAATAATCGGGTGGGGCTGAAGCACTGGGGAAGAAGAGGTGAAACAGTCCTCCTCAAGGAGTACCCATTATTAACCCCACCTACCCAGGACCCGGGACCACCTCCTCGAAGTTGGAGATTGCCCCTAAACCTGGCAGTCCCGCCTTCATTTTTCTCCCTGTCCCTCCCTCCCACCCAGTCAGCATGGTCTGCTGCCCACATCCCCAGATCTCGGCCCGCGCCTGGAGACTGCTATGCCCGGAGCGCTCAGCCCAGCAGCTCCTCTGCCAAGCGATAGAGGAACCGGGAGTACCAATGCATGCCGGTCGGTTGGACGGCCCCGCCCGGCAGCAGCGCCCCCAGCGCGTGCAGCAGGCGCAAAGGAGCAAAGGCGCGGTGCGCCCACTGGTGACTCTCCAAAACCGCGTAGCACGAGGCCAGGACGTCGTTGACCAGCAGGGTCCCGTGCGCCGTGAGCGGCGCGAACACGCCCACGGCTTCCTCCCGCGCCACGCGGGCCACGCGCGCCGGCCTCAGCGCGTCCCCGCCGGGCGCCAGCACCGAGTCCCCCGCGCGCAGCCGGCGCGCGAACACCGGTGCGAAGTCCCCTGGCGCCGGCGCTGGCCCTCGAGCAGCGAACACCAGGTGCCAGGGCGTGAGCAACAGCTTGCGCGGGGGGCGCTCGGTCTCCACAGCCACGAAGGAAGCCCGGCGCTGCAAGTCCCGGTCCAGGAAGAGCAGCACGGGCGTGGGCACCACCCGGCCTGTAGCGTCTGCCGCCAGCACCCAGTCCCCGCCATGCAGTTCTCGCAGCCCTTTCCGCTCGCCGCTCCGTAGGCGCACAGTGGCATTTCCCGGAAAGCAGCCGCCTGCCCTGACCGCCAGTGAGTTATCTGCAGGGAACAAGCATAGAGAGGACTGGATGAAGACCCGCGGTTCCAGAATATTAGAACAGATTCTTAAAGACGTGGGTCAAGCCCCGCGCAGACCTCACCAGTCACGGGACAACTGCAATTTCCCACAGATCTGGCTCCAACCTGGGCCGAAATAGACGGGTTGTTTACAACACCAACGCCCACGTTGGTCTCCCCTAGAGTCGCAACAGGGCTGTGCAGCCTCAGTTTCCCTGAGAGAGCCCCTTTGGGCAGACCTCACCACCCACCCCCTACTGTACCGGCTTTGACCGACACGTGGACGTGGTTGCGGGACTCGTAGTAGACCCAGTCGAAGCCGGCTTCCACTGCCAGGCGTGCCAGCAACCCATACTTATTGCGGTCGCGGTCGGACGTCGTGATGTCCAAAGCACGGCCTTCGTAGTGCAGTGAGTCCTCAGCATGGTGGCCGTCCTCGTCCCAGCCCTCGGTCACCCGTAGGCGCACTCCAGGCCACATGTTCATCACAGCAATGGCCAGCGCGTTCACCCGCTCCTTACAACGCTGGCGAGGAATAAAGAAGTCAGTCTCCTCACTACCACTATTACCAGCATGGGGGCAAAAAGGGACTTGGACCGGAGGGTCGATTTTTCTGTTTTCCCGTCCCCATTCCACTGGCTCCTGGCTTTTTGACTGTCCTGGGGAAGTGAGAATCAGCATAGGTGTAGTCGCCAATCTGCATTTCTTTTCCAGAGCATCGTTGGAGAATTGTGGGTGTACCTCTGAGGTTGAGAGGGGGCACCTATACCTAGCTCTTTCCCCATTTTACATGCCCGTCCCTCACCCCTACTCGTTCTGGGACCTCAGGTCAACCTGGGAGTGGGCAAGCGTTGAGATGGCTGGTGGAAGCTTGGTCAGGGAGGGGTTGAGCAGCCTGGCTCCCCGAGAGGAGCCCCTATTTGAGCCTGGCCCCCGCCCCAAGCCTCGGCTGCCCTCCCTCCGCCTGATTCATCTTTTGTTTCGTTGCCTTCCCTGGCACCGGGCACTGCTTCCTTCCTTCCTTCCTTCCTTCCTTCCTTCCTCCTCCTCCTCCTTTCAGCCCCTAGCATTAACCCCTTCATGGTGCGAGTGCCCCCCACAGAGGTGACCAAGAGGAGGCGTGCGGGATCAAGGCTGCTGGAAAAAGGGTTGGGGTGGCGGGGGCTGCGCGAAGTACAATGGCCATTCTCCGGGATGACTTAACCGAGCGAGAATCCCGGGCCGAGGCCGGGGACGCGCCGGGAGAAGCGGACTCAGCAGCTCCATCCACAAAGGCGCTTTTCAGCCACCCGGGCGCTGGGAGAGGAAAGGGCAGAAAGCCGCGCCCCCCATCCCTGCTCTGGCCTGCCGGTCCCCTCCCCCAGCTCGTCCATCCCTCCCAGTTCCAGCGCAGGCTCTGCCAACGGCGAGAGCCCCCATCTCTCCATCTCTAGTCCAGATGCAGCCCAGAAAGGCGTGGGAGTAACACCTGAGAATAACGGGAGCTGCCCTTGCGCGGATCTGGGGGGCCCCCTGCAGGGTGGGAGTGGAGAGGAGGAAAAGCAGCAGCGGCTGGAAGCCTGCACCCGGGGGAGTGAGACCACGGTTATCTCTGCCGCTCCAGTCTGGGAGCCGGAGACCTTGGCGCGCACCATAGCACGGGCAAATCGGGAGGAGGCGCAGAGGGGACAGTTTCCTTTTCTTCCCCTTCTCCGACCTCTCACCTCGGATTTGGTTTTCTCCTAATTTCCAGAGAGACACTTTCCCCCTGCCCTTCTTCCCGAGTCTTCTACATCTCCGCAGGATTAGAGAGAAGGGAAGGGTGGTAACTCCTTCCAACTTTTTGTCGTTTTGTCCTCATAGGAGGCCTTGAGGCCTTGACCTGCGGGGGCAGCAGCCTAGTACAGAGCCAATTCAATGGAGGCCTTTTGCAGCCCGGGTGTGGGAGATAAGCAGGACCGAGGAGGGCCCCAGGCCTGTCAGAGACCCTCCTGGGCCTGTCCCTTGTTCTGCCCCCTCTGCTATAGGTGGCAGCCCAAGGAAAGGACCATAATAGCCCACGACCAACGGGGGAAGGAGTGTCCCCTTCCCAATCCCTGGATAGGAGGAAGGCTTCAGGGAAGGAACAAGAAGGCTTTCTCCACTGGACAGGTTTTCCTAACAAAGTAACCTGGAAAACTATGGCAATTAATCAGAGGAAATCCGTACCCCTCCCTCTCCCTCCACCACCCCATTCTATACACAATTAGGTGGTGTAATGGAAAGTGTATAGGACTTAGAATCAGAAGTTCTGAATTCTAGTCCCAGCCATGCCACTAATTAGTTTTAAGATTTGATTAAATCACTTTTCCTCCTGGGGCCCGGTTCTCACTGTAAAATGGGGGGTGGGGTGGGGTTGAAGAATGTGGCCTCCGTTTCCTTTCGATTTTCACATTTGAGATCACTGACCAGAGGTGGTCCTTCTCATCCAAGGCGCTACTCACCTCACCCTCGCTTCGTTAGGTTTTGGTCTGCAGCAGATGCTCAATACATGGCAGCTGAATTTATTTTACACTTGATCTTAGCCAAAAGGCCGAGAAGCCATAGCTGAATTTATTTTCATTCTTTAATTCCAAGGAAAGCCCCTGAGCTAAACTGAGCTTGATGGATGCAGTAACCTTTTGGTTCTCAGGTGGGTCTGTCTCTTCTCAATAAGGACTGCTTTTCACTCCCCAAAATAGTCATTTAGACTCTAGAGTAGCCTTGCTCTGGCTCTAGGATGCCTCCTCCATGCCAGAGACAATCCTTGTCCAGCCCCTCCTCAGGTAGATGGCCTGATGACCTGACCCTTGGCCACCCTTTCCCAGCCCCCTTCAGTTTCTGGCTCACGGAGCTTTTCCACAATCAGGTCAGGAGCCAGGCTAAGGGCAGAGCTTTCTGTCTGCTGCTTCGCCAGCTCCTGGCCCCCAGCTCACCCCAGCCCTTCCTGCCTGGCTCGGTAGCTGACCCCCGGTCCACGCCTCAGCCATTTCCCGTCTCGCCTGCCGCCATCCCCCTTTCCCCGCCCTCGCTGTCTCTCCCAGCTCCACTCTCACTAGTCCCTCCTCCCCCTCCGCATCCCAGCCTCTCCCTGTTCGGATCCCTCCTGATCACTCAGTTGTCAGCAGAAGGGTGTGTGTGTGTTTGGAGGAGAGGGTAAGGTCTTTGAGATCAAGGTCTCTATAGATGAAGCCCAGCTCACCCTCTGGGGCTGCCCTAGGAAAGCAGAGAAGTTGGCAGTGCCCTGGCGCAGGTGGGTAGAGGCCCTCCTTACCTCAGTCATCAGGCGGTCTGCGCCACTGTTTTCCTCATCCTTGAAGATGATGTCGGGGTTGTAGTTGGGCACCAGGTCCCTGAAGCGCTCTGAGCCCCTCGCCACCCTCCCTTCCGCCGGCCCACTGGCGCCCAGGGTACGTTCCGGCACGCTGGGCACAAATTGCTTGTAGAGCAGCGGCACAAGCTGCTTGCGCACGTAGCGGCGCCGGCCAACCGGCCCCCGGCCCGGGCCGCAGCTCTGGGCAGGCAACGCCAAAAGTACCAAGCAGCACAGGGGCACCAGACTGGCCGGCAGCGCCATGGATGCAGCGGACTCGGGCCAAAAGGGAACGTTCTTGTCCTCACCAGCTCACCCGTCAGTTGGGCATTTCACCAGAGAGCGCAGCAGGCAGAGCTAGAGCTGCCCCAGAGTGCCCTAGAGCTCTTGTGGCTCTGCGCACCTGGTTATCGCTAGCTCTGCCTACATGCCCTCGGGGGGTCTGGAACCTGCTACTGACGGGCCATCATAGCAGGGAAGGGGGGTCGTGGGTGAGTGCCAGCCCAGCCTGGCTCTGCCGCCAGGCTCCGGCGCTGCCACTACGCTGGGGCTCCGCCTTAAGTGGCCCCTGGCCCCGCCCCCCCGCCCTTCACCCAGGACCGGCCCGCCCCCTCCCACCAGGGCGGGGGCTCTAGCCGGTCACCGCCGGTCCAGTTCGTGACTGAAGTGTGTCCCATCCTGGAAAACGGGCAGTCACCTGCCTAGGAAAATCTAGTAGCTTTACAGTTGTCAGTTGCCTGAAGAAGCATCCTTCTACCTCAAAGTCTAAGGTTGGCACCAAACTACCCTCCTCCGACACTTGAATTGGACCTTTGCTCTCTCAAAGCCTACCCTGGCAGGCCATGTCCTCTGCTACCATCCAGGAAGTATGGGTTCCCGCTTCTGCCCAAGGCCAGCCAAGCTCTTTGTGCATATAACCAGTCTCCCTTCTCCGTGGCCCTCCCCAAACCTCCACCATTTCCATCTCATCAGCAGTAACCAGGACTGGAAAGGGTGCATACCAGGAGACTATTTTCCCTAGTAGCTTTGCAGCCTTCTACTGGGAGCTTCCCCCAGAATCAGGAACTGAGCTTTGTAGTTTGTCAGGTTTAGGACTTCAAAATTTGACCTCTCTTTTGTCCTTGCTAGACACCCAATGGCTGTTTCTTTTCAAAAGAGTAACTTGTCAATTGGAAGTTGCTGGAGGGCAGTGGGTGCTTAAGTCTCTAACAAGCTAATGATAGTTTCCTTTCACCTCTCTACCCTTCACCCTCTCTGGACCCACTTGGAGCTGTTTCTAGCCACTCAGATCTCATCTCAGAGGCTTTGAGCCTGGGACACTTTACCCACCAATCTACGACTGTTTAGAAATCACTTTCTCTAAGAAGCCATCTCTAATGTCCTGATGCTGCCCACCTCTATTTCCTTGAGAACCAGTAATTAACTGCCATCCATTGTGGTACAGTATTAAAATTCCTGTCACCCTTACTAGACAAAGCAATTCTTAAGCACAAACTTGTTTATCGCGTTCCCGTGGCTTGGCCTGTAGCAGGGTGCTCAGCAAGTATTCGTGGCACCCACTTTTTTTTTTTGTATTACACATTCACCTCTCAGCTCCACGGCTAGCATGCACAGCTCCTTTGTGTACAGTAGAAGAAAAAAAAACCAAGAACTCCTTCTTCAAGACACTTGACTGCTATTCAAGAAAATAGCCACTACAGATAAGACTATGAAATGAATGGTGGTCCTAGAAGTTGTGTAATGCACAAGCTGCATAACCCTGAGCAGAAACTTTGCCCCTAACCCCAACATAGCAAGGGGCTTACATAGTATTCAAGGCACTGATAGCCTCTGGAAAGGTGGAGTTAGCTTCTTCTCTGAGGTAGATCACAAACCCTTGTCAGTCAGCTACTTTTTTTATTCCACATCCAAGTCAAGTCAGGGAGGACAGGGCTGAGGACGTGTGTACAGGGGGAGATTATCCTACTCCTACACCCATGCCCACCGACCCCCAGTAATCAAGGCACCAAAATGAGGCCATGGGTATAAGGAAGAGTCAGGGAACCAGCCAGCTTTAGGCAAGGCTCAGGGAGAGGAGCTTCCCACTGCCTAACTGTATGGCTTAACACCAGACCAAAGTCCCCAAAGGTCACTAACAAGGAGAATGGAGGGGAAGGAAAAGGATGGTGGGCAGGACCACTTTGTTTCTCTCAGTTGGTAGACTCAAAACTGGTGGGAGAAAAGCTGTTCAAACAGACATAGAGACAGGCCCTTTAAAAAACCAAAGGAAACCTTGGGATCAACTTTATTGCTGATGGTTGTGGCCTTTTCCTCCCCATGCCCTTGTCCAGGATAGCACAGTGCTTAGGTTCTTCTGGGCCAGAGGCAGAGACAATCTGCCTCCCAAGTCTGCCCCTTTTCAGTCCCTCCCCTGCCCCCACCCCACCCTATTGCACATCAAATCATGTAAACATGGCTACGGGCATGGCCCAGAACAGCAGTGAGGCAGATTGATGTGTAAACGGATTTGGGACCAGGAGGCAGACCCAGTCACCCAGTCCCACTCCATGCTGAGTCCCATTGTTGAATCTGGAAAAGCAGGGGGGCCTGGTCCCAAACTCTGGCTCAGATTATGCAACAGTGCAGATGGCTCAGCTCCCCTCTGCCACCGACCCGCTCAGGTCCGAAGGTCCATCACCCTATCCAGGTGGTCCTGCAGGCCTGAGCAGCAGATAGCTGTGTCCAGTTTTCTCCCTTCCACCCCCAACTGGAGGTCACTGGTGCTGGGTCTTCCTAGATGCCCGGGGGAAACCGGAGACAGGCAATGGCAGTCTGTCTAGCCCTGGAGAAGAAGGGAGGTGAACAGTCAAAAGTAGGGCATAGGTCCAGCCCTCTGGGATAAGACAAGGCCACAGAATGGGAGGAGGAGGGAGGTTACAAACAAAGCAGAGAGCATGCCATCTCTCCTGCTGAGATGACCACTGCTCCAGAGGGCTCCACCTCACAACCACCCCACCAGCCTGCACCCCCCACTCCCTCTCACCAAAGGCCCGGATCAGCTCTGCCCGCACAGCTGCAGTGAAGGTCTTCACCAGACAGAGAGTGGTGAGGCCTGTGAAGGCTGCATTGTAGAGGAACACGATGTAGAAATTGCCCAGCCAGTTGAAGCGTCCAAAATCACCCAGCAGGTCAAAGCGAGTGAGCCCTGAAGTACAAAGGCCAGGAAGTGAGGTGGGCTCCCCAGCCCATCCCAGGCTCAGCACCCAGCTTTCTGCTGCCTCCTGGTGGCCATATCTCAACACTGCAATTGATAGGTTGGCCTCTCCTACCGTGTTTCCCCGGAAAATAACCCTTAGCACGATTTTTCAGGATGACATCCCCTGAACATAAATCCAAATGCGTCTTTTGGAGCAAAAATTAACATAAGACCCGGTGTCTTATTTTCGGGGAAACACGGTATGCTTCAATTATTCCCACCTCCCAAACTCAGGGGCAGGCAGGGCTGTTCAAGGGTGTCAGCAGCTAGGCTTGCTCCAACTTCCCTTCCAGAGTTTGGCATCTTCTCCTCCAGTGGGGTTCCCTCTGGCTCCAGGGGAGTTCCCTGGGCCTGCCATTTGTCGCTGGGTCAGGAACCTACAAACTGGTCACCAAGTATTATTTTAGTAGACGGAGCCTTATGGAGGCTAAGAGCTCTGATTCTGATCAGGCTGCTTTGGTTCACATCCAAACTCCACCCTAATGAACTGTGATCTGGGGCAAATTCCTTAAACATCTATGCCTCAGCTTCTTCAACTATAGAGAAAATAATGGGACTGTGAGAATTAAATGAGACAGCACACATAAAGTACCATATGTGCCAGGAACTCTTCTAACACATACTGAGCCCTTAATAATATCATCACAAATCAAAAATTTGGGGCCCTCTCCTCCTTGAAAACATATTCCTATAGGCATACAACCTACAGGGACTAACTGGTGGACCTGCAAGCCTAGTTTCCTTTGAAATCCTCATGGTATAAGTACAAATGGTATAGGGGAGAGAGTATTAACTTAAGGACCAAATAGAACTGATTTAAACACTAAATCATTTATGATATATGGGTGATGACGTGTGGAGGGGGGATTCCCCATGCAATTCCCACACTACCTTGGGGTGAACTAGTTACTTTTGAACATTTTTACCAGGTAATTCTAGATCACAGCTCTAAAGATAGGAGATGCCTCAGTGTGTGGAAAAAGTACTCAGCTGAGGTTTAGAGGTTTAGGAGACAGCCTCAAACTAGCTGTATAACTGGGTAAATCAATTAGTTTCTGTTTCTCATTTTTAAAATGAGAATGTTTATTAGATAATCCAGTCCAAAGGAAGATTTGGGGGAAACTGGTGCCTTTCCACCAAATGGAAGTAAATGGGGGAGACTGTGGGATGTAGCAAATGGAGAAAGGATGAACTTTGAAGCAATACAACGCTGAAGTTCAGCATAGGCATTTTACAGAGAAACTGAGGAGGGATAATAACTCCTCATAGGTTTGTCACAAAAATTAGAGAAAGCCTGTATGCAAAGTGCCTGCTTAGCATCAGTGCATACTTAGTCCCTTTACCTCTTTTTGCTACTTACCCAGAGTTCGAGAGAAGACAGGAAGTGCTGAGCTTAGGACTAGAAGACAGACACAGTTCCCAATTATCTGGGTGGGAATAAAGAAAGGGGAGGTAAGGTAGCAGATCTGCCAGCACCTAGTCCCCTGCATGCCCCCAGGAGGCTTCCTCTATTCCTGCCCAGCTACCTGCGTCATGGCTGTATCATGCCATCTGGGCCGCAGGCCCCGGAAGAGTGGAGAGCTGTAGAATCCCACGACTGAGGACACCATCAGGTAACTGCCACTGAGGTTAGGGAAGAACTGGCAGGCTCCCGAGGATTAATGCCTCATCTCAAAGGGAATGGACCCCTCTCCCCCAGTGGAATGGACCCACCAATACCAGGATGGTAAAGACTTGCCCCCTTCCCATCACTCCCACCACAGTTCTGCCCAGAGTCCCAGAGGAGATAGGTTCAATGGACAGGGGTAATGGTGGGTTTCCAGAAGGATACAAGATGAGTACAACTTGAATGACGGCACCAAAGGAGCCCAGCTTGGAGAAGGAGACCTGGCCCAGGGAGGCACCCTAAGAGAGGGAGCAGTGTCACTGCAGAGCACTCCCCAGCATCAGTACCACCCAGCACCCAGACTTCCCTCGGCCTCAGCTTCGGTCCCCTGACCCCAGCCGTTCCTAGGCCCTCCCCGAAAGATATGGTGGGAGGGCAGCCCCGTACCTGCATGCCCCGGGGCATGGCAGCCTCATCGATGAGCAGCTCCAGGATGTGGATGGCCACAATGAGCACAGCTAGGCCCTGTGGGAGGCAAGGTCACACATTCCATCCTGGCCCAAGCCCACAGCTGTATCCAGAGTTGAATGTTAAGAGCAGACACTCTGGGCTCAAACAAACTCTTATAAAAATTAAAAAAAAAAAAAAAGAGCAGATATGCTGGTCCAACATTTTCAGTTTCCAATTAGCAGTGTGGGACCTCCTCAAGGTTGGTGCTAGCAACAGAACAACTTCGAAGGTATTATAAGATACACCTTCTCCAGGTGGAAGGATTGCAAAAAGCCCAAATAGAAAAATGGATCTTGGGGTGGCCAGATGGCTTAGTTCGAGCCATCTCAGTTAGAGCCCGAGCTCTCAACAGCAAGGTTGCCGGTTCAATGCCCGCATGGGATGGTGGGCTGTGCCCCCCGCAACAAAAGATTGAAAATGGCGACTGGACTTGGAGCTGAGCTGCGCCCTCCACAACTAGACTGAAGGACAACGACTTGGAGCTGATGGGCCCTGGAGAAACACACTGTTCCCCAATAAAAAAATTTAAAAAAAGAAAAAAGAATAATGGATCTCTTCCTCCAGAATGATAAGATTTATTCTCAAGTCTAGGTTTTGGCAAGTGGAGGGAAAGACTGTATTTCAACCCTTATTTTCACGCCAGAGCAAACCTTCGTTAACTACTCAGTGGCCTTGGGCAAACTCCTTCTCTGTTTCTTCATCTACAAAGTGGGAATTGATGTGCTCAGCACAGGCACTCAATATGAGGCAACTATTATTGAGGATAACTAGGTCCCTGCATCCCCTCCGTCTTCCCTGAGAAGGCCTATAGTACTCAGGGCCCCCACCAAAGCTGGTATACCCACCGTCAGTACCAGCAAGCACAGCATGGCCAGGGGGTAGCCCAGGTTCCGCTGCCAGGCTGAAGCCTTCCGCCGCTTCTCTGTGGAGGAATGGGAAGCTGTTAGCAAGAGTCTGGAATGAGGGGCTACTCTCCTTGGGGAAATGCAGGTATCTCAATCCCTATCAAGCCACATACCCAGCAGCACCCTCTGTGTCTGCAGAGTCAGGACCTGTCTGTGCAGCAGCTCCATGTCCAAAGGCAGCCAGCAAGAGGTGGGATCTGAGGGCAGAGAGGAAGGTGCTGCCGCTGCCCAAGTCCCGCCCACCATCCCAGCTGGGAAGAATTTCAACTCACTACAAATCCTGCGGGTCAAAGCTGCTTCCTCAAAAGCTGAGCAGTACAGCTGCTCCTCCAGGTCTTCCAGCAGCTAGGAGCAGGGGAAAGGGAGGGACTTACGTTTACAGGCTCCCAGATCCCAATGGCCCTAAGAACACCGCATTCATCCCAGGGCTTCAGGGTCCCATTCCTTCCCCTACCCCTGTGGCCAGCAACTTTATCCATCCCTCCCAACTGCCTTGTGCTCTGTATGTCTGGTAGCAAGGTCCAGATGATGGGATGAAGGACAGATACAGGAACCAACAAAGGCTGTGGCCCTCTGCAAGGTGTGCCCTACACAACCATAGGTAGGGTTGCTTCGTCATTTGGCCCCAGCTTTGCAGGAAGCTCACCCCACAGCATCAAAAGAGAAGGAGCACTACATACCCGGGGCTTGACGAGCAGCTTCCCAGTGACCGAGAACATGCGGGCGAGACCCAGTGGGGTACACACTGTGGGGACAGAATCCAGTCACCTGTTAGGCCCTTCTCTTTTCTCTCCACCACTTCTCCTACTCACTCCCTCCATTCCTTCTCCTTCTACCCTGGTGGCTCTGGCCCAAGGACCTTACCCTTCCAGACCCTTACCACTTACCCAGGAGCAGCAGGACCCCAAGGAAGGAGATGCATGAGTAGAGGTAGGGAAGGTAATACTCCCAGAAGTCTAAGGGTAAAAAAAGATAAAGGCAGCCCGTCACTTTCCTGCTTAATGGAGCTGATAGGCCTCGGAAACTAGGCAAGGATACAACATAAAAGCCTACAGGGGTCAGGCAAATAATGCAATTCAGGAACGCTGGCCCATGCCAGCAGAAGAGGGAGTAGCAGGGCCACACTGGGGATCCTAAGCCTTACCTAAAGGGCACAACTGCCATTCGGCTCTAGTCACCAGGGACTAGTGTAGCCAGATCCTCAACCTTGTCAAGCAAAGCCAGAGATCTGGATATTAACGTGAAACCTCCCAATGTTAACATGTCAACAACTGACTCATATTTTTTGAAATCATTGCATGGGCCCTGCAGAACATTTCTACAGGTTGGATTTGGGCTGAAGTCCATCACTTGGAAACGTCAGTCTAATGGAGGTGATCCCAACCTCAGAAGAATACAATTGTTCCCAGCAAGGGACCATCAGCCAACCGAAGAGCCACTCAGCATGGAGAGTAGGAAGGAAGCTGGTCCTCTCACCATAGAGTGACTCCCTGCTGGCCTTGTTGTTGTCCACGATGGCTGACGCCACCCACACCATCCCCAGGACCAACAGAGTGAGGAGCATCAACATTACCACCGTCTCGTAGACCCGGCCCAGGACACCCTGCGGGAGAAGGCAATGGGTGAGCGGGTGGTCAACAGCAGGCCAGCGTGGGGAAGGAAGGAAACATGGGAGATGGCAGCCTGGCCGAGGCGACTGGATTTGGGAGCTAGGGAGGGTGTTTACCTCTTATTCTGTTAAACCACTCTGTCCTCCTACCCCACAATCTGGGGCCGTTCCCTCTCCTAGATATACGTGATTTGTATCTTCCCCCAAACCCCAGATCTGGTCTGCATCACACAAGCTCTTTGCCCTCTGGTTTCCTGTTCAGTTTGCCCAGTAGGAAGGACCAGCAGCTCCTCTGATGGGCGGCTCCAGCTCCCCAGCTTCAACTATCAGTACGTTCCAGAAGCTGTTTCTTCCCTCTGCTTCCACAGGTCTAGGGGTGGTAATGACTTCCTGCTGTCACTAGCACCTCAAACTTTTTGTTGGTCCCCTCAACTCTGACTAAACCTCTGCAAATATTCTCTTCACTAAAATCTCTTCACTGGAATCATCTGAGTGGAATTCGATTTCCCATCTAGATTGATTGATGTATCCCCCACTCACCTTTCTGGAGCCAGCAAAGCCCTCAGACTCAGTGAAGAAGTATGCAAAGGGCATGAGGAAGATAAGGGACAGGTTGGAGAAGAGAAAAACGAGGTTCCAGAGGCCTAGAGCAAAAAAGGAAAGGTAGAGGTGGTCAGGAAAGGGAGAGTCCAACCCACTTGGGGAGCTGGGGATAGGGTGATTATGACTGATGAGCCCCAGGCTGTGTGTGTCTGCCTGACCCCATCTGTTCCCTGTCATTACCCAAGCTGCATGCAGGAGCCACGCACCATGGATGAGGGAGCCGTTGAGCCACTGGATGTAGTAGTTCCGAGGCAGTGAGAGTAGCACCTCATTGCTGATGATGGAGAACGGCAGGAGCAGGACAGCACCCAGGGCAACCGCCAGGGTAAAGGTGCAGAGCTCGAGCCTGGGCAGAGAAGGGGTAGTGCCCTTGCTTAGCTCAGACACTCACTTCCCTGGGCCCAAGAAGCCCCATTCGCACCTGTGGTTTCTCCTGGAACAGCTGCAGCGGTGACAGACCTAGGTAAGGAGCCGTCCACTGCCCTTCCCTCCCCCCCCACCCTAGCCCTTACCTCCAGGGAAGCCTTGGCACATAGGATAGGCACAACTCAGGCATTCATGGGAATCTGGTCACCTGCCATGTCACTTGCCCAGACTGTCCCCAGGAATGTGATCCTCCCACACATGCCTGGAGGTGCATCGGGCATGATGCCAAGCCAAGGGGCCTGGCTTCTTCTCTGCTCAGAGATGTGGATTTCTGAGCTTGCCTTCTTCAGCCCAAATAAGAGCAGAGTCACCCCAGATGGCTATGCCCTGCACGAAGGCACTATAGCAAAGGGGGGAAATGGGACGGAAACCCAGCTTTATAGAGAAGGCCTACGTCCTGGGCTGCAATGGCTGAAAAGAAGGGACATTTTTATCTGCTTGGTCCATCAAGAGGGGAGGGTTGCTTTCTTGTAATCTGTTGACCCAGAAGGGTCATCTCTATATTTTTCTCTATACTTGTTAGTGAATAACAGCAACCTGGAATAAGGGCCATCCTCTTGGAAACAAGCATCCCTTCCTTCAGGAATTCCATCTTCCCTATCCCCTGCTGTTTCCATCAGCCTGCATCCCACCCTCATCCCTTCCCAATGACTACTGGGAGGTGAAGCCAAGCTGGAGCTATTTCTGGTGACTCAGGCCCCAGCTGACAGTTCCTGGCCATGAGGATCCCAGAAACTCCTGGCCTAACCAGAGAGACAGGAAGAACAGCTTTTCCAAGCGTCCCCAGGGTGGGGTAAAGCTGGAAGAAGCCAGAAATGGGGTGGAAGCAGAAACTTTCTCTTTACTTTGTGACACCCCACTTCCTGCCCTCCCCAGCTCCAGGGCCTCACTAGATCTCAGCTTCTAAAGGCTACTGGTGCCCGGTGCTCAGGTGACACTTACGCAATCTTGTTGACTGCGGCATCTTCATCGTCCACTACAAGAGACAGAGGCGTGGGGAAAAGACAGGACATCAGTGGGCAGCTCTGGGAACCCCTGTGTTGCAATGTGCCCTCCTGCCTCCTCCCTGCCCCCTGAAAGAAGGGCCTGTACCCACAGAGGCAGAGCTGGACAGGAGGCTCCGGAAGAGCTCATGCTATGAGCTGCACGGCATACTCATATTCTCTGGCCACGGTGGCAGCTTAAAGATTAGTGGTCCCCGGAGAAGAAAGCACAGGCCAGAAGCTCCCTCCCTTCCCTCCCTTCCCACAGTCTCTCCTATCACAGGTTCCTCTTTGTAAGCTCTGCGAGGTTGGTTACATCAGTGGCTGGGTACAATGAAAGGGAAATGTGGAGTGTGGGGGGAGGAGGGGAGATTCACAGAGAAAGTTTCCAGGAGAATTACACTGAGGAGTAGTTGTCTTCTTGGGTGGGGGTTTATGAAGCCATCTAGACCGGAGGAAAGGCTAGGGCCAGAACAGGATGATCTGGACAGGCGGGGGATAGGAACTGGGGCAAGCGTGTCCCCCCGACCCCCTGCCAGTTACACAATGCCTTCAGGAAGGAAAGCTCCAATCTGAGCACATTTAGGCTCTCAATAAAGATTAATGCCACCATCACCAGGTTCTGGGGCCCCAGCGGTCAGGGAGGTCTCTGGTCCTGGGTGTGGAAGCACTAGGAGAGATGACAGAGTTTGTGCCCATGATTACATTCGCCCTGTAGTTGCCCACTTTAGATTCACAGAGGGCTTTCACATTAACCATCTTATTTGGTCCACACAATAACAATGGACTGGGTAGAGAGTGTTGTTAGGCCCATTTTGTAGAGGATGAAACTGAGGGTCAGAAAAGTTACAGGACTTGCCTACCAGCATGACTGGTTGTAGACACTTCTATCTAGACTTTCCACTATACCACTCTGTCCCAGTCTGTGCGGGTCAGGAGGCAGAAGAGGCAGGAGAGGTAAAGGCTCCAGAACAGCCACCTTTCCTTTCCCAGCAGACACCATACGCCCAATTCTTCTGAGGCTGACCCCATGGCAACGGGAACACTGGCAGAGGGCAGGCAGAAGGAAGGAAAGTCCCAGGTACCTGTGGTGAACTCAGCAGGCTTCTTGAAGTGGGTCAGGGCGATATGGCAGAGGATGTAGAGTGTCGCAAACAGAAGTGTTGAGATCTGTGGCAGAGCATGAGATGGGATGAGAAGCTCTAATCCCCAGCACATTCCATAGCCCCAACGGCCTCTCTGCTTGTTTTGTGTGTGTGTGTCTGTGTTTTAACTAAATTTATTGGAGTGACAATGGTTAGTAAAATCACATAAGTTTCAAGTGGCCTCTGTTAATTTAATCGGGTCACTTCCCCCAAAACAAGACTCCATACTTCTAGGGGTTCCATCTTTCTCTCTGGTACTTCCTTCTAGTCAGGACCTCGGGGGCCTCTAAGAAGCACCAGAACATGGAACAGGGGCTGTTCCATGTACCAGGGGAAATGGTACCAGGTCCAGCCCTACGAGGGATTTTCTGGAAGAAAATGGCTTCAGCCATACCCTATCAGGGACGCTGATAGGTTGGTAAATGGGCAGAGAAAAGTAGAGATGCGTGTGTACACACACCTGAAACGGGCCATAGAACCAGACAGAATTTACTCCTAGCACATCACTGGGAAGGGAAGCAAGTTTGAGGGGAAGAAGAAGATTCTGCATTGTCCTGGCATTCTACTCCCTCTCCCTCCACCCACATTGCCACCTTGACCCAAGCTCCAGGAGATAATAAGTAGGAATCATGTTTCTAGATCAAGTTTGAACTTCTACTCTGTGTTTATTCAGAGGCCCTGAAAGATCAGGTCTGCTGTGGGCCTCATTTAATCCTCTGTCCCTAAGAGTAGGCCTAAGCTGGGGCCCAACATCTACAAAGTTTCTATAGGCAGCATCAGCCCCTTTGAAACTTATCAATCCCTGGTCCCTTCTTCGGGTAACTTCTAACTCCAGGACCAGGCCTCTCAGGGCCTGTCCCATGCCCCTAGGTGACTAGACCTCCAATTGACAGTTAAAGCAAGACTTGGCCAGGTTACTCTGAACATGCAGGCATCCCTACCCTACTCCAAGCAAGCTGCTATTGCTCAGGGGAGGAGACACTGCTCAACTTGGCTCCACAATCAGGGAGTCTTGAGAAGAGACATTATTGCATTTGAAGTAAGCCAAGAAGGCAGGATCAGTCTCGTGGGCCCTCCAATCCCCAAGAAGAGCTAACCCTACAGGAAATCTGCATACAACTACCTATATAAAGAGGGAAGAAGTTATAGAGACCCTAAGAGAGCCATAGGTCTAGGACAAAGTTGTACTTTTTGACATTAGAGAAGCGGAGTAGAATGAGCCACTCAGATTGTAACTGCAGGATTTTTACAGCCTACTGTTCTGCCCTGTGCTTGCGTAATAGCCAGGAAGGTGGGAGGGCTCAAAAGGTCAGGCTGGAGTTCCACGCAGATCCAGCAGAAGCTGGGTCATTCTCTAACGCAAGGGATGGGAGCCAGGTGAAGGAGGTACCAGAAGCCTTCAGGCTGCCCTTGGCCAGCACTGATGTCCCCAGCTAATGGGACTAAAGGAAGGGGGGGAAACCCAGGAGATTGCTTCTTTGTCCAAGGCCTCACCCCTCCCTGTTCTCTAGGAATGTGGGCCTCTGGCCCTACACTGTCGTCTCAAGGCCTGGGCGAGCCTCCACTATACGTCCAACTCTGCCATGTGAGACTACCCATTAAGGGACACACAAGGAAGGCTTCCGGAAAGCAGAGATGGCATTCCACACGTGGACTGATAATACTCCCTACTTTTCAGTCCTCACACATAAGGGCAGACCTAGTTAAATCATGGCTTACTTTACCCCTTCTCCAATCTGAGGCTGCCCAGGGCAGACTAGAGTCCAGCCTGAGAAAACTGACGGATGACCCTATTCACTAACACTTTTATGCTTCCAAACCTCTTTTCCTTTCCATTTAGTATATGGGGTTGAGAGCTACCCTGAGGCGCTCCAAGGAAGACAGAAGAGAAAGGAGAGAGATGAGAGTTCAAAGCAGGCCTGAAGATCCAACTTCCTAAGCGCCACTGGGAGCCCCCAGCCCAGAAGTGAAGAGTCTATTGCTGTGGCAGGTCCAGCTGTTCTAGGGGGCAGTGAGGGGGCAAGGAAGGCAGCCAGGTGCCCTCTGCATCACTTGGGGGAACCACTCGCAGGGGACATCCCTGAACAGGAACTTCGGCATGCAGGGTTTCTAGTAACAAACAACAATGGGGCGGGGGGAGGGAGAAAAGGGGAAACCTTAGTTGTTCATCTCTACGTAGTAGACTCCACCCCAGCAAGAGTCCGATCTTCCAAAGTGGGAGACCCACCATAGTCCCCTGTTCGACTCCCCTTTAATAAACATCAGTTGGGTTGGGGGAGTAAATTCAAATCAAACCCATGCTTCTCTGACTAGCCGACTAACATGGGCAGACTCACCAGAGCCTGGCACACAGGACTCACGCCCAGAACACCGGTGGGGGTGGAGGGACGTGTAGAGGGGAGGAACGGAAACCAACCGGCTTTGTTTATCCCGCAGTCAGCCAGCTGACGCACGGGTCCTTGGTTCGGGCCGGGCCCCTGGTCGCTCACCCCTGGTCCAGACAGGGTATAACGGCGCTCTAAGCCCAGAGGGTCGTTCTCCGACCCGAACTTCTCCCTCCCCCGCGACACCTGTGCTTCAGCCCCCTGTGGTCCTCCCCTTCCAGCCCGGTCCCGCACTCACAATGCACTCGCGGACCCTCTCGTGGAATAGCTGCTCTCGCACGGATAGCACTTCGTAGTCAGCTGCTTCCATACTCTGCTCAGCATGACTGGGGCGGGGGTGTCTCCGGGCCCGGGGAGGACAAGCGGGGATGAAGCCGCCGCCGCCAAGCACCCGGACCCAGCCGAGGAGCCAGCCTTTCTTCGCAGCCTGCGACGGAAACTCCGGGTAATCCGAGGTTCAGATTCAGTTGTGCGGTCGCCCCGCCCTTAAAGGGGCAGGCACCAGCGCGCCTCGCTTTAAAGGGTCCCTGCCCCGCTCTGCTCCCTCCCCTTTAAGGTCGGCCCACGGTCACGTTTCAACGCAAACACCCGCCACCCGGCTCGCGGAGAGGAAGCGTAGGTCCTGGTTCTATTTTACAGGAGACCGAGTGACGACACAAGGGATGGGCGGGTTCCATTCAGTGAGCGGAACTCATTGGCTCCTAGAGAGCTGCCGCTCATCGCTAGAGGGACGCTGATAGGCTTGCCCTGTGGAAGAAGGCGGGACTTTTGAGACCAATCGGTGCTCGTTCTAAAACTAACCAACTGTCTCTCTCGCCTCCCACTGATAAGTAAGGATTCTTGCATTTTAATAGCGACCGAAATTTTAGTTTGGTCGTGTTTAGATGAACTGTTTGGAGCATGTCAGGATGTGAGAGCTCCATGGGGATTCTGAAAGGTACCGCTGCCCAGGAACCCGAGGTCGGTTCTTCTGCAAGTGTGTTTATGTTTGAGTGAGGGCTCCTTCACCGCCAGTAGTTTTCACTCAGTCACTTTTGTGGATGGCCAAATGTGTGCTAGAGCAAATACTAAAGAAAACTGAATAGAGAATAGAGAACTACAGAATAGAGTAGAGAATAGAGAACTACAGAAATAGAAATTCTGAAACTTTGTGAGGAAATGCCCACAGGGGATCATTGCTGAGTGGGGCTGAATCAAACATTAGCTGACCTATGTGCCACTCATTGTATAGACTTTATCTCATTTTAATATCATGACAACGTTAAGAGGAACGTGTTGTGACTAGCATTTTAGAGATTAAAAAAAGGTGAGAGGTTGTCAGGTGCACAAGGTCACAAAATCAAGAAATGCAAGTTACCTTCCTGTGACCTTGGTAGAAGTACTGTTTGAAAAGTCACACCTCCGTGGAGTTGAATCCGTCCTCTAAATTGAAAAGAGCAGTGCAGAGAAACTCAAAGAAAGGTCTGAGTTTTGCAAAAGCCCCCACTGAAGAACCAATTCTAAAGGCCTTAGACTGCATCCAGTTACTATCTGAGCAAGAGTCAGAGGCCAGAATTAACAACTGAATTCTGTACTCTTGTAACTCCTTGGGGCAAGTTATTTATATCTCTTTATGTTTCCCCAGTGGTTTGCAATAGAACCTTGGGAAATCAAAAGTGTGTATTTGTATAACTACATATATACATACCTGTCCTTGGTGATAGTAAGATAATGAGGTAACCTAAAAAGCTGATTTCCCACTTAGCAACCAAGCTTTAAGTAAACAACTCCAACAGGGACAGTGGGTAGACACAGTTACAAGGAGATGACAGCTTCCTGTGGTCTTGGCTGTGCTACAAGGAAAGGAGAGGACGGAGAGGTGGCTTGGGTCTATTGAATGTGTTGTAAGAATAAACAGGAATGGATCACGGCCCTGCCCTGGAAGAACTTACAGGTTGTCAGGGAGAGGCGGCCTTAGTGCTTAACACTTCTCAGATCTTAATTTCAAGCCCTTGTGCTTTAATGATCTTATTGGAACGCAAATCAGATCTTATCCCTCTCAACACCCTTCGAAAGCGATCCCTATGCACTTAAAAATTCACCTGCCTTAAAGTAAGCCTACAAGGCTTTCAGAAGTTGCAAAATGGTGGACTTCGGGCTACATTAGGCATGCTATGTTTTGTTTGGCTCACAGTGTTTTTAACAAATTTGAACAAACATTTAAAAATCAGGAGATGACACCTGAAAAATTCAGATTTCTGTCTCTTAAATGGAAGATCTGGCTGAGCTGGGCAAAAAGGACCTATGGCTCTGTAGATGAAGCAGGATGTGCTACACTCTTCCACAGCCCTCATCATTCAGGTAAGCACATACATCTCACCAGTTTTTCCTTCTATATTGCTAGCCTACCTGTGCATTTGAGTTTGTGACCTGTGAGCTATCACCTCTCTACTGCTTCAGCCAGGCACCTTCTTCACCCTGGCCTTTGGTCAGTTCCTGATGGACCCTGCCAAGCTCTTTTCTTTCTTAGAACTCTGCATTTGCTGTTTCCTCTACCTGGAAGAGCTCTCCCCTTCCCTTCCTCCTTCCCAACTCACTTTTGGCTAGCTCCTGTTTCCTTCAAATGTGAGCTTAAATGTAATCTGTTTAGAGCAAATCTTCCCCCAACTACCTTATCTAAAGCAACCTATTTTTGTCATATTATTTAGTACAACTTGCCTTAATTTGTTTGCATTTATTTGTCTACTAAAGGAAAAGAATCATATTTGTCTGTATAGAACATCCAAACCTGTAGAGAATTTTTATGAGTTTATTTGAACCAAAACTGATGACAGTTTCAGTTTCTTTTATGTGTTTGGAATTAAGGAGGGAACGTAAGGAAGATCACATGAGGGTGGGAGAAAGCAAGGCAGGAAAACAGATTTTAGGTGGTTGATAAGATTATGTGCTTTTTTCAGGATGGTTAAATTTATTTCAAAGGTGTATTAACCTGGATGCATGGAAACAACGGGCAGGGCTTGCTTAAGGCTAAGATAAACCTTTCACTAAAAAAGTATATACCTGGGGCAGAACTACCCACTATGACCTGCCCATTTAGGAACTTATCAGATCACCCTGTGAGGATACTTTTTGTAGAACCCCATTTTCATCCACATCTTGAACATGGTTATTTCCTTAGTCCTAAACCTGGTGCCTAACACATGTAGGTACTCAAATATTTACAAATGTAGTGAGAAAAGATGACAGGCATTAATAATCAGGAGAGCTGGATTCTGGTTCTAGAATTGTCATCCTGGGCTACACTTGATCTCATTTGCAAAACTAGAAGACCCTTCATATTGCTTCCAAATCTATGAATCTAATGTTCATGGTCCTTTGCAGTTCACAAAACACTGTGACATTATTCGAGTCACAGACTCTTACATCTGATTCTTACAACAACTGCTTAACATAGATTCTGCTTAGAGACTTAGCATCATCCAGAATGTACCAATGAGTACAAATGAAGTAAACTTTAAAAGGTAAAATATCTATAAACAAATGAACTTGGAACTGCATAATAGTGTAAGACAAGTTCAAGCTCAGAACAGAGAGAAAGCATCTAGAAGAGTTCTTAGGGAAAGGAGTTTTGAGCTCAGCAGCAATCTGATTTATTTTCTCACAAGTCCTTGTGCCCTTGTTTACAAATTCATTGAAAGCTGGTAGCTTTCTTTCCAATATCTGTGTTTAGAATTGGTGAAAATTTGTGTTTACTCAATTACCACTCAAAACATTATGCAAAAAGACACCACACAACCTTTGTTAAAACTTACCAAATCAGGATGGTGGGATGGCTCAGTTGGTTAGAGTGTGAGCTCTGAACAACAGGGTTGCCAGTTCGATTCCCACATGGGCCAATGAACTGTGCCCTTCACAACTGGATTGAAGGACAACAACTTGGAGCTGATGGGCCCTGGAGAAACACACTATTCCCCAATATTCCCCAATAAAAAAATTTTTTAAAAAAGAATCTTAAAAAAAACACCTTACCAAATCTCCTTTTAGCCAAATTCTACCTACTTCCAAGTCTCAACCCAAATGTCTTTTTTTTCCATCCTTTCCTGAAGGTATTTCCACCTCTTCTAAATTCTCAAAGCAACATCCAGCTGTATAGTTCAGTAAGCAATGAACAATTAGGTATATATGCACTGTCTCATAACATTGTCTTGAGCTGTTATTTAAATCTTTTGTATTATTTAATTTAACCTCCATTTATGTCTTTTTTCCTTTCCCCTCCTCTTAGAGAGCTAGAAACCTGTATTTAGCTTCTAATTAACTTATTTCTTTTCAACCCCAATACTTAACCCAGTGCCCTTCTCACAGTAAACACTCATGTGCATGGATTTGATCTGTCCAGGAGATTAGTTACCCATTCTTGGTAGGGAAGGGGCCACCTTGACTGTGGAATAAATTTCAACATCTTCAAGCAACACCGAGGAGGGAATGATCCAGATTGAGCAACACTATGTGCTAAATATTAACAGGTACTTTACATAGATTAGTTCATTCAATGTCACAAGGACTCCACAAAGTAGATTTTTTTTTTAATAGATGAAGAATCAGTTCAAAGAGATTAAGTAATGTTGTGCAAGGGCCTACAATAGTAAGTGGTGGAGCTGGGATTTAAACTTGGCCTTTCAGACTGAGAAGCTTCTCTTTTACTCAATATTCTGCCTCTTAGTGGATATATCACCCCACTTCTATATTCTTCTCATTACTAAACTGCTTAGATACTCAGTGTAATAGAAAGCTAACACTTAAATCTCAATATCCTCAAGAGCCCCAGCACCCTCCATCTGTAGCTAAAGTGTTCATTGTTCGGCTTCTTCCTGTGAGGCCACCTTTGAGCTTTCAAGAGAGGAAGACTTACTGCTGAATAGCACTTTCAGAGGAGCAGAGAGAAGACCCAGGGCACCCACTCCCAGAGGTGACTGGGACGGGAGAGGGGTGGAAAAGTTGCCCTTTTCTTAAAGACTTCAGAAACTTTCCATTCAGATTATGGGTTATTTTCACTTTCTCTTTGCTTACCTACATGTCCTAATTTTCCCATGGAAAACCTAAGTATGGAAAAATTCCTGCTCACTTTAAGACTAGTAGCTTCAGGGCAGTTTTATTCTCCAGACTTTCTGGGTCTTCAGGAAGAACCCATGCAACTCTACGATGAATATACTACAGGCTGTACTATATGTAGACTGAATGTTTGTGTATCCCCAAAATTTATATGTGATGATATCAGGAGGTCGGGCCTTTGAGACGTAATTAGGTTTAGATGAGGTCATAAGGTATATCAATGTTCTTAGAAGAGAAAGAGACTAGAGCTTTCTTTCTCTCAGCCACATAAGGACACAGCAAGAAGGTGATGGGCCATCTGCAAGCCAAGAAGGGGGCTCTCACCAAGTCACTGAATCTGCCAGCACCTTGATCTTGGATTTTCTCAGCCTCCAGAACTATGAGAAATAAATGTTTGTTGTTTAGGCCATCTAGTCTATGGCATTTTGTTATAGCAGCCCAAACTAAGACAGGCTGTAAACCTTTTTCTTTTTCTCTGATGAAAATTGGACTAATTCCTAGAAATGGACCAGCAACTTTGGAATTGCCCACTTGTCTAGGGTACTAAGGAAACCAGAGGTTCCCCTCAGGCCAGGTCTCCCTGGATCTGAGAACTTTGTGTTATTATTGTTGTTGTTGGCAGGGGTGGGAGAAGGGTTTAAGAAACGTTGTTTGAGAGATTCTGTTCCTTTGTCCCTACCTATCTCTGACCTCTCCAAAAATATTTGAGAGGATAGTCATAATGAAAGATTGGCTTGAGACGGCAGGAATATTTGTGAAATCCTAGATGCTGGGAATGGAGCGATATCTTAGAAGTCTTCAGTTCTATGTAGTTGCCCTTCACAACATGGATGCCATAGTGGTTCATTGTGGGTCCTAGCTAATTATTAGAAAGTGAGCTGCAATGTTCTTCCCCATCCTTTGCTGTGCCCTCTGGGGAAATGAGTCTTTCATTTGAGAAATGATTCTGTTGCCATTTATGGACAGGAGCTCTTCATTGGGTTTCTCTCTTCTAATCTGAACAACCTCAGTTCTCTGAGTTGCTCTATCCAGGACCACTTACTTACCTACTCCACTCACCCCTTGGAGGAAATTCTCTTGCATGTCCGTATCATTCTTGAGGTACACAGAACTGGATAATAGTTTGCATAGTAGGGTAACCAGTGAAAAGGATGGTGGGAACACTTATATACCTAGCTTTGCACACTGTTGTATAAAAGGAATGTCTAAGGTGACATCAGTCTGTTCTGGCAGCTGGGTCACACCTATCTCATAGCACACATTCATTTGGTCAGTGTGAGCCAGCAGAAGTTCCTACCTGTTAGTATCATGAAATGCTAGAGTTGAGACAGAGAGAGACTGAGAGATTTCTTCTTATGTATGAAGAATCTTTAGAACAGAGCAGCAACTTTACCTTACAGCTCCATGTGATGTCATTGTCCACCCCGTAGTGTCTTCCTGACACATCTTAGGTCTTTGGGAAAGGAGGAAGGAAAAGGCAGCGGAGGGGCAGTCTTTGCTAGCTTTCAGAATGAAAAGTTTGAATCTCTGCTCTTTCCCAAAATTAATTCTTGAAATATTAAGTGTTAGTCATGTACTCAGCACCAAGATAGTATATGGTAAGTATAATAGACATGAAGCTTATAAAATCTGGTGGGGGAAAATATATGAATTAAATAATCAAATAAATAAATAATTCCAAAATGTGATAAATGCCTTGAGAGAAAAGTAGAAGGTTCTATAAAAATATGTAATAGATAATCTGATCTAGTTTGACCTAGTCTTCAAGTCCTTGAAGAGGTGACACTTGGGTTTTCATCCATGAGGGAAGAGTATGAGCTAGCTGGGCAAAAGGGGTGGGATCCGTTATGATTGGAAAAGGTATTACATATAGGGAAAGAGAATAGTGCTCGAAAGCCCCAGACAGGACTGAGGTGATGAGCTTGATTCCATCACAGTTGGACATAATAACATACAGCAGGCTGTCAGATGGGAGTTGAGTTGGTCAGTTGAGGGATGGGTAGGGTAGGACATTGATTTCAGTTTATGGACCAGGTTACAGAGAGGAAGAAGCTGGCCCTTGAATCGCAATAACATCTGCATGATTATGTCCACATCGTCAGATGGTTATTGACTTTGTATCAATATTTAGTTCAGATTAATCTAACAACATGATCCTCCATTATTGCATGTTGACCCCCAAGGCTATTTATACGGAGGGTGCAAAAAAATATATACACATTTTAAGAAAGGAAATAAACTATATTAAAATTACAACACTCAATATATACTGATAACAAAAGATGAATACAAGTCATGTGTATACATTTATTTGGCACCCCCAGTATATCCTTCCCACCCTGGGAAGCACCGTAGAGGCAAGAGCTGAGATCAAGAGCTCCTTGGGTGTGGGGTTCCCTGTGGCTGCCTGATTCACGAAGGCCTAGCATGAGGCCCCGCTGCCTCCAGGAATGGACAGAACAAAAAGTGACAAACATGTGAATGCCAGGGATGCCAGGTCAGTCACTTCCTGTTTGTTGTGTATCTTAGGCTCAGTTCCAAGGTGACAGGCAGGGCAGAGTTCACAAATCTGAGCTCAGCACTTCTGGGCAGAGAACTCCTTGTCAGTGGTGCCATCTGCAGGGCATTAAGGAATTTGCCAGGAATTTGATGGGATTGGGAGGGAAAAATGGCACCTGTCTCCTCTCTCCCTCTAGCCTCTTAAACTGAGCATACCCCTAAATCACAGCCCTGGTCCCTCATAGGGCTGAAAGATCCCTATGACTGATCTTGAGGTAGGCAATATTTAAGGCACCTGGTCCTACAAGGCCCGATACTGGGCTGTGGTATCACTTCCCTTCTTCCCTGCCAATTAAATCTATCATCTGTAAAAAATGAGGCACTGGACTTCTCCCATTTTAAGGTCACCTAATGGAGGTCAAGAATGCTGGGTTGTGAAGACATTTAAGCATTCTGGTGTTACAATAAAATGGGTGGGTAGTAAATTGAAGGTGTTGAAGTAGTTAAAAGTTGATTATCATTATCATCCTCACCCATGTCTAAATAAACCCCCCTTGGGCTTTTACTTCTTTCTTTTCTCAGTAAATGGCTCATCCTTCCTTGGCAGTGGCTCTGGGGTCCCACTGAGCAGAGCTGTCACATCCTGGGGTGCCCTGCCCCTCATCTCCCAAGCTTGGACACACATGTCTAAGCTTACAAGTCCTTCCAGATTTGATTGCTCTATTGCTCTGAGAAAGACAGGATGGAAATCCAGTGCAAAAGGGAAAACAGGCCCAGATTAAGAGTCTGACTAGTGACAGAACAAGAGGTCAAGTGTCTCTCTGTTCCTTAGGTCTCTCCACCCTGAGACTCAGCTTCTCAGGATGTGCTTAGAGACCTGGGTCTGGAAAGAGGGTAAATAAATGTTTTACAAAACCCTAGGGTTAAATGTTTATATTTAATAAAGAATCTGGTCTAAGAGGGAAATAATCATTATTTATGTTTACATCCCTTGGAGCATTCTGTAGGTCAAAAGCAGGCACTGTGCTTGCTGCTGGGGCAGAGATATATTAATAGATAATAAGACCCGTGCCCCCCTAAAGGAATGCTTGGGGACATTTCCTGGGTGCCTTAGCATATAGCTTACAAACTACATCCTTGTCATGTCTCATATTTGGTATCGCATGTCACCAAAGGCTTTGACTACTAGTCAACTACTAGTCATTGTCTTGACATGTAAGATGGTTGGGAGTAGGGGAAACAGAGGGAAATACTGAATTATCAGCAGCAAGTTGAATCAATAACCAAATTAGGGCATAAAGGGGATAGGATAGTTCAGGAGTTTGTAGGTGTCTGTTGTAAGATAGCTTAAAAGGCAACAAAAAATACTAAAATTCGAGTTTGAACTGTAAAAAAATGGGAAAACTTTTCTCTCTAAACTATAGGTTTCCCCCTTTAAAAAAAATATTTCAAACATACAGAAAACAGAAGTGTCGTGCGGGGCGGCCTGCGGGGTCTCTGGTCCCACTCCCCACATAAAAACGCAGGACACTGTGAGGCCAAAAAGGAACACCCACGGAGCCATAGATAGGGGAGTCAAACCAATATATTCTCACTGGCGGCTGGGCTGGAGGAACAGGAAACAGGAGCCACACTGTTCTCAACCTGCTGTCTACTTCTCTGCAATCTGCAACCCGCACTCCTCCGTTCTAACTGCAATCTGTGCTTGCCAGCCCAGCCACCATCTTCTTGCTAACCCCCATTTTTTCTGCTAGCGTAGCCACAGCAGTTATATTAGTGGCCAATGGCTTACGGGTTACAGCTGACGGTCAACTAGCCACAGCTGATGGCCATCTGATCACCGTTGATGGCCATTTACTACCCGAGCCAGCACCTTTCTATGTGAGGCCGAGAGCATGGAAACTGCTTTTTGGGGCTTTGTCCCCACAAGAAGGTTCTAACCATGGTGTTGTTCTACTCAATATAAAAATTAAACCATAGGGTTTTGGATGGCGCTCCCACTGATTCTCGCTTCCTGTTATTATAGTTCCTCCCACAATGAATAGGACTGACATGTAACACATAGGATATTGTTAAAATGACAATGTGACTTCTGAGGTTGTCATTAAGACACTGCAGTTTCATCAAATATATGGTGATGGAAGGAGAACTGACTCTGGGTGGTGAACACACAATGGGATTTATAGACGATGTAATACAGAATTGTACACCTGAAATCTATGTAAATTTACTAACAATTGTCACCCCAATAAAATTAATTAAAAAAAAAAAAAAGTAAGAGAATAACAATTTTGGTAAAAACTAAAAAAAAAAAAAAAAAAAAAAGACACTGCAGTTTCCAACTTGCCCTCTCTTGGATCACTCACTCTGGGGTAAGCCCACTACCAGGTCATAAGGACAAACAACCCTATGGAGAGGTAAATGTAAATTGAGGAACTAAGGTCACCAGTCAACAACCAGCACTAACTTGCCAGGCATGTGAAACACCTTGTAAGTGAATCCTCCAGCCCCAGTCAAGCATCAGATGACTGCAACCTAATGAGAAACCCCAAGACAGAACTATCAGCCAAGCTACTCCTGAATTCCTGACCCCCAGAAACTGCATTGAGGTAATACACGTTTTAAGCCACGAAGTTTTTGGGCAATTTGCTGTGCAGCAACATAATAAAATCGCAAACAGCCGATGTACCTATTACCCAAGTTTGCTTGTTATCTTAACATTTGCCTTACTACAGATCTTTTCTTAAAAACAAAACTAAATATCCCCCCAACCGCCACTACCACAAAAACATTAGCTCCAGTTGAAACCCTGGCTTCCTAATCCTGTCCCTGCCTTGTGCCTCAGAACTTTAAAAAAGCATAATGACACCCTCCACAGAAGATTGTTTACCTAAAAAGCAAGCTCTTCTCAGCATTGGTTTGCTGCTTTCCAGGCTCTGGCCTAGTTACCCTTCCCTTGTTTTGTGGAAAGAACAGAGGGATATTTTAGAGGGTCTTCAGGCCTTACTCAAGTCTTCCGTCTGAATTGGACACTAACTCAAAACTCGAATTTCTATTTGGTTACTAGTTGTTTTAAAGCCCTGGCATTGGCTTTCCTCTGGGGCTATGAGTATGTTGGCTACATTTGTGTTGCTGTTAGGCCTATGGTGCCACACAACAGAGCTTTTTCTCAAATGTCTTACCAAATGCGATTTCCTTTCAGGAACCGAGAACTGTTTTATAAATACCAGGGATGCCAAAACAATGTATACAAGTGGACACTTTGGTCAACATTGCTCAAGCAGTTTGCTGTAATCAGAAATGTCCAGACGCTGATGGTAACCACTTTGAGCACCTCTTGTAATTGCATAAGTCAAACATGACTTGCATTCATCTTTTGTTATCAGTATAATTCTCTTTTCTAAATGTGTATACAATTTTTTGGCACCCTGTGTATAGTATCTACAGGCTAGGAGAAAACCTGGGAAAATTTTGATCTCTACTTTTAAACCACAAGACATCAATATGTTCAACAAACCTTAATGACTTCTGAATTGGAAATGTACTTTCCCATAGGTTAAACCCATTTCTCTCTCTACATTCCTTTAGATATAGCCAAACTACATACTTGAAAGGAGGTAAACTATGCCAAGTGCTATATACTCTCATCTTAAGCTTTGCAATGTTCACTTTATCCCCTTGTAAAAGCAGTATTCTTCCACAAATGCACATGGCTTTTAACAGTCATGTATTTGCAGAAGATTCAAATCGACTTACAGGGATACTGTGGAGATATTGGGCATCTGGTTCTAGAACACAGTAGAGTATTGCAATAAAGTTGTAACCTTTTGGTAGTGGAGTCTTGCTTTCAGTATGTAAAAAACACATCTGTGAAGTGTAATAAAACAAGCTATGCCTGTCCTTATTCTTAATTCATTAACTACCCAAAAACCTCAAGACCTAGATTAGCAGAGTGACTTTCAGTACATCATTTTCCCAAGTCCCCTATGATCTGGATTCTAACACTGACAGAGGTGACATTAACAGATGTGTCAGAATCCAGCTCTCCTGCTTTTTGAGATGAGTGTGCTCCGTTCTCCAGAGGTAGCTGAACAGAAGTGGGGTCCTTGATGAACACCCTGTTGTACAGTCTCTTACCTCCAAATGTAGAGAAGTCAATTTAGAAAAAGTACAAAATCACTTTTTTTCTCAATGCCTTTACTTTGAGACACGAGGGAAAAAATCTTGTAGATACACATTAAAAAGACACACATGATCACAGGTAAAAGCAAAGACAATCTATTGAGAAAGCTTTAACGCCTGTCAGTTTGAAGCTAAAGTTCCGAGTATGACATGTTGCAGGGATGCAAGGAATGGTAATTAGTATTCCTCTCCTTCTTCCTCACCCTCTCCTTCAACAGAATCCACACCCACCTCCTCATAATCCTTCTCAAGGGCCGCCATGTCCTCGCGGGCCTCAGAAAACTCTCCTTCCTCCATACCCTCACCCACGTACCAGTGAACAAAGGCACGCTTGGCATACATCAGGTCAAACTTGTGGTCCAGGCGGGCCCAGGCCTCAGCAATAGCTGTGGTGTTGCTCAGCATGCACACAGCTCGCTGTACTTTGGCCAGGTCTCCACCAGGTACCACAGTGGGAGGCTGGTAATTAATGCCAACTTTGAAGCCAGTGGGACACCAGTCCACAAACTGGATGCTGCGCTTGGTCTTGATGGTGGCAATGGCGGCATTGACATCTTTGGGAACCACGTCACCACGGTACAACAGGCAGCAAGCCATGTATTTACCGTGGCGAGGGTCACATTTCACCATCTGGTTGGCTGGCTCAAAGCACGCATTGGTGATCTCTGCTACAGAAAGCTGCTCGTGGTAGGCTTTCTCAGCAGAGATGACAGGGGCATATGTGGCCAGAGGGAAGTGGATGCGGGGATAGGGCACCAGGTTGGTCTGGAATTCAGTCAGGTCAACATTCAGGGCTCCATCAAATCTGAGGGAAGCAGTGATGGACGACACAATCTGGCTAATAAGGCGGTTAAGGTTAGTGTAGGTTGGGCGCTCAATATCGAGGTTTCTACGACAGATGTCATAGATGGCCTCATTGTCAACCATAAAGGCACAATCAGAGTGCTCCAGGGTGGTGTGGGTGGTGAGGATGGAGTTGTAGGGCTCAACTACAGCTGTGGAAACCTGGGGGGCTGGGTAAATGGAGAACTCCAGCTTGGATTTCTTGCCATAATCGACAGAGAGACGTTCCATCAGCAGGGAGGTGAACCCAGAACCAGTTCCTCCACCAAAGCTGTGGAAAACCAGGAAGCCCTGAAGACCTGTGCACTGGTCAGCCTGTGAAGGAAGAAAAAAGAAAATGTAATTCTTTAACATCGGGATACTTTTCAATTAACATAGTGAGCAGTGCATCTCACATTTGGGCATGCACCAAAGAATGAATGCTATAGTTTGGTCTCTTCACTAAACTTGCAATGAATCACCTCACCCCATTTTAAGTATATTTCAAACTGGTACTCACCAGCTTCCGAATTCGGTCCAAGACAAGGTCAATGATCTCCTTGCCAATGGTGTAGTGCCCACGGGCATAATTATTGGCAGCGTCTTCCTTGCCTGTGATGAGCTGCTCGGGGTGGAAGAGCTGGCGGTAGGTGCCAGTGCGAACTTCATCTGGAAAAGGGAAACAAAGCAGACACCCATCACCAACAACCCGCACAACCTGCCCAACCCCAGGGCATCAACAGAGCCCCCAGGACACACATCCTGTCCCAGACCCCTGGGATCTCACTTGGGTGACTGAGGTCAACTCACCAATGACTGTGGGTTCCAGGTCTACAAACACTGCCCTGGGCACGTGCTTGCCAGCGCCTGTCTCACTGAAGAAGGTGTTGAAGGAGTCATCTCCTCCTCCAATGGTCTTGTCACTTGGCATCTGGCCATCGGGCTGGATGCCATGTTCCAGGCAGTAGAGCTCCCAGCAGGCATTGCCGATCTGGACCCCAGCCTGGCCAACGTGGATGGAGATGCACTCACGCTGTGGAAAAAAGAAAGAAAAAAAATCAGGATTAAACAAATCTAGCAGTGACTATAGAGCAGAACAAAATACTCATGAAATCTTAACCTTACAAATATTCTTTTTTAAAATGAATTAAAATGTAACACTTTTTTCCTAAAGGAGAACCACTGTACTTTGCTTTTAATGATTTTTTTTCCCCTCATCTAAATAAATTGGGAAGGCCTCTTCCCAAACCAAGAAGAGACCTTAGTCACAGCTTCTTTCTTTGAAGGACCAAGATAGAGAGGCCATCCATCTTGCGCTTAGGCCGCAAAATCCCATTTTGGACTAGGTGGCCAGATTTCCGGGCAGGTTCCAGCACAGGAAGCACGTGGCCAGAGCAGTGCAGAGGAAATGTCTGGCCCCAGTGACGAGGGGCGGGGCTCTGCGGCACAGGATGAATGAGCAATTCAGGGTGCGCGCTCCAGCCCTGAGGCCAGCAGGCCAGCGGAGCCGCGCAGTTGAAGAGGCACGAAACAGCCACGTCAGCCAGCGAAGGCCAACCATCCTCAGCTTCCCCCAGGCGTTGGGCTCAGCCCAGCACCTCCACATCTGTCAAGACACACAGCAAGGGATTATCTTCGGTCCAGATGTGGACCATGATCGGATTTACGTTCTCTCCAAGTCCCTCATCGCCACCACCTGTTCCCACACACACATTCCTAATGCAGCAAAGAGGCCACCGAGGGGCAGATGGCCTCTACGGGCTGTTGGGAGCTAACTGTCCCAATATACTGGCATAGTGCAGCACACCGGGAAAGCGCCTTTCTCTACATTTCTCTTATTGCTTTCATTTTAAAAAACGAAAACTCAGGGTAAGAGGAGACACGCCCTCCCGCTATAGACCCGCAGCGCCGCAGCGCGCACGCGCAGATCGCAGTGGCGGCCTCCCGCCACTCCCCGGCGGGACGGCAAACCGTTGCGCGTGCGCTTTTGTGTCTGGCTCCTTCCCGCCTCCGCTTTTCGCGCGGAGGAGGAAGTGAGGGCGGGGAGAGCCCGCGCGCGCGACCGCCTAAGGCGGGGGGTAAGAAAAGGGGATGGGAACGCGCGGGAAGACTGTAGGGTCTTGGGTCGCTGCGCCCTCGACCTAAGGGCTAAATGAGAGCCCTAACCACGGTGGAGGGAGCCCGCGCCCCACAATCGCCTACCAGAGTCCAAGAAAAGGTGGCGATCCCCCTCGGGGCTCCCGCCGTTCTCCACAGACCGGGCTCCATCTACTCCCACCCTCGCCTCTCCCCTTGCTTTTTGCCTTCCAAATGGACAGCGCCGGTCCCAGTCCTCTATAGTTAAAGGACCTCCGGGACCCCTCGGCTTGCTTTTCCCCGACTTCCCAAGCGACGGCGACGCCGCGCGCGGCCCACTCACCATGTCTACGGGTTAGCAGGCGCAGGTAACAGGAGTAGACACCGGATACCGGTTACTGTCCCCGACAAGCTAAGAGTCGAGGTAAGTAACGCACTGAGGCGGGGGAGGTGCCGGAGCTACTTAAGTAGCGGTCCGGGGAGGGGCGGACAGGCACAGGCGGTGCCAAGGCCACTGGCCCCACCCCCGGCCCAGCGCGCCCATTCGGGGCCGGGCTCGGCCGCCGCAGAGGCGGGCTCCAAAGCGGGGTCCCCGCCCCGCGCCGGCCCTGAGAGGCGCGGGCCTCCGCGCCTGCGGGCCGCGAGCTCCGGTGCTGCAGTCTGCGGCGCATGGCTGCTGGGGCCTGGGAGGGGTGGGGTGGGGTGGGATGGGGCAGCGTTCGGAAACCAACCATCCTGGGAATGGGAGAGGAGGCTTAGTTTGGACGAAACCTATGACTTAAGAAGTCTATACAATTTTAAACAGGAAGCACCATGAAATGCAGAAACGTCTGGTCCGGATAGCTCAGCTGATTATTTTCATGTGGGCACAATTTGTCAGTGAGTTTTGCCTTTTCCTTTTCTCAACGCCTTTAAAGGCACTGCGTTCTGTCCTTCCTTGAGGATGCGGGGTTTAGAAAACAGGATAGTTTTATTTGGTTTACTGTAATGACTTGTTCTTTGAATTAAAGGTACCAAACGGTGGAAGCAAAAAACAGTCATTAAAAGAGTAATAACTAAGCACTGAACATCCAAACTGTTAAAGGGGCCCCATTTTTAGACCTCAACCACCGCCTTTATGGTACAACCCTAGGGGGCTTTTAAAAAGGAGATTTAAAGACACATTTCAAATTTGGTAGCTGAATTGAAGAAGTGAAGACAGAAATTTGGCTAGGAACGAAATTGACACAAAGATATTAGGAAGTAGGGGTTCCTTGTGTTTTGTAAAACTTTATTTAATAATTGTTTTCTGTTATGTTAAAATAGATCAGTTGGTTATAACTTATTGCTAGGAGGCCCAGATTGTAGTGAAGAGACTTTTTTACCTCCCCTTTTAGGACAATTTATTCCAAGGCCATAAACTACATTTCTAACCCTTGGAAATGCATAAGGAGGTTAGTTTAAGGTTAAAGTGTGGCTTTAACAGAAACCTATTACTGTTTTTAACTATTCAAAATGCCCTCCTGGTGATAGTGTGTTAGTAACAAAAAAGGTAAACATACGAATAAAATTTCATACTTTATATTCAGATTTGGTAAAGTCTTCACTCTTCATATCAGAGAAATAAATTTACACTGTTAATATATGTGTGTGGTTTGTTAGGATGTGTGTGTGTGTGTGTGTGTTTAAAATTTTTTTCTCCACTCAGATTCATATGAACCTTGAATGCAAACAAGGAGAGTCTTATTTATTTCTAATAAATATTTTTTTTTGTAGTCCTGTTAAAAGGTTTTTGACTCAGAACCCAAATTTGTACACATTTCCCAAACTGGGTTATAGGGGACAGCAATATATTTGAATAATGTCTCACTTATTCTTGACATACAATATCCTATTAGTTTCAGGTTGTCTCATGTATTAGTTTTAAAAAAATTATTTGTCTCATTCTTAAAAGGAGATGGAAATACAAGCATACATTTTATTGTGCTTTGCTTTATTGTGCTTTACAGATACTGCATTTTTTACAAATTAAAGGCAGTACTCTTCACTGGGAAGAAGAGATACTGCAGTATTTCTGAGGAATGCTTGTCATTAGCTTGCCTTAACGGGAAGAATGAATGTTAGGGAACCACCCAGTTGAACTCCATTTTGCTGACTGCTCTGGATGAAAGCCATTTGAAAGCAGGCACCTCCCTCCTCCTAGCCCTCTGCAGGACCTTAGTGCTTTCACTGCAGAGATTTGCTCCTGAGGGCCTATATGTCTCCCCAGATACCCTCCTAAAACCATTAGCTTTTGCTAGCCTTGTTATCTGTGAATTCCTCTGTTGTGAATGCGGAAGCAAGTGAGGGGTTGTGTTTTTTTTTGTAGGTCCCTGATGTTACTTCAGATTTCAGAGAGTAATAGAGCCAAAGGGACCTTTAAATATAGTCTGGTATCTTTATGACAGAAAAATGTTGAATAATGCTCGGTAAGTTAACTAGTTTTGCTACCTTTTTAGTACCGGAGAGAAAAGGCTGACATTTTTTTCTTTTTTACCCATACTAAACTTTCATGGGTCTATTTGTTTATATTACATACAGATATATCACTTTGTCTATATTTGTCTATATTAAATATTATCTATTGCTAGAATATAAGCACAGTATTACACAACGTCTTAACATTTTAACTGATTATATAGGTCTTTCTTTTGCTGGACTGTTTCAGGGCCTGTAACTATTTGCTTTGAGTCTTTGATGTATTGGGATACCCTGTGTGGCCATTTGAGCCCCTCCCATCTTTGCTACTTAGTATCTGGCCATTTGCTACTGTTCTAAGCAGTCAGTAACATTTTTGATAGTTCCATGTTGTGGTTTAGACACAAAAGTTTACAAAATATTTTGTTCATTTAGCCAATTCTACAAGGAAAGACACAAATAACAAATAGCAACAACTTACCAAACATCAACTATTTTCAAACATTTAGCCTTTTATTTTTATTACAGTATCATAAATTTATATATGCTATTTTGTTTTCTGTTATTCCACAGATAGATGGTATAGGGGAAAGAAAAATGGGCTTTGTTTTGAGACAGTATTAGATTCAGTTCTAACTGTGTCAGTTAATAATATGTCAGTTAATGATTTGTCAGTATGATTTTAGGCTCCTAATTACCTTTTGAGCTTCCTCATATATTGAATGGGAATCAATATTAGCTTGGCATCGTCTTTTTCTCATACCATTGCATTCAATCCCATTAGTATATTCTATCAGCTTTATCTTTAAACTATGCCCATCACTTTTTTTATCACATCACCTTATTTCATAGCGTTTATAGAATCTGAAATTACATTGTTTGCATATTTATTTACTTATTTAATATTCTCTCCTAATTAGAATGAAGCTCCATTCTGTTTTTGTGGAAGTCAGTCTTAATTGACCATCCAAAAACCACCTTCTTACATTCTTCTTTGCCAAGAGAGCCTTTTTTTTTTTTTAAAGGGGTAGTCATATGCTCAATCTCGGGACAAATCCAGGGGACCCTGTTTCCCTTTTCCAGGTACTTGCTTTCTCATTCTCCTTCATAATTGGACCCACTTGTGGCCGATGTTACGTAAAGGGAAGTCTGCTAGAGTGTTTCTCGGAATGGTTTTCCTCTCTGATCAAAAGAGAGTGAACCCTTGTATAAAGTCCTTTTATTTCACTCCTCTTCCTTGCTTTTGGAAATGTTCTGTGAAGATATGATGCCTGGAACCAACTTACGACCTTGAGGGTCTTAGTGTAAAGAGAATAAAAGAAATGCCAACTTAGTGCTATGACACTATGAAACTGCTGAGCGAATCTTAAAACCACCTATCTTGAGATTTATTATTACATAGTAGGTGCTTAATATGTAATTTGTTGTTGAATGTTGAACTTGGTGATTGATTGGACATGGGGTTTGAGGGAAACTGAAGAATGGGGGTTAATTTTCAGGTTTTTGGTTTAAATAACTGATCAAATGGTGGTGTTTTTTACTGAGATCAGAATACTAAAGGAAGAAATGGATGGGAACTGAAGAAAGGAAACAGGAGAAGCTAAGAGTTCAGCTTTTGACACATTTTGAGTTTAAGTGTCTGTAGTACATACAGAGGGTACCAAAAAAAACGTACACATTTTAAGAAAGGAAAAAACTGTATTAAACTTGTAATATTCAATATATACCGTGTTTCTCTGAAAATAAGACCTAGCTGAACAATCAGCTCTAATGCGTCTTTCGGAGCAAATATTAACATAAGAATGGATCTTATATTAATTTTTGCTCCGAAAGACGCATTAGAGGGGCCAGCCCAGCGGCTCAGGCAGTTGGAGCTCTGTGCTCCTAATTCCAAAGGCTGCCGGTTCGATTCCCACATGGGCCAGTGGGCTCTCAACCACAAGGTTGCCGGTTGGACTCCGGCAAGGGGTGGTGGGCTGCGCCCCTGTAACTAGCAACGGCAACTGGACCTGGAGCTGAGCTGCGCCCTCCACAACTAAGACTGAAAGGACAACAACTTGACTTGGAAAAAAATCCTGGAAGTACACACTGTTTCCCAATAAAGTCCTGTTTCCCTTCCCCAATAAAATCTTTAAAAAAAAAAAAAAAGACACATTAGAGCTGATTGTCTGGCTAGGTCATATTTTTTGGGAAACACGGTACTAATAACAAGATGAATACAAGTCATGTGTATACATTTTTTTGGCACCCCTGGTATATCCAGAGATGTCTATTAGTCAGTTATATATGCAGATATGGAGAGAGAAGAAGAGATACAGATTTCAGATTCTTTGAGATTTAATGATAATTAAACAATGGGAATAGATAAGACTACTGAGTTGGATATGAGTTGGAAGGGAATTGCAGTAATGTAGATAAGAGGTGATAGTTGCTTAGACCAGGTGGACCAGTGGCGGAGGTGGTAAAAAGTGGTGGGTTTCTGGATATATTTTGAAGGCGGTGGTAGCAGGGTTTATTAATTCCTTGGATGTAAGGTGAGAAAGACAGAGAGAAGGGGGAATGTGTAGCGCTTAGGAGAGTGGTGACCTTAACAGAGAACCTGGCCTTAGTAGGGAATTTATGAATGATTATATGTCAAGTAGAGAAAAGGAGCGTAGAAAAGGAATCTGAGAAGGAACGATCAGAGAAGGAGAACTTGGGGGTCTCATAATCCAAGGAAAGAGTTTCCAAAAAATGGTACAATGTCAAATGCCGCAGAAAGATTAAGTACGGTAAAGACTGGAAAGTGTCCATTGTATATAGAAACAAAAATATGGCTTCTGTTTTTATTTATTGAATATTTATTGAGAGCCTACCATGTCAGGTATTCCTTTTAAGTGCTGAATGGATACAATGAACAAAATATATTCTAACTCTCATATTTATATTCTAGTTTATATTCTAGTGAAGGAGAAAGAAAAGGAACATATAGCAAAGAGATATGAAATACGCATATAATGTCAGGTACTAATAGGTGCTATAAAGAAAAATAAAGTCTGGAAAAGAGATTAAAGTTACAGAGGGGTGCTGTTTTACAGTGATCTGGGAAGGACTCTCTGAGGAGATAGTTATTTGAACAAAGACCTGAATGAAGCGATAGAACAAGCATTTCAAGCAGAGAGAACATCAAATACAAAAACTTTGAGGTTGAGGTGTATATCTTTTTTTAAGAAATATTAATAAGGTCAGTGAGACCAGGACACAGTAAGTGAGGAGGAGAGTATTAAGTAGCCAATGTCTAGATCATGTGAGGATCTTTCTTATTAGCCGTGGAAAGACTGTGTTTTATTCTAAAAACCAGGGGAAGCCATTATGTAGTTTTGAGCAAAGGTGTGACATATTCTATTTTAGATTTTAAAAGGATTATTCTGGCTTCTGTGAGAATAAACCATAAGAGGCTAGCAGTGGAATAAGGAATATGAGTTGGAAGGGAATTGCAGTAATGTAGATAGGAGGTAATAGTTGCTTGGACCAGGGTGGACCAGTGGTGGAGGTGGTAAAAAGTGGTGGGTTTCTGGATATATTTTGAAGGTAGTGGTGACAAGCTTACATCATTGGATGTAAGGTGAGAAAGACAGGAGTCAATCATGACCCCAAGGTTTTTGGCCTGAGCAACACTGGGGAATACTGAAGGAAGAACAGGTCTATGAAAATGGAAGAAATCAAAAGTTCAGTTTTGGACATGTTAAGTTTGAGATGCGGTGTGTTAGACATTCAAGTAGAACATGTATTCTTTGATAAATATTTAAAATTAATACAGCAGTCTCCCTTATCTGCGGTTTCGCTTTCTGCAGGTTCAGTTATCCACTGTCAACACATCCCCATAGGAAGAAGGGTGAGTACAGTACACCACATTCACATAACTTTTATTACAGTAGTATATTGTTATAATTGTTCTATTTTATCATTAACTATTGCTGTTGATCTCTTAATGCCTAATTTATAAATTAAACTTTGTCATAGATGTGTATGTTTGTATAGACAAAAATATAGTATATATAGGGTTTGGTATTGTCTGCGATTTCGGGCATCCACTAGGGGTCTTGGAATGTATTCCCCACAGATAAGAGGCAACTACTATTTTTTTTTAAATTTTATTTTTAATTTATTAGTTTCAGGTGTACAAGACAAGGTAATACTTAGACGTTCATCATTTATATCCCTCACACTGTGAACCCCCCTCCCCCTATCCACTATCCCTCCGACCTCACACTGAGCCATCACATTATATATATAAAATTATAGTTGGCATTCTTTAATGTTTAGCTTCTGGTGTACAATGCCATGATCAGGCATCCACAGTATCCCTGAGGTGGTCTCCCAAATAGGACGCATGTCCATCGGATACCCAACAAAATCTTTACAACATTATCGAGTACGTTCCCCAAATTAATTTTCAAAAAACCCTGAGGCCATCTTGTGGTTACCAGCTGCTTCCTAATCCCTTCACCTTTCCCCTTATCGCCCCCCCCCCCCTGCTGCCCATCTAACAACTCGGTTTTTTCTTTGTGTCCCCAAAACTGTTTCTGATTAGTTCATTCACATATTCTTTTCTTTAGATTCCTCATATAAGTGAGATCATATGGTACTTGTCTTTCTCTTTCTGACTTATTTCACTTAACATAATGTTCTCTAGATCCATCCATGTTGTTGCAAATGATAAGATTTCTTTCTTCTTTATGGCTGCGTAATACTCCATTGTATAAATGTACCACAGCTTCTTAATCCAGTCATCTACCGATGGGCATTTCGGTTGTTTCCATATCTTGGCTATTGTATAAGAGGCAACTACTATTATAATAAAGAGTAAAGATATCAGGAGAGGTAAAATACTTTTGATAATACTACTTTTGAAAATACTACTAAGATCTGGACATTTATGTACAAGTTTTTATGTGGCCATATGTTTTTATTTTTATTGGCTATATGTCTAAGAGTGGAATTTCTGGGTCATATGGTAACTCTATGTTTAACATTTCGAGGAGCTATTAAACTGTTTTCCAAAGTGTGTGCACCATTTTACAATCCCACCAGCAATGTATGAGGATTCTAATTTTTCCATATCCTCGTTTATACTTGTTATTTTCTTTTTGATTATGGGCATTCTACTGGCTGTGAGGTGGTATCTCATTGTATTTTGATTTGCATTTCCCTGATGGCTAATAGTAGTAAGCACCTTTTCATGTGCTTATTCGCCATTTGTATATCTTGTTTGGAGAAATGTTTATTTAAATCCCTTACCCATTTTTGATTTTTGATTTTTATTGTTGAATGTAATATTTCTTTATATATTCTGGATACAAGTCTTTTCTCTGATATATGATTTGTAAATACTCCCATTCTGTGAGTTTTCTCTTCACTTTTTTGATGGTGTCTTTTGAAGCACAGAAGTTTTTGAGTTTAATGAAGTTCAACTTATCTATTTTTTTCTTTCATTGCTTGTGCTTTTGGTATCATATCTAAGAAACTGTTACCTAATCCAAGATTATATTTACTCCTGTGTTTTCTTCTAAGAATTTTATAGTTTTAGCTCTTACATTTAGATCTTTAATGCATTTCTTTCTTTTTTTTTAAATTGGGGAATATTGGGGAACAGTGTGTCTTTCCAGGACCCGTCAGCCCGACGTCATGTCATTGTTTTCAATCTAGTTGTGGAGGGCACAGCTCACTGGCCCATGTGGGAATCGAACCGGCGACTTTGATGTTATGAGCACTGAGTTCTAACCACTGAGCCAACCGGCCACCCACTTTAATCCATTTCTTAAAATAATTTTTTAATTTTTCAATTACAGTTGATATACGATATTATATTAGTTTCAGGTATACAACATAGTGATTAGACAGTACAACTTATGAAGTGACCACCTCAATAAATCTAGTACCCATCTGGCACTATACACTGTTATTACAATGTTATTGACTATATTCCTTTTGTTATACTTTACATTCCCCATGACTATTTTGTAATTACCTATTTGTACTTCTTAATCCCTTCCCCTTTTTCACCCGTCCTCCCAACCCCCCTCCCATCTGGCAACCATCAAAATGTTCTCTGTATCTATGAGTTTATTTGTGTTTTGTTTGTTTATTTTGTTTTTTAGAGTCCACATGTAAGTGAGATCATATGGTAGTTGTCTTTGTCTGGCGTACTCCATTCAGTACAGCACTCTGTAGGTCCATCCGTGTTGTTGCTTATGGCAAGATTTCATTCTCTTTTATGGCTGAGGTGTATTCCATTGTACGTATGTACCACCTCTTCTTTATTCATTCATCCATTGATGGATGCCCAGGCTGCCTCCGTATTTTGGCCATTGTAAATAATGCTGCAATGAACATAAGAATGAACATGTCCCTTGAGAGTAGTGTTTTATGTTTCTTCTGATAAATACCCAGAAGTTGGATTACTGGATTCTTCTTTGTCTCTTGTTATAACCTTTTGTTTTAAAATCTATTTTGTCTGGTGTAAGTTGATCCATTTTGAGGTGATTTTTGTGTATGGTCTGAAGTAGGGGTGTGTGTTAGTTTCCTAGGCCTGCCATAAGAAAGTACCACAAACTGGGGTAACATGACAGAAATTTATTCTCTCATGGTTCTGTAGGCTAGAAGTCTGAAATCAAGGATTTGGCCAGGTTGGTTCCTTCTGGAAGCTTTGAAGGAGAATCTGTCCTATGCTTCTCTCCTGGCTATGGGTGGTTGCTAACAGTCCTTGACATTCCTTGCCTTCTAGACGCATCACAATTTCTGCCTTTGGGACCACATGTGTCTGTGTCTTTACATGGCTTTCTTATAAGAATACCAGTCATTGGATTTATGACCCAGTCTAATCCAGTATATGTCATTTTAACTAATTGCATCTCCAAACAAGGTTCCAGCACAATTTTCAGAAAAGCATATTCTTTGGGGAACCTTGTTACAGTTGGCAAATCTAGGCTCTCCACTCAGCCTTGCTGGCATGGGTAGCAGTGGGGCCACAGATTTTTCTGTGGTGTTTGGATGGAGAAGAGCAGTTACTGTCTAAAAGTTTTCTGTTTAGCTAGATTGTCCCTTTCTTGGTCCTTTGGCTAGGGAGAGCAGGCTGTTGTTGATATTATTGTTTTGTCTGCACCCTTTGGCTTAGAGCTTCTTCAGCTCTAAGAAAATCTGAGCAAAAGAACCCAGGGAAAATCCGAGAAAAAGAACCCAGGGAATTCACCACCATGTTATCCCTTGGACCCAAAATCCGTAGGCAGTCTGCTTTCTCTCCATCTTTCAGGGTCTTATGTTTGTTTTATATGTAATGTCCAAAGTTTTCAGTTGTACTTAGTGGGAGGACTTAGGGAAATACCGCTATTCTACTTTTGCATTGTATTGCATTTATAAATGAAATCCAGGTAGAATTTACATCTTTGTCACCTGATACTTCCAAATCATGAATGTGATATATTTCTGAGTATATTAATCATGATAGCTTTATAATATCTCTCAACAAAATTTCAGAATTTTTCCTTTAGATGCCTTGTTCATTTTTTTTTTTACTTAGATGTTTATCATTTATATCCCTCATCCTGTGGACCCCCCTCCCCCATCCATTATCTCTCTGACATCATACCGAGCCATCACATTTCCACTGTCTTCACTCCCAATGCTGTACTCCGCCTCTTGTAAGTATATACATACATATGTATACATATATATATAAAATTATAGTTGGCATTCATTATTGTTCAGCTTCAGATATACATTGCAGTGATCTCATTTTTTTTGGTTAGATTTAATCATAGGTGCTTAATATTTTTTGATGTTATTATAAATGGTATCTGAAAATTTTTCATTTTCTATCTGTTTCTCGTGAGTATATAGCAATACAGTTGATTTTTATACATTGATTTTGTAGCTAGCAATAGTCTTGCTAGACTCCTAAATTATAATAGGTTTATATGTAAATTGGGGGGGATTTTGCATACATAATCATTCTGTAAGGCTTTTGTCTGACCCCACATACATAGTGTTCTTCACTAATTCCCTGACACTAACTTGGTGTTCAACATTCAGTTCAATTCTGACACTAACTGTGGAGTTAGCGCGGACCCCACTGGTTAAGGGTGCACCACTTCAGGTGCCAGTCACAAGTCCCAGTTTGCCACCTGTACTTCTGACCCACCTGTGCTAAATTCAGAGGTTCTCGTGACCCTTTCTCTCAGGTTCAGTAATTGGTTAGAAGGACTCATGGAACTCAGGAAAACAGATTACTGACATTTGCCAGTTTGTTATAAAAGGTGCAACTCAAGAACAGCCAGATGGAAGAGACGCATAGGGTAAGGTATGGGTGGAGGCATGACACTGCCATACCCTCTTCTGATGTAGCCATACTGATGTGTTTACCAGTCCAACACTTTGATGTGTTCACTAATCCAGAAGCTCTCCAAACCCTTTCATTTACTTTGTGTGGAGATTTTATTACATAGACATGATTGATTAAATCATTGTTCATTGGTGATTGAACTCGGTCTCCAGTCTCCCTGAAGGTGGGGTGTGGGGTGGGGCTGAAAGTTCCAACCCTTTAATCACTGCTTGATCTTTCAGTGGACCAGCCCCCATCCTGAAGCTATCTGCCCCGCCCACCTCATAATCTCGTGGCGTACAAAAGACACTATTCCTACTCAGGGTACTCAAAGATTTTGTGAGCTCTGTGCAGGAACTAGGAGACAAAGACCAAATATTTATTTTTGTTATACCACAACCCTATAATTTGCATTTACATTTATTATTTGCATTCCTTATTCCTTTTATTTGCTTTTCTTGATTTACTGGCTGTGACCATCCTTAGTGATGAAAGAGGTGGTAATAATGAGCGTCCTTCCCTTGTTCCTGTTCAAAGGGAATGGTTTCATTGTTTCAACTTTAAGTGTGTTTGCTATAGGCTTTCTTATAGATATCATTCATCAGATTAAGAAGTTTTCCTTAGTTTGATAAAAGTTTTATCATGATTTTTTTTTTCATTTACTCTACTAATGTGGCAAGTTATACTGATTTGTTTCATAAAATTAAAATAACCTTCATTGCTATGATAAATCAAACTAGGTCTCAGTGATTCATATTTTGGAATCTATTATTAGGTTCAGTTTGCTAATATTTTCATGGATATTTACATCAATGTTTATGTATGAAATTGGTCTTTTGCTTTCTTGAACTTTTTTTGGTCTCAAATTTTGGTTTAAGAGTTTGGTTGATTCATAAAGGAATGTGCCATTTTTTCTATTCTCTGGAAGAGTTGGTATAGTACTGGAATTATTTTTTCCTTGAAATTTGGTGGAACTTGCTAGTAGAGCAATCTGAACCTGGATGGTGGTGGTGGTGGTGGTGTTATGGGAAGTTTTGGGTTTTTTTCTACTTCCTATCAATTTCTTTATGGGCTATATGCATATTCACATTTTTCATTTTTTTTTTTTTAATTTTTAGAAGAGTTTATTTGAGCCAAAACTGATGACAGTTTCTGGGAAGCAAGATTTCAAATGCTTCTTTTGTTTCTTCTTGAAGTTTTTTTCTCAGTTCATCTTTACAAATCTATTAGAATTCAATTCTCCATAATATCCTAGTTTATTTTTTTAATGTGTATGACGTTTGTGGTGATGGCTCCTTTTTCATTTCTGATATTGGTTATTTGTACTAACTGTTTTCTTAACCAGTTTTATCAGAGGTTATCAATTATTATTTTCAAGGGACCAACTTTGGCTTTATTGATATGCTATGTAGGTTTATTTTCTATCTTATAAATTTAGCTCTTATCCTGATTATTTTCTTCTAATTTAAAATTTCTTTTATCGTTCTTTTTTCTAGTGTTTTAAGATGAGTACTGTGAAAAGTTGACATAAGTGAAGCTATTTTAAAATAGAGCCAGAGCAGCCATTCCACAGGAACTGCTTGTATGTCTTGCTCCTTGAACCTTTGGAGGGTTTCAACTGAGCGAAATAACCTTTGGACTGGGCCACACCAACATTGTCTTACAAACAACTGTTTGTAAAACTAACAGGAAAGCAGACATCCTGACCACAAGGACTGTTGATTATAGACTCCCTTTCTGAAAATAGAATCTGTAAACAGCTATGTATGTATAAGCTAAAGAGTAACTCAGTTTGTTAACACCAATAGAAATTCCTTTCTTCTATTCATGTAATTATTTCCCTTCTTTTCTAATAAAAATCTCTTGCCTTCACTCTATAATGGGACACAATTTGGGTTTCTACTTGAATCTGTGCCCTCAAATTGCAATTCTGTTTTCTCCAATAAACGCTTGTTGCTTCTCACGTTGGCTTTTTATTTTTAGGTTAACAGTACTTAATTCTTTATTTTTCAGCTTTTATTCTTTTCTGATATATACATTTAAGGCTATAATTCCTTGTGTGCTTGTGCAAAAAAGAAAAGTATATTCTGTAATTGTTGAGTACAATGGTCTCTATATATCCATTAGGTTGAATTTGTTCACCAGGATGTTCAAATGTTTTATATGTTTCCTGTTTTTGTATGCTTGTTATCGAGATATGTTTGTGGTAATTTGTTATGGCAGCTCAAGGAAACCAATCCAATCATTTAAATTCTTTACCTCTATAATTTCTATTTTTTCTTTTTTCCAATCTGTTTGGTCATCTTTTATTGTTTCCTAATTCTTACAAATATATTCAAGCTTGTCTTTTCTGTTTTGAAATATAGTATACAGACTTATTTTATAATTTGAATCCCCTAATCCAATATCTAAAGCCTTTGCTGACCTGTTTCTGTTCTGTATAGTTAATACCGGCTGATGCGTTATTTCCTTACGTTGCGTAACAACTTTTTCTTCTTCTTCTTCTTTTTTTTTTTTAACTTTGAAAGCTCATTTTCCTTGGGAAATTAGATTTTTTGTTGGGGAGGGCGTGGTTTCTAATCCTAAAATAAGGATTTGTTTTTTCTTCTGCCAGTTGCACAGGGGCCCTACCAGTCTAGAATGACTTTAAGTTAATGGCTTTAGGACTTTTGGAACACCCAAGTAGTGTGAATTAGAGTTGAAAATTCATGCAAGAGCTGATTGTTTTGGACATTTCTCAGGTATTCTTGTTTTTTTGTTAGTATTTCCCCTTTTCCTTGCTCATACCAAGGCAATTTTTATTGTAATTCCCTGGAAGAGGGATTGTGGTAGATTTACTTCTGGCTCACCCTTACACGGAAGGTTTAACCATTTGGAGTCCCAGCTTTTTGAGTGGGTGCTTCTCTGTACTTTTCACTTTGGGTGGACCTTGGGCTTTACCTTCAATACCAGCACCTTATTATTTTCCTTAAGGCTGTAAAGAAAATGGCATCAGTGTTCCACTTCCCTCTGGCTTAAAGATTCTTAACTATCTTATCAGCTTTTTGATGTTTTTAAGAAAATGGTTTTATCATTTTATCCCCATTTTTACTTTTTATTGGAAGGCACATAAAAATTTCTAGCCTACCATATTACTGGAAACCCAACTTTCTCTTATCTTTTAAAAATAGATGATGACAGGTGAAAACAAAGTACTGTGTTTTGAGGGTCCATTATGTATAACAGAATAGTATAAGTTTTACTTTAAAATGTCAAATTTTACAATATGTTTAAAATTACATTCTTCTTTAATCATTTAAACTTAACTTCAAAAATTTTTGATATCAACTTAAAAATGTCTGAAGAAGTATATCGTTTCCAAAAGAATTTTAAGGTGGTACACAAACAAAAATATGAGTATCACTGATTTAGAGAAATGGTCACATAATTGTATAAGACATATAGTCTCATGGCTTTAAATATGTATTATCTATATATTGGTGACTACCAAATTTATGTCTCCCACTCAGACCTTTCCTCTATTCCCTGAAGCACACATCTAGCTGCCTACTCAACATTTGTCATGTCCCAAACAAAATTCCGTTGCCTCCTCACACTCACATGCACACAACCTGCTCCTTTCCTCTTCTAGTGTTCTTTCTCCCACTAAATGTTACCTCTGTTCACCCATTTGCTCTGGCCAAAAACCTCTGAGTTACCCTTGACTCCTCTCTTTTTAAAATATTTATCATCTAATGCACCAGCAAATCCTATTAGCTCTGCCTGTAGAATATACCCTGAATTGTCTGTCATCTCCCAGACACAAAAATAGTCTACTTACTGCTCTCCATGTTTCTATTCTTGAAGGCTTAAAAAAAAAAATCCTTAAAAATATAACTTTGATCATGCCTACTCTGGAGGCTTCTTTTCATTCTTAGAATAATATCCAAATTCTTACAGTGTTGGAAAAGTTTCTATATGGTCTGGCTCTTGGCTACCTCTCCAGCTTCATTTTGTATCATTTTCTCCCTCACTCATTCCACTTCAGCTGTACTGGCCTTCTTGCTGAACCTCCAACACAATGATTATGCTACTTTGTCTCAGGCCTTTCCACTTGGGGTTCCCTTTGCCTAGTTTGCTTTCCCCCCAGATATCTACTCCCTAATTTCCTTAGTTTCTCTTTCAAAATTATCACCTCAAAGAGACCTTGACCTTTTGTTCTAAAATAGCACCCTCTATTCCTTCCTTTCCCCCCTTAACCTGCTTCCTTTTTCCTCTTAACTCACTTATTGTTATTTGCTTATTTTCTGTGTCCCCACTGGAATATAAATTGTAAAAGGGGAGGATCTTCTCTGTTTCGTTCACTGCTTTAGCCCCAGTAGATGGTGAACAAATGTGTGTTGAATATGAATTAAATGTATAAATGTGTATCCCCAAATGTCTGTCATAGGGCTATTTATATATTTGGTATTGAAAAGTTACTAAATAGATAAGTGAATGGATGTAGTATCACTTATGTACTTTATTGTTCCTCATTATATGGGAAGATTACATTTTGTATAATGTAAGGACTGGTTCCTTTTCACTTTGAGATAGCAACCCAGATTCTCAATCTTGATCTTTAGCACCTCAAATGATTCTTTAGGGTCTCCATTCTTTAACTTCTAACAATAAGAATGGCTCTATAGAAAGCCTTCCCAATGAAAAATTTGAAGGTCAGATAACAAATTATTTTTTAGATTTTTAGAGTTTAGATTTACTTTGTGGTGTTTTTGTTTTGTCTTTTGTTTTTTGTTTTTCTTCTAAATTAATTCAGATGCCCTTTGCCCAATTTTCTTGCCTAAACATTTTGGTCCCACAGAAGGCATTATAGAGTGATTTAGCACAATCTTGGTTGAAGAACTAATTCTTGTGTGTACTATCAAAGAGTACTCATTTTTGCATGGTAGAGAAAACAAGGATTTAGAAAAAAACAACCAGTAAAAATATCTATCAACCTTAGTAACTCAGAAAGAATAGCAATTATGTTGGGTAGGTAGCAAAAGAATGCTGATTTTACCTCTGGTATTTTTGAAGGGAGGACAAGCTATTAAAAATGAATGAGAAGCTGGTAATTTTGAATTACTCATTTCAGTTAAATTTAAATTAATGGAAATTTAAAACAATATATCTTATATATGAAAGAAGAGAATCAATGTTTAGTTCTGTAGAGGTTTTTTTTGGGGGGAATTCTCTAAGAAAGATTTTTCTTTAAAATTAATGAAATTATTATCTTCCTGACTATAGTTTCAGTACCCCTACAAAGTGTAAATTGGGAGATACAAAAACATGTACAGCTGAAGCCTTGTACGTTATGAAGAATGTTGGCATGGTATATGTTCAACCAACCAATATATATTGGGGAAGCAAACAGATATTCTGTATATATGTATTCTATATCATACACACAAACGCGCGCACACACACACACACACATACACATATAACATTAGGTAAAAAATTTATGCTGCATTTAAAATTTCCATCTAGCAAACTTCAGATTCAGAATATTAAATAAGGATTCTTTAAAAGTTAACTCTCTCTCTCTCTTTCTCTCTCTCTCTCTTTCTCTCTCACAAATTAGAAACATACCTTGCCCCAACTTAACACATCTACAGAAAGTGTCTTAATACTGTTCTCTATTGTAGTTGCAGAATAAAATGTCCTACTTAATAATAAACCCAAGGGGGGAAAAAATCCCTGCATCTTATCATAGATGTAAAAAGCCATCCCAGGAGAACAAGCACACTGGATCCCTGATGAGTATAGCACAATAGTGTTTCTTTAGGGAAATTAAGACCAAACAAAAATAAGAAACCAAGCCTACCATCAGGGGATAGAGATATGGTGGTCCTGAAATGAAAAAATATGGGGGTGGGAAAGAAAATTAAAACTGAGTACCCACCAAGGATCAAAAAGTTTTTGAGTTTCCATATGACAAACAAATCTCTCTTCAGAATCTTGAAAGAGAACTGAGAGATTTGAATTATAATTGCTACATTTTTCCTAACAATAGATAATATTGCAGTTAAAGTCATGGACTAACTACAAAACATTGTTGAAAGAAATTAAAGACAATGTAAATACATGGAAAGATTTCATGTTTAAGAATTAGGAGACTTAATATTGGTAAGATGGCAATATTTCCCAAATTAATATATAGCTTCAACACAATTCCTATCAAGATTCCTACCTGGCCACTTTGCAGAAATTAAAAAATTGATCCTAAAATTTATATGAAAATTCAAAGGGCCTAGAATAGCCAAAAGAGTCTTGAAAAGGTCAGAGGACTTACTTCCTGATTTAAAAATTTTCTGCAAAGCTACAATAATTAAGAATGTGTGGTGCTGGTGTAGATATAATAGATCAATGGAATAGAATTAAGAGTCCAGAAATAAACTTCTAAAGTTGTGGTCAATTAATTTTTTGACAAGGGTGCCAAGATAAATCAATGGGGAAAGAATAGTCTTTTCAACATGTAGTGCTTGGACAAATGGATAGCCATATGCAGAAGAATCAAGTTGAATCCCTTCTTCACACAAACACAAAAATTAACTCAAAATGGGTCACAGACCTAATGTAATAGATAAAACTATAACATTCTTCAAAGAAAATATGGAAATAAATTTTAATAACCTTGGGTTAGGCAAAGCCTTCTCAGATATGACATCCAAAGCATACGCAACAGAAGAAAAAGAAATAGATACATTGGACTTCATGAAAATTTAAAACTTCTTTGCTTCAAAAGACTATCAAGAAAGTGAAAAGACAACCCACAGAATGGGAGAAGGTATTTGCAATCATAAATATTATAAGATACTTGTGTCTAGAACATATAAAGAATTCTTACAATTCAATAATAAAATATAAATAATGCGATTAAAAATGGGCGAGGAATCTGAATATACATTTCTCCAAAGCAGATATACAAATGGCCAATAAGCACATGAAAAGGTCCTCAACATCATTAGCCATTAGGGAAATGCAAATTAAAACCCCAGTGAGATGGCACTTCACACCCACTAGAATGGCTACTATCAAAAAGATAGATAATAAGTCTTGGTGAGAATGGAAAAATTGAAACCCTCATATACTACTGGTAGGAATGTAAATGCTGCAACCACTTTGGAAAATAGTTTGACGGTTCCACAAAATATTAAGCATAGAGCTACCCTATAACCAGAAATTCCACTTCTAGGCCTATACCCAAGAGAAATGAAAACATATAGCCACACAAAAAACTTGCACACAAATGTTCATTGCCTCTGTGGGTGTAAATGTTTTTCCTTCTATCTTTCTAGGTTTTTGGCTGGAGCTCTCTAACAAAAGACAGATTCACAAAATAAATTTATTAGCATATATATCTCATATATACCAGTATATACACAGGAGAAACTCAGGAACAGTAACTCAAAGCTTTGGTTAAAACGTGGGCTTACATAGCATCTTAGCAAAGGAACAATAAATTTTTAGGGAAGTGACAAGATAAAGAAAAAAGGACCTTGAGTGTCTAGGGGAGGCAAATTATGAGAAGGCACCATTTATTTGGAGGTAGTTTATATGGAAGATAAGGGCTAGTCAGTGAAGTTTGCTACGCACAATCCTCTGGTGTTGTGTCTGGGCTGCTGAAGGTCTAGGGTTGTCAGTGATAAACTTACATACAAATCTATGTCCTGCTGTTAGCCAGACAGGGAGAGCAGAGAGATGTTTTGTTTTGTAACTACTTCTTCTCAATTCCTTTCAGCTCAAAATAATCCTTATGCCAAAATGGCATGTTTTGTGGTGGAAAATTCTGCTGTCCTTCACGGTATTGTTCATATTAGCCAAAAAGGAGAAATAACCCAAATGTCCATCAACTAATGAATGTATATTCATACGATGGAATATTATTTGGCAATAAAAAGAAATGAAGTCCTGATATATGCTACAACATAGATGAATCTTGAAAACATGCTAAGTGAAAGAAGCTGCATATTGTACGATTCTATTTACATGAAATGTCCAGAATAGACATTTCCAAATCCATGGAGACAGAAAATAGATTAGTGTTTGCCCTGGGATAGGGGAAAGATTGAATGAGGAGTGACTGCTAATGGGTACAGAGTTTAGGTTTTTGGTTTTTGGTATTAGAATAGTGAAAATGTTCTGGAATTAGATGGTGGTATTGGTTGCACAACTTGGTGAATATACTAAAAATTTAAATTGTACACTAAAATTAAACTGTACATTACATTGTACACTAAAGGATGATTTTTGTGGTATGTGAATTATATATCAAATAACAATACAAAGAAATCTCTATATTCTAAAATTTCATGCCCCACTGGTGTTTCCTGTAACAATCTGGATCACTGAAATGGAAATATTTCCATAATATATCCACTTAAGTTGATTTTTAAACAAAGAAAAAAGAAACAAACCAGTTACAAACGCCTACATATTGTGTGATTCCATTTATATAAAATGTCCAGAATAGGAAAATATGTAGAGACAGAAAGTAGATTAGCGGTTGCATAGGGCGAGTGGTTGCGTAGGTTACAATTTCTTTTGGGGGTGATGAAATATTCTAAAATTCATTGTGATGATGGTTACACAATTCTGAATATACTAAACATCATTGATATGTACACTTTAAATGAATGAATTGCATTACATGTGAATTACATTTCAATAAAGATGTTATATTAGAAATAAAAGTAAAAGATAAAGTGTGAGAGGCAGGGTTAGCATTGGGCTAAGAGAAGTGGTTATTAGCCTGTCATGTGTACTCTGATTTTAATGGCTCAAGATACATACTTAAAATAGCTATCCAAAATATCGTCTGCTTTGTCTAAGATGGTACTTGAAATTCTTTTCCTGTTGATTCCTTTGAAAGTCAAATCTTTAGTTCCTAAAAGATCCCTGTACAAATGCCAATACTTTAAGGAAAGATGCCATTTTAAGTAATCAACTACTGTTTTTGCAGATACTAGTGAACTATTGATAGTATAGCTCTTAAAAAAAAAAAGAAATTAAAGCTCTTGGTAAAAGAAACAAAAGGGGATATAGAAGGATATGGGTAAAGGTTGAGAGTGGCCAATACCAGAAAGTGAAATGCTGAATAAAGATGTGAGGAATCATCAAAAGAAAACTTAATCTACATTGGAGTATTCCTAAAGTTGGTGCTGTTATTAAAGACTGCATTGTCTAAATCACATAATCTTGATAAAGTTAAGATTTTGCTCTTTACAAAAAAAAAAAAAATGGAAGAATGAGAATTGCTCAGAGTCAAAGTTGCAGGTGAGATATTTGCTTAGCACCTTTAATGTGTTCTTTTAAGGAGATTGCTTCCTGACTCATTACCACAAAGTGATTTATAAAATGATTTGGGGAGTTTCTTAACTGCCATCTAGAACGTGCTAGCATCATCTATAAACATACTTGTAAAACTAGTAGAGGAATATCATTAAGGAATATCTTGCATTTTTTGACACCTAGCCTATATATCCAGTATAAATTGGCTTTTAGGTTCAAACCAGAGAAATTCCTTTTTTCTTTTTAAATATTTCCCACTTCCTTTGTTTATATACTCATTCTAGAAAACTCAGACAACTTAAAAAGTTATAATGAAAGTAAAATTTACCTGAAATCCCATCATTAGTAGAAATACTGTTAAAAATCCTTTTAGACATCTCTCTATGCATATCTATATATTAATATATATACAAACATTTTACATAAATAGATTTATACTATATATTATGGAAAAATAAGACTTGGCATTATATTTGGTTATGAATCTGTTAGAGGCATTTCTTTATTTCTTTATAATTTGTAAGCCTGTAAAAAGAAAACTAGATACAAGATCTGTGATTTTTCTAACTAGAGAATCTATACAACGTATATTGTTATTGGTTAAATTAATATAAAGCTAGTAGGATCATTTTTATAGCTTATTTGATTAATGCAGGTACAATTTGTGTACTAACAAAAATCCGCTACTAGACCTATTTGTGGCTCTCTTTAATTCTCTAAATCATATTATAAGGATTTTGCAGTTAGCCCAAGTCTGGAAGGGGCTACATTCCAGAATGGAATAACATAATAGTTTGACAAAAAAAGAATCCTTACATCTTTACGTGATCTGTCAATAATAACAGAGAATCTGGAAGTTAGCATAGAGGACAGACATAGCCAAATTCAATCTTACTTAAGTCCTTCACTTTAGCCTGATTAGCCAGAAAAAAAGCATCCATATTTAGCTTCCTGATAGTAAATATTCTTACCCAGCTTTCCTATCAGGACAAAGGCAATTTGTAGCATACTGTTTAAATAAACAAACTGCTTACATAAGCGATATTTACCCAAGCCTCAGAAAGATGAGGAGGCCTGTTCTAGAAGAGCAGATGCCCCAAGCACTTTGTCCCATGATGCACTCTTCCCTGTGATATATAAAATGGTCCACAGGGACTTTATTCATTCTGTATATGTTTAAAAAGTCCTCTGTATGGTGCCATCTATGATATATGCCCTTCTCAAGTGCATGCTTAGGTGACGTGCACATGCACACACACTCAAAGTCTTTTGTTATTTTGATTGGACTTGCATTGAATCTACAGATAATTTGAGAATAACTGAATTTTTATGAAGTTATTCTTCCAACCCATGGACTAAGTATATAATTCCATACATTTAGGTGTGTTTTAGCATTTTTTCCCAATGAAGTTGAATTAAAATACATCTTGCTTATTTTTATCCCTATGTTTTACACAGTTGTATCCCTAGGCACTTTACATGTTTTTTGATACTGTTTTGAATGACATCCTTTTCAAGTTAAAACTTCTAATTATTTTTGGTATATAAAAATGCAGTCTATTTTTTTATATTTTTGTATCCACAATCTATATTATTTTTTTAAGTATTGCCTTTTCTTCTTCTGTTCTCTTTTCTCCTCTGGAACTGCTATTGTAGACTGCAGCCCTGGCCAACAACATGATTGATTGAAACCTCACGAGAGATTTTTCGGAACCCAGTTTGGCTGCACTCATATTTCTGACCCTCACTTCATCTTTCCAACTGCTTGCCTGCTCTAGTCTTTCCAGTGTAGCATTGCAACTGATCAGCTTTTCTTGGCTCTCACCTTGTTTTCCTGTGTTTCCCCATGGGTTTCCCCATGAGTTCCCTCATGAGTACTGGCATGTAACTCATTGCGTCCAATCTCCTGAAAATTGTCACTGGGATAGGACCTTCCTTCTGTGATGTGCTGCAGCAAGGATTCCTATGAATAACATCCAGAATCCTGGGTTTTACTTCCCTCTCCAGGTCAGACTTTGGATTTCTTGGCCTTCAACATCCGGGACACTTGAGGAGCATTTAGCTGTTGTTTCCCTCAGAATGCCTAACATGGGAGCCAGGCAGTCTGCCTAGCTAGCAGGCTTCGGCTTGCATCCCTGATGTATCATTTCTTTGGAACTATTTCTGGGTACCTGGCCTGATCTCTTAAAGTTTCTCTTTTCCAGGGTTAGCTTCTCTTTGCCATATTATCTCAGACCCTTCTGTTCCATTATGTTTTTCACTGGATTGGATCTGGTGGTCTACAGTATTGTCATTCTGCTTCCCTCTGCCCTACCCAACCTCATGCACCAGATGGAAGCCATGCCCTTTGTCTCTGTCACTTTTTTATCCAGACTCTGCCCAGGTAGGTTCTAACTCAGTTTCAAATTATACTCAGTTCCTACCATGGCTGCACTATTTATGATGATAGTAGAATACATTCACCTGGTTCATTATGCAACTACATTTTTACCACAATTTATGGTGTAGAACTCTGGTTGTAGAACTCTTCTTTTGTTCATTTATCTGTGTGTAATTTTAGGGTGTATATTTTCACATGTGCATGTGTATATTTTTTTGTGAAGAGTTTTGGTCTAGCCTCAAAATACTACCTAAACTTGTTCTGCTTTCAGAGCAGAGGAGGGATGGTGTCATGCGGGGCGGCCTGTGGGGTCTCTGGTGCCGCTCCCCACATAAGAATGAAAGACATAGTGAGGCCAAAAAAGAACACCCACGGAGCCATAGATAATGGAGTGACACCACTATAGTCTTGCTGGCATGCTGTGTTGGAGACACAGGAAACAGGAGCCACACTGTCTGCAACCCGCCGTCCTAACTGCAGTCTGCTCTTGCTAGCTCAGCCACCATCTTCTTGCTAGCCCCCATTTTCTGCTAGCGTAGCCACAGCAGTTATATTCGTGGCCAATGGCTCACTGGTTACAGCTGACGGCCAACTACACAGCTGATGGCCATCCAATCACAGTTGATGGCCATTTATTACCTGAGACAGCACCTTTCCATGTGAGGCCGAGAGCCTGGAAACTGCACTCCTGGCTCTGTCCCCACAGATGGTGTAGTAAGTTTTCTCATTCTGCAGTCCTATTAGATTGCTAAAGCATATGACTTTTCATTTAATTGCCAAATTCAATCGCTATACTCCACTTACACAGGGCAAAAGATTATAAAACTTGATGTTAATATAAACACAATACTGCTAATACCTATTAAAAACACTGAAAAAGGAATATTTACGAGGTACAGATAGTTCCTGATTTACAATGGTTCAACTTAGGATTTTTCAACTTTATATTGGTATGAAAGTGATTACGCATTGAGCCCTTACTTTGAATTTTGATCTTTTCCCAGACTAGTGATATGCAGTACGATCCTCTCCTATGGTGGGCACAGGTAGTGAGCCACAGCTCCCAGTCAGCCAACAACCATGAGGGTAAATAATCAACACTCTACAGTGCACTGTTAAATGCATGTTAGACTTATGGCATTTTCAACTTACGGTGGATTTAACTAGATGTAACCCCATCATAAAGCTGAGGAGCATCTGTATTTCCTAAAGAATTTTCAGTGTTTCATTCCTCTAGTGGTTTTAGTTTTTGTGTGTGTGTTTTCTTTGTGTGGAGAATCTGATGAAAACTCTTTCCAGATGTGTGTGTAAACCTTGTTTCAGTTATCTGTTGCTATGAATTTAACCGCCCCAAAACTTATTGGCTTAAAACAGTGATCATTGATTCTCATGATTCCATGAATTATGGAAAGTTCTTCTGTCCCACGTGATGTCATTTGGTTCACTCATGCAGTTGCTTTCAGCTGGGATCTCAGATGGGACAGGAATGCCTCACATAGTTATAATCACATGTCTGGGGTCTTTGTGCTGGCTGTTGGGTGGGGTGCTTGGTTCTCTTTCACATGACTTCTCCAAATGAAAGCAAACTGCCAGGTTTCTTAAGGGCTTGACCTGAATCTGGCACAAATTCTCTTCTGTCACATTCTATCAGTCAAAGCAATCACAAGACCAACTGAGATTTAAGGAGAGAGGAATAGACTCCACCTCTTGATGGGAAAAGTACTATGTACGTACTGGGATGAGAGATGGTTACTGGATATCTTTGAAGACAATTGACTGTGAGGAAATTCACACAGAATTCTGTATTCAACATCAGGGAGTTCACCAATCCATGAGAATCATCTGTGAAGTACCCTGTGCTTTCCAGAGCCCTGGGTTAAGAATCCCTGCCTTAAACTATAACCCAACTATAGTTTATCCCAGGATGTGAGGTTGGTTTCATATTTGAAAGGCAATGAATCCAATTCACCATATTAATAGGAAAAAAAAAGAAAAAACCCATATGATCATCTCAATAGGCGCATACAGAAAAAATATTTGACAAAATCCATCATCCATTAAAAAACAAAACAAAACAAAACTAGGACTAGAAGGAAACATCCTCAGGGTGATAAAGAATGTCTATAAAAACTGGCAGCTAGCATCAGACTTGATGATGAAATATTAAACACTCCCTAGGATTGGAAACGACAAGGGTATCTGCTCTTCCTACCTCTAGTCATCAAGATCTGCGTTTGATACTCTAAACTGTGTCTCTGAATCAAGGTAGATCATCAAAGGCCTATTTGCCTGCACTGCACTATATTGACTTCTGGTGGAGTCTCCTTTTTTTTCCTGGGATGTACTCTGGAGTGATGCCACAGTCTATATATATTGAAAAGTAATATAAGACTCAGCTGTATACTCACATACACTGCTGGTGGGAATGAAAATTCACATCATTAAATAGAATTGGGCAGCATATTAGAAGAATGATCACCGTGACTGTGTATTTTTGTTTTGTTTTGTTTTTTTTACTGGAAATACAATGATGATTCAACATTAGGAAAGCTTTGAAAGTAATTCATCATAACATATTGAAGGAGAAAAATTATGTCAATCTCAAAATATTACTGAAAAGACATTTAATAAAATTTAACATTTGTTCTGACAAAAATTCTTTTTTCTGCATTTATTTTTTATGTTTTAAATTATACACATATTTATTTCTGTTTTGACATTTAATATTATTTTATATTAATTTCAGGTGTACAGCAGTGGTTAGACATATAATGTCTAATATATAATATATAATATAAGAAGTGATCCCGCTGACTAGCCTAGTACTCACCTGGCACTCTGCATAGTTATTACTATATTATTGACTGTATTCCCTGTGCTTTACTTTACATCCCCATGACTATTTTATGACTACCAATTTGTACTTTTTTTTTTTTTTTAAGATTTTATTGAAGAAGGGGAACAGGACTTTATTGGGGAATAGTGTGTACTTCCAGGACTTTATTGGGGAATAATGTGCTTTTCCCAGGACCCATCAGCTCCAAGTCCAGTTGTTGTCCTTTCAGTCTTAGTTGTGGAGGGCGCAGCTCAGCTCCAAGTCCAGTTACCATTGTTCAATCTTAGTTGCAGGGGGCACAGCCCACCATCCCTTGCAGGAGTTGAACTGGCAACCTTGTGGTTGAGAGGACACACTCCAACCAACTGAGCCATCTGGCCGCCCGGGAGCTCAGCGGCAGCTCAGCGGCAGCTCGTTGTTTTCATTCTAGTTGCGGAGGGTGCAGTTCGCTGGCCCATGTGGGAATTGAACCAGCGACCCTGCTGCCCAGAGCTCACACTCTAAGCAGCTGAGCCACCGGTCTGCCCCCAATTTGTACTTCACCTTCTTCACCCTGCACTCCAAACCCCCTCCCATCTATCACCCCAATAAATCTAGTACCCATCTGACACCATACATAGTTATTACAATATAATTGAGTATATTCCTTATGCTATGCCCTACATCTCCATGACTACTGTGTAACAACCAATTTGTACTTCTTAATTTCTTCCTCTTTTTCATCCACACCCCCAAACACCCTCCCATCTGGCAACCATCAAAATGTTCTCTGTATCTGAGTTTATTTCTGTTTTGTTTGTTTGTTTATTTGTTCTTTAGATTCCACATATGAGCAAAATCACATTGCATCTGTCTTACTCTGTCTGATATATTCCACTCAGCACAACACCCTCCAGGTCCATCCACGCCGCTGCAGATGGCAAGAACCCATTCTCTTCCCTGGCCCAACCATATTCCATTGTATATATGTACCACCTACTCTTGATCCATTCATCCATTGACAGACACCCAGGCTGCCTCCACATCTTGGCCATTGTAAACAAGGCTGCAGTGAACATATGGATACACACATCTCTTTGAAGTAGAGTTTTGGGTTTCTTTGGATAAGTACCCAGAAGTGGGATTAGTGGGTCCTTCTTTGTCTCTTGTTATAGCCTTCATTTTAAAGTCTGTTTTGTCTGATATAAGTATTGCTGCCACAGCTGTTTTTTTTCATTTCCATTTTTACGAAATATATTTTTGTTACCCCTTTACTTTCACTCTGTGTGTGTCTCTCAAACTAAAGTGAGTCTCTTGTAGAGAGCAAATAAATGTAAGGGTTTTGTTCTCTTATCCATTCAGCCACCCTATCTTTTGATTGGAGCATTTCATTCATTTACATAGGAAGTAATTATTGATAGATTTGTAGTTATTGCCATTTTATTAATATTTTTTATCCTTTTTTTTCATCTTAAAGAAGTCCCTCTAAGATTCCTTGTAATACTGGTTTGGTGGTGAACTCCGTTAGCTTTTTCTTGTCTGGGAAGCTCCTTATCTGACCTTTCATTCTAAATGATAGCTTTGCTGTGCAGAATACTCTTGGTTGTAGATCCTTGCTTTTCATCACTTTGAATATTTCCTGCCAATCCCTTCTGGCCCGCAAAGTGTCTGTTGAAAATCAGCTGATGGTCTTATAGGAGCTTCTTTGTAGATAACTAACTGCTTTTCCCTTGCTGCTTTTAAGATCCTTTCTTTGTCTTTAATATATGGCATTTTAATTATGATGTGACTTGGTATTGACCTTTTTGGATTCATATTGTTTGGGATTCTCTGTGCTTTCTGGGCTTGTATATCTATTTCCTTTGCCAGGTTAGGGAAGTTTTCTGTTATTATTTCTTCAAATAGGTTTTCAGTTCTTTGTTCTCTCTCTTCTCCTTCTGGTACCCCTGTGATGAGAATGTTGGTAAGGTTGATGTTGTCTCAGAGGCCCCTTAAACTGTCCTCATTTTTTTTTGAGGAAGGGGGATTCTATCTTCTTTTTTCTGTTCTGATTGAGTGTTTTCTGCTACCTTAACTTCTAAATCGCTGATTTGATTCTCTGCTTCGTATAATTTGTTGATTCCCTCTAATGAATTATTCATTTGAGTTATTGTATTCTTTACATCTGAGTGGTTCTTTTTTTAATGTTTCCCACCTGCATTTTTATGTTTCCTGTCTTTTTGTTGACATTTTCCCTGACATCATTGAGCTTTCTTATCACCAGTGTTTTGAACTCTGTGTCTGGTAGATTGCTTGTCTCCATTTTGTTTAGTTCTTTTTCTGGAGCTTTGTTCTGTTCCTTTATTTGGGACATGTTTCTTTGTCTCCCCATTTTGGCTGCCTCCCTTTGTTTGTATGGATTAGGTAGGGCTGCTCTGCCTCCTGGTCTTAGTAGAGTGGCTTTATGTAGTAGATGTCCTGTGGGGCCCAGTGGTACAGTCTCCTCACCAGAGCCAGGTGCTCTAGGTGTGTCCCTTGTGTGAGTTGTGTATGCCCTCCTGTTGCAGTTGAGCCTTGGTTGCTGTTTGCATGTCAATGGGAAGGATTGCCTCTCAAGCTGATATGTTGGAAGGACTGGCTGTGGAGGAGCTGTGGTGCATAGGCTGACGGTTCGCTTTAGGAGAGCTCTGGTGCCTGCTCATTCTGCCCTTTGGGTGTTTCATACTTAGAGGCGGCCAGGTGATGCTCCGGTTCAGTCCGAACGTGGCCACTGGGAGTACCAGCCCTAGGTCCTCCTGGGAAGGGACCTGCTGCAGGCCAAGTACAGCAGCAGCCTGTACTCTCCCTGGCGCCAGCTGGCATGAGCCACAAAGCAATCTGCAGACGGCCACTGCCTGTGCTGGGTTTGGAGGTGCCAAGAGGCCAAGCCTTAAACCAGGCTGGCTGTAGCTAGTGCTAGAGTTAAGGCTACTCAGCAGGTGTATGGAACACACTGAAGCCAGATGCTGCTTGTTTGGGTTTTGTGAACCTTTGAGAGATTTTGTGAAAGTCTGCAGCATGAGCCAAGACAGGCCATTTGTATGGAAAAGCCACTGGAAGCAGCTTGGGTGTGCCCAAAAGTTGGGTGGGATGAGGTCTCAGGAATCACCAGGGCAGGGTGAACAAATCATGTTAGGCATGTTGATGGAGACTCAGATATGGCGGCCACCTGCATCTGCATGTTGGGAGGGGGGTGAGCTCAACAAAGAAACAATGGCTTCTGCCAGCACCTCTGTCCAGGAGAAAGCTGCCCTCCAGCTCTTGCCCTGCAGCCAGACAATTCATTTTCTCACTGTATGTTCCCCATGCCTTTTGAGTAGCTGCCCCAGTGATGTAGCTCAGAGCAAGTGAGTCCATCAGTGAGTAAGTCCATGTGTGGGCCCTTTAAGAGGAGCACCTAGGACTGCAACAACCTTTGTCTCAGTCAGTCACAAACTCCACTGGTTTTCACGGCCAGAAGTTATGTGGACTTCTTTCCCCTGCACCGGAACTCTGGGCTGGGGAGTCTGGCGTGCAATTGGGACCCCTTGCTCCTTCAGGAGGATCTCCGCAACCGAGATCGCCCTCCTGATTTTTAATGGTCACATGCGGCTGTGGGACCAGCCCATTCTGCATCTCTGCCCCTCCTACCAGTCTCGAGGTGGCTTCTTCTGTATGTCCTTAGATGTAGGACTTCGGTTCAGCGAGACTTCAGGGGATTTTCAATGATGGTTGTTCTGTAGTTTAGTTGTACTTTTGATGTGGTTGTGAGAGGAAGTAAGCATAGCGTTTACCTGCTCTACCATCTTGACTGGAACTTAAAAATGTTTAATAATATATAAATAATATAGAAAGTGTTATATTGATATGTATCCTTTTCGTATATTGATAAAGAACTTATAAAACATGTCTCAAGGTCAAAAGCTACATTCCAATTAAAGCTAGAAGAAAGGATAGGATGAGCTCGATAGCCACTATTATTATTTTTTACTTTTTAATGTGAAGGAATTAATAAACAACAGAATTATAAAATGTGTATGATAGTCTCAAGATAAAATATTCTTTTGCTGTCAGTTTTTTTTCACATTTTAGTTATCTCGATTCTTATATCCTCATAGATTAAGTAGCAGGATAAAAGTGTTTTAATATTAACCACTCAATTTAAAAGTGAGCAAATAAAAGACACAGAGAAAAGATAAGTGATTGCCAGAGGCAATAGTGAGGGTGGGGGTAGGCAAAAATGGTTGAAGGGGGTCAAAAGGTACAAATTTTCAGTTATAAAATAAATAAGTCATGGGGATATAATGTACAGCATGGTGACTAGTTATTAATACTGTATTGCATATTTGAAAGTTGCTAAGACAGTAAATCTTAAAAGTTTTTATCACGATAAAAACAATTATAACTATGAAGTGTGATAAAAAATGTGACTAAATTTAAAAAAATTATTACAGTAAAATACATATTGCCATTAATCCCCCTCAGAACACTCCCCCTGCCTTCGAACACACTTTATCCCATCGTTCTTGCCACTTTCAGAAGCAGTTCTGGAAGTCCTCTTTCTTTTTTTTTTTTTTGAGCCCACTGGCCCATGTGGGAATCGAACCGGCAGCCTTCAGAGTTAGGAGCATGGAGCTCCAACCACCTGCGCCACCAGGCCGGCCCCTGGAAGTCCTCTTTCGTGAGTGTCTTTACTTCATCCTCCATCATGACAACGCTCCACATCAGACATCGCTTCTGGTGTGGCAATTTCTGTCAAAAACATTACAGTGTGTCCTCATCTACCTTATTCACTGGATCTGGCACTGTGCGACTTCTGACTCTTCCCCAAAGTCAAAATAACCATTGAAAGTAAAAGTTTTGAATCGATTCAGGACATTGAGGCAGCCACGACAGCGCAAAAAAAGACACTGATGAAATAAGACTTCCGGAACTGCTTCAGAAAGTGGCAAGAACGATGGGATAAGTGTGTTCGAAGCAAGGGGGAGTATTTTGAGGGAGGCAATGTGTCTTTTACTGTAATAAACTTTTTAAATTTAAACATTCACCATATTTTGTGATCACACTTTGTATGAGGTGAATCTTGGGAGCACAAAGATGATGTGGATAACCTTACCACATGGCAGGCACTAAAGAATTATATAGAACACGGCTGGATGGCTGGGGGTACTGGTTTGTGACCCACCCCAGATAAGGGGAGAACACCTTACATGTTTGTCCAGGGCTGGGCAATGACCTGTTCCATGCTGTGGGGCATAGAGGAGGGGTGGATCAGACAGTCTCAGAGGAAATTTACGGGAAGCAATCTCTGTTACGGCTCAGGTCTGACTCAAGGGTCCAGCAGTGTCAAGTCATGGAACAGTCTCACCTCCCCAGAGAATGGGAGTTATTTAATGGGTATAGAATTTTAATTTTCCAAGATGAAAGAGTTCTGGAGATTGGTTGCACAACGATGTGAATGCACTTAACACTACTAAACTATGTACACTTAAAAAATGGTTAAGATGGTAAATTTTATGCTATGTGTATTTTACCATAATTAAATATAAGCAAACAAAACAAAGTATTTTAACATTATATAATTCAAATCTTAAAAATACCTCTTTATAGATTTATAAAATTTATTTTAAATTTATAGCACTGTATTTAATGTTGGAAGCAGATTATAATTGAGAAAGTATACCAACAAGATTAAAGTCTCATTCTTAAAGCTTTACAGACTGTCTAAAAATGCTGTCATCTTCAATATGCTTATTTATTTGTTCATTTTTTCCATTGTTTTTTTTAGTTCTGCGCTTCATTTGGAATTTTTATTATGTCTTCACTAATTTTTTTTCTTCAGTGTCCTTTGGACACTGAATGGGATACTGTTAATCCCATTCAGTATTTTTAATCTCAGATATATATTTCATCTCTAGAATTTTTTTTTAAATATTTTATTGGGGGAAGGGGAACAGGACTTTATTGGGGAACCGTGCTTACTTCCAGGCTTTTTTTTCCAAGTCAAGTTGTTGTCCTTTCAATCTTAGTTGTGGAGGGTGCCATTCAGCTTCAATTTGTTATCCTTTCAGTCTTAGTTGTGGAAGGTGCAGTTCAGCTCTAGGTCCAGTTGCCATTTTTCTAGTTGCAGGGGGCACAGCCCACCATCCCTTGCGGGAGTCGAACCAGCAACCTGTGGTTGAGAGGACGCACTCCAACCAACTGAGCCATCTGTGAGCTCAGGGGCAGCTCAGCTCAAGGTGCCGTGTTCAATCTTAGTTGCAGGAGGCAGAGCCCAGCATCCCTTGTGGGACTCGAGGAATTGAACTGGCAACCTTGTGGTTGAGAGCCCACTGACCCATGTGGTAATTGAACCGGCAGCCTCCGGAGTTAGGAGCATGGAGCTCCATCCACCTGAGCCACCGGGCCGGTCTCTCAATCTCTAGAATTTTAATTTAGCTTTTTTCCAGTATCTCCACTTAAAATTCACCCATGATTTGATATATGTGATATAATTGTAACTTTCAAGGTTTTTGTATTCTAATAACTAATGAATTTCATTGTATAGTTTCAAAATAATATCAACATTATTACTAGCAGCATGATTACTGAAGGTTTTTTTGTTTGTTTTTTTGGAGTTTCTTTTTTCTTTCAAATACATCTCAGTATGGATATACTGTCAAATGACTGTTTTCAAGTCTCATGAAATAATTCCCCAGTTAGTAGGTAAGACACTAACTGGATACTTGGTTAGGTTCATTTGCTTCATTTTGCTGAATTATTAGAGATGTTTTTCTACCTTGATTTAATTCTTTATAATAATACTGTAATAGTTACATGTTTCTATAATAAAACGATACAACAAATACATTCAAAGTTTAGTTGGACTATGTTCCCTCCCCCTATAGGTAACCATTTTTCAGTTCTTCATTTCTACTTCCATTGTTTGTTTGTTAACTTGTGGTAAAATATACATAACATGAAATTTTCCATTTTAACCCGTTTTAAGTGTACAATTCAATATCAATTATATTTGCATTATTTTGCAACCATCATCACTGTTCATCTCCAGAACTTTTAAATCATTCCAACTGAAACTCTTATCTGTTAAATAGCTTTCCACTATATCCTTCTCCCCCAGTCTTTAGTATAACCACTATTCTTTCCATCTCTATGAATCTGACTATCTTAGGTACCTCATACAAGTAGTATCAGGCAAGATTACGTTTGTTCTTTGAAGTTGATAGCCCCTATTAAAAAAAAGAATATTCTTGGAGTTAAAATTCAGATATACCAGGGGTGCCAAAAAAATGTATATACATGCCTTGTATCTTTTGTTATTGGTATATATGACTACAATTTCAAGTATTTTCCTTTCTTAAAATGTGTATACATTTTTTTGGCACCCTCTGTATAATTAACACAGTGAATAAATTTATCAAGCTTTTCATCAGAGAGCACTTCATAGGCTTGAGAAATCTGTTTAAACTTTTCTCCTTCATTTGGATTCTTATCAGGGTGGTACTTCAAGGCCAGTTTCCTGTAAGCCTTTTTCAATTCTTCCTGGGTGGCATTGGGTTTGACCCCCAAAACATCATAGTAAGTGGTTTCTTTCACCATTTTTGACAGCCCGTGAGAGGGCCGAGGCCAATGTGGGGGCGCGGGAAGGAGCGCGTTGCTGTGCACACCTTGGGCAGCCGCCGCTCCTCCGCCTCTACCCCAGGGTTCTGGAAAGTTCCGCTATCAAGCTTTTCCATTGTCACATTCTGCTAAAAATAAGTTTGGAAGAAAGTAATAAATAGGTCTAGTATGGGGAACAGATGGTTGGACAGAGCAGAATTCTTTTGAGAACCCAGGGTAGAGGAAGCATAATGATAGACACATGCCAAGGAGATGAGAGGGCATGAAAATAAGCTTGTAATACCTGATGATGCATTTGGAATACTCACCACTTTCTGTTAGTTGTATGACACTCAGCAGCCAATCAGTCCTTTGGCAGTGTGTTAGCAAATATCAATTCTAAAAAGTATTAGCATTCTAAGTAACTATTGTCATGGAGTCAACACTTAAGAATAGCATGGATGTTATAGTATTTAGATATACATTTCATAATTTATAAGTTTTATAATATACTAAGACAATGTAAAATAGTCATTTCATAATGTATGTATATACCACATCAACAGTTAATTCTTTCTTCTCAATGTACTGAATACATAAAATTTTTCAGACATCCAAATAGAAAACACAAGTCTGAACTCATTTAAGACAGGGAATACTTTATTCAAATCCATCAGAGAAATGGACAGGTTGGATCTGTAACAAAGTGTCGTGTTTTAAAGCATAGGCCAGTAATTGTATGAGAGTATACACTGCTACATACAAATTAACTGATCAGACCACAGCTTTTCAATGTTTAAAACAGAATAAGCTTCCCTGTAAAAGCAGCACCTTTGTGACATATTAACTTTAGTATTCCTCTCCTTCTTCCTCACCCTCTCCTTCAACAGAATCCACACCAACCTCCTCATAATCCTTTTCAAGGGCCGCCATGTCCTCACGGGCCTCAGAAAACTCTCCTTCCTCCATACCCTCACCCACGTACCAGTGAACAAAGGCACGCTTGGCATACATCAGGTCAAACTTGTGGTCCAGGCGGGCCCAGGCCTCAGCAATAGCTGTGGTGTTGCTCAGCATGCACACAGCTCGCTGTACTTTGGCCAGGTCTCCACCAGGTACCACAGTGGGAGGCTGGTAATTAATGCCAACTTTGAAGCCAGTGGGACACCAGTCCACAAACTGGATGGTACGCTTGGTCTTGATGGTGGCAATGGCGGCATTGACATCTTTGGGAACCACGTCACCACGGTACAACAGGCAGCAAGCCATGTATTTACCGTGGCGAGGGTCACATTTCACCATCTGGTTGGCTGGCTCAAAGCACGCATTGGTGATCTCTGCTACAGAAAGCTGCTCGTGGTAGGCTTTCTCAGCAGAGATGACAGGGGCATATGTGGCCAGAGGGAAGTGGATGCGGGGATAGGGCACCAGGTTGGTCTGGAATTCAGTCAGGTCAACATTCAGGGCTCCATCAAATCTGAGGGAAGCAGTGATGGACGACACAATTTGACCTATCAACCTATTCAGGTTAGTGTAGGTTGGGCGCTCAATATCGAGGTTTCTACGACAGATGTCATAGATGGCCTCATTGTCAACCATGAAGGCACAATCAGAGTGCTCCAGGGTGGTGTGGGTGGTGAGGATGGAGTTATAGGGCTCAACTACAGCTGTGGAAACCTGGGGGGCTGGGTAAATGGAGAACTCCAGCTTGGATTTCTTGCCATAATCGACAGAAAGACGTTCCATCAGCAGGGAGGTGAACCCAGAACCAGTTCCTCCACCGAAGCTGTGGAAAACCAGGAAGCCCTGAAGACCTGTGCACTGGTCAGCCTGTGAAGGAAGAAAAAATAAAATGTAATTCTTCAACATCGGCATGCTTTTCAGTTAACATAGTGAGCAGTGCATCTCACATTTGGGCATGCACCAAAGAATGAACGCTATAGTTTGGTCTCTTCACTAAACTTGCAATGAATCACCTCACCCCATTTTAAGTATATTTCAAACTGGTACTCACCAGCTTCCGAATTCGGTCCAAGACGAGGTCAATGATCTCCTTGCCAATGGTGTAGTGCCCACGGGCATAATTATTGGCAGCGTCTTCCTTGCCTGTGATGAGCTGCTCGGGGTGGAAAAGCTGGCGGTAGGTGCCAGTGCGAACTTCATCTGGAAAAGGGAAACAAAGCAGACACCCATCACCAACAACCCGCATAACCTGCCCAACCCCAGGGCATCAACAGAGCCCCCAGGACACACATCCTGTCCCAGATCCCTAGGATCTCACTTGGGTGACAGGTCAACTCACCAATGACCGTGGGTTCCAGGTCTACAAACACTGCCCTGGGCACGTGCTTGCCAGCGCCTGTCTCACTGAAGAAGGTGTTGAAGGAGTCATCTCCTCCTCCAATGGTCTTGTCACTTGGCATCTGGCCATCGGGCTGGATGCCATGTTCCAGGCAGTAGAGCTCCCAGCAGGCATTGCCGATCTGGACACCAGCCTGGCCAACGTGGATGGAGATGCACTCACGCTGTGGGAAGGAAAAGAGAAAAATTGTAAAATTAGGTTGTGTTACCATTTTGAATTTTTTGTAGATTTCTATAAATGTTTCTAGTTATATACAGGTATTCTTCAAATTTATTTGAGGTCATATCCCTAACACAATAAGGAAAAGCACCTGCTACAAAAGCTGCAGGTGGGCGTGGCCTGAAAATTGTTGCACGGTACAGAGCAGAGTGCAAGCCTATTGTTCCCATGGCCATGCTTGAATAGAAGATATTTCATATTTAAAAAAACATTCAAAACACAGATTCTGTAGAATGAAGTTTAATTCAATTATTAATTGGAATCAATATTACTACCTCCTTCCCCTTTAAATACAGATGAGAATTTCTTCTAAATATGACTTGGTATTTCCATATGGACATCTGTATTGCAGCTGAGGCTAGAAGCCACACCCTTTTGCAGTCTATCTGCAGAACCCATCTGTACTAGGGGGTTGGAAGCTAAGCAAGGGCTGACTCCTTGCACTGCTGCATTGCTGTATTTGCTGTGCCTGGTGCTAGCCTGTGCTATCTGCTACATTATTTAACAGAGCAAGCTCTATTTCCAGAAACTACCCACATGATCTCATTGTGCCATTCTGCCAGTTTCCCTCCTCTGAGCCAGGCTGGAACCATACGCCTAAATTGAAATGAATTAATGAAATTCGGTCGAACAAAAGACAGCTGGACACAGAGTGTAATTCTTCTTTGTCTGTATTAATTTCATTACTTTTAAAAAATTTCTCCAGAATTTTCTCCACTGTAGAAAAGTGAAAAATTATGAGTATCTTTAAAACATCAGTTCCTAAATTGGAAACAAACTATCACATGAGATGCTACCAAACAAACAAGAAAGTCCAGTGAAAGGATAATTAAATATTTATTTAAAACAAAACAGTACGTATTTTCATTGGTTCGATTCTCTCTACCCACCACAGAATGTTCATACTCATCACATTCAATAGGTATTTTCTACTCTATGGTCTTTGTGGCTACAACTTGCATTGTCTATCCATTGTCTATTCACTGATATATGGGGGGCGGGGCGTTTCCCTGGGTCCTGAGCGTCAGGGTACCCCGCTTCACAAAGTGGTCTTTCTCAGTGAACATGTGGCCGGGACAGACAAACACACAATGAAGTCCGCCAGGTCTGGGTAGCCCCGGACCAGACCTTAAAGGACTTGTCAAGTGAATTGTGATTTTGCTTCTCAAGAAAAAAAAAACATTTCATCCAAGTTTTAGCAGTGAATGAAAAACCTTTTAAGGCCTACAGTTGTACAACGACGAAAGACATTCAAAGTCTTCTCCTGACAGAAGAGATTTAGCGAGAGCGAGCCCCGCCCAGTGGCTCCCAGGCCAGAGGAGCCCGAGACAAACAACTCCGCCCCGCGCCGCCCTGACGCCGGCTGCCGCTGGCTCCAACAGAAACCAACCACTTTTTTCCCGTTAATACGCGGGTATCTTTCTAAAATGCCAACGAACCGGCAAGGGAACTTTTTTTTTTTTTTTAAACTCACCCAAGGCTCCGCTTTGTCTCAGCCGTCGTCCTCTCCCCACCCCTCCCAGCTAAACCCACAGACCCCAGACCTTCAGGGGCGACGCCTCCTCTCCCTGCCCCTGGGGAACAACGCGGGGAATAAAGAGCCTCCCCGATTCACACGAACACAGTGTGCACGTACACGGGCCGGCAGGAGACGCCGCGGCCCCCTCTCCCTGCTCCAGACCCTCTCAACGCCCACAGATGGGCTTCTGGCGCCTCTGAAAGCCTCGCAGGACACCCGCCTCCACGCCGCCTTTGTTCTCCCCCACGGTGCTGCCGCGCCCCGGGCGCAAGTTTTGCCGGGCTCCTGCTTGCACCCCGCACTGCGGCAGCGGCCAGGCTCAAGGATTTGGGGCACACAACGCTTAACCTCTCCGACAAAGCGTAAGGCGACCTACCCTGACCCAAAGAAGTTGTAAAGGAAAAGAGCTTAAGATTTTCCAAGCAGACCGTGGGGGGCTGACCCCACCCAATGGCCACAGAGCACCAGAGAGAACACAGTCTTTCTTACCATGGTTGCTGCTTTGCGGCTGCCGGGTGGATGGCTGAGAGGAAAAGGTTGTTGCTTCTTACAGCGCGACTCTTAGGCGGTCGATGTAAGAGAACCTGCGGCACATGGGTGGATGCGGCTCCCTATATACAACTCGGTCACCATGGGGATGGGCTGGGGCCTTTTCCTGTTGGTCCAGACCCCTCAATCTGCCCGGAGAAGCCACGACAGAAGAGTGGTGATTGGTGCAAGCGACATGGGATGAGGTAATCTCTCCCCCACCCCTTTTTCCCTAGCATCCATAGACTGCATCCTTCAGACAAAGAGACGGAGCGAAAACAGTCAGCGGAGCATCCATTGTGGGGTGGGGCTGAGGAGGGGGTGCAAAAGGGAAGAAAGAGAACAGAGGCTGGGATGATTTTATGCTGCTTAAACCTCAAACTACAACTAAAATCACCAATGTAAGGTTTTTTTCCCAACTCTCAGTCGCAGAATTTATGTTCAGATGAAATATTTAATGGAAAATTGCTCCAGTCTCTCCCTTAAAGTCCATACTAAACTCGACCACATTCCGTGAGGAGCCAACATCGATAATTGCTTTAAAAATAAAGTAGGAGAGAAGAGGGGAATGGTGCTTCAAATGGCTGGGGTAAATGTGTTTGTTTGTTTTAGTTTTTAAAAAGTTTAATAGTAAAGTCATCCAAAAGGGTTTCTCAGGTTCAAGTTTTATTTTCAGATCTTTTGTACCCCTTCCCAAATAGCTAAACAAAAACGGAAGATGGAAAGAATAACCATACTAAATATGGAAGCACACAAGTAGTTCTCACGTGGCAATAATTACGCTCTAATTAACATACTGTAAATAATTTTACTAGAAATATTCCTTTACCAGAAGTCTATGTAATAGTAGTTTATGTAGTGTATTTTCCCTTAAAATGAATCATTGTTTCCTGATATAGAACTGAGAAAATATAAAGAGAAAGAATTGAGTTCAGAAGCTAATACTACCTGTGCATGCGGTTATATTCTGCATTGTTCTTTTTCCTGGAATGAAAACAATAACTGACACCAAATTTAAAAGGAGGAGAGCTGCACAATGTAAAAAGAAGACTATTTTGGAATGTTGCCTCCATCTACAGACCAGTCTGTGATGTCAGCTCAATAACTGCATTTCTTTTTTATGTTGTTCTTATCTGAATTTGGTAAATCTCCTCCGAGATTAGGCTTCTAACTGTGGGAATTGCAGCCAGCCTCACACGCTGGCTATTCAACTAGAGACTGGTGGTTGCTCAATTGCCTCTTGGGACAAAAAGGCTTTGCTTTCACCCCCTAGGAAATGGATTGCAGTAACATTCTTTTGCTACTTTGAAAGGCTCCATTTTCAACAAGGAAGGGCTATGCAGACTAAGACTCTGAACTGGGTACCACCTGACGTTGCTAATGAATTTTCAAAGGTTAAGAGGTTTGTTATGACCACAAAGTTGAAAATTTGTATTTTCCCTTCGGCTTTCAGTGACAGATTTTCAGGGTCTGCAGCACCTTTTGAAGTGCTCCGCAGAGCGCATTCATTCCTGCTGGGTTGACAGGCAGAGCCCGGCGTGGGAGGGATGGACTTGAGACAGCTGCTGCAGGTTGTGGTGTGACGGCAGTGGCCGTGGATTTTTCTAGCCGGCTACCCACAGCTCTGCTTTACTTGTTCACATTTGCTGCAGTAGAGTCTTCCCTAGGGGGGAAAAACCAACACACAAATGATTCACTTCTTGCACATTTCATAGGAAAAATAATCTTCAACATCATCTTATCTTTCTTTAGAAAACAAAAGTATATTTCAGTAAAAACACAGGAAAATTAAGGACAACTTGAATGCTTCTTTCTGAACTCAGAAGTCCATTTAACAAAAGTAAGAATAAAATGCCATGGGGGAGTGTAAGGATTAAATAAGTAGCTCATTGAAAATACTTCTTTCAAAATTTTAATAATGAAATAAATCAGACACTGCTGGACCTTGATAAAGTGTACAATCTCATTTTGGGAATGAAGGGTAGTCTTGAATTTTATTTTCTTTACAGTATAAAAGAAATATGTCATTTCTCCAATAGCCTCAATTTCTTATGCCATTTACACTGAGAATTAAATCAAAGAGAGAAGGGTTCATGTAGTTGATTCTTCTTTGTAATTCTATCTCAGAGCCATTCTGTTCCTTATGTAAATGAGGATTTTTTTTCTCCCCTTGGGCATAAGTAACAATAAGATCTAGGTCAGAAATAGACTATTTGAGCACTGATAATCTTAAATATATAAATGGGAGAGCAGGGAAAATAACTAATCTTTTTGTTCTTCATCTGATTTAATAGTATGCAAATTATGGGAGGCCCCCCAAAAATGTTTTTACTAGTTCACTTCTCATTATTACTGCCAATTTCTTTTTTCTTTTTTTCTTTTTAAATATTTTATTGGGGAAGGGGAACAGGACTTTATTGGGAAACTGTGTGTATTTCCAGGCCTTTTTTCCAAGTCAAGTTGTCCTTCCAATCTTAGTTGTGGAGGGTGCCGTTCAGCTTCAAGTTGTCCTTTCAGTCTTGGTTGTGGAGGGCGCAGCTCAGCTCCAGGTTCAGTTGCCGTTGCTAGTTGCTGTGGGCACAGCCCACCATCCCTTGCGGGAGTCGAACCGGTAACCTTATGGTTGAGAGCCGGTGCTCCAACCGACTGAGCCATCAGTGAGGCAGTTCAGCTCAAGGTGCGGTGTTCAATCTTAGTCGCAGGGGGCGGAGCCCACCATCCCTTGCGGGATTCGAGGAGTTGAACTGGCAACCTGTGGTTGAGAGCCCTTTGGCCCATGTGGGAATCGAACCTGCAGCCTTTGGAGTTAGGAGCATGGAGTTCTAACCGCCTGAGCCACCGGGCTGGCCCCCAATTTCTTTAACTTATATCAGTGTACATGAATAAATATTCTACTAATGGATTCATTCTTGTACACAGTAAGATTAGCTTAAAACATTTTTCCTTCATAATATTGTGGAATTTAAATTATTTATTTGTGTGTCTATGCCTCTTCTCCATGAATTTGTGACTCCTAGCCACTAGCAAAGTGCCTAGCATACAGTAGACGTTATATACATGTTTGTTGAATTAAACAGCTTCTCTGTTTAATTTCATTATTTTCATTATTATCATGATTAGTAATTTAAAAGTATTTAATAAAGTATTTTACATTTTTTTATACAATAAGCATGTACTAAGTGTCCACAGTAAGCCCTGGACCATTCTATATACTATGAGAATTTATAGGTAGTAACATGGTCTCTTTTCACCACACTCATCCAATCTAATTAAAGAAATAAAACAAGTACATGTATATAGGTTTCAGAATGGCATGTGTTTGTGTGTGTTGGGGGGGGGGGTTGGATCATAACTTATGTAGGAAACAAGAGAGGTGTCTAACACTTTTTTCCTACTTCTTCACCTCCTATTTATCCCTAAATCCATTCCAGTCTGGATTCTGCTCCTACCATTTTTTTAAAACCAAATGCCTTCCATGTTTGTTGCTAAATCCATTGGATACTTTTTAGTTCCTTTTGACCTGTGAAAGCTTTGTCACAATTGACTATTATCTCTCTTTTATTTTCACTTTGTAAATTTTTTTTAAAATTTTACTGAATTTATTGGAGTGCATTGGTTAATATAATTATGTTTCAAGTGTACATTTGTATAATACATCATCTGTATATTGCATTGTGTTTTCCACTCAAAGTCAAATCCCCTTTCACCCCCATATATTTGATCCCCTTTACCTTTGTCTACCTCCCTCCCACCCCCCTATTACCTATTTCTTGAGACACTTTCTTCCCTTGGCCTCAAAAACTACATTTTCTGGGTTTCTTTCCTACATTTTTTGTTTTTTTCTCGGTCTCTGCTGTTTCTTTCTCCTCTCCTAATCCTCACATGTTGAAGTTCCTCAAGGAGCAGTCCTAGACCTTTTCCTCATTTGATTCTATGCGATTTCATCCACTCCTAGTGGATAGTAAGTGCACTCATTCCGAAGGCTGCAGATCCTTTCCGTACGCTAATGACTTCTTGACATCTCTTCTTAGATCCAGATTATGTCATAAACTTTCAATCTCTGGCTGGATTTCTCACAGGTATCCCAAATTGAACGAGTTGTCTTTACTAGGTGCAAACACGCACCTCCTACAAGGTTCTTTTGCTCAGTAAATGGAGCAGCATACAACTGGTTTCTTACATCCAAAATGAGAATTATTCTTGACATCTCCCCTTCCTTTCTGACCACCATAGACTCAGTCACTATGTCCTGTCAAGTTTACCTCCTAAATGTGTCTCAAATCTTATTCTTTTCTTTCCATCGCTACTGCCTCTACTCTGGTAAGTACATCATCTCTTGTCTGGACAAACTCAGTGTCCCCTTATATTTTCTCTATGTTCATTTCTACCCCTGCCCAGTCCAGTCTCCACACAACAGCCAGAGTGATCGTGTATATATAATATAATGTAATAGATTATGTCACTCTACTACATAAATCAGATCAATGGCTGCCTGTTAGTTTTAAGATGAAGATCCCAAATCCTTAATATGGCTCTTTCAATTCCATAATAGAAGTAAAGCTTATATTTAAAAATCTCCGAGAGGACATATTTTTTTTAAGTTACATTAAAGTTCAGATCATTTCCTGAGTTGATTTTGATAGTGAGAAGGGAGGCAAAGGGATATAAAAACTGAATGTTCGCTTAATAATTATTTGTTATGCTGTAAAGTTGTGTTTTATGCATTTTTGTATTTATGCAATTTTTATAATAAAACTTTTAACAATATAAACCCATGAGTTCATAAAGATATTCCCACAAAGGAAAAGGAAAATAAAAAGGAGAAACAAAAGTGAATTAAAAGTAATCATCTGATACCATTGTACTTTAAATAGGGAATATAATATTAGCAAAGAAATTAACTTGGGCATGCAAAGGAATTATGAGTAATGTGTTTTATGGGGAGAGTGGAGCTAGTTAACAAAGCATTTTGAACTCCAGTCTGAAGGGGTTTGGGCTTGTTTCCATAGACAGTGTGAAGCCTTTATAATTTTAGGGAAAAAAAGAATAAAGGGAAGGGAACAGCATATTTATAAAATTAATCTGACAGGTAAGTGGAATAGGGAAAGAGACATGTGCTAAGGGGACCAATAAGGAGGTTATTGCAATACTCTAAGCAGAAGGTGTCAGACCATAGTAATTACAGTGGGAATGGATAGGAAGAGATAATAGAAAAGAACATCCAAAGGAAGAATTCCAGTGGTGATTGGTTGGACATGAGGTTAAAAAGGAAAGAGTCAAAATTAACCCTTAAACTTTGGAACCTGAAGAACTAGGAAAATGAAACGGTAATGGTGCTCTTTACAGAAATAGGGACTTGGAGAGGAGATGCAAGTTTAAGTAGGAAATGTGTTGGTGTGTGTTGTGTTATGGAGAGGGTGTTGAGGGCAGGACCAATCAGTCGATGTGATTTTACAAATTGAATGTTGCACTGTTTGAGGTGATAGAAGGATTGAGGGCAGAAGTCTTGGAGGCCACTGGGAATCTGAGATTGGCACTGCTCAGATAAAGGTCAGGATTAGAGGGGTGGAGATGTAAATTTGGAACCTACTGACAACAGCATTATACACTGGTGGTATTGTATGAGAATAGAATTCTCCAAGTGCAACCCAGAATTTCAAGTTATGCCACTGAATGGGAAATACAATTCACATATAATTATGTTTACCAAGTGAGAAGCCTTTTTTCTTTTTTAGTCTTCATTTTGAAAACTTTTTATTGAAAGATGACATATATACATAAATTTTCACCAATCATAAATGTACAACTTGATGAATTTTTGCAAACTTAACATTATTACTAATGTGACCAGCATGCAGATCAAGAAACAGAACATTATCACTATCTGAAGGGCCTTCCCCTTGTTCCACTACTGACTCACTATCCGTTTTCAAAGGTAATCCTCACTGAATTCTAGCACAATAGATTCATTTTGCCTGTTTTTGAACTTTATATCAATAGAATATACTCTTTTATATATGACTTCTTTCATTCAATATTTTTGTGAAATTTACTTATACCATTGAATACAGTTGAAAATTGTTCTTATTGCTGTGTAGTACCCCATTTTATGGATATACCATAATTTATACATTTCCCAATGTTAATGAATATTTGCATTGTTTCCAACATTCTTGTACATGTGTTTGGGTGAATATATTTACAAATTTCTGCCATATGTATTTCTGCTAGGAGTGGAACTGTGGGGTAATAGGGCATGTACATGTTCAGCTTTTATAGACAAACTCCAGGTCTTTGTGGGATAGTGTGGTGTAGAGAATGCAGGAAGACTTCCTGGAAGAGGTGATACTTGGGACTGTCTTGAAAAATAAATAGTAGTAGGTATAAATGGGGAAGAGAGTGTATATGCAAATGCATAGACAACTGGGTGAGTTTCAGAAACTGAAGGTGATTTGTTACGGTTTGTTACATAACGTGTTAGAAAAGGGGACTAGAAAATGATGAGGCTGGAGGACTATGCAAATAATCAATTATGAAAGGAACTTATTCTAAATTCAATGAAAGCCATTAAAGGAAAGAGGAATAATGAACTTTGCATTTCAGAAAGATTCTTCTGATTGCTGTGTGCAGAGAGAATAGATAGAACAGAGTTGGGGATGGGGGAACATAAGGCAAAGAGACTGGTTAGAAGATTGCTGGTTAGTAGATGATAAGCTGATTTAAGGAAGTTGTAATGGCAATGGAAAGAAATAGACATATTTAGGAAATATATAGAAGGTTGAATCTAGAGCGGCTGGTGATATGTAGGAATAAGGAGCAGCAAAGTGTGAAGGATGGGGTTACCAGCTCCAGAGTCAGGCAGACCTGGGTTCAATTGTTTTTGTCACAATTTATACCAGATTAGGAAGACCATTATAGCTTTAAAGAATGGACTAGAAGGGCAAGGAGACTATTAAGGAGGCTATTGTAGTCAACCAGGCTTCACAATGACAGCCTAAGGTTAATGGAAGGAAAGAGATAGATTGGAAGGAAAGAGATGGATTTAGGGGATATTTAGGTTAATTTACCAGATTTGGGAACACACTTAGTAAATTAAAGACAATGAAAGACTGCAAGAGAAAGAAGTGTCAGAAAAGGAAACAAGGGCTGGCCCGGTGGTTCTGGCGGTTGGAGTGCCTTGCTCTTAACACCGAGGTCACTGGTTGGATTCCCACATGGGCCAGTGAGCTGCGTCCTCCACAGCTAAGACTGTGCACAACGGCTCTCCCTGGAGCTGGGTTGCCGTGAGCTACCGGAGGTTGGCGTGTGCTGCTACGGGCTGCTATGTGCTGCCGTGGGCTACTGTGTGCTGCCATGAATGGCTGGTGGCCAGTGTGAGTGGCTGGCAGCCAGCGTAAGTGGCCGGCAGCCGGAGAGAGCTGCCGTGAGCTGCTGTGAGCAGCCGACTGACGACCAGGTGGGGGGAGCGCAAGGCTCATAACACCAGCATGGGCCAGGGAGCTGTGTCCTACACAACTAGACTGAGAAACAACACCTTGAACTGGAGTGGGGGTGGTGGAGGAGGAAGAAAGAAGGGGGAAAAAAGAAAAGGAAACAAAGAAGCACTGGCCGAAGGAGGAGGAAAAGCAGAAGCCATTGATGTTGCAGAAAGAAAGGAAGGACAGTATCAAAGTAGAGTGCTGAGTAATATCAAATACTGCAGAGGGGTTGTTAGTAAGGACAGAAGACTGTTCATTAGATTTAGCAAGAGGAAATAAATGTACAGCAATGGGTTTGATACAAAAGACATAAAACTTGTTTCAAGGTCCAAGGACGGAAACTACTATTTCAATACATTGTGTCAAGTTCTGTGACAGCGGGATCAGCACAGGAGCTTCCGGACAGAAAGAACTGGGTTACATTCCCCAGCTTCCTCCCATTATGGTGTTGCCTGTTTTACGCCACAGCACTGCCTCTGCATTCTTTGTGGAATGGCCATACCTGTCCACCTCACACTGCCTTCCTTGTGTCGGTTTGAGTGTAAAAGGAGACATTTAAGCAAGTAGGTTTTCCTTAAATTCTCTAACAAAAACATACTTCAAAGACTAAATTTAAACAAGAAGATGGAGATGATTATGCTGACATGCTGAATTTACATTTATCTTTATTTTAGGCTTCAGTACTGATCCATGTATGGAGTGAATTGGTTCTCACTATGTGTGGCCTTAAAAGACTATCTGCTGCATTTACGTTGGCCAAATTCCAACATTAGCAATTTAGCTGAGAATATGACCCCACACCTGGGTTTAGAGTTTTATTTAAAGCTTAATATTATCTTTCTCAAACTGGTCAACACAATGCAATATTACTAAATACTAGTTTTTTTCTGGATAATGAAGGTAAGAATTATCTCTGGTATTTCTGGTAACTGCATTTCATCTATTTTAGGTAGGAATTTTATGTATGTAACAGAGATAAATATTAATGAATTCTGTTCCAGAAGTAAGACATAAATTAACACAATAAACTCCTGTACTCTGTAATGTTAAAAATATATATCTGGTATTATAATAAAATGCTTTGAGGTTACTCATTGATGTTCAGTAATTTACTGAACCACTCTTTTAAACAAAATATATTATGTCCAGAGCTACACATTTTAATTTGTAATTTTGCTCTGGTACATTGGGGAAGTGGTTTACCCAAGCCTACTGATGAAATCTGGCATTTGGAAAAAGGGACAAAACTTGAAGAGGCTCAGAAGCATCCTGAGAAAAGAAAGAGAAGGAAGTGGAAAAGACAGATGATCTCAGTTTTCCATGAAACTCAATTTATAATTTGGTTGCATTTCATTAACTCAAATTACACACACTCAGAAGAATGCACACTGAACCACCTCTGTGTCGTCCCTCCACCGTGCCCCCAAAGCGGATGGAAATTAGGTGGCAGACTGGGAAGGTTGCCATGGTGCCGTGGCTATAGGGATTTAATAGTAATCAAAAGAAGTTCCATAATCCCCTCCCCCAACCATCCCAATGTGTATTTCTCTTTTTTCTCTCAAATCCTTGTCTTAATTAATTCCATATTACAGATAAACCAGGGTGAGACTGATTTACTAGTGAATAAAAAAATGTACTATCTCTAAAAGTGTTTATAGATGTATTGATATTGTTAGAAATAAAATACTGAGGAATTATAACTGGTCCATTTTTATATGGAGCTAGCCACACAAAAAGTAAGAATTCATTTTAAAAATGTTTTATGCAATATGCCCCCATTTTGGAGATATATATATATATATATATATATATATATATATATATATATATATATATATACACACACACACACATATATATATTTTTAAATTTAATTTTTATTTTTTTGTTTTTTTACTAGTTTTAACCCCCTGGATGACCTGTAGGCATCTCAAATTTATATAGTCTATCCAAACGGAATTAGTTATTTTTCTCCATTACCCTCCTCATTATTCTATATTCTAAATTTTTCTATAGTCTCACTATCGGTTCACTGTCACCATCTTTCTAGTCTAACAAGCTAGATTAAAATAATAACCTCGTATAATACTTACTATGTGTCAGGCACTATTTGTAGCACTTTATGTATATTAACTCATTTAAATTAATCCCAGCTGATCACCAAATTCTTTCAATTATCTTTCAAAATTGTCCTAATAAATATTTGCATAATGAACAAATGACTAATTGTCTAAAACTTGACCAATTTTATTAGCCAAAGGGCCTAGCTCAAAGGGAGGATGTGGCAGAATATTTAGGACTTGGTCTTTGAAGGTTCTTCTTTAAGTGTTACATGTACTATAAATCCAAGAGCCCAAATAGTAGAAGACAACCCTTTGTAACATATTGGAATCATCCTCTACACCAGTATTTCCTACATGTGCTGAAGAAATTCGGGTGCTCATTAAAAATACCGATTTCCAGTTCCTGCACTGGAGAGTCTGATTTAGTAGATCTAATTCTCTTAGAATTACTAAGTAGTGTTCTCTTAGAATTAATTACCATTTTGGAACTAAAGAGTTTTAATGCTTTCGGGTGGTATGGTTCAGTTATTTCTAAATTCTGATAACTCCTGGATAAGTTGACAGAGAATTACTGTCTAGACAACCGTAATCCAGAAAGACGCAACTTTCAATGATGCTCAGCCTAAAAAGGTGTTTTAGGAAACATTTCTCCATCTTCCTTTAGATTTAAAAATCAATTATGCATGTGCAGAAGAGAGGAAAGGCTGCATTTTTCTTCATCTGCCCAGCCTAAAATATCATGTAGGAAATATTTCTTTATTTCCCTCAAACATTGTCTTGAAGAGAAAGGATTAGAAAAGGCTGTGCTGCTTTTAAGAACAGCAATCTGTTATTGTAGTATACAGATTATAAGAGATGTAGAGGTTTACTCAAGATAGCATGGCCCGAAATAAGTCCCCTCCATGGTAAGATTGTCTCTGGATTTAGTATATTTTAACACGTAAGTCCCACTATTAATTTTTTTAATGATTTTAGTATGTTTAGATATGTCAGAGAGACTACTCCTAACCCTTCATGTTACTAAGCAACATATACAGTTGCTAGGAGACAGACTTGCAAGCTTGGGGGTACTTCAGTTTTTCCTTATCACCTTGCATACTACATGACTATACTCTAGAGAATTTTACAGCCTTAGAGAAAAAAGTGAAAAGCGAATGGTATGTAGAAAAGATGGAAAAAGAATGATAGGGGTGGAGAAATAGAATCAGGAAATTAGTGAGGTATTTGAGAATAAGTGTGTGTGAGGTTGGCAGAGGAAGGCTATTACGCAATTTCCTTGACTGAGTCATGGAAAAACCTTAAATTGCCAGGGTTCTTCTATTTCATATTCGGTTTGCTTTTATCTTTCTAAAAACAAATTAGAGAATAAAGTTGGTGAGGACAATCTTTTAGATGGTATTCCTGCATATTTTCAGAAGGGTGGAAATCAATGATAATTTACAGAAGACTGGCAATTACAGACACATTAAACAAGTCATGCATTATTTAAAATTCCAAAGTCAAGTATACAACACTATTTCCTTTCATTTCTCCCTCAAAAGAGTAAAACAGGGGCAGCACTAAGAGGGAGGTTAGAATATAAGTGTTCTTGCATAAATTTAGAAGCAAGATTGTCGTACAGGCTCCTGGGAAGTATGTGTTTCTGTACAAAATTCTGAAAATCTAATATAATTGGGGGAAAGAAGAATCTGTTGTCTCTACCTGGAGGACCCTGTTGTATCTGAAATAAGAAACCAGGCTCCAGGTTTCATTGTGGGCATGTGAAAGGTTGAGTCTTTGTGTCTCTGTGGTATTTACTGTTGCTGGCAACCAGGAAGCTGCCTAGCGATTGTTGCTAGGTCCTCAGTGCCTCTGTTTGCCTGAAACCTTAATCAGTGCCAGAAACACCAGAGATAAAAATCGTTACACAAAATCCAGTGCCTGTTATCCTCAATGGTCCTACTGCACACAGTCCATCTTGTGTGCAGTGAAAATCAGTGCAAAATGGAGACTTCACACAAAGAGTTCATCCTCAGCTTCCTCTTCATGAACGCCAGTTCTCTCAGCACAGAACGCTGAGAGGAGACTGCAGGATGGTGTAATTAAAATAAGGTTTATATTCTGGTGTCACCAGAGTTAACTAAATGCATAAGAAAGAGTCTGAGACAAGGAACACAGACAAGAACATTTTTGTCACATTCGGACGACTTCCAGTTCTGAAGGCAAGAAGGTCCCATCAATGAGAGCTTGAGATCACCTTAGTGACCACAGAAGCCATGGTACAAATGATGGTACTATTTCAAATAGGAGTCCAGAAGATTCTGATAAAGATTCATGTCAGCATCATCCCCAGAAATAAATGACATCATGTCTTGAAATTAAACATTTAGATGAACCTCATAGATCAGTACAGCCCACTTAAGCCATCTTGTGCAAGTGTAGACTTTAAATTTTGGTTTTTGCAAATTGCCTTTCCAGATGTAGACAGTTATATCTCTGAAGTTACCTGGGAACATCTGCAAATCTGGGCTGATATTAAGGAAAGACTGATGCTGAGATGACATAAATATCTACTCGTATCAGGCATCTAGCCTCTGAAAATGTGTCTAAATGTGATTATTACTAATTTTTGAGCACCTAAGCAAGGCTAAGTACTGTATTATCTAATTTAATCTTCAAAATAATTCTAGAAAGTAGGAACAATAATATTCACTTTTTCCCTTAGTTGAGAAAACTGGTTCAGAGGTTCAGAGGACTTAAATAATATACCCAAGGTCTCTCAGAGCTAATAAATGGCAAAATGAAAATTCAAACCTGGATCTATCTAGCTCCAGTATTTGACTCCGTACCACTACTCTATGTATTCTGTTTAATAGAGAATGCTTTTTTAAAAAAACACAATTTAAAAAAAAATTTTATTGGGGAATATTGGGGGACAGTGTGTTTCTCCAGGGCCCATCAGATCCAAGTCATTGTCCTTCAATGCAGTCGTGGAGGGCGCAGCTCAACTCCAAGTCCAGTTCACGTTTTCAATCTTTTAGTTGCAGGGGACGCAGCCCAGCATCCCATTGAACCGCAACCTTGTTGTTAAGAGCTCTAACCAACTGAGCCATTCAGCGGCCCCGAGAATGCTTTTTCTATGGGAATAAATTGCGTAGTAAGTACATCATGGTGTCAAGGTAAACAGCATAGGCTCTGGAGTCCTTCCGTCCTTTTGTAGGGTAGGGTAGTTGAAGCTCAGAATGTCTGCTGCCTCTGGGGTTTGCTTTGTCATAAAGGCCCCACCAGGACAATCCTCCAGACCCCACAATTCCCCATCCTCACATTTCCCCAAATATAGATTATTTGGTATGTAATAACACCCCAGGGGGTCTTTAGATGGATGGTTCTGACTAGGCTCTGCAACCCAGTCCAGTTAACCTGGTGGTTCTTTTCAGTGTGAGGCGGACTTGCCCCTAGAACCTTCCTGAATTCATCTGATTTCCTCTTCTGATTTCCTTATCTAATATGAACAGGAGATCATTTTTAGGGACTGTGTGTTCTGAATTCTAATTTAGAAAGGAATGCCTTTTTAAAAGAACAATCTGGAGAGCTGTAACATTTTACATTATCCAGAGCTCGGTTCAGTGCCTTGGAGCTACATTGTCTCAAAATCTTCATTCCAGAATAAAATCTTTCCTCTCACATTGCATAACCAAAAAGTCCGCTGAATGGTATTTTCAGAACAAAGAAACATCTGATAATTAAAAACAAAATGAAAGCATTAATCCTTACATCCACACTGGGCAGAAAACTTGAAATAGTCCCATGCAGGGGGTGTGCTGGGGCCTGCGAACCGATTGTATGCACCTCTGCCCAAATCTGTGTTCAGACATCACAGGGGTCGCTTGAAATTAGTCAGGGTGGGAGCATTTACACCATAGAAATTAGCTGATGCTACTAATCAGGATTCTTTTTTTCTCTCTCTCAGAGACAGTTGTTAAATATTTACCAGAAAAACCACTAGGAGAAGAGTTCTCAAAGAGCAATGCCTGAGCAATGTAACTTCAGTGAAATGTAGTCCATCTTCATGTCCTGGGCATCGTGTTGCTGGACTTCTCATATTATAGTAGAAAGAAAGGAAGTCTCTGCTCAGTGATGTGTACTAATACAAGTTTTAGTAAATGAGGGCATACAGTATGTGCCCTCAAGCAGAAGACTTGGTAGAAGTTATGTTCAGTATTTGACACAGGACAGGCTACGATATGATCCATCTCTTTTCAGAATGTTGAGTATATCTGGGAGTGTCCAAGAGAGAAGGTACGAGGCAGGTTGCAGCGACAGCATGGTTTTCTCATAACAGCCTCTATAGGTGGGTTTTTGGATTCTGTGATGGTCACTGAAACAATCTTTATTGAAATCTATAGATGACAGGCCTAGTCCCTATGTGTGAGAAGCCTTATAACCTGACTTGGAATGGTAATTGTTAGAAAAATGGGATTTTAAAATCCTGACATGTTGCTGAATGATTTGAGAATATTTATAACAATAGCTAACATGTCTTAATTTATTACTACATGCCGGGGTCTGTGCTACGTACTTTAGTTGGTTTTAACTCATTTGTTCCAAATTACAACTCTCAGAGATAGGTACTATGATTATCCTTATTTTACAGATGATGAAATTGAGGCACAAAACTTTTATGTAAGTTACTGAAAGTCACCAAGTAAATAAAAGAGTAGAGTTCAAACCCAAGAAGTCTGAGTTCTAATCCTTTATAGGCCTTCTGGTATAATTTTTCTTGCTAAATATAGATCAAGAGTAATGTTTAGGTTATTTCCAATAATTTTCTAACAGAACATATAAAATACCACTAGTTCAGTGTTATTCTAACCTTTTGACCATTGACCCATTGTAAAAAATACATTTTACATTTATATTATAGACCCAAAACAAAAAAGTACTCTTCTTATGCATAATATTCATTGATATTTTGTATCCTATTCTATTCTATTTCACTTTTTAAACTTCTGGTCACAAGTCACTAAATTGATTTCTTCACCTACTAATCAGTGGTAAATTGACTGTTTGAAATTCACTGCATAGATTTTTATATATGTGGCCCCATGCCATGGCTCAGCATACTACTGGTATCTATTTTAAAACAAAATTAACAGTACCCTATTATTTTTCCAATTACCCTACTGTCTTGTGACAAATTCACCTGAAAATGGACATATGATTTTAAAAGATTCAAGAGAGGAAGTTGGTGCTAGGCTAGTGGCAGTGAAAATGGAAAGGAACAATCCAAAGGAAGAGTTTTGGAGGCAGATTTTCAAGATTTGGCAACTGACAGGACAGGAGGGTCTAATGTCCCTCCCCAGGTGATACAATCGATAATGTCCTAAGTGTTCACACTGAGCAGAGAGGTGAAACACAAGGTATGGAGCCATGGGGCAATAGCCAGCTGCAATAGCCCATCAAGTTTTTTTTATAGCCATGAAAAAAATTTATTTCCTGGTTCTGTTCATTGAATAGGCCTAGAAATAATGACATCCCAGGATCAAAGAGCTCACATGTGGGGCAGCCGGATGGCTCAGTTGGTTAGAGGCCGGATGGCTAGTGTTGCCAGTTCGATTCCCATGTGGGCTAGTGGGCTGCACCCTGCACAACTAGACTGAAGACAACTAGATTGACGACAACAAGCTGCCGAGGGGCGGCCGGATGGTTCAGTTGGTCGGAGCGCTCTCAACCACAAGGTTGCCTGTTCAATTCCCGCATGGCATGGTGGACTGTGCCCCCTGCAACTAAAGATTGAAAACGGCGACTGGACTTGGAGATGAGCTGCGCCCTCCACAACTAGATTGAAGGACAACGAATTGGAGCTCATGGGCCCTGGAGAAACACACTGTTCCCCAAGATTCCCCAATAGAAATTTTTTTTAAGTTAATTATTTATTTAAAAAAAAAAAAAAGAGCTCCCTTAGCACCAAGATTGTGAGTTTTAAAAACTATTCCTAAATCATTTATGAGGCCCGGGGATCCCAGAATAGAATGTGATAAAATAATATAATTGTATTACAAATGTGTGAAACAACCTCACTGAAGAAGATTGGAAGAAAAGGTGTTGATCTAAGTAACTTTGGAAATGAGTGGAGTCTGTAAGACTAAAGGCAAAAGAACTGTACAAAAGCACTATAGTCAATAAAGTTGTTTCCCATGAGGGTACATGTTAACAACTCTGAAACCACTATACATGTATACTGGAATTGAACAATTAAGTAAATGGACGGCAGATGGTGGGAGCCAGGTTTCTTTCTTACTATTGGAGTTGGAAGTTACAGACAAGCAAGAGGAGAAAGCAGAAATGATCCATGTGAGAGTTGGAAACATCGGTATGAACCCATGTTTAGCCTAATATAGATACAATGTTACATATAGAAATACTGTGTGTACATGTACAGATTATTACATACACATATATTGCCTTTGTCAGCTGACGGTGCCTAGAAGCAGTGACACCCCAGGAGCAACAAGTACACCTAGTTTGTGTTGCTAATAACATTCTCCAATAAAAGGAACCAGGACTCCTTGGAGAAATGGATTATTATAGGACTAGGGCAAGAAATATAGCATCTTTTAGTGCTACACAGTAATGAAGTGCTCAAAACCTCACAATGATGGGGACACAGGAGGGAAACAGGAGACAACTGAAAGAGCCCAATGGCCAAAGCTGGAGCAATCTGAGCAACAAATAAGTCAAGTAGTTGGATTAAAACCTAGGATATAAAATAAATATTTATCAGGACATACTGATATAAATAAATAATTGAATAAATAAATGGAGGTGAAAGACAAAGCCCCCATGCATAAGAATTCCAAATAATTTATGTGGATACTCCCCACTTAAGGAGATGGAGCATAATGGACCACTTCTTAGGGTTGTGCACAATAACTTCCTTCCAAAGACTGCACTATGAAAAGGGAAGCAAAGAGTGAGTTTACAGTGGAAACACCTGACAAACATCACCTCAGCCAGATGACCAAGTTAACACCGTCAGTGATAAGGCATGTCGATAGCAGGTACTCTTGCTATGATGTGATGAGAACTGTATTTTACCTCTGTGGTCTTCCTCCTCAAACGCCATCACCCCGTCAGTCGTGAGAAAAAAAATCAGACACATCCCAGTTGGTGGACAGTCTATAAAATACCCGACCAGAACTCCTTGAAACTCAAGGTCATCACAAACAAGGAAGGTCTGAGAAACTGTCATAGACAAGAGAAGCCTGAAGAGTAAATGTAAAAAAAAACCTGATGACTAAATGTAATGTGGTGTGATGGATGGATTCCTGGAACACAAAAAGACATTAGGTAAAAACCAGACATCCGAATAAAATATGGACTTCAGTTAATAATCCTGTAGCAATATTGCTTCATTAATTGTGACAAATGTACCATACTAATATAAGACGCTAATAATAGGGGAAATTGTGTGTGGGTTATATGAGATTTCTCTGTACAAGCTTCACAATTTTTCTGTAAATCTAAAACTATTCTACAACAAAAGTTTATTTAAAAACAAATATTTCCTACTTAAAAAGAAATAAATCAGGGCTCCTTGGAGAAGTGGGTAATTCCTGGTCTGGGGCATAAAATGTGCAAGATAAGCCTGAGACATTTTGTTATTCCAGAAAGCAAGGAAGTTCTCAAAAAATTAGTGGGATTGTGTCCAAAGGACACAGGAGCTAACATGAAGAGGCTGCTCCTATTGGTCAAAAACAACAAGATAAGCATTTAAAAGAACAATTACTGCAATTGATGAAAGCACACTGATCATATATATATATATTTTATTATTGGGGAAAGGGAACAGGACTTTATTGGGGAATAGTGTGTACTTCCAGGACTTTTTTCCAAGTCAAGTTGTTGTCCTTTCAGTCTTAGTTGTGGAGGGCACAGCTCAGCTCCAGGTCCAGTTGCTGTTGCTAGTTGCAGGGGGCGCAGCCCACCATCCCTTGCAGGAGTCAAAGAGTCTAACCAGCAACCTTGTGGTTGAGAGCTCACTGGCCTATGTGGGAATCAAACCGTCAGCCTTGGTGTTAGGAGCACGGAGCTCCAACCGCCTGAGCCACTCGGCCGGCCTGATAATATTTTTAAAATCATGATTTCATAATGAGGTTTTAAAGAGGAAGAACGAAAAACATTCATCATTATATTCTGGAAACAGACAACTTAAAGGGAAAGAATTAAGCTTTATCCTGTGTTTTTCATATGAATTATGTTTCAGACAACCAAATTGCACTTTTTTACAAAATAATTTCAGCTAATGTAAGAAAAAGTACAGAATTAGAAAATCACTTTGCAATTCTTACTGTCAAATCATTGATTCAGGCCGAGATCGTCAAAGGATGATACCATTACAAGAAAGCTCAATAGAGCATTGTAAAATAGAGGGCTCAAACTGTCACAACCTGAACCACATTCTTAATTTGTTTATTTTTATTTTAATTATTCAACAAAACAATGGCATGAGGATAAAAGGGAAAAGGAATTGCTTTAGATTAAGAGATGAGACATCACCAAAATAATGTGTTCCCTTTATTTGAATCCCAATTAAAACAAATGAATTATAAAAATAATCCTTTTGGATAATCAGAAAAATCTGAATATGGACCAAGGAATTGTTTATTTATTTGGTATGATAATGACATTGAGGTTATGTAAGAAAATGTCCATAATTGTTAGAGATGGATACTGAAGTATGCAGAGGTGAAATGATATGAAGTCTGCTTTAAAATAATAAATCAAAGTAAAAGAAAGGGATAGTTGAAGAGAGTGTTGCAAAATCTTGATAATTGATGTACAAGTATCTAGGTGATGGGTGTATAGGGGTTAATTATACTATTCTCTCTACTTTTGAATATGTTTGAAAATATTCACAAAAGTTTTTGAAAAGCAAGTTGCAGAAGACATACAGCATATTCCATTTTTGTATAATTCAAAGCTAGTGTGCTGGGCTCTATGCTGCACTGCCCAGGTCCCCAGCTGAGGGCTTGTTGCCCCAGCTGCTGGGAGTTGGCAGATGCCCCAGCTGTCAGTCCCTGCAGAGACCACCTCAGCTGCAGAAAGCTTCCTCACCCCAGGTGGCCCAGGTCCTAACATGGCCAGGTCCGATGACTGATTGGTGTGGTAGTATGAAGCCTAGGACATCTTGGCCCAACTTGGGACAACTTTGAAGGGCCACTGTTGCTCCAGAGCACCCTGTAGGGTCTGCTAAGGCAGTTGTTGGGCCTGCATCACAATTTGACTCATTCCTCTACCTGATCCTGCTTCCTTGCCCTCTCTTCCCCAGATGTTGATCCCCAGCACAAGCCTTAATAAGCATTGTGTGTGCTAAACTACATCTCAGAGTCTGCTTCCCTGGGAACCCTATTTGTGACAGTTTAATGTGTAGAATTGGGTCTCCCACCTAAAGTGTATATGTTGAAGTCCTAACTGCCCGTACCTCAGAACGCAATCTTTTTAGAGACAAAGTCTCTAAGGAGGTAATCAAGTTAAAGTGAGGCCATTAGGGTAGGCCCCTAATCCAATATAATTGGTGTCCTTATACAAACCGGGAAATTTGGACACAGAAACAGCCACGCTTAGGAGGAAGATAAACACAGGGAAAAGATGGCCATCTACAAGCCTAGAAGAAAGGCCTGGAACAGCTCCTTCCTTCATGACCCTCAGAAGGAACCAACCCTGCCCACACCTCAATCTCCGACTTCTGACCTCCAGAACTGTGAGACAATACGTTTCCATTGTTTAAGGCACCCAGTTTGTGGTACTTTGTTAGGATAGTCCTAGCAAACTAATACAGACAGCAAGCAGAACCAAACACTTTTGTCCAGGGATGCGTATATATGTAGCAAAGCCATCAAGAAAAACAAGAGAATGAGAGGCTCATTCTTCCTCATTCTTCCGTGGGGGAGTCAGGGGTGCCATCCAGGGGACCCCCGGGAGCTTCATCAGTTCGTGGTGGTGTGCTTCTTGAGATGTTGGTGGGTTCATGGACACTGGTTTTATTAGGCTTTAAAATGTATTTTTCTGTTTATATAAAATATTTCATAACTTTGAAAAAGTCAGGTGAAAAAATCTGTCTGAATTGTGGGAATGTGTGCAAAGTTCTCTTGCAGAGAGTTTGGCATTAGAAGAGAAGGAAATAGGGCCGGCCCGGTGGCTCAGGTGGATAAAGCCCCATGCTCTTAACTCCGAAGGCTGCAACAACAACAACAACAACAAAGAAGAGAAGGAAATACAAACACAGAAATCTATTTCCCTTTATAGGGATCGAAGGAGACTTTGTTTGGTAATATTCACTTCTGGTCCTTCTGGGCCTCTTTTATAGCCAGTGGAATGTGACGGGGTGGGAGGGAAATCCCTACTTTCATTTTGAATGCCCCAGGAAACATGTTGCTCATATGACCTCAATGATGAATCAGCTGGAACGATTCATTCATGTAGTTTTGAAAATGGATTCAGCAGATTTCTTTACTTCCAACATTGACTGCAGTAGAAAATAATGTGCTTGACCTCATTCTACATCTTACTGGAAAATAAAATTAATGTTTACCTCAGAACAGTAATTTGAGACTTAATGTTTCAGAGGAGGTTTTTGAGGAGAGGCACTTAAGAAATCCAACCTGTTTGGGCTGCAACTGAGATTGACTGTTTTCTTGTTTAGCTAAACAGGAACTCTATTTTGTCCTTCCTTTAGTACCAGCCTGGTGCCTGGTATGCTCCCAGAGGCCAGTAGTCCTGGCCTTCTCGCCTTCTGGGGGATGTTTACTAGAGTTCCTGAAGCCACAGCCAGGTGGGTCATTGCCCCTGCCCTCGTATGGTGTTCCCCCACTGCAGGGTATGCCTTCCCTGCCACTCAGGTAATGAGCTCTTCTTCCACAACTAATTTCCCATACACAGGAGAATTGCTTAGGGCTGAGCAGCTTCAAAAAGGCAATTAGCATAAAGTGGGAAAGCAGTTCAGTCTCAGAACCTGGCAACTAAAGGAACGGTAACTCAAATTACACATCTAAATGTTGGCAGTACGGAAACAATGAAAGGAACAATTGCTTAGTGGACATTGAAAACTATTTTTCTAACGCAGCAATCCTGTCTCTTTTTCTAACCCAAAGTAAAGGACACAGTTGACGTTCTTCTCAGAAAACAGGTGGGATTGAGGAGATTTATTTATGACTTACGGGCAGCACAAAGAGAAGCTTTTATTGTTGATAGCTGGGCTGGGTGGATGCCAGGAGACACATCCCAGAGGAGCTGTGCTGCCAACCATTGACACACAAAGAGAGCTGACCTAGTCCTTTTTCATGCTGACTGCTTGTTCAGAAATTATATCAGAGAACAGTATTGAAAGACTCAGTGTGGTTTAGAACAATTACAGAGACTTTAGAGAAATCCTAATGCTAAGGAACCATTTCAAGGGAAATAGAGAAGCAGTATATTCATTAGCTTTGTGTGGAACTACTGTTCAGCTCATGTAGGGAAACTGCCCTGAGATCAGACATTTGGTGTCATCATCCTTCCTGTTTCTTTGAAACTACAAATTTAAATTCAAGCTTTCAGCGAATACCTTCTAGAAACCTCCAGGGGGAAAAATGTAAGGAGCACGTTGTAACCAATATTTTTAGGGTTGGGACTGTTTTTCAAATCCTGAACTGGAAGTGCCTGCTGGGAGGGCTTGGGAAGAAGGGAGAGAGAGGAGGAGGGGAGAAAGAAAGATTGATGGGATATAGTAAATCTAAAGTGCAGAATAATGCCTAGGTTTTTTTAGCCTCAACAGAATCATAAAATGTGAGGGCCGGAAAGAGATTTAGAGATGACTTCCCTGTCCCTCACGGGTCATCTTACTGATGAAGAAACTTGGATCAGAAAAGTGGAGTGACCTGTATGAAGAGGCAGAGCCAGGAGGTGGCGGAACCAGGCTGGAAGCCAGGTGTGCTCACTCTTTTCACAACACCCCTGGCTTCCCTCCACGTCTGCATCTGATTCCCACCCGCCCGACAGCTACGGCCCCTCATCCACCACTCTGAAGACGTTTTGGACAAAGGGAACCATCCGCAGATGGGATTGTGCTTCAGTGCATTTGCCCCCATGTGTTGTATCTTCCTAAACATCCTAAAATAAGTAAATCAATTCTGTTTTTCAAGCAGCTTTTAGTTTTTAATCTTTCATTTGGAAAATACGACATTTAAATGTAAAAGAAGAGGAATAACCTCAAAGAATTTCTTTACAAAGCAATTCACGTTCTATGATCTTTTATGATGGTATGAATCCCGCACAGCTCCCACGACTATCTATGTAGTATCAGCTGCAGTCTCATTTTCCTCCCCAACGGCAGTAATGTGTTTTCCCATAGTCACATGAGTCCCAAGGATTTTACCAGCATGCTTCCGGGGACCACATGGGGCTCAAGTCTTTGGCTCTTCCAGATAAGCTGGTTGAAGCCAGTCCGTTTGCAGAGTATTGAGGGGAGAGGCGTGCATGATACTTGGTAGAATATAAAATATAATAATAGTGTGTGCCTAGAGCTTGGCCTCCGGTCTTTAATTTCCTTAGCACCTTTATTATTGTTTTGCACTCTACTAGACATACTGTCTCCTCAACTACCAACAGGTAAATACAGTAATTTGTGTTTGTTTCTTTGAGGTATGTACAATCCAATGCAGAAAACGACATAAATGGGGGTTAATATGAATTCTTAGCAGATGACTGGTACTTGGCACCCAGAATACTCCAGGCATCTAATTGAGTTCTATTTTGCCATCTAATGCTCTGTCCCTGTTTTCTTATGAAGTAACGGAGATAACCCTCTTGATTCCCTCACCTGGGTGCCAGGACCCAGGTGAGGGAAGACATGAGGGCCATGATGAGATGCTCCTCAAAACTGGGGAAGTAGAATCATCCTGATAAACATTTAAAAATAATTATTATCTGTACAAGTGCACCTTTGTGCCTCCACACAAGAGTTTCTAATTCTCTTAGGTCCCTAAAAGAGATGTACGTGCAACCTACTGTTGGTGCAAAAGTAATTGCAGTTTAAAAGGTTAAAAATAATTGCAAAACCCGCAATTACTTTTGCACCAACCTAATAAATCAGCAAAAATAAATTTTAGGCATCTCCTCAGTGGTCAGTGATGATATGCTGTGCAATGTGAGGGCAATGGTAATAGCTACTGTTTACTGAGTTCTTACAGTGTGCCAGGTGGGCACTGTGCACGTGTTGCCTCATGTAGCCGTACGGACACCCCTGTGAAATAGGGACTTTTATTATCTCTCTCTCTTTTATTTTTTAATTGGGGAATATTGGGGAACAGTGTGTTTCTCGAGGGCCCATCAGCTCCAAGTAGTTGTCCTTCAATCTAGTTGTGGAGGGCGCATCTTAGCTCCAAGTCCAGTCACCATTTTCAATCTTAGTTGCACGGGGTGCAGCCCACCATCCCATGCGGAAATTGAACTGGCAGCCTTGTGGTTAAGAGCTCATGCTCTATCCTACTGAGCCATCCGGCTGCCCCTCCGGCAGCTCAGCAGCAGCTCGTTGTCTTCAATCTAGTTGTGGAGGGCGCAGCTCACTGGCCCATGTGGGAATTGAACCCGCAATGCTGTTGTTCAGAGCTCATGCTTTAACCAACTGAGCCATGCGGCTGCTCCTATTATCTCATTTTAAACAGTAGGAACTAAGGCATAGAGAAGTTAAGCTATTTGTCCAATGTCACATAGCTTGAAAGTTGGAGAGCCAAGAGTGGAGCATAGTTTAATTACAGAACTTACGATCTTAAAGAAGTATAAATCATGGTTCCTACCCTCAATAAATTTATAACCTAGTTGGGGAAACATGACTAACACACATTAAAACAACAATAAACTATGTTAGATGAGCATATATAATTACGTGCTAAATTAGATGCTATCAACTATGAATGGTCCAGGAGTTCAGAGGGCACAGGGAGGCATGGGCCAGGCAGGCAAGAGTCCATGAACCTGGGCTTTGAATGGCCAGTGAGATGTGCATAGGGGAAGGACTGCCCCGGGCAAAGGGGTACAAAAGTGCTAGAAGCAGGAGTGAGCAAGACCTGTGCAGGAGGATGGAGTAGCCAGCCTGACCACAGCTGGGTGGAGCTGATGAGAAGGGCTGGACCAGCTCTGAAGGCCTTTAAAACAAAGCAGAGCTTAGGCTTTGTGCATTAGCAAGGAGTCATTAAAAGCCCTGGTTCAATAAAGTAATATTATTAGCAAAGGGAAGTGGTTGGAAGGACACAGAGGATCCATCTTATTAAAATTTCAGATGACATAAATAAAGCTTGGAAAACATATACTATGAAATTACTCTAAATTGTTACCAATTCTTATTTCCAGGTTTGCTGTTTATTCTGTTTGATCTTCATTATTTATTTTTACATACATTTCATATTAGCAAGTTCTACCAATTCTGTCTTCTTAGTACTTTTCAAATTCATCTATTTGTCTATTCTTCCCTTGACATTACAGTACTTTAGTTTGGCCACCATCCTAAGGGTGAGGGAAGGTGTCAGAGAAGACTTCCAGGAAGAGATGACATTTTTCCAGAGTCCTGAATACTTAGGAAGAGTAAGCCAAGTAGGGAGGGAGGAGGTGGGAAAAAGAGGAGGGGGAAGGATTGCTTAATGGGAAGAAGAAAGCAAAAAACAAACAAAATAACATACAGAATTGGATGCTAGACCTGGTGCTGCAATAAGAAAACTTAAATGCGGCATTCACTTAGGGAAAGGGGTCACTGGTGGGTGGTAAGGGCCCAAAGATTCCAGATTGGGAGGCTGATGACGCTTGTTATGTGATATCAAAACTTTTGGTCAAAATGTCACCTCTTTTACTCTGGAAGGCAGACCACTTCTAGTGTGGTGCAGAGGAAACACGCTTGAAAAGATGACATATGAGCTAGGCCTTGAACACACAAATTGGACGTCTCAGTGGAAAGAACAATCTTGGCAAAGACACAGAGTCTGGTGGCCTGACGGACAAGGATCCTAAATGTGAGACTAAGCTCTGGAAAGATTAATCTATTGTTGGGGGTACAGAGTGCTGGGAAATTGAGCTAAGTAGGGATCTAAATTTAAGGAGACTGCCTATAATTTTAAAGAAATGTCGAAGAATGAAGAAATAATTTTTTTGAATTATTCTTCAGAAACAAGTGGGGAGTTAGTGCTAGATTTTTTTTATCTGCTTTATCAGAATATAATTTATATGCCATACAACTCACCTTTTGAAAGTGTATGATTTGATGTTTTTTAGTATATTCATAGACTCATGCAAACCATCATCGCAATTAATTTTAGAACATTTTCATCACCCCAAAGAGAAACCCTGACCCATTTCCACCCCACCCCCATCCCCAGCTCCTGGTAATTTACTGGTCTACTTCTATCACTATGGAATTGCCTATTCTGGGCATTTCATATAAATGGAATCATACGTGTCCTTTGTGGCTGACTTCTTTCATAAATGCTAGATTTTGGAACTATGATTTGATTAAATAGCCAATGGTTAAACTACACATTTTCAAATGTATTAGGAAGGAATAATAGTAAATATTCGGGGAGGAAAAAAAGTCAGTGGGACAGGATGCTAGAGTAAAAATAAAGAGCCTGGGCTGAGAATCAGGAGGTTTGAGTTCTAGTCTTGATTCTGCTTTTCACCAGGTACGTGATCTTGGGCAAGCCAGCAACCTCTCTGGGTCCCAGGTTACCATCTGTAAAATAAAAGGAATGGGTTTAGAAGAGTGATTCTCAGCCTTTAATGCACAGCAGAATTGCCTTTGAAGCTTTTTGAGAAATATACAACCTGGGACCTCATCTGAGATGTTTCAAAAGCTCCTAAGGTGAATTTTTTTTGCTTACCAAAGGTTAGGAATTTCAGGGCTTATGTGTTCTTTAGGTTTCCTTCTAGATCTAACATCCTATCAGGTGAATTTATTTACCAATGCATTTTGCCTAGAGCCACACCTGTGGCTTTTGGTCAAGTCCCTCTGTCTGTGGCTAGTAATTATGTCAAATGGGAGGACCTTACAATAATGTGATGGATGCAGCAGTTGCTGGTGGCAGTGGTCCTGGGGGCCTGCCTTGAACTCACTGTGAATCATAGTAACTAAAGAAGAGCAATTTGCCTTCCCTAATGCCTCCCACTTTACAGAGAAGAAAAATAACTGAAAATAAGGAGCAAGCTTTGTGAGTAAATAGTATATGTGTGGCTTATTGCTAAGCACTGAAATCTGTGTGTGTGTGTGTGTGTGTGTGTGTGTGTGTGTGTGTGTGTGTGTGTGTGTGTGTGACAGAGAGAGAGAGGAAGAGAATGCTTGACATTTTTTTAAGCCCATTTCCTCATGGACAGCTGGTCAAATTCCTAACTTGTGAGGTTGCTTGGATAGAAGTAGCTGAGTTTTGCAACAGAATAACGCTTTGAACAAGATAAATGAAATACAGGAATACTCTACCCACTCTTTACCGGGAAGTCTTAAGTTTCTTAAATTCTGTTTACATGAAAAATGTAAGCATTTGATCCTTCTCCTTGAGTGCTAGCAATTAATTGTTCCCATTCCTTTTTCTCTCTCTTCAGCTGTCAAACCCCTTCTTAAAACAGGAGAGGGGGAAGCTAAAATTACAAGCCTCCTCTCCATTTAAGAAAAAATAGAGAAAGAAACCTCACAAATGTAAATGAATTAACACTTACTATTACCTAATATATAGTGTCCAAATTAGCAGGGAGAGCTGCTTGCTTCCTTTAGTGACAAAATTAAACTTCAGTGCATGTTTTTGTGACCACCTTATTATATCCCTCCTCAAAGCCTTTCATTAGCCTTTTTTCAGCAGGTGTAAAATAATTTTATTCTATAAACCTTAAAACACTTTTCCTCTTGAGTTTATTTTAATGATTTTCATGTCTCATTTCCCTCCATCCCACTCATCTCCATGCACAATTTTCTACCCCAAATATATTATATTTGGTTGATTGTAAGATAAATACTTCACATTTTAACATCTCTGAAATCAGGAAGCATCTTATAACCAGTGGTATCTAACAGTCAATGGAACAGTAAATTCTTTCTGAGTGATCAGTTTAGCTCTTACCAGTTACTGAGTGGTGTCCTTCCTGCGACCATTTGGCTCCAATTCATAAATCATCTAAGAAGCCTTGCCTTATTTTTGTGAAACCATTTGATAGTAATATAATTCCAATATTTCTAGCACTGTAATATGTATATTCATAAGTAGTGGCATATAAATCTACTTTATCATTTTAATGACTACATAATATTCCATTATTTGAATGTATCATAATTTTATTAGCCAGTCCCTATTAATGTTATAAATAATGCTCAGATAAACATACTTTGTATATTTATTTAATTATTTCCCTTCAATACATTTTTTTAAAAAGATTTTATTGGGGAAGGGGAACAGGACTTTATTGGGGAACAATGTGTACTGCCAGACCTTTTTTCCAAGTCAAGTTGTTGTCCTTTCAGTCTTAGTTGTGGAGGGCGCAGCTCAGCTCCAGGTCCAGTTGCTGTTTCTAGTTGCAGGGGGCACAGCCCACCATCCGTTGGGGGAGTCGAGGAATCGAACTGGCAACCTTGTGGTTGAGAGGATGTGCTCCAACCAACTGAGCCATCCAGGAGCTCAGCGGCAGCTCAGCTCAAGGTGCCGTGTTCAATCTTAGTTGCAGGGGGTGGAGCCCACCATCCCTTGCAGGACTTGAGGATTTGAACTGGCAACCTTGTGGTTGAGAGCCCACTGGCCCATGTGGGAATCGAACCTGCAGCCTTCGGAGTTAGGAGCATGGAGCTCTAACCGCCTGAGCCACCAGGCCAGCCCAATACATTTTTTATAAGTAGAAAATGATTACTAGTATTATTGGTACAGCACAGCAAGCTTTCCTGTTCCTATGTTTTCATGTATTAACTAGATTATAAGCCTTTATTCCTGGTCTTTTTCTTTCTTTTATTTGTTTTTCTTGTTGTGGTAACATATATAACATAAAGTTTACCATTTTTAGCCATCTTTAAGTGTATAGTTCAGTGGCATTAACTATATTCACATTGCTGGCAACCGTCACCACCATCCTTCTGCGGAAGGAAGATCTTTTTTAAGGCTGTAAGTACATATTGTCAAGTTACCCCTATAGAAATAAATAATTGCTATTCCTCACAACTTGTTTATCTATTAAACTCACATGTGCCAAGATATCCCTAAATATCATATCAGTTAAGATGGTTTTGTTGCAAATGAAAACCCAACACAAACTGACATATACAGAGGGTACCAAAAATATGTGTACACATTTTAAGAAAGGAAAAACTATTAAAATTGTAATACTCAATATATACCGATAACAAAAGATGAATACAAGTCACGTTTGACTTCTGCAATTACAAGAGGTGCTCAGAGTCGCTGATGGTAACCACTTTGAGCACCTCTTGTAATTGCAGAAGTCAAACGTGACTTGTATTCATCTTTTGTTATCGGTATATATTGAGTATTATAATTTTAATACAATTTCAATTTTCCTTGCTTAAAATGTGTATACATTTTTTTGGCACCATATATATACATATATATGTGTGTGTGTGTGTGTGTGTGTGTATTTTCCCCCCCCCGAATTCATGGCTGAATTCAGCTTTGTTTCCATCACCAAGACTCTGTTTCTCTCTCGCTTGTGTGCTTTCCACGTATTGCTTTCATTTTTAAACAGTCTTGTCCCTTGTATCAAAATGACTACAGCAGCCCTGCCCCCTATTGACTCCACGTCCAGCAGAGAGAGAGAGAGAAAAAAAAAACCCCTTATCCAATACCTTTGCAGTCCTGAGATTTACTCTGGGAAGGCTTAGAGCACATTTTCACACAAGCCAATCCGTGAGACCACAGGAATGCCACCATAACTGGATGATTTAGGCCTGGGTCTAATTCTCCACCGTGGGGCTAGGGGTGGAGGAGCCTCATGCAGACCACAAAGACCAAGAGCAGAGAATTCACAAACACGTTCAGGCTTGTTGCCTGAAGAACAGCAAGGGACACTGGGGTGATAAAAACAAGGTCCATTGCCATTCAGGACTAGAGGTGAGGATATCGTATAAGAAACCATATCATATATCATATAAAAATGCAGTTAAAGAGGAAAGGGAGTGAATTTCTGTTCAATATATCATTTTAAAAAATCATATGTAGTACCATGTACTGTGCTAGTTACTATAACTAGCTATAATGCTGCTATAATGCTATAATGATGCTATAAATATGTAAAAGCAAAACAAAGAAAACCAGACTTGGCCTTCAGGAAACTTATACTCTGCTGAGGGAAAGACATACAAGCAGATCTAATAGGTTGAGCGTCAAGAGAGGTAGAGGTGCTGCTGATGCCCGGACAAGGGCACCCACAGCCCAGCCTGAGAACTCAGGAAAGGCCTCCCAGATAGAATAGGTGACACCTGGGATGAATCTTGCTGTGGGACATAAAGAAAGAGACTTTAGGAAAAAAAGAACTGCATGATGTGGTTGGAGGGGAATTATAAATAGTTCAGTATCCAAAAACTAGCAACTGTTGAATGCTACTGTATGCTAGACACTTCTCAGCCTTTTTTCTATAATATTTCATATAATTAATATGTTCAGAAAATAGTGAATAGCCTAGCATTCTTGAAGGAAGTTTCATGAAAAGGAAAACAAAACAAAATAAAAACATGCAAATAAACAAACCTAAAAAGACCTGGCTGAAAAAAGCAGCTTGGGATCAGGTTAAATACCTATATTATACCTAATCCAGTAGGTATTGGGAGCTAATGAAAGAAGTTTTGGGGCAAGGGTTTGATATAATTTAGGCTGTACTTTATAAAGATTTCCCAGATTTGATACCTGCAAAATGGTATGGAGTGGAGAGCATTGTATATGAGAGACCATTGAAGAAATTGCTAAGATATGCCAGTCAGAGGTCAAAACAATCCCCTCTGCCCTCCTGACTCTCATATATTGCTGATCTTAAGGTAAACTCTCTCCACAGTGCCCTCGGGAATCTTTGTTTCACTGTACCGTCCCTATATTCTTAATCTCTTTACAGAATGCACCCTCCTACTTGCCTAACCAGAACTTGGTTTTACAGGAATCCACTTCCACTTCGCCTCCTTGAACAGACGTTGTTGGTCATCCCATTGGACCCAGACCTTGCCCATTTGCAAACCATTTCTAGCCACCTCCCTGCCAATTCCCTCCTGCTGTGAGGACCATGCAATCCAGCCCTCCCCCCATCTTCCAGGCTTCAATGAACTCTCCTTTCATTCACTTTCAGCACATTACTTTCCTGAAAGTTCTTTGGTAATTGTCACTTAGATGCTAAATCCAATGGGTTTCATATTTTAACTTGGGGTATTTGATTCTGTTAACCCCTTGTTTCTTGAGATTCACCAGAAATTATTTTTTTCTGTTTCTTCTCATATTCTTCTCAGCCTCTTTTGCAAGTTCTTCCCCACTTTTAAAATGTAAGTGTGACTTGGGCTTCTTCCTTAGACGTCTTCCTTTCTCTCACCCTTGATGTTCTACCAATGGTTTGAATCACAACCTAAGTGTTGGTGAGCTGACAATTCACAGATCCACTCTACCAGCCCAGGCTCTCTCCTGAGCTTTAAATCTTCTAGTCCAACTGCCTACTGGACAAGACTAACTCAGCGTTTCACTGAAACTCCAATTTTACATGCCGGAAAGAGTAGACACTTTCCCATGTACTCAGACATCCAAGCAAAAGCCTGGAAATCACTCCAACTCTTCAATTTCAATGACCACTTTTAACCAGTCACTGAGTGCTGTTAATTCTGCCTTTTTACTATCACGCTCTCTCCTCCTCTCCATTTAACTTATTTAATTTAGGTACTCATTCTCCTTTGCCTACAATGTTAGCTTTTTATTTTGAAAATGTTCACATATACATAGCGTACAATGAACCCCTACATATCCATCATCTGGATTGAATAATTATTAACTTTTTTGCTATATTTACTTCATCTATTATTTCCACAGTATTTTAGAGCAAATCCAGACATCATGACATCTAACCCATAAATGCTTCAATACACTGTTTTATTCTATTACCACAGTAACATTAATTGCTGTTAACATCTAACAAAATTAACAAGAGTTCCTTAATATTATCTACTACTCTGTTTGTCTTTCAAATTTTCTCTTTACAGTTGGTCTGTTTGAAGCAGGAACAAGGTCCACACATTGGGTGTAGGTGAAGCCCCTTGGAAACTGAAATAGTCCCCTCCCTTTGATCCTTCCCATGGACTTGTTGAAGAGACTAAGCGAGGGGTACCTAACCTTTTGCAGTTGGCTCCTGAAGTCTCTTTGCCTTGGGCCTTGCTGCTTCCCACCCCCGCCCCAGTTCATCTTCCACAGTCATCAGAGCCAAATTTCTAAAGTGCAATTCGGATCATGTTACTTTCCTGCTTGAAACTCTTCAATGGTTCCCAGGCGCTGACACGATAAAATCCAAATTTCTTCCTTTGTCTTATAATGTTTTCTCTGATCTCTACCTAAATTTGAGTTCTCTATCTCATCTTTGGTTGACACTTCCTCACACTATGCAGACCAAAAACTTCTTTTTTCCCCAAACACTTGGCTCACTCCCTGCCGGAAAATCATGTACTTGCCTCACCTCTTCCTGGAGAATAACCTACATTTCCCAGAGCTCAGCTCAAGTGTCACCTCTGCTATGATGTTTCTCAGATTCCTTAAATCCCAACCAAGGAAAGTTGACCATCTCTTCCTTCCATTCCGGCCCCCACAGGGCACCACTGCACATAAATGTTTGCACTGCTGGCTCCTTCTGAGGCTTATTGAGTGTGTCCTACTCAATGTGGTACTCTTATCAGCCCTCAGGGCATAGCAAAACAGTGGCTTTTAACAAATGCTTATGAGTAGGTGAGGAATGATAAATGAATGGGTTTACATTACAACCTGTGAAACACTAGAGTTGTTCCAAGAAGAAATTCCTAACAGTCTCTCCTGCTCACAGCTCTTGACGCTGTGGGTACAGACAGATTTAGGTCAAGGCCAGGGCCATGCCTGTTTGAGAGCAGGGCCCCAGACCTCCAGCCGGTTGAGAGTAATGTACATTGACTAACTCAGGTTCTAGTACAAGACCATTGGATTCTCAGTAAAGGGAAGCATTTCTGAAAACATAACCCTTGGGTGAGGAGAATTCCTTCCTCAAATGAAGTTGCTTTCCTGGCCAATGTAATATATTATCAAGCATAGGATAAACTGGGGAAAGGCAGGTTAGTGACAAAGCTGGTTACCTAGGCTATTATTCAGTGCCAGGTGTTTAAAGTCTGTGAACGAGTTTTATGACATTGCATGTCACTTCCCTCTTTTCGCCTGTGTTTTTTTTCATCTTTCAACCAAAGATATTGGACTAGATGATCTCTAAGATCATTTCCAGCTGTGTCATTTTATTATCTAATTCTTTTATAATACTAGTATAACATGTTTTTGATATGGTATAGGTTCCAGAATTATTAGTGGTATTTTGCAGATATGGAAGCTGAGGGCAGCAGGGTAAAGGATTTGCTTCAGACGCATGGAGGCAGCTCCAGGGCCTGAATCCTTCCCAGGCTCGGTTTCATTAGCCGTCAGTATTTCTTGGCTCCGGGTGGAACTGCAGTATCTTTCCCTTTTCCAAAGCTGGTCTTCTTTGCCCCCCAGGCCTGCAGGAAACAAAAGGTCAGAGTATTAACATGAAAAATATTAGAGCACAATTATTCCACTCCCACAGTCTCACAGTATTAAAAGTAACACAAGTCGATGGCGTGGAGACTGCCAGAGGGCATGAAGACCAAGGCTAGAGGAGGAGAAGGGTAACAGATTTGAACTTCTGAGGATGCATTTCCGTGTCTGTGGACTAGGATGGGGGATGCGGGCAGTGATCCCAAGAGCATAATGACACAGTCAGCCTCATCTCTTCTCTCTGTTCTCGGCAACAGCCAGGCTAGCTAGAAAGAGCAATCTGTCAAGTCCAATTAGAGTAGAAGAAAGTGAACAATGGGTGCCCCGCTCTGAAACGACAGCCCAGGGTATGGGGTGGAGGCGCTTGGGAGGGCTGTGTGCTTTGTGTGCCTGGAATTGGTTCCTTCAGATGGCTCCTTTCTGAGCTCAAATTGCAAAACAACTTAAACTGGATTCTTATTTACTTCACCAGAAATCTTCAGGTCCCTTTGCTTTTTAATACATGTACGTCCCACAAAAGCAGAGGAGAAGCTGGCTCTGTTTCAAAGGTGAGGCTATAATTGAAAATAGTTACATTGTGCAGCCTGGACATGGTGCTGTGTGCATGCAACTGATATTTATTCATTTGTTCATGTTTTTCTTTTGTGTTTAATTATATTGGTGATATTAATGTTTCTCCTATTATTTTTGTAATCCTTTTTATTATAGGCTTATAATTGGATTCTCAAAATTTCAGAACAACCTAAAATTTCAGTAGGTCCACAAATAAGCACATTTTAAGATGCGAAAAAAAATTAAATTTTTGGATTATACTTTCAATGGCCTATCTGATTTGGGTATTTTAGTTCTTTGATACTAAGGTAGTACCAAAAATGGATTTCACAGGAAAAAGGTTTATTTTTATAAATGGAATCAAATAAATATATTCCTTTAAATAAATACATGAATACAGGTTATCGAAGCTTAAAAATTATGCATATGCATAATCTAAAGGCTCAAATAACAGAGGCCTATCTCTTATCAGCAAATATTACACCAAAGATTAGTGGTGTGTTAATTTTACTCTGCATCATTGTGGAGCATTCAGACATCTTAAAGGTGTGAGAAAAAACCGTTATCTGAGGTTGGAGAGTGGAAAGCGAGTAAACACAAACACAATTATAAGTTATAAGCCTCAGTCTGCATGATTTTGCTGTTCTTTCCTGTGTTTATCTCATTTCTATCTTTTTTTCTTTTTTTTTGTCGTACCACTGTATTCTTGCTGGCGGTCGGGCGAGACACACGAAGTCTCATTTATTTCTTGAAGCATCCTGTGAAGTATGTTACTATTATCTTCACTTGATAAATAAAAGAAACAAAGGCCCTGAGAAATTTGTCCAAGGTTGCAGAGAAATGCAGACTCAGACCTTGAACCCCTGTCATCGCGCTCCAATTCTACTGTACTTCTCAGTACCGTGTTTCTGGTAGAGCCAGAAGACAGTACATTTTAAAAATCATCCAATTCATAATAATAATGCCAATCTGAGGACTCTCTTCTAATCTATTGGTTTTTTATGGACCTGAATGACGCAGTGGATTTCAGTTTGGTGTATTCATACCTTGAGATGTAGTTGCCTTGACTGCATGTTGCTAACCTTTTATTTTTTAACAGAATCACTTGTTCCTTTTCTGTCCTTTCTTTTTTTTTCTTTTACACACATGTTATCTGAATAAATTATCTTGTAAAAGATAAAGGAAAAGTCTGCCAATGCTATACACCTTCACCCTGGACCCAGTGCTCTCCTCAGAGAAACCAGTTACCAATTTGGGGTATAACCAACTTGTTTTCTATGTGAGCTTGCATAGATGTGTGTGTGTGTGTGTGTGTGTGTGTCATGCTGTTTTGTGTGACTTTAGAAAACATAAATGGTACCGTGCTGTACTTTTTATTCTGAACTTGTGTTTTGTGGGGGTTTTTGTTTGTTTGTTTTTGAATTTACTATGCCTTCTGGAGATCTTTTCCTGGCAGTATGTTTAAATCTAATTGATTCTTTTAAATTGTTACAGAGCATTCTATGCACTGTCATTTTTATTCTTTCCTCTCTGCATTGCCTCTGCTTTTGAAATGCCTTAGTGACACAGCAAATAACATTGAACTATATTTGTATTTATGCAACATGTAGAGACAGAATAAGCTTTATGGCTTATTGGAGTATTAATAAGAAAGGAAAAAAATGTAAGAAGTACCTACACTGGCCCTCTGAGCTGAGATGAGAAGCCTAGAGCAGGCAGAGTGTTATCAGTAGATTTGTTACCTCTCAGCCTCTGAATTTTAGCATTTGCTTTGTTTTTACCATACCTGTTCTCCAGAGGTGTATTTCTTACATATAAGAGATAGTAGTAACATACTTGACAGGGTGCTGTGAGCACTAAATGAGATAATTCATAGGAAAAACCATCAAAACCATGCAGACTGAGACCTGTAAGTTATGAATTGTGTTTGCTTACCCTCTTCTCTCCCTCCCACTTCAGATATTCCGTTGTGAGGCAATTCCTCGAAGAAGGGTAATTAGTAAATGGAGTTATGAATGTTGTTATTAGATACTCTGGAGCAAGGATGTGTCTAAAAGCATGGACTTTGGAGACTGATCTCTGGATTCAAGTTCTGATGTGGCTATGTGTTAGTTGTGTAGCTTGGGTAATGTTTTGTCTTATGTAAAATAAGGGTAGTAACAATAGTAAACTTCGCCTGTAGGGTTGTAGTGAGGTTTCAGTGAGATAATTTATGTAAAGTACTTATATAGTTTCTGGTATATAGAAAAGTCAGAGGCTGTCATTATAAGTCAGAGAATTTGCAATATCCCCACTTCCATTTTTTGTCTATAAAGTATCACTATCCAGTTTCCTCAGACGTGACAATAAAAGCAGGCCTAACCTCAGGATTAAAGCACAGCCATTCATTGTTCCTTTAATCCATAATATTTTTTAAAACCAAGTATTCCCTGAGTACCTACTATATGTCTAATACCCTGTTAAGTACTATGTGAAATGTAAAGGAAGTGGAAGACACGCTCGTGCCCTCAGAGTGCTTACAGTTGTTAAGTGCCTTAATGTCCAAGGTTAACACCAGGGAGAACTTTGAACCTGTCAGAGAAAGGCATTAGGTAATACGCTCTCTGGGTAACAGACAGAAACATAAACACAGGGTAGTGTTTTGAATATACATGCCCAGTGGCTACATGATAAAAAAAATTCTGTTAATTACAAAGGTATACACTTATATACCTTTAACACCTACTTATTCCTTATCTAGCTTCAGAATTGGTTTAGAAGCTGGCCTGGGCCTCACCTATAGAATCTGAGCCCTCAGATCCTAATGCAGGGCTGGTTTCCTGGCTGGGGGTTGTTTTCACTTCCTCTTGAGAGTGCTGGAAAAAATGAAGCTGCCTGGAGCTGGTGAGGAGCTGCTTTCCATATGGCCTAAGGCTTGGTTAAATAGAAACGTGCAGATATTCTCTTGTTCCAGACAAAATAGCTGATATTTAGTGAGCAGATTAAAATCCCGGAAGAGTAGGAACTGTCTTAAAGAGCCTAAGAATGTCATTTGAAGGAACTGAAAGTACCTATTTTGGGAGGTAAATTCCCAGAAAATAAACCTATAGTACTTCCAAAATGTCAGCCTAGTCCATCTCAGCCCAGTAAGTTTTCTCTAACCCACACAGCCCACATTCTGTTGGGTGTGTGCACCCATTCCAGCCAGCCCAAACTGAAATTCCAACTGGACATAAAAGGCCACCTCAGCTGTCAAGTGCAGAAGCCATGTGTGGCTTTTGGTTTAAGAATCAGTCCAGGCAGCAGATGTTCTGAGTGCTTGGGGAGTGGCATGCCTATTCCTAATATAAGAACAAGCACCCTTTGTCTTAATTCCACACTTAAATCAGGGGTAGACAATTCTCAATGTTTCTACTTTTAAAGGAGCTATGTTAAAGAATTCTTAATTCTTAATGAGAAAAAATAATCATGTGCAGCATAAAAATGTGTAATTTCTTAGAGAGCCCTTCTATTATGCTGCTGAAGGGATTTATTAGCAGACAAAGGAATTTGCTCATTAAATCAGACCTCTGTATGGGGGAGGGGAGTTATCACTTTGTGAGGGGTGTAAACGTCGAACTATTACATTGTTTTGGACACCTGAAACTAATAAAAATAAATAAAATACGTAAAAACAAATCATACCTCTGTGAAGAAGAGATTCTTGCTATTAAAAAAAACCAATGGGTCAATGAAGAAATCAAAGAGAAAATTTTAAAAATACATTGAATGAAGAGATTCTTAAGAGTAAGGTGCAGGACATGTCATTATTAGGTTACGAGGGATTCAAAACACTCTTATCTCCACCACCATTATTTTTTATTTGAGTTGATAAAGAGTTGCACATTTCTGAAAATTTTACCTAGAAACCCAGAATAAAAACTTACAGCATGTTAGAATTCTATAGTTTGACCTTGCTTTTTCACAGGCAGTGTTCAGAGCTCCAAAAATGTGCTTTTCAAATCATTATTGGCAATTAATTTATTTTGCCCTCCTGCAAGAGGTGAAAGCAGCTGGTGTATGAGAGTTGAGAGAGAGCCCATTTTCCAATGAAGAACAAAGAGAAAGTGGGCACCCCTCCCCCTTGGAGAAGCTATCCGAGCCAACTCCCTCTGAGGACTGTAGCAGGAGAGACTCAGAGCTGGATCCCTACTGATTAGTAACACTTGGATCAGCAGTCCTGGGGACGTGGGGAGATGTGTGCCTGCTCGCACAGTATTAATGTTATCAGCTGCCCTGTTCATGTATCCTCTCCCGGAAGGATTCTTTTATATCACAGTAACACTTAGGGAGATATTCCTCTCCTTTACTTCTGTTTCTCTGGGAATAAAGAAATGTCAGGCATCACCGTGGAGCCTGTCCCTAGACAAAAAAAAAAAAAAATTAAAAAAAATTCTGAGATGATCTAAATTAAAATTACAGTGGCTGAAGAGACAGAATAGTTTAGCTTGTTAATAGCTGTGGACCAGCTCTGACAAAAGACTGCTCACATTTTCTGTATGTCTGTTGGAATTTAGGATTAATTTCCAGGTGGCTATTTCCACGATTACCCAAAAGAGAAGACAGCCAGGCACCATAGAACCTCAGGAGCTTCCACTTTTTATTTACACATGAACTTTCCAATTTGCTCTCCAGAGCTAGTCCACAGGAGCAAACACTTCTTCCTTGAGGACTCTGTTGAGCCTATCCCAAAATGAGCCCTGTTTCACCTTTTTCCATCCCCTTTGTTTATAGCTAATGTAAATTTTTTCAGACTGGCTTACATCTTTCTCCCCCTGCTTGATGTATGAAAGTGCTTGCAAAACTCTGGGAAGACAGACATGTTGTCTTTCCTGCATAACCATGCTGCTGGTGGTTTAGACTCCATGCCCCAAGTGTTGTTGTTGTTGTTCTTCTTCTTCTTCTTTCAAATTAAAGTTTATTGGGGTGACAATTGTTAGTAAAGTTACATAAATTTCAGGTATACAATTCTGTATTACATCCTCTATAAATCACACTGTGTGTTCACCCTCCTCCTCCTCCTCCTCCTCCTTCTCCTCCTCCTCCTCCTCCTCCTCCTTCTCCTCCTCCTCCTTCTCCTCCTCCTCCTCCTCCTCCTCCTCCTCCTCCTCCTCTTCCTCCTCCTCCTCCTCCTCCTCCTCCTCCTCCTCCTCCTCCTCCTCCTTCTGCTAGCAATGGCCTAATAAACCCTTTCTCTTAAAAAGACTTTCAGCCGTGGAAGTTAAAACTTTTGTTTAACACCCTGGTTCACTAAATTACTGTATACCCATTGCTCTTTGTCCTCCAAATGCTGAGCTCTCTCGCTGCTCACGTACTTGGATCCAGATTGTGAAGGCTACAGCCTAGATGGTCATGTACAGGACTTGGGGGCCCAACCTTCCATCTCCAGGACCCTAAAGAAGCCTTCTGTTCCAGTTGGGTTCCTAATTGTGGTGTTTCTGGTGCTACTGGACAAAAGAAAGGGCCCTGTTTCAAACCAGAGCCTGTAATTTATGCCGATAGTTATGCCCTGAAGGAGGACGGGAATTTTCACATCAGAGAACAGGGACCTGATAAACTGCATGACTAGTCCAAATGAAACTGTCCAGCTATGGATCTTCACTCCCTTACTCGAAGAAAAATGGAGATGTATGATTCTTACACTTAATGCACTGAGTCTTTGTAAGTAGAAGGACGAGAAGGTTATTAGCACATCATTTGGGCAACGTGGAGGACAGGGCTCTGTAGGAGAAAGCATCCGATTGTTTAATGAAGGACAACATTAAGCTATGTGCAGCATAAAAAGGGAGAAGCTGCACTTTGACATCATCTTGCAGGTTACAATTCCCAGCAATCACGCTGGCGCAAGAGCAGAAGCGCAACTCATCTCCTTTCTGTGCGCTTCAGCCATAGGGGGAGAAAGGTGGTACCACAATTCTCTCCCAGTGGATGACGATGACGTGTTCTAAGCAGATGGTTGCAGAGGCTCCTGTCAAATGACTGAAGAGAAAAAGGAAGTGGGGAGAGGAGGAGGGACTCTAGAAATGGCATTGCAACAATCCTGGAATAAAAATGAGGGGCCATAGTGAGAAATAAGGGCAACCACCTTGAAACTCAACCCCTTGCCTGTTTTTTCCAGTTTGATTTCTGATCATTTCTTTTCATATTTTGTGAATAACTTAAAGTAGGATAGGATAAATGAAAGGGAGCTTCTCTCAGGTTCTGTTTTTCACTTTCATTTGGATTGTCTTAAATGACAATTATACCACAAAAATTAAATCCATCCTTGTTTAGCTTTAGGAAGCATTAAAAACAGTCCAACCCTTTGAAACATCGTGTACCAAAACCATTCCGGGCTTCTAGGTTTCTCTTCTCAAGAGAAAGGCTGCTGTGGTTGTGCCCGGGACTTTCAGTTTTGTTTGGTGGGGGCACGCCGTCCCGCACCCGGAGTGCAGCGGTGTTTGCAATGTTTGTGTCGGGTCGAAGCGTTCCCAGGGCCGCCGCTGGCTTTGGCGAGATCCGAGCTATCTCTCCTCTCACCAGCAGGCGGCGCTGTTTCCGGGGCGCCAGCGGCACCGCCCTGCCCGCCACCAAGGTCACTTCCGCCGCAGCCCAACGAAGCTTCCGCCTGCCACGCCTTGCTGGTCTTTTCTGAGGCCGCCCTTTTTCCCCCAGCGCTCCCTGGTGACGTGAACCACTATGTCCATGTGATAGTTTATGCTACTTGCAAACTTTCTAACTGGGTCCTTTGTAAGAGTGGAAACCCTAAAAAAAAAAAAAAAAAAAAAAAAAGGATTGCGTAATCACTGACTTTTTACATATCTCAAATGCAGTTCAACTTAGTCAAATAAAAATATCTTCTAACCCGACAGAGAAGGCAATATATGTTATAAACTAGCGTGCTTGAAAACAAAAAAATTCTCCTTCCTGTTTATTCCAGGTTCTTCTGCAGGCGTAGGGAGCGGCTCGCGAAAATTCAGCTGCGGCGCCATCTGCTGGACACGCCGCGACACTGCAAGGCCCTGTCGGAGAAAGAGAGGTCGCGTTGTGGGTGAAGGCCCAGCCTTTGTCCAGGAAAGGCTCTGGCACCAAGGTAGCATTCACATGCAGTCACCTATCAAAAAAAAAACAAAAACAAAAAAAACAACTAAACTGACCTCTGCAAGAAAATGGTCTCAGTTTTGAGGTGTAAATGAACTGGCATGTGTTTTTTACATGTCTTCTTAGGAAAACCTGGGGCTTTGGTAGAAAAGGAGACATAATTTCATTACACCTGCACGTCTCTGAGATGCAGGGCTGAAAAGGAAAACTAATTTTCCATCACTGCACACAGGGCAATATCAGGAACATCAGTCACAATGTATTTGCTCTCCTGAATAGAACTGATTTTGCTGAATGGAAGGAATTTTAAAGGTGAAGAGGATGACAGACATAAAATTAATCTGAGAGTGGGGAGATGTTAAAATGTGGCCTTGGTCATGTTTTGATATAAGCTCCCTAAGCCCTGCTACCATTTTCCAAACTCTTAAATCAGTTCTGATTAACTTGAAGATTTTTTTATTTAGGAGATTTCAGACCCTTTCTACACAACGGTCTAAATCCATACACACACACATTTATAGACATCAACATAAACCTGCAGACACCACTGTTACAAACTTTGTTAAAGGCCATAATCAGAAAATGCTTGGGGAACTGATAGAAATCCAGTTTTTAGAGCAACATTACAGTTGGCCCACCCATCTGGAAAAATACGGTATCACTGATAGGAAACATTTGTAATGGAAAAATGTTATCAAACGTGGTTCTAACCCTCCGGAACTTGATAGTAACTTTCTAACAAAAATGAGTTTTTGTGTTCTGGGATGAGCTTATAATGGTTTTCCTGAAAGAGATGAAGTAGCTTTACCAACAAGATAGCCTGTTGGAACCTCACTGGTTATGTAGTCCTTGGGGTCAATGTCATGTGACTGTCAGATACAGTCAGTGTTTTATAAGGACACCCTTTGGTGCTTCAGTAACTAAGCCCTCATGGATGAGACCTACCTGATTCTACTGCCATAGTAAATGGTGTCATAGAGAAAATGTTAACCCTACATATGGGTGTTTGAAGGAGATAACTAAGAAAACAGGGTGAGAAATAAAATAAAAATTTATTCTGATGGTGCATGGGTGGACTGTATCAGAGAACTAGAAGACTGAGTATGTTTTCTATTTTGAATGAACAAAAAGTTATTGGGCACCAAATTGTGACCAGTATAGGAAATATTTGATGGCTAATGCCACATCTATCACGCCTCCCTTCTATTAATGCATCTGTAGAAGAGAGTCTTTCGTAGAAATAAATAGCTTGATAACAAATCAGCACTGTGAGTGGTGGCATGAAGTGGAGAATTGAACATCCCTTAGTGAAGGTGGTTTCAGGGCCTCTTATTTGGGGATCAGAGGTGCAGCAGTGAGAAGCAGATACCTTGCACCCTCACAGTCTCTTCCTCTTGTGTGACAAAAGGCAGTCCTTGGAAACTGAATATTTTCTCTTCGGTGGTTCTCCTTATTTCATTAACTTGTTTGTTTAAAGGGTGCTTACACCCTCAGAACAGAGCCGTATACACAAACTACCTGTCACTTTCTTCACAGATGTCCCAGGAGTATTTGCTGGGCACTATTTCTGGTGAACCAGTATAAAAAGGCTACTCATCCCCCAGCATTTGAGGATGGGGTTCAGATATTTTGTGTTTGGCAAAAAGTGAGGACATTTTTTTCTAGAGATGACCTCTCCCTTGACTTTTAGCCTGTTCTAAATTGGGCTTTTGAGAGAATGTAAATGTAACGATTCTCTCAAAAACATGAAACAGCTTGAACTTGGTAGAAATTTATATCTGGACCCTAGAGTTAGATAAGTTTGTCTCTTGTGGTCAAAATTCTGACTTCACAGAGAAATTGCCTTAACAATGTGAATTCAACTCATTCCTGTTCTCTCAGCGTAGATAAGTCCTCTCGTCTTCCCTCCCTGCAAAACATCAGGCTAACTCCTGCTCCTCAGTAGGACTTGACTTTCTGGCCACTTCCTCTGAGAAGATTTCCTTGACCTCCCCTCGCCCCCACGTGCCCCTGGCTGAGTTCCCAACACCTCATGGTTTCCCATCATCGTTCTGTAATACTATCTTGTCACTGCTTATCTGTCTGTCTCCTGTACTAGATCCTTATAGCCTATGAAAATGGGGCGAAGGCCTTTATTATGTTCATTTTGCATTCTCAATGCCTAATTAGCCTCACAGACCAAGGAGGTGTTAGATAGGAATTCAACACACAGAGACTGGAGATGGGAGGGAAGGGTGTTTTCAATGGAGGAACATAAGCACATCCACAGGCATAGACAGGACAGAGAACCTGGGAGCCTGAGTGTATATATTTTCATCAAAAACCTGGGTCACAGATCTAGCTCTTTCCACTTGTGGAAAATATGACTTAATTGACAAAACCAGTCTGCATGGTCAAACTAGTCAGTAAATAGATTTCTTGTTCTCTAAAAAAATTTTCAATTATAGTTCACATTCAATATTATTTTATACTAGTTTCAGGTGTATAAATAGACTTATTTTTGTATCAGAAAAAGTTTAGCTTCATTTTTTAATTAAAAACAATATATCGGTACAATGTCTTCCACCACCTCACTTGTGACTTCTAAGATAGCCATTGTCCAAGGCACAGAAGCTTGCCGGGAATTTGTCCAGGGGGTGAAATAAGCTACCAACTACCCTGTCAGCATTTCCTACTTGGCTCTCAAGAGATTCTCCCTCAAGCATGATGCATTCTCAAATCATCCCTTCATTTGGGGACAAAGTTCAGGATGGCTGAGGGTTGCCTTTCTGTTGTGAAGGGTCAGAGCAATTGGGAAGCGGAGGCTGGAAAAGAGAAATCAGGCAGGCAGGTAATTTTCAGGAGATGGGATACTTGGTAGTTCAGAATTTGGAAATTAAGCCCCTTAATACTACATGTGCTATGCTGTATACTCTCAAGTTTGAAGCCTATAGTTTTAAAAGAAAGTAGATGTTATCCTACAAGAAGAGATATGCAAGAGATGCAGAGAGAAAATATTACAAACCCCATGTATACTTTTTTATGTCATCCTCTTAAACTTTCTATTTTGGTAGATGTTTATAATTTACATAAAATAGAAGTACAGTCGTATAGAAATAATTTTAAAATAAATTACTTGTGTCTGTATTAGAGAGAGGATGTGTATATATTAGTTTGTTGATAAGCACATGCAACCAAAAAAAGAAAAAAAAGTCTGAGGACCACTTTTAGGCGCAGTGGAGAGTCACTGAAGGTTTCTGAGTAAGGGAATAAAAATGAACATAATTGTTGACTGCAGGTGATAGCAAGGAACAGTGCCAGGCATCGAGGAGGATACATAGAATTACCACGCCTGTCTTCAGAGCTGGCAGCCTGGCTAACACGTGAAAAAACAAGTAACATCAGTGAATGGTAAATAGTGCGTGCTGATTAAAGGAAGGACAATAAGGAAGAAATTTAAGAGAACATGGAGCAATTGTTTTTCATTCTGTTTTTAAACATGCATTTCCTGCAGAAAGAGCTATATTTCCAGTAAGGCCCTAAATGGTGGTGGCCTCGCCACACTGTTTTCATTTCAAATTCCAAGCATTCTATTTGGCCATGTTCCTACTTCTGCATTTTTAACCAACAAATTGATGTTTTATTTCTGATGTGGGAGCCATGTCCTTCCGTTCTTAGAAAAAGAAACACCTAAAAATGTGAGAGTTTGTGATTAAGAAGGATTTACATTTGTAATCCTGGTATTTCAGAAGATAGCACCATTATAATGGTTAAAATGTCCAGAGGAAAAGGCAGCTAGGGGAGTAATTTTAGGAGCTTCCCTAATTTTAGAAATTCTACACTGACCAAAATTTCCCAGAGAGAGGGATTTCTCAAAGTTCCTAAAGAACATCACAATAAGGCATAATAATACCTTTTAGTTGTATAATAGATTCAGTCTCAAAGGATTTTCATGATCTTATCCTTGCATTCCCACTAGTTATGTCTCCAATGAGTTAAGGGTAATAACAGAGATCAAGAGGTGTCCCAGACTCACAGTCTGAATAGGAGCTCAGGCCTCTTGCTAAACACTATGTTGGAAAAGAACCCTGAAGTATCCACCCAGATGCTGACTCAGACCCCACCCTCCTCACAGTAACACCATAGGCATTATTTTAACCATTTACTAGAAGGGGGGAAAAACAAGACTTGGAGAGATAAGTATGCTTGCTAAATGCACAATTACTGAGTAGAGCTGGAATTCAACCCAGGTCTTTCTTACCCAGAGCTTGTTTTAGTGCCTGGGACGCAACTGATAATTTTTGGTAGGACAGTTTCCACAGAGTGGTAAAGGTAGGAGACAGATTACATGGGGTTTATTCACTTATCATATATTTATTGAGGACAGTGGGACTTCCAGCTATGACAAGTGAGGAGGTGGGCAAATCCTCTCCCCTAAAAAGCAACTACAAAACTGGGGGGAAAAAATTGATGAAAACAGCCATTTTTAGTACTCTGAAAATCGACCAAAAGCATGTAATAATCTGCGAAGTGGTTGTGCTTGAACAACTACTGGAGTTCAGAAATAACAGTGGGAATCTGTGGTATTCTTACCAAGAGTAAGAATCCCATTTCCCAGCCCTCCCTCCAGCCCAGTCAGCATGGAGATTTTGCCAGGTCGGGGGACCAGCAGCTTTGCTGCCACAAAGAGGGCTCCGACTTGATTTGGAGCAGGAGAAGGCCAATGATTCTTCTTACCTGTGGTTACAGTTGTGGTTGGGGCAAGTGTATTCCTGGCTGAGCTAAGAACAGAGAGCCTAAGATTGACCTATACTTCTGGCTGACCTGGAGGGTTTGTGCATAGAGAAGCTGTGAAAGGGCTCAATGGAAAGTAAAAGTAAAAGCCCAAATATAATTGAAAACAGCTTGAACTTTGAATATCCTTCCCTGCCCGCATACAAATTCATTATTAGAGGATGGAATCCTTACTGGCTTGAAGGGTTTGAGCACAATTTCTGTCCCATTACTGGCTGACTATTAGGCTACTTAGACATGGGCAACCCCTAGGAAACCAGATTCAAAAATAAAAACAAGAAAAAATAAACTGAGCAGAAATATCAGTAGTCATACACTTCAGAAGAGACAGATTTCATAGATTTAACCCAGGCAAGTTACTAAATACACAAACACAAAAGACAGCCTTGAGAGAGAAAATCAGAATCCAGAGTTGCTACAAGATATTATTTAAAATACTCAGTTTTCAATAAAATACACAAAGCTGGCCAGCCTGGTGGCTTGGGCGGTTGGAGCTCCGTGCTCCTAGCGCCGAAGGCTGCTGGTTCGATTCCCACATAGGCCAGTGGGCTCTTAACTGCAGGGTTGCCAGTTCAATTCCTCGAGTCCCTCAAGGGATGGTGGGCAGCGCCCCCTGCAACTAAGATTGAACACGGCACCTTGAGCTGAGCTGCCTCCCAGATGGCTCAGTTAGTTGGAGCGCAGGCTCTCAACCACAAGGTTGCCAGTTCACTTCCTCGAGTCCTGCAAGGGATGGTGGGCTCCACCCCCTGCAACTAAGATTGAACACGGCATCTTAAGCTGAGCTGCCTCTGAGCTCCCAGATGGTTCGGTTGGTTGGAGCGTGGGCTCTCAACCACAAGGTTGCCGGTTCGACTCCCCAAGGGATGGTGGGCTGTGCCCCCGGCAACTAGCAATGGCGTCTGGACCTGGAGCTGAGCTGCACCCTCCACAACTAAGATCGAAAGGACAACAACTTGACTTAGAAAAGGTCATGGCAGTACACACTGTTCCCCAATAAAGTCCTGTTCTCATTCCCCAATAAAATCTTTAAAATAAATAAATAAAAATAAAAAACACAGAGATAGGAAAGTATGACTCATTTTCAGAGAAAGCAAAAGTCAGTAGAAACTATCTCTGAATGTCCCCAGAAGTTGGATTTAGCAGGCAGACATCAAAGCAGATATTATAAATAAGTTTCAAGAACTAAAAGCAATCATGTTTAGAGGATCAAAAGAAAGTAGGACAATAATGCATAAACAAATAAAGATTCTCCACAAGAAAGTATTAAAATTATTTTTAAAATTTTAAAGTATAATGTCTAGAGGTGAAAATAAGCTAATACAGCTTGTTTGGAATACAGCTAAGAAGTGCCTGAAATGAAAAATGCACTGGAGGGGCTCAAAAGTAGATTCAAGATGGCACAAGAAGAGAAATCAGTGAACTTGAAGAGAGATCAATGGAAATTATCCACTGCAGAATAGAAAGAATAAAAATTGGAAAAAAAAATGAAAGCCTCAGAGACTTGTGGGACAACATCTAACATATGAACATATGTGTAATGGAAGAGGAGAGTCAGAAAAAATATTTGAAGAAATAATGTCCAAAAACTTGGCAACTTTGATTAAAAACATTAATCTGCCCATCCAAGTAGCTCAACAAACCCAACTAGATAACCACACCTAAACACAACATAGAAACTGTTGAAAGCCAACAACAAAAACAAAAATCTTAAAAGCATCAAGAGGAAACCACTATCATATGCAACATCAATATGACAGCTAATTTCTCACCTGAAACAATGGAGATGTCTCATCTGAAACGATGGACTCTGAAAGACAGTGAAATGGCATATTCAAAGTGTGAAAGAAGAAAAACTAACAGCCAAGAATTTTATATCTCATAAAACCGTCCTTCAAAAATGAAGGAGAAATTAAGATATTCCCAGATAAACAAATCTGAGGGGATTTTTTTACTGGTAGATCTGCCCTACAAGAAATGCTAAAGGGAGTCCTTCAAACTGAAAGTAAAGTACATCAGATAGTAACTCAAATCCACCAGAAAAAATGAGCACTGAAAATGGTAGGTATGTGGGTTAATATAGAATATTCTATAAATATGTATTTCCTTGTTTCTTCACATAACTTCTTTAAAAGATGTGAAATTGTATAAAGTAATAATTATAACAACATACTGATGGGTTATAACATGTATGTGATATATATGACGGTAATCATTAGGAATATATTATGTAATATAAATAAAACTACAATAATAATATTAGTATAAAGGTATGTGATATGTGAGTATAATAACACAAAGGGGGGAGGAATAGAGTTATATTGCAGCCAAGTTTCTATATTTTACTGAAATTAAGTTAGTATTAATCTAATATAGATAATAGTAAACTAAGTGTATATTGTAACCAAGAAGGAAAAAAACTAAAAAATATATGATTAAAAAATCTACATAAGAATTAAACAGCACTTTCAAAATATTTAACACAAAAAATGGCAATAAAAGAAGAATAGGGGAACAAAAAAGAAAGGAAACATATAGAAAACACATACCAAAATGGCAAATGTAAATCAAATCATATCAATAATTACATTAATTGTGAAAGGTCTAAACATCCCAATCAAAAGAAATTTGCAGGTTGGATAAAAAAGCAAGATCTAAGTATAAGATGTCTACATCTTAGATTCGATGACATAAATAGATAAAAGTAAAGGATGAAAGAAAATATACCACGGCTATAGTAATGATGAGAGCTGGAGTGGCTATATTAATATCAGACAAAATAGACTTAAGGTAAAAAAAAAAATGGTATTAGAGACAAAGAGGGACATTTAATAATGATAAAGGGATCAATTCATCAGGAAGAGATAATAATTATATACATAAAATAAAAATGGACAGAATTGAACAGATAAATGACAATTCTATAATATTTGGAGATTTCAATACCTCACTCTCAATAACAAATAGAACAACCAGATGGAAAATGAGCAAGGATATAGAAGACTTGAACAACACTATTAACCAAATTGACCTGATTGACATGTATAGAACTCCAACCAAGGCCTGGAGAATAGACATCCTTTCCAAGTGCACATGGAACATTCTCCAGAATAGATCATATATCAGGACATAAAACAAGTGTTCAATAAATTTAAAATAATTCAAATCATATAAACTACATTCTCTGACCATAATGGACTTAAATTAGAAACCAACAACAAAAAGAAATCTGGGAAATCCCCAAGTATTTGGAAATTAAACAGGTTTCTAAATAGTCCTCAGTTCAAAAAAGATATCACCAGGGAAATTTTAAAATATTTTGAACTGCATGAAATGAAAACATAAAAATTCTGGAATACAGCTAAGAAGTGCTTTTAGGGAGACACTTATGTGAGAAGAAGAAAGGTCTCAAATCAATAACCCAAGATTCTACCTTAAAGTAAAAAGCTAAAAAAAAAGTACAAAGTAAACCAAAGCCAAGCAAAAAAAGGGGAAATAAAGATTAGAGCAGAAATCAATAAAATACAAAAACAGAAGGAAAAAATGCTTCTGTATTGTTTGTTCTTTGAAAAAAAAAAATCAAACTTTTAATTAGATTAACCAAGATAGGGAGGGGTGATGGTGGGGGTGTGGGGGAGTGGCTGTGTGGGGGGTGGGGGGTTGGGGGGAAGAGATGAGATACAAATTACCAATATCTGGAATAAAGAAGGAGATATCAATGTCTACCCTACAAAAATTAAAATACTACAAGGTTATATTGTGAATATACCAATAAATTAGACAACTTAAATGAAATAGAAAAATCCCTAATAAAACACAAATTACCAAGAGCAACTCAAAAGCAACAGAAACCTGAATAGATTTATATCGAGTAAAAAAAAGAGAAAAAAAAGATTAGTATTAAAAAAATCTTTCCATAAGGAAGAGCCCAGTCCCAGATGGCTTCACCAGTGAATCCTATGAAATATTTGAAGAAGAAATAATACCAATACTTGACAATTTCAGAAAACAGAGAAGGGAACACTTCCTAATTCATTCTATGAAGGCAGCATTACCCTGTTACTAAAACCAGATGAAGACACTATAAGAAAACTACAGACCCTTATGAATATCATTGCAAAAATCCTTAACAAAATTAGCAAACCAAATCCAGCAATATATAAAAAGGATTATACACTGTTACCAAGTAGGATTTATCTCAGGAATTCACAGTTGGCTTAACATCCTAAAATCAAGGTAATATACCATATTAATAGGATAAAGGACAAAACCCACATGATTATCCCAATACATGCAGAAAAAGCATTGACAGAATACAACCTGTTTATGATAAAAACTCAAAAACCAAAGATTAGAAAGGAACTTCCTCAACCTGATGAAAGATCTACAAAACACCCACAGCTAACATCCTATATCCATGAACTGATGAACGGAGAAACAAAATATGCTATATCCATATAATGGACTACTATTTAGCAATAAGAAGGAATGTAATACCAATACATGCTACAACATGGATTCATCTCAAAAGCATGCTAAGTCAAAGATGAAACCAGATGAAAAAGGCTACATATTATGTAATTCCACTTTTATGAAAAGGCCATAAAAGAAAAATTTATAGAGACTGAAAGCAGATCAGTAGTTGCATAGGGCAGAGAGCAGGCTTGATTGGGCTCTCTGTCCGTGAAGGGCTGGCAATTGATTAAGGAACTGATGGCAGCCATCCTGGGGACAAGCTACCACAGATAGGAAGCCATTAGAGGACTTTAAGTAGAGAAGCGATATGACTTGACATTTTAACAGGATCACTCTGGCTGCTCTGCCAGGGGTAGACGGTAGGCAGGAGCAGAAGAATCAGGGACAGTGGCACTGGCCCAAAGTGGCTACATTGGAGCTAGTGAAAAGTGCTGAAATTACTGATATGTATATTTTAAAGGCAGAGCTGACAGGATTTGCTGATGGATTGATGGGAGTGATAGAAAGCTAAGAGCTAATGATGACTCCAGGGTTTTGGGCCCAGGCTTCTAGAAGAATGGAATTGTCATTAACTGAGATGATAAAGGGGAGGAGCATGTTTAGGCAGGAACATTAGGAGCTTAGGTGTAGGAATCTATCATATATCCAAGCAGAGAAAGCCCACAGACAGTGGGTATGTCGGTCTGGAATTCTGGAAAGCGTTCTAAATTGGAGACATATGTTTATATCAGTGTATAGAGCGTATATAGAGCAAGAGACTGGAGATCAGCCAAGGAATTGGTGTAGATAGGAATGAGAAGAGCCCTTGAGCCCTTGACGTTAAGAGTTTAGGAGACTAAGGAGGAAACAACAACAGAGACTGAAAAAAGAACCACCAGGAAAAACCCAGAGGAGTCCTGGAAACCTAGTGAAGAAAGTACTTCAAGTGAAGTGTTTCACAGTGATCAAGTGTCAGATGATGCTAATAGGTTAAATAAGATGAGGGCTGAGAACTGACCGTTGGATTTGGTAATGTGGAGGTCCTGGGTGACTTTGACGAGAGCAGTTTTGGCGGAATGGTGAGGATTAAAACCTGAGTCCAGTAGGATCAAGGAATGGAGGAGACAAACCTGAGGCAGTGATTGTAGGTAATTCTTTGCTATATAGATAAGAATGGTGGGATAATACCCACAGGCAGAAGCGAAATCAAGAGAGGTTGTTTTGAAGGTGGAAGATCATGTCTTGATGCTAAACATTGAAGAAAAGAGAATCCCTAGAGTGATCTCCTCGAGCAGGCAAAAGTGGGTGGGATCTAATATACAAGTAAAAAGGCTGACGTTGAATAAGAGCATGGACAGTTTGCCTTCAGTAATTAGAAGACAGGCAAGAATACATGGGTACAGTCACAAATAGGTAGATTGTTAAGAATCACCCCAAATCTGGAAATAGGCAAACAGGATCACTGGGTATCTTTTTAGTAAAGGACTGTGCTCTGTCCAGCAGTTTTTCTGGGAATTACCCGATTTTTCTAGGGGCAGGTACCTTTGCTTGACTTTCTACTTACTATTGATTATGGTATTTTACAACTCTGTTTCTTAAAGAAAACTTATAGCAATGCAAATAGTTCTTATCTGAGAGAAATATAAATGATTTTATTTTATGGAAAAGATACAGATTATGATTTTTTTTTTTGCCTTGTAGGATATTAACCAGTTTTGTATCTAACCTAGCAATCTTACTCTAATATTTTTAAAGCAACTTTTCTGATGAAATATATCAACTCCTGTTCCTCATATGCTCTTTGCTTTATCCTTTTACTGGTTCTTTAGTTAATAAATCTTGGACACGTGTTTATTCTATGAGTCACAATTTTAACTTTTTGAAAATTATATTTTAATAAGGAAGATGTAGTAGGGAGGGCTTGTGGACAGTCTCTTCTGATTGCTTCGATTTTCTCTGCAAATAAGGATACAAAGTTATAAACTGAGAGTGAGAATGGGGAGGGAATTGGGGGGTGAGAGGTGAAGAAGATATAAAAAGATTTTTAGGAGAGGGGGAAAGTGAAGGGAAATATAGTATGTCTGCTGAGCAATGTAAGGCCCACTGGAGTTAGTAGTTAGGAATTTTAAATGGTCTGTCAACATGCCACAGCCATGCCTCCAGGCAGGGGGTAGGCAGGGTTAGATCTAATCAGGTTTGAGGTTTTGCTAAGTAAGCCCAACAAAGAAAATGGAGCACGAGCTGTTGCAGGTGTAAGCAAGAGCATACTTATAGAATAACTATGGAAGGAGAGACTGAGCACATAAGGAGGTAAAGGACAGTGAAAAGGTGGGAGGATCAATGGCTTGTCAGTCCCCCTTAAGCAGAAGGGTTGTTGGGTTTGGTTTTCTCTTGCTGGAAAGATGGAGATGGTGGTTGGATAGTGGGATGTTTAAAATTAAAATCATGATGGGGGAAGTGGAATGGGATACTGTTAGAGCTCAGAGGTGAATGGGAAGATGGAAAGAAAAGCCACAAGTGTGAATAAAAGGGACGAGACACAGGAGAGTAACTCACGCAGAAATGACACTATGGTGGTTTGGTTCTAATTTATGTAGATAAAGAGAGTGAAGGGTCAAGAAAAGGGGTTAATTTATAAAGCAAGATCCCAGAGACTATGAGCAGGAATAAAAACTAGGGCACAAGTGTATTAATAAAATTGGAGGGGACCCTAATGAGATGAAAGGGACGATAATATCAGGAACAAGAAAGACATTTTGTTGAGGATAGGATGGACGCAGTTAGAGGTCAGGTTTGATCCTGTAATCCTGTCACTAAATTAGGAATCTAGGTTATCTGCCAGAAGTGAACAGGTAAATGTAATTAGGATCTTGAAGGATATAGGAGAGATTGGGAGCAGCTATTCCCAGAGCTGGGAAATGAGTGAAAGAGATGGGTAAAAGAATCATACAATAGTTGTGGGTGGAGAAGAATGTGAGAAGTGTTTGAGGAAGATGAGAGAGTATCTTAACTTCCTGTGTCTCTCTGTAAATTTGGAAAACACAATGAGCTATTTATATGGGTTAATTTATATAATTTACATAGGTTTCAAGATTGATCACAAAGAAATTTTACGAGTGTTTGTCATGACAGCCCTACAACAGTGGTGTCTTTGCATTCCTCTTGAGCTTCAGGTCCAGATTCCCATGCTTACTAGACCTCGTTACTTGTGTGTTCTGAAGGAATCCAAACTCTCTACGGGAAGGCCAAAAGCACTCTCTCTTCAGCCTCACATAAAAAAAAAATAGAAGTAACCCCCAAACACACACCTCCTCTAGGTATTTCCTATCATGATTACCAGCCCAGTTTCCAGAGATTAAAACCTTTTCATGTCCCTCACGCTCCGATCCAATTAAACACCAATTTCTACACTGTGAACACCTGTGGGGACAGAGCCAGGAGTGCAGTTTCCAGGCTCTCGGCCTCACGTGGAAAGGTGCTCACTCGGGTAGTAAATGGCCATCATCTGTGATTGGATGGCCATCAGCGGTGTCTAGTTGGCTGTCAGCTGTAACCAGTGAGCCATTGGCCACTAATATAACTGCTGTGGCTACGCTAGCACCAAATGGGGGCTAGCAAGAAGATGGAGGCTGAGCTAGCAAGCGGTGGAGTGAGGGTTGCGGATCGTGTGGCTCCTGTTTCCTATTTCTCCAACCCAGCCGCCAGTGAGAATATAGTGGTATGATTCTCCTACCTGTGGCTTCGTGGGTGTTCCTTCTTGGCCTCAACATATCCTGCGTTCTTATGTGGGGAGCGGGACTAGAGACCCCGCCTGACGTCCCGCATGACAACACCTCTCAAAGCGTGTCCCTCCTATTAGGAAGGCTCACAAACTGTCCAAAAATCTTGGGATGTGTACATTCCAAATTGGGGCACCGGGGAGTTAGGCAGATTGGTGGTGTTCCAACTCCAGGCATTCAGGGAACTAGCTCTCCCAGGTCACATTTGCACACACACTTGGATGGCTGGGCTCTAAAGGGCTTCCAGTCTCTGGTGCTGTTTGTGCAGTAGCACAAGCTGTGGTCCCACGTCAATACTTGGAGTCTTGTCTTAAAGTGCATCCCTAGCCCAGACATCCCCTTTCCTCAAGGTGACTTTATTTTGGGTCTCAGTGTCCTTTTTAGCCACTAGGCTATTATTGTCAGGCACTCCTAGTCTACCCAGACCGGACTCCCTAATATAGAAACTCAAGAATCTGGGTTGGAAGTTCTGGTCCCTTCCCACCTTGGGATCCACATGCATATTCACTTCCTTCTTCAATTCTCCACTTGGATGCCTACCAGGCATCTCATACTTAACATCCCCAAAGCAAACCCTAATCTCCTTGCTCCTTACTACCCATAAATCTGTTCTCCCAAAGTGTTCCTCATCTTAGCATCAACTCTTATTTTTCCAGTTGTTCAGGCCCAAACCCTAGGAGTCATTCTTGATTCTTCTTTTTCTCACAACCCACATCCAATGCACCAGAAACTCCTCCCCAGGATCTGGCCACATCTCACCATCTCTTCTGCTACCACCCTGGGCTCTTGCCCTGATGGTTACAGTAGCCACTTGCCTGGGTTGCCTGCTTCCGTTCTTGCCTCCCTACAGTCTATTCTAAGCATAGAAGCCAGAGTGACCGTGTTAAAACAAAAGTCTGATCTTGTCATCACTTTGCTTAGAACCTTCCAGTGACTTCCAATCTCACTCAGAGAAAAAGCCAAATTCCTTATGGTGGACTTTAAGAACCTACACAGTCTGGGCGTCTCTCTCTCTCTCTCTCTCTCTCTCTCTCTCTCTCTACCTCTACCTCTACCTCTACCTCTACCTCTACCTCTATCTCGCTCCTGATCTCCTATTGCTTTTTTCCCCTCACTCACACTGTTCCATCCATTCCCCCTGCTTGGGATATGCTTCCCCCAGACACCCACATAGCTCAGTTTTTCCTTCAAATCAGACAGGCCTTCTTTGCCACCTTAGGTAAAGTAGCACTCATTACTCTCTAGACTTCTCACTTGGCTTTATTTTTCTTCCTACATCCCACCTCTTCCCTAAATGCAACATAAACTCCTTGAGGGGCCTTGTCTTATCCTCAGTTCCTAGTACGGTGCCAAGTATACACTAGGAGCCAAATAAATATTTATTAAATAAAAGAAAGAATAATGTAATTTTACATTTCTAGAAAATCTTTCAGGGCATTATATAAAATGAATTATATAAGGAATCTTAGAGGCTATATCTTATTTTACAAATGATGAAACTATGACCTGTTTAGTTAGTTGTACTATAACTAGAATCCAGATCTCCTAAATCTTAATCCAGTGATCTATTTACAAGGCTGTTTTACAGCAGGTATTATCTTCATACTGCAAATGGGGAAACTCAGATGCAATACAGCTAGGTACTTTGCCAAAGGTTGTGCTACTTAATCACACCAGAAACCAGAATTCCCAGTCCCCACTAGTTATAATGACTTGGAGAGTTCACACTCTTGTCCCTGAGGAGTCAAGAGTCCTTACTTTAATATTTTGTTATTATAATCTTCACTTTCCCTACTCCCTAGGGTCTTTCGCTGTCCCCCAGGGTCTTTGCATTTTATTCTGTCCTCTCTCTAGAGGTCAGAATAACTCTGTTACTTGCTAAGTAAGTAACCACTGCTTTCCCTGATATCTGGACGTCATCTTCCTCTGCTTCCATAACAGTGTGCTTGTGGTTAGGCTGTGTCTTTGCTCAGGCTGCTATAACAAAATACCATAAACTGGGTGACTTACACACAACAGATATTTCTTTCTCACAATTCTGGAGGCTAGAAGTCCAAGGTCAGCATGCCAGCATGGCCAAGGTCTAGTGAGGACCCTCATCCACGTTGCAGGCGGCCATTTTATCATTGTATCTCACATAGCAAGAGAGCTCTCTGGGGTCCATTTTATAAGGGCACTAATCCCATTTATGAGGGCTCCCCTGGCAAAAGCCTCACCTCCTATTACCATCACAGTGAAAGGACTTCAACGTAAAAATTTGGGGATGACACAAACATTCAGTCTATTGCAGGCTGCCTGGGCCCTAACCAGAGGCCATGAAACCTCCAATGCAATCAAGCAAACCAACATCAAGAAAACAGGTTTCATAGCTTGTTCAGTGACCTACATTCCGAGTTAATTTTTCTTTCCTCTGCAACCATTCTGGTTTACTATCGGTCGTTTCAGGCAGAGTAAAGGCGAATAGCAGCCCGAATGTAAAATTTGTTTCTGTTTGGAACACAAAGAATTCCTTCCCTCCCCACCCTCACTAGAGCATGTGAACTGGGCTCTGTCCCTTGGGTTCTGTACAAATAAACGGAACAGGATAAGCAAGTTGATTTTTGTAGTTACAGGCTGTTCCACATAACCATTTACAAGGTCAGTAGGGACCACAACTTATCAATACAAAGAAGTACGTAATTTAAAATGAGGAACTCTCAACCTAGCAGAAACAAGCAAAACTCTCTGGGGGTTTCTAAAAAGGTTTTACATTCCTGACTCTATCGGAACAGAAAAAGCTGGACAGTAAGGGTAAAAGTACATGGACTAGTGGATCAAAATAGCAAATGCTGTAAAAATAGAGGCCTATGAGTACAGGCCCACATCTGTTAGAACTATGTGCCAGCCTCCCATCCTTCCCTGTGTCTTATAGCTGAAGGGTTTGGGCATCATTCCAGGTGTGGATGAGTTGGGGAAATAAACATGGAATTAGAGTTGTAGATATAAAAGTCGTTTCATATTAATGTTTTTGAGGGAAAAAGTGGTTCAAAAATGAGAGCTTTAAAGCCAACCTCCCAAGGAAAAGGGTGGGGATCCCAGAGAAGGACCTGGGATTTCCTCGAAATCCCTGTATTTCCCCGAAAGGCAGCCTGGGCCAATGTGTCTTTAGATAAATTTACTTCACCCCATAAGCCTCAAAGTCCTCTGCTGTAAAATGAAGGTAACAATAGTTTCTGTACACAGGGTTATTGTGAAGAATTAAGTAAAGCATGTAAACGTCTCAGTCTGAGGATGAAAGCCCAGAGTGTAACATTGGTACCAGTGGTGGAGATATTGGGTGGAGGGTGTGGGGCAGTAGAGGAATGGGGGCTTTGAGGACCTGAGAGATAGAAGAGCTGGAAAAGAATGATGAATGAGTTAAGTGGGATTGGAAGGGCTAAGAGGTAAGCTTTTCATAGCCCTGGAAGCTCGAATTGGGAGAAGCCAGGTTGACTTTTGGGCTTTGGTTGGCGGTGAGGAGAGGGTTAAGCCTGAAGCCAGGGAATTAGCTAAGCTCTAATACAAAAAACAAACAAACAAAAAAAGACATTTTTTATGCCAGAACTGAAAGAACTAAGAGAAATGGCCTGACTTGGACTAGTGTGGAAGGAGGGGCAGTGATGTGCTGGTAAATGTTTAACAAGCAGCTGGGATTGGAGGTGAGAGGCTAATTTGTAGTAGTCACCGATATCCATGGTGTAAATACATCCACCATTACTGATATCAAGCTACCAACATGATGTCCAACTGGCCCACAAAATTCCTGAAAAATCTAACAATTAGTTCTAGCAGGCTCTAGCAGGCCAATGAGTAGGGGAATCACCACAAAAGAATCATAAGGGGTTTAGTTAGGGAGGTGCCCACTGACTTAAGTAGGTAGAAACAGGCACTGGAAGAGGCCGAATGTTTTGAGCCAAATTAAATGAACTACCTGAGTAACATGAGACTGTTTCACGTCTAAGTTTCCTAACTGTGTATAATTTATGCACTGATATTCCCTTGTATTAGGTATTATTGTACTAATTAGGTAGGAAAAAACAAATAGTTAGTGTACTTGAGAATGGCTGACTGTGTCTTGGGAGGAGGAGGAGGGGACAGGTAGAGAGATACCTGGAAAAGTGAAAGGGGAAAGATTATCCTGAGTGTCACAGCTCTAAGTAAATCCCCCTGTCTGGGCTGCTGGCAAGAAGTTATAGTCACAGGAAAGAAGATCCTCAGGGGCCTTCCACTTTGGGCTGCCTGGGTACTTTTAAGGTATATGAATAAATAAAAGTTTTAAATAAACATTGCCATAAATAGAAAAGATTTTCAGATTCCAGGATAAGGTCCACTTACTAGATAAATAATGTAGATAATTGAAGAATGAGAGTAGATCCTTTTAATTTTCTGCAAGAGAATTTTACCTGTCTATCCTAAAGGGATGGGGGTGGGGGGGAGCAAGGGAATGGTTATTAATTAGAAAGGCCAGAAAGAGCTTGGAGTAAGAAAGCCTGCCTAGCTGTAGTATATACAGTGGAAATACAAGGGAAACACAGCCTACTCAGTTGTTTTAGTTAGTCACTGTGAGGAAACAATTCGAAATATTATATTTTTAGGGAATATAAAGCAGATTAGAACAAGCCAAATGATGTCTCAGTGGAAATAAAATGTGAAATTTCAGAGATGAAAGCCAATCTTCTCTGGTAATCTCCCAGAATGGAGCTAGCATTTCACATGAAGAATCCTGAGGAAAGGGAAGAAGTCCAAAACACTGCTCCTCCCATCACGGGGGAGGAGAACTTGGAAAGAATGTGTAAGAAAGTTATAAAGTTTGCAAATATTTGCAGGATAAAAAGAGCAGTAAGTGAAAGTTAAAGAATCTAAGGATTATTTTTCCCAAAAAAGAAAATAACTTATTACCTAGAAGATAATGTTCTGCTCTTCTGTATTTGGGGAGGGGGGGCGGGTAAAAGAAGAAAAAACAAACTTCCTTGCAATACATAGATTTAAAAGGTGCTTATCATATAGAAGGTGGTTGAACTTAACTGCAAGAAGTCCTAGCTGTCCTTTGGAGGTCTTGAAAGTCAAACAAATTCCCTTTTTGTTATATTAGTAGTAGCCTTGCCTTAAGACAACAAATTCAATAAGTGCCTTTTCTAGAACTTCCTTTCCCTGTGAATTAGAGCAACTTCTAAGGAGGACATAGAAGGAAGAGGCAACTGTCATTTTAAGCATTTATTTTGGGTTCCACCTCTTGTGGTTTAGGGTAATTATTTTAAGTCTCAGGACCTTATTTTCCACAGTTCCATAATAAATACCTTTATTAAAAACTTATTTTTGAAAACTCCTCCAGGCACTATTGGAGTAGAACATATTTTGTTATAAATTGCTCTACGAGCACAAAATATCCCTATACTATTATTATTTGTAACATGTAATTTGTTACTGAAGACAGATTTTTCAGTATTACTGGTATCCTAACATAGAAAACAGGAGTTAGATTGAAAACACGTAAGGCTCAGTTTTCTCTGAATTCTTTTCTCTTTACTAATGTTTTATGGACATGCTATGTGACAGCAATTTAAAGTCCAAGCTCCCCCTATCCCCAGAATAGGTATGCAGCACTTCTTTCCCTAAAACATTGTAAGACTCCAGCAAAAGCCCCACCTGTAAGTATTTATGTACTGTATTTCCCGGAAAATAAGACCTAGCCGGACCATCAGCTCTAATGCGTCTTTTGGAGCAAAAGTTAATATAAGACCCGGTCATATAGATATTAATAGATATCTTATAGATATTAAGACCAGGTCTTTATAATATAACATCACAACACAACACGTCTTATATTAATTTTTGCTCCAAAAGACACATTAGAGCTGGTGGTCTGGCTAGGTCTTATTTTCGGGGAAATACAGTAGTATACTTGTGATTCTTAGAAGACTCACTGAATGAAGCATGTTTTCAACTTTGCTTATTTTGAACAGCTCACATGTACAGCTCACAAGTCACAACATCACAAAAATACGGGCTGGGAGGGGCCTTAAAGATAATCCTGTTCAATCCCTTCATATGGCGCAGTGACACCTGGAACCCAAGGAGAAGTGCGATCCACAGTTCTGTCACCCAAAACGGTAGAGCACTGGCTCTGTTAATAACACAACATGTTTGTGGTGACTTCTGGAAAATTTCCAATGGAAACTAAGATTAGTTTCTGCTTCTCCTCATTCAGTAATTTTTAGACCCATAAAGACCTGTTTACTTTGATAAAGGTTACATTTTTAACTGTCTACCCAGGAAAGATTCACCACTTCCTCAAAAAAAAAAAAATCCAGCAGGGGGCAGCAAACTTAAATATGGATCCCAATACGTACTTGAAATGATTTTAAAATGGAAGAGGATGCATCTTCATCTCTAATTTTGTCTACGACCATCTTTTAGTAACTACAGATGTTACTTAGTGTCTTAGTATGTGTATGTACTATGTATTATTTATGTCACTTAATCCTCATAACAATGTATCCACCGATGAGTTATATACTCTCCCCATTTTACAAGGGAGGAGCTTTAGAGAGATTAAGAAATATGCTCAAAGATCCACAGCTATTATAGAAAACAAAAGAAAATCCAGAATCCAAACCAAGGTAATCAAAACTACAAAGCCCTTAAACATATTGTGATTCCACAGGGGTTATCTGCTTGAATGTGAGGTGGTAGGCAGTGAGAGGAAGAAAAATTAAAATACTTTGTAATGAATCATATGAAAACACAATCTAAAAATAAAATGCCTGTTATTTTTAAATTGCCATGCTGAACTGTTCTCAAGGTTACTAGTGACATCTATGTGGATAAATCAGGTGGTCATATTTTGAGTTCCCATCTTACTTGACAGCGTTTGACACTGCTGATCACTCCCTCCTTGGTTTCCAGGATCTCACACTCCTGGGTTTCCTCCTAACTCACTTCCTGTTCCTTCATACTGTCCTTTGATGGTTCTCCCAGAGCTCAGTCCTTGGTCCTCTTCTCTTCTATTTCTATACTCACTGCCTCAGTGATCTCACCCAATGTCATGACTTTAGGGTGGCATTTAGATGTATGTCTCTACTCAGATCTCTCTCCCTGGAGATCCAGACTCTCATATCCAGCTGTGTACTGGGCATCTCCACCTCCACAAAGACGTCAACATCTCGACTTAAAACTCCCATTCCACTTTACTTGGTCTCTATTTTTCTACAGCACTCTACACCTGCTAACAAATTATATAACCTATTTATTTGTGTTCATTGTCTTTCTTCCCTATTCTCCACAAGGCAGAGATCTGTCAGTTTGGTTCCCATACATATTCCTAAGCACCTAGGAACTGTGCTAAATATATTTGTGAAATGAATCAAAGTGGGAAAGTTCTAATTAAGACTAAAATATTTAGCAACAGACTAAATTGCTAGTTATTTCAAATTTCAGAATACCCTGCCATACAATAAGTATTTAGTAAACATTTAATGAACTATGTACTGTATATTGAAAAAGAATTTCTGTACATATTTCCACAGTATCCATTTTGTGTGTATAAGTTGGAGTATACTTTGAGTTCTGTATCCAAAACCCATTTTTGCTTTCATTTTTGCCTTTTTTCTACTTCAGAAAAAAAGCACTTAAACTTCTATTCTGTATAGCAGTCACTTTTGTTCTCTGCATATTTCCATGAACTCTCTCACCCAGAGCTGGTTAAGGAATTTAAGAGCTAAGATAACATGATGAAGTCGCAGAGAAAGAAAAACAATTGAAATAAAGGATGCTTCTGAGTGAGCAGGGAGACTTGCCCCTTACCCGTTAGTTCTGTGAGGGTGAGATTTGGTAGATCAGTAATGTAACTAAACTTAGCTAGTTTGCAGTTTGATCCATCTTGATATGCAGCTGTTTCCTCATTGTTTCTCCTCCCACTGATTAACTGAAGAACTCCGTTCCCTTTTTTTTATTATTATTATTAGTTTCAGGTGCACAAGACAAGGTAATACTTAGACATTCATCATTTATATCCCTCACACTGTGAACCCCCCCCCCAATCCCCCTTCCACTATCCCTCCGACATCGCACGGAGCCATCACATTATATATATAAAATTATAGTTGGCATTCATTATTGTTCAGCTTCAGGTGTACAGTACATTGATCAAGCATCTACATCTTCCCTGAGGTGGTCTCCCAAATGGGACACGTGTCCATCAGATACCCTACAAAATCTTTACAACATTATTGATTACGTTCCCGAAATTATTTTTCAAAAACCCTGAGGCCATTTTTTTCAAGGCTACCCACACCTCGTTAATTAACAATGTCTTACCCTGAAAAGAGCAGCTTCTTTAATCCTCAGATGTCCGGACATCAGGACCCACGATCACAACTTTACCAGTTTCTGACAACTCCCTAACAGTTTTTCCATAGATGGCTACATACAAAGAGATTAAAGATCACATTGAGGCTGACCTGAGGCCTCAGAAGACCCCAGGAGACGACTTGTCAACTATTAGCACTGAAGCCTGCTTTCCTTTGTTTTTTCCCATTTACCTACCTACCTAGAAAACCTCTTAATCCTTTTAGCTCGAGGAAGGTGGGTTACTTTTAGACATTAGTCTGCCATCTTCCCTAGCTGCCCGCATCTAGGATAAAGAACACTTTTTGTCTCACCAACCCTTGCCACTCTAATTTTTGGGGTCTCTTCGTTGGCAAGTGGCACCAAACCTAAGTTTGGTAACAGTTCTTCTGGCTGGTCGAATAATTCAAATGACATGCAGCATATGAACAACAGAAAATCAAATTTTAATACAAGTGCATGGGAGAATTCACAGAAGCCTGGAAATTCCAAAAACAGCAAGACAAAATGAAATGTATGTCACTTCGGACAAAGGAGGGGAAAGTAGGCAATTCACAAGTAGATGAGAAAGAGCAAACATTTGGGGGCCACCTACAAACAATGGGACACAAAGAGGAATCTAGCAAACAGGTTTGTGCTTGGATTCTGTCTGCCACTTGATGTTTATGTGCTAAGGTGAATATACTAAGGTTCCCTTCTCTAAGCAGGTTTTTCTATCTGAATCTCTTTAGGCAGGTAAGGGGGAGGTAAAAACTCTTGAGTTTGTTGGGCTTTCATTGTTTTCAGCTGGAAATAAGCTGCATGCCAGGATTGCACATTCTGGGGAAGGCTCACTCCAGACCCCCACACTTCTGAGAAATAAACGTAGCCGGGATAGTGCAAGCGGTGTATGTAATGAGGCAGTACAAGGTAGAGATAACTCACTGGGTTTGTTGCGTGCATGGAATGTGATTAATAGTGTAAACAAAAACAACCCAGGCTACTCTGCAGAGTAAGCAATCAAAAATGGAAGCTAGTATTCTGATGGAAAAAAACAACCTGCTTTGCATCAACTGTAAAGCGATTTGTGTTAGGAACCAAAAGGGTCATTTAAAAATGGAGATAGGAAAACGAGTAAAGAAAAGCAACCAAAAAGGTGAGACTAAGGGCTTCGGGCTGGCTCGTGGTGATTAAGACCTGGAACGCGGAACAAGCCTTGTCCGGAAGCGACGGCGGCGAGGGCGGCGGCCCCGGGGAATCGGCAAGGCGGGAGCGGCCGGCGGCTCACAGGCCGGGCCTCGTAGGGAGCTGTGCGGAGAGGGCTGGCTGGAGGCCACGTGCCGTCCTAGAGGGTCCGGGACCGGGGCTCCGGCTCTGCCCCAGCACTTGGCGCTGTTCCTCGCTTCGGCTCCGTATACCTGCCACCCCGTGCCACCGCACCCCACTGCAGCCCGCCAAGACGCCCCGCCTTCCCGGCCCTTCCAGTCGCCGCCACCATGCTCTGCCCCACCCAACATGCCCACTCTCGGGCCACAGGATGTCTCCTCCCCTTCCCGGACTTGGGGCTCCTTCCGAAGAGTTTGGTTTGAACTTTTGAATCCACCAATCAGCACCGCGCGCCCCTCCTCTCTCCGCCGGCCGCTCAGGGCTGGGCGTCCGGCCCGGAGCCGCGCAGCTCGGAGGTGGGGCCGCGGGGCCTAGGGCGGGTCCGGTGCCCGCCCTGCCGACACGTGGCCGGGGAAGGGGTACATAAAGTCCTGAGGGCGGGCCGCCCGGTCATTCTCCCCCGGACTCCTTGGTAGTCTGTCAGTGGGAGGTTCTTGTCGCCGTACCCCTCGCCACTTCCAGCCCCGCGGAGCCCTACAAGTCCAGTCATGGTGAGTTGGGGGGGGGGGACAGCGGGGGCCGGGTGGTGGTGTGGAGGGGAGAGTGAGCAGTCCCAAGGGGTGGCGGGACCCGGGTTGCACGTGGGACCGTGTCCCGGACCCCTCCAGGCAAATTGGCATCTGGTGATCATACTGGGAAAGCTGAGTTCACCCGGCAGACACCTCGTCGGGCTCCAACACGCGGCCCGAGCAGTGCCCTCGGTGGAAATAAAAAGCCCTCTTGATCCTAGTGAGGGCAGCGTCCCATGGCCCGCCACTGTGCAAGAGAGGCTAGATAGCCTTCACATCGGCCCCCATGGGTTTGTGGAAACTGAAAATGACCCATACCCCTCCAAATGACCTCACCTTCCCCTGCGCAGTGGAAGCACCTGGAGCACTCGGGCGCTTCCGCACGGAAGGTGCAAACTCTGGCGCCACCTCTCCAGCGCCCTGTGACTCGCTGCTGAGTCACCTGTGGTGGGGCTCTGGGGAGAGCTTCCAGTTGCACCACACCAATCCACCTAAAGGATGTAGGCAGGCTCCTCCTCACGTCTAATTCCGCATTTCTGGTGCTTACTTAATGGGCTGTTTATAGCTGAAGCTTTTTAAAAAACAAGTCCATAAAAGGATATTTTACAAAACCACAGGGTAAACTAGTACTGACAGTGTATTCTTAGTTTTAAAGAAACATGAAATTATACACAACTTGAGCGTTTTCTATATAGTTTGCAGAGGTATTGAACACAGTTGTCTTAGAGAACCTCTGTTGGCGGTCTGCCTAAAATAAGACACGCTTTTAAACCAGTATTTGTATATCAAATGTTTCAAAATAGTATCCTTTTTTAAAAAAGGAATACAGTGAATAGTCCAGTTAAACTCTTGAGGGACTACCACAGTTAACCAAAAGTATGTCTGACTGTAACAACTTGCTTGAGTGCTTGTCACCAAGCAAGACCAAAAAGATACTGGTAAAAGTGTGATTCAGAAAGTAGTGTGACTGTTACAAGGGCAGGAGAGCAGCAGCAGACCTATTTCAGTAACCACAGGTTAGTTTTGTTTCTTTGTTTTGTTTTTATTGGGGAACATTTTTTCCAGGACCCATCAGCTCCATGTCAAGTCATTGTTTTTCAATCTAGTCGTGGGGGGCCCAGCTCAGCTCCAGGTCAAGCTGTTGTTTTCAATCTAGTTGTGGAGAGTGTAGCTCAATGGCCCATGTGGGATTCGAACCCGCAACCTTGGTGTTATGAGCACCACTCTCTAACTAACTGAGCCATCCGGCCTCATTTTATTTTATTTATTTTTTTAATGAGAGACAGTGGCAGCTTATCCAGTTAAAGCTAGACTAATTGACTCCATCACCTGTGTCTCTCCATCTTCCTAATGGCCAGGGGAGAGTGGAAAGCACAGTCTAAAGGAGAAAGCCAGATGGTTGCACAATGAATGAAAATTGGGGGGCTCAAAAGGCTTCAACAGAAGAAGTACTTCATTGGGTTGAGAGTATCTTCTCAGATACTGTATCTCCTTGGGCCTGGGTCTGTCATGGACAGGTCTCTGGTTCTCTCCAGTTTTCTCTGGCTGTGGAACTTCCCAAGTCCAGTTAAAGGTAAACATGATGCAATGGTAAATAGTCATGGGTTCATTAGAACAAACAACTCCCTTTTCTCCCACAGCCATAGCACGGGGTGAGGAGACAATAGTGAATCGTGAGCTTGCTGATGTATGTGGTCAGGAGACCATGATTGTTTTATGGGGAGTGTAGGTGGGAAGGAGGGGACCGAAAGTCAAAGGTTGTGAGTGATTGGGGTTTTATTATCTTGGGTTATGAAACTAGACTGAGATCTTAGCTGGTGTTGAATTTTCTTTGACTAGTTTCCTATTAGTGACTTTTAAAAACTTGAAACCCTCTTATTGGGAGAAAATGTAATGGGAGCTATTTAGTGTCAATACTTTGAAAGCCCTCTGCTAGTCTCCAAGGTAGCTAATCTAACTTATGATGAAATACAATAAACATCCTTCTTTGTTTCCCTCAAGTCTGTGGGTACACATGTTCAGTGCCTTATTTTACTGAGCAGGAATGAGTTTGGTAACTTATAAATGATTTTGTTCAGCAAGTAAAACATTTTCCCTATAGTATCTTTAAATTCTTAAAACTGTAGACTTTTTCCTAGTGCCAGAGGTATATGTACACTTTACTAGGAAACAGCTAATTTTTTAAACTGTTAGGAAAGTCTTGGTGACACTTTGAACTTTCATCACCATGTGTCAACCCCCCATCTCCCCTCCCTCAATATAAGTTGGTAGCGAAGGAAAAATGTTCTTCCCTTAAGATTAAATTCTTCCACAGGGTTAAAAAGCTGCCCCTGACCATAATTTTTAACATACAGCTAACTGCTGCTTCTCTGGTGTTTTCTCCATGAGTCATACAGCTGTAGTTTGCTGGTTTAAGCTGGTTTTCAAGTAAGAGGGAGAAGCTCTTGTCTTTTAAAGAATAGGATTAAAGAGAGACCAGAATGAGCTCAGTAGTTACACAATCACACAGAAATGAATCAGAGCTACCAGGGGGAGTTTTGCCTGCCTTTAAGGAATCAGGCATATTTCCCCAGAACTGGGGGAAGTCTATTGCTATAGAGCAGCTTTGTCTTTTTGAAATGGTAGAAACCTGACCTTGAATAGCTAATGTGACTACAAAGGAAGGGTCTGGTCTCTGATCTGGCCTAGTAGTTCATTAACATATCTATCTGTCCTGAAGTTTAATTAGTCATGTGGGTGTGAATCATTCCTAAATATCCCACTTGATGTGTCATGTTCTGACATTTTCCTTTCTTCCTTCCCACAGCGTGAGTGCATCTCCATCCATGTTGGCCAGGCTGGTGTCCAGATCGGCAATGCCTGCTGGGAGCTCTACTGCCTGGAACATGGCATCCAGCCCGATGGCCAGATGCCAAGTGACAAGACCATTGGAGGAGGAGATGACTCCTTCAACACCTTCTTCAGTGAGACAGGCGCTGGCAAGCACGTGCCCAGGGCAGTGTTTGTAGACCTGGAACCCACGGTCATTGGTGAGTTGACCTCAGTCACCCAAGTGAGATCCCAGGGGTCTGGGACAGGATGTGTGTCCTGGGGGCTCTGTTGATGCCCTGGGGTTGGGCAGGTTGTGCGGGTTGTTGGTGATGGGTGTCTGCTTTGTTTCCCTTTTCCAGATGAAGTTCGCACTGGCACCTACCGCCAGCTCTTCCACCCCGAGCAGCTCATCACAGGCAAGGAAGACGCTGCCAATAATTATGCCCGTGGGCACTACACCATTGGCAAGGAGATCATTGACCTTGTCTTGGACCGAATTCGGAAGCTGGTAAAGTGTACTTTATTTAAAGTGGGGTGAGAGTTTCTCTTACAGTTTTAAGAGAGATCAAACTACCAGAATCATTCTTTGCACACTAGAATGAGCCTTAGACTACTCACTAAGTAACTGAACTTCTAAACCAGACAGTCCTGGGTTATGGAACAACTGTTTGGGTGCGGGGCTGAGTTTTCTTTTGCTTATTTCTATGTCTTACAAAGCAGATTTGGTCAATTGCTCATTCAGTGAGGACAATTTACCTGGCGTCAAGGGGAGAACTGGGAGGCCTTAACAGTTTTACTGACATTTAAGACCACTAAACATCCTCGTTCATGTTAATCAGTCAGCTTCCCTTCCTCAAGCTGAGACATCCTTTTCAGGTTATCTTAAGTCACACTGAGTTAGTAGGTGGCTGGATCTGACATGCAACTAATTGATCATAGTAGTAAAAAAAAAAAACAAAAAAAAAACTGGACTGGTGCCTTATGTTAATACAAAAAGTTCAGTGTTCAAGAAGCCAGTATAAGACTGACTAGAAATGGCCAACACTGGAAACTTCCAACAACATTGAAAGAGGAGTCAGGGGCATTCCTTTATTACAGTCCTTGAAGCTTGGAGGCATTGCGATACAAATACAAAAAGCAGTAGACTTGCTTTTCTCCTACAGTTCAGGGCAGTGTGGACTGGCCCTGTGGCAGCTGTATTCATATCCGTGAAGTTGATAAGTGTTCTGTTTGGGTCATTTTAATTAAGAGTCTGATGATAAGCTGACTCTTTGCTCCTTAGACATTTATGCAGCTTGTAAGTAATTAAATAAACACCAAGAATGAAGGCTGGGTTAGAGGAGCTTAGGAAAATCACATACTAAGCCCAGCCACAGCTGGTCTATTCTAAAAAGGATGGATTTGCATCATTCATGGCTTCCTACCTTTCCAGATGTTGATCATAGTCTTCCCAGCAAAATTGGGCTGATGGTTCCTGTTTACAACTCAAGCTTTGGCTACAAGCACTGGCTTGGAAATCAGAACCTGCCTTTCGGCACAAATAAGCCTAGTAAAAGCCATTGAGTGTTCTGGCGTGAAACCAAAACAGTTGCATTTTTCCTTGGTGTTATTACTGTGTCCTCATGAGGCTTAATGGATGTGATTGGTAGACTAGGGTCTTCCCTGTACCTTGATCTCATTCAGTGTATGGACCCACAGGAAAAGGGAACTGAGGGATTGGTGGAGAATGTCCACATGTCTCTGAGCACCTTTGAGAAGTGAGGGTTGTCAACAGAATACTTCATTTGAAAGGTCAAAATCATTCTTTCGCAGAGTTGCAGGTTGCTAACCAGAATAGCTCAGTTATGTGGTGGAAAGCATCAGTGACATAAAGTCTCATGGAATTGTGACAGTAAGTCACCTTTCCCAGAATAAATAGGCTTTCTGGTAACTAGTGCTTACTGTGCCAAGCATTGTTCCAAGAAATTGTTAAATTCTCAACAACCTGAGGTGGATTACTAGATTACTATTCTCCTTCGTTCACTAAATGAGAAAACTGAGATTGAGAATTGAATTTGGTCAAAGTCACACAGCAAGGAACCAGGAGAGCTGGATCCGGATCCAACCTGACTCCAGTACCAGGGCACTGGAGTCCGGCTGTTCTGTTTTATGCTCGGAAAGCAGCTGCCAGATCTATAAAACATCCACTGTACAGGGCTGGGGGTCCCAGGCCTATACTTGGTAGCTCTCTAACTGATACGAAGTTGCCTTTGTTCTGTGGTCACAGCAGGGGCACCAGAGGTTGCCCTCCCAGTCACTAAAACTTGGGCCCTGCATCCATTCCAGACCTCGTGGTTCTTCTGCTTGCATAAGTGAAAATAGTTCATTTATAAATAGCGTTTTAGCAGATTCCCACCCCACCCCACTGCCAGTCAGGAGTTGATTGTGAAAAGTTTCTCTGAATCACTTAGCACTTTAGAGGCTTTTTATGACTGCTTTCTTAGCAAATACTCAAAAGATTTTTAAAATCTTGATCAACGTAATTATGGATTCAAAGAAGTCATTGCAGCTTTCACCAAGGCTAAAATTAAAACCCTTTTCTTTTGCAGGCTGACCAGTGCACAGGTCTTCAGGGCTTCCTGGTTTTCCACAGCTTCGGTGGGGGAACTGGTTCTGGGTTCACCTCCCTGCTGATGGAACGTCTCTCTGTTGATTATGGCAAGAAATCCAAGCTGGAGTTCTCCATTTACCCAGCCCCCCAGGTTTCCACAGCTGTAGTTGAGCCCTACAATTCCATCCTCACCACCCACACCACCCTGGAGCACTCTGATTGTGCCTTTATGGTTGACAATGAGGCCATCTATGACATCTGTCGTAGAAACCTCGATATTGAGCGCCCAACCTACACTAACCTTAACCGCCTTATTAGCCAGATTGTGTCGTCCATCACTGCTTCCCTCAGATTTGATGGGGCCCTGAATGTTGACCTGACTGAATTCCAGACCAACCTGGTGCCCTATCCCCGTATCCACTTCCCTCTGGCCACATATGCCCCTGTCATCTCTGCTGAGAAAGCCTACCACGAGCAGCTTACTGTAGCAGAGATCACCAATGCGTGCTTTGAGCCAGCCAACCAGATGGTGAAATGTGACCCTCGCCACGGTAAATACATGGCTTGCTGCCTGTTGTACCGTGGTGACGTGGTTCCCAAAGATGTCAATGCCGCCATTGCCACCATCAAGACCAAGCGCAGCATCCAGTTTGTGGACTGGTGTCCCACTGGCTTCAAAGTTGGCATTAATTACCAGCCCCCCACTGTGGTACCTGGTGGAGACCTGGCCAAAGTACAGCGAGCTGTGTGCATGCTGAGCAACACCACAGCTGTTGCTGAGGCCTGGGCCCGCCTGGACCACAAGTTTGACCTGATGTATGCCAAGCGTGCCTTTGTTCACTGGTACGTGGGTGAGGGTATGGAGGAAGGAGAGTTTTCTGAGGCCCGTGAGGACATGGCGGCCCTTGAGAAGGATTATGAGGAGGTTGGAGCAGATAGTGTTGAGGGAGATGATGAGGGTGAGGAGTATTAATCTGTCTGCTGCAATGTTACACTCCAGCATGTGGGGATTGTCTTATTTCTGTTGTTCTGTGAAGTCCATTGTGTCCCTAACTTGTCAATAAAAGTGGTGTTATTATTTTGAATGTCACGTTGACCTATATCCCAGTAAATACTTGCCCCACTTGGTCAAGGCCAGTTGGGGATGGAGGCTGGCAGAGGATCCACCCAGTCATTCGATCAACATTTCAGATGGCTTCTGTGTGCAGTGTACTGTGCTAAGTAATTTCTCTGTTTCACACAGACCGGAATTAATGGGTTTTGTTTTTAAACTTCTATTTAAGTTTTTCCAGGACCCATCATCTCCAAGTCAAGTTGTTGTTTTAATCTAGTTGTGGAGGGCGGAGCTCACACTGGCCCATGTGGGGATCGAACCAGCAACCCTGTTAAGAGCAATGCACTCTAACCAACTGAGCTAACCAGCTGCCCCTAGACCTGAACTGATGAATGGTGATGAAATCATCTTACATAAGGCTACAGGCTCAGATAGATTGGGCCAGTGCGTCTCAAACTTCAATGTAGATGTGAATCACCCGTAGATATTAAAATGCAGATCCAAATCTATAGGTCTGAGGTGGCGCTTCAGATACTGCATATTTTAACAAGCTTCTGTCTGATGTGCTTGGTCTAACCGTCTGTGATAGCAAGGGCAGGCAAAATAGGTAGTGAATGGTGGAGCCAAAATTCAAGTAACTAGCCAGAGTGCCTTCACTATTGCTGTCAGTATTTAATAAAATATTTGTCACATGGAAAGAACTTGGAATTGTGCTAATACAGTCCATATATTGCCAAAATCTACAAGTTAACTGCTTGGAGAAATTGAAGTTTGCTGAGACACAAAATTACAATACCGGTAGTCACGGATTGTAATATTGGTACTTGATCCAGTATATGTCGTGAGGAATGTTTGAGATAGGGGAATAATAAGGAAAATTGAAGAATGTGTAGGAAAGATTAGAGAGAGGAGAGTGCCCCAATTTGGACCCTCTTCTAAGCACCTGTTAGAAGTGGTTTTTAAGTGTAAGGTGAGGGTGGGGGGAAAAGGGAAAGTGGGGGGCTGGACAGCTTGGAGGTTAGTATGTGGGTACTGTTGTGTGGCCTATAAAGTTGTGCTGAGCAATGGAAAAGGAGAAGGACGGCCAAAAGGCCAGGCGTCATGCAGAAGGGAGGAAGCAGTTTTGGTGCTTGGGTGGTGGTCTGAGTGGAATGCCCCACAAGTAGCAGGAGATGGAGGCAGGTGTTTAGCTGCAGGCGTGTTCACGTTTCCTCCCTGACTGACCTGATGCTGCTCAGTCATTGTCCTGACTGGTGTGTTCACCCCTGGCCTTGCTCACCTACACCCCTTACTCTTAGAGGAGAGCATCCAAAAAAATGGGCCCATTCTATCTCGGAGCACTGAGGGCACTGCTTCCAGCCTGAGATGCTTCAACTTTGTGCTGGGGAGGGTTTCACCTCATTCATCACAAGAGCACCCCTGGCCTTATGCCCAGCAGGGCAAGGCGTAGCCCTGTCGTATCCTTGAGTACAAAGGCAGCTATTGCTGCTTCTCAGATGGACCAGATTTCTGCAGCGTGAGCATGGGGGGGTCTGGGAAGAAAAGAAATCATGGACAGGCCGGCCAGCCAGCCTAGCCACTAGAGGGGCACCCGAAGACCTGCCCAAGATAGGAAATCTGTCAATTACAGTGTGAGTACTGGAGGAGATGAATCATCCAGCTTCATCCGAGTGTGACACCCCACAATAGCAGAGGTCCATTCTCTGAGCCAGTGTTTCCTGAGCACAGCGCCCTGAGATGGGATTCAGGGGTTTCCTGGGCCAGTCACCCTGTTCAGGAGCAGCCCTTCCAATTACTTCAGTAAGCCTTACAGGTAAGTCATTTCTTCATGCTAAGATGTGAAAAGGTTGGAAACCTTGAAGCAGCCACAACAGTGGGGGAGAGGGGAGAAAGAAGAGTAGCTGAGAAAAGATATTCCAGCAGAACAGAGCCTGGGGCATTGGAAGAGCAAAGTGCTCGTGGTTGGGGAGGGATTTGTCCTTGCAAAGATGATTTTCCCTTCTGGCTTGGTGAGAGAGTGAATAGAAGTTAGCCTGCAGCAAGAACAAACATATCCCAAGGTCTAGGTCACTGCTTTGTATCTGACAATCATCTGATCTGCCCTTGAGCACAAATGGAAAGTCTGGACTCAGATGTAGCCATTGCCGATGGTTGAGGCTTGATGGGGATAAATGGAGAGAGTCTAAGAGAGTGGGTGCAGGCTCTGAGATTGGCTGGAGCCCCAGATTCTGGCTCGGACTGCCCTCGCCTGACCTGAGAAGCCATCTGCTTCCACCCTGTGGAGGCCCCTGGCCACTGGGGGCCTTATGAGCCCCAGGCATGGCTGTTCTGAGATGGGGTGAAGGGGAGAGAATGGCTGTGAGGGGCCACGTGCTGGCCTATCCACTTGTCACCCTAAGCGGGAAGCAATTGGCAAACGCTTCTGCTGCAGCGGAATCTGTCAAGCAGCCCACAGTCTGGACAGAGGTGGTTGGGTAGGTTCAAGCTTGGGGAGTGCCTGTCTTCGGGCCTCAGACTTCCGGAAGATGTGTGGCAACCCTGAGTGGGGCTGTGGGAGGAAGGGGAGGTTCTGTCAGGGTGGGAGTTTTTCATGATCTTAACCGCCCTGTGAGGAGATGTTGTTATACCCATTTCCATAGTGGAGGAAGTGAAAACTCAAAGCTCAGAGAGGTTAAGTATCCAGCCTAAGGCTACAGAGTAAGTGGCCGAACTGAAATTTGACCCCAGAACTCTGATTCCACTCTGCCCAACAGCCTACGAGCAGTGCCAGGGGAAGTGGCCATCGCACCTGGCAGCCTTTCCAGTTCTGGGTGAGAAGGGCCAGGTCCTGGGCCATGTCAGGCACGAGGGCCACAGTGGCCAGCCTTTGTGTGGAACACTGGCTGGAGCGATGGCCTCAGAAAGGAGATCTTGTTATGCCGTTGATTGTTAGATCACTTCCCAGGAGCCCTATTCCAGCGCCCAGGTGACAGTACACTGTTCCAGAGAAGCAAAGCCAGCTGGTCCCCAGTAGGCAAACTGTAGCTTCCCGGTGAGGAGGCTTTTTTGTCCAGGCCTCCCTCTGGACTGAGTGCATCAACGCTCAGGTCGTGGAGATACAGTGTCCTTGCAGGGTAGCTGCTACCATCTTTCTGAACGCCTACTGACAAGATACCAGCTGCCATGGAGACAGGACAGCTCACACCTAGGGCATCACTCCCCTGCGCACTGGACCCAGAATGGTTAGCTTCTGTCAGCCAGGCCTCGGGGTGACGGCAGAGATGATCCAGGCAGATGGCTCTGGGAGCCCAATGCCAGGGCAGCTGTCTGGGAGACACAGGGCTGCAGCAGGCGAAGGGAAAACAGACCCAATGTGTTGGGTGGGAAAGGTTCCCACCCTCTGCCCCGTGATAGAAAGTCCCCTTTGCTGATATCTCAGCCTGTCACTGCCCCATTCATTCCAAGAGCCTGGTGTCCCTGAGTTTGTCAGCCCTGAGCAGTTTCTGGGGAAACAGTTCTTTCTTCCTCTCATACTGCTCACTGTCTGCAGTAGGAGAGAAATATTCAGCAGCCATGAGCCTTCCAGAACTAGAGACGTGTCTTCTTTAGTCCTAAAACCAAAAATGCTTTTAAACACTTGTCTCATCACCAGACTACTTTTCCTCTCTTTTAAAAATGAGAACAAAATATAAAGCTTTCATAATTACACAGTTTTGTCTACTAGTTTCATAATTACACAAGTTAGTTTAATTCATAAGGGGCTGGATATCAATTCAATCTCACTGCTTTCACCCCTCCCCACACTGTTTTTATCACATATCTCATTTGGCTTCTAGGAGATGTCCAGCCTGACAGTAAACTAATATTGAAATGCTCTTGGCAAAAGTAATGATATTCAATCATGCCTTTATAATAATAATCATTTCAGTTTTTAAGTTCCATTATTTTGGGAGAACCTATTTGGTGCAAGTCACTTTGTTGAGTACTATAGAGAATACATTTAGTTTTTTTGTCCCTGTCGGACTAAAGACAGATCACATAGGCACAACCCTAATTCAAGGCAGTATATGGCACAAGTCAGAAGAGTGGTCACCTGTGGCAGCCACTATTGCATATCTACCCCAAAGCCATCCCAGCTGGTTGTTTTACCTGCCAACATAACCCGGTTCTGTTCGGGTGTTGGGCACCCATGTGCATTGCGGGGCCTGGGCCTCCCCACCACCAGAGTAAATCCTAGTCTAAGCTGATCAAGGTTATTCCAGCTCTCTTGTCAGGGATTGGTTAAGGAACCAGCATGTGGTGCAATTATGGGAATGAGAGGTGAGGTAATGTCTGCTGGTTGGGGGCCAGGGGAAAGATGTTCTTAGAAAATTTTCCTTGCTCTTAAAAAGGAATGCAGGGAAAGGATTCTTAGTTTTGCAACCCTTGGGTACATGATGCTTGAAGTTGCTGCTGTCATCTTATGACCACGAGGGGGAAACAGGACAAAAGCTAATACCCTGAGTGTGACACAACAGAAAGATGAAAAGAGCTTGGGGTCCTTGATAGGATGTTGAGCCCTGAATTAACCAGCCTTGAAACTTCTCCTCCTCTGGGTTTTCCATTATGTGAGATTATAAACCCCCTTATTGTTTAGGACATTTTGATTTGGGTCTTCCATTGCTTCCTGCCAAAAGCATTTTAATATTAAAGCCTTACACAATAGTGCATAGAAACGTTTAGTAAAATAATGATATTCTAACCCTTTTAAGTTTGTATAACCCTTCTCCAGTGCAAATATTGCCCCAGGAGAGTAAAGATTCCATGCGTCCCTCCATTTCTTTGGTTTTTGGCCTTCCTCTGCCTGAAGTTCCTAGTCAACCAAATTGATCTGCTTCTTCCTGTCCGTGTTTCCAGGAGTCTTCGCTGAACTTAAACGATAAATTGAAAGCAGACAGGGAATATCTGCAGGCCCAAAAAAATGCCCCTTCCCTTTTACATGCAACTGTGGAGGGAGCAGTCTGCGAAGTATCGAAGAGCCAGGAGGCCCACTGGAAAGAACCACCCCTTCGAGGAAGCCTGGCCCAAAAGAGCCTGATCCCAATGCAATCCCAAATCTTCCAGAGCCTAAGGAGCTGTGAGCTGCCCTTGCAGACAAGGGGGGTGGTGCCAGATGACTCTTTAAACAAGGACCAGACCAGATACCAGGGACTCTAGGGTGTGAATAGGGTTCACTCTTCTAGTTGTTTCCTTGTGTGGGGTCCTTGGGTCCTTGAAAGGAGAAAGGCTTTTTCTCCTTTTCTGACCAATTTGGTTTCCTCTACTCTTCCTTCCTTCTCCCCTCTCTACCCTACCCCTCATCTTCTCCCTCCCCTCTCCCTTTCTCCATCTCTATTTCCTCCATTACCTCCCTTCCCTCCAGCTAGGCACCAGCACAGAAGTGTGTTGCAGAGAGAAATCTCCTAGGGAGTGAGAACATCTAACCGAAGCTGACAACTGGCCCTCACTGGCTGGGAGATCTCCTGGCTGGGAGATCCCAGGTGTCAGACAACGACCTTTGTGGTCTGCAGGCAGAGGGCAGGCAGGGCAGTTTGTAGGGCATCAGACCCTTTGAACTTGTCTGTTCAGCTGTCACCTAGACTCTCCCTGCAGGAGATGGGGTGAGATGGATGGCAAAAGTGTCATGATTGCAGAAAAGAGCCTCCTGGCGGCTGGCCTGATGGGGAGGAGTCCCTGTCCCTGCCTGGGGAGAGGGGTGACTGAGGTCTCTAGCAGGGGCCATAAGCCAGGGCCATATCTCTTCACAGCCACAGAATTGTAAGTGCTGCCTCCCATCTCAGTGTCTTCATTAGGAAAATGAGGGAGGGGTCCCTAGATGATCCCAGAGTTTCCCATCTGCTCTAACCTTCTGGGGTTCCAAACTGAGGGACTCGTGGAAGTTGTGTAGTGGGAGGGAGTGTGTCTGCCAGGGGGGCCTGCATAAAGTCTGTTCCTTCGAGCAATCCCAGTAAATGGAGTTGAGGGTATGGGAAGAAATCTCTGCCCTCCTTGCCCTCCTTGGACTCCATGACTGTGGTCTACTCTGAACATGAACCTTCGACTGGGGATGACATCACATGGGTGTTACGGCTCACATCATCCCATGACAGGCTGCCCCATTTCCTGTACCCCTCCCCTCCCTCTTTGTGTGGGGACTGCGGCTCTCCCCCCTGGAGGATCTGAGGCCATCACCCTGTAAAGGAAGAGCTGAAAGCCACTGGGGTCAGTGCTCTGAGAGCCACCGTAATCTTTACTGAATGCTTCTTTGATTACCTACTCCCCTACTCAACAACCTACATGCCCGGAAAGAACATCAGAAATTTCATCCACGCCCTTTATTTTACTATTTTCCTAATGCGGAGAGCAAGGCCCGGTGACTGGCCCAGGCCTGGGACCAGGTTTCTTGCACATCCTCTGCCAGGGAATAGGGAGAAACTCTCATCAGGCACAATCTCTGATAAAAAACTGCAGAATCAAGTGGAGACCAGAACGCGAGCCCCAGGTTCTATTCTGACAAGCAGTGTGACTAACTGCAACTGCTCCTTTTTGGTCTCACTCACCCAGTAACCAGAGCCATTGCTTTGCAGTGCAGTGGTGCTGAAGACAGTGGACTGACCCACTAGAAAGAGGGTGCAGACGGCATGGCTCTTCATGACCCTTAAACACTCCTGCAAGAACCTCCTGAGGACAAGTACACTCCCTTACACAACCACATTCCCATCTTCACACCTGAAAACAGGGATAATCATTCCATAGCATATAACACACAAATTTCTGCAAGAGCCTTTATTTTTCTTTAAATCCAGGATCCCAAGTAGGTTCGAACATTGCATTTAAAATAAGCTATAAACTGTACTCTGATTTACAAAGCCCTACGTGTTCTGACCCCTTCCCACTCCTCTAACCTCGCCTTCTCTCCTCTCCCACCTCTCTCACCAACCTTTCTCCAATTCCTCAAACATGCCAAGCTCATTTCAGCCTTACCCCTATGCTCTGACTCTTCCCTTTGCTCAGGTGACAACCAAATATAATTCCTGATCTTTGAATCTGGATTGGGGAAAATAGATATTAAGGACTTTATTGGGACAATTGGGGGAATTTGAACATAGACTGTATATTGAGTTAAAGAATGGGTTAATATACAGTACCATGGTTATGTAGGAAAATGCCCTTCTTCCTAGGAGTTGCAGGGTGAAATATCATGATGTCTGAAACTTACTTTCAAAGGAATTGTGGCAAAATATTGATAATTGGTAAATCTGGAAGAAGGGTATACAGGTGTTCATAGTAGCATTCTTTCAACTTTTCTCTGGGTTTCAAAATACAAATAAAATGGGGGAAAAGGTGAACAATTTAAAGAAAAATCATAATCCAGATAAACTCAAATTTTCATGTGCATTAAAATCGCCTTGGAAGGTTGTTAACATGCAGATTCCAGGGATTCAGAAGATCTGAGTGGGGCCCCAGGTGATTCAAAGTCAGGTCCCCAAGCCACACCAGGAGAAGGAAGGTCCACTTAGCGTTCTGGGGCCATAGGCTGCTCTCTGTTCTTCAGTTGAGGGGTAGCTGGTGGGAAGGGTCAGATAGGCAGGTGGAGATGCGATTTGATGGTTAATACAGGACTGGAGATTGCGGACATAGTAGAGGACACCGGGGAGCTGAGGGCAGATTTCGCCCCCCTTCCCTGGCTTTTGGCTTCTGGGGGTGGAGTTGGGGGTGGGAGCAGAGGAGGGTCCTAGAGCCCATGGGAAGAATGAAATCAGGGCTCTGAAATCCAAGTACCAGTGCTGCTATTCTATTTTACATGCCCTGGGTTAATTCTCCTCATCTGTAAAAAGGAGGTCGTAATAATTTTGAAGCATCCTCCAAATTCCAACGTTCCCTTAGCCTTGAGTCTTGAACTCAGTAAGTAGGGATGCATTCAGACTGCAGATATGTCATTCTGGCTTCTGACCGGTAGGTGGCAGCAACACATCTCTTTATTTTCCAGACTGACATCCATGGGGAAGATGTTTTTCAGGTGCCTCAGGGTTACCTTTCAGTTTAACCAACAGTTATTTGACCAAAGTCTTGTGCTAGACACCGTGGACACAAAGGTGAATAAGACCTGATAGCTGCCCTCAGGGAGAAGGGGTGTCGGACATATAAACAGATTACTAGTTTACTAGCTGTGTGACCTTGGACAAGTTGCTTAATCTCTCAGTGCCTGTTTCTTCAACTGTAAAATGGGAATAATAATAACACCTTTGTCATATGGTTATTGTGAAGATTTTAAAAAAGTAATAATGTGTAAAATGCTTGGAACATAGGAAAGGTTAGCTATGACTATACGATACGGTGAGAAAAGGATGGAAAAGATACCCAGAATGCTCCCTAACTGGGAGGAGTGGAATCCCAAAATGGAGATAATAGGGAAGGAATTCCACTCTGGTGGAGCCACTCTGTCAGCCAGACCGCAGCTGGACTCCTTATGGCGGAGGCTCATCTTGGCTCCAGCAGGCACAGAGCGCTGGACAGCAGCAGGATGAGCCTGCCTGGAAAGGCCGCCACCATTAGCTAACTGTGCAGCCTCAGACAGGCAGCTTTGCACCTGTGAGCCTCAGGTCCTACATGTGATGGGGAGGGGGACTGCGGGAACCCAGGGGCAGTACTGAATCCGTATCTGGGACACTGCTGAGTCAGCTGTAAAGCTGGCCAATTCAGGAGCAGCAGGGCCATGAGCTAGGGATATAAGGAGGAAGCAGAGATCCTGGGGGAAGACATTGGACGTTCCCCGGGATGTAGGATGGAGGTTGAGCCAATCTTAGACCTCAAGGGGCGGGGACAGCCCAGCTGACACTTAGTTTCAAGTAATTAGGGTTATAGCCTTGCTCCTCTGTGTCTGTTTCTTGTCACATGGAAGGGGAAGAAGGCAATCAACAGTGTTGAGCACCTACTATGAGTCTCACAACTTGCTAATTGTTTTATGTACAATAACTCATGTAGATCTCACAGCACTGCTGGGAGAAAGGTGTCATCCTCCCAATTTTACAGATGAAGAAACTGAAGCTCAGAGAGGACAAGTAACTTGCCCAGGGTCACACAGCTCGTCAGTGCCTAGGCTGGTGCCCTGATCTTTTCTTCTCTGACCTCTTCCTCCAATCTACCTCAATTGCTCACTCCCTTAGAAATGCCCTGAGAATCTTATCCATGAATACCCCAACCCCAGCTCCAAAATCACAAATTCATGCATCCTGCTCTCTGGAAACAACTTCCCACACCCTCAGTGCCTCTTTCAATTTCTTTGTACTATGACTGTTCCTTGGCCTTGCCTGGTAGTCTAGCTATGGACCTCTTTACTCTGCCAATCTCCCACCCTCTCATGCCCCCACTCAGCTTTGAGTCCAAGGCCCATCATTCTGTAGCTCTCTTGCTAGGAACCTAAACTTCATTGCTCACCTTCCTTGCAAATCTCTGAAGGCATCCAATTGCCATTTCTCTCCAAGACTTCACCAGAGCAGCCAAGGGCAGCAGAAGGAGGAGGCTGCTGATAACACTGGCTAATACTTATACAGCAAGTCCTGTGTGCCAAGCACTACGTAAGGATTGTAGCACTATGAGGGAGGTACTATAATTATCATCCCCACCTGTGGATAAAGGCAATGGGGTGAACTGAGGTTAAGTCACTCACTCAAACCCAAAGCACACAGCTAATTAAGTTGTGGAGCCTTGATTGAACCCAGAGTCTCCATCTTAATCAGTGTACTACCTGCCCACACAGGAAGACGAGGCCACCTTCCCTTCAGCCAGGAAGTACTTGGCTCCTTCCACCCTGGGTCCAGACCTGCTTGTAGCCAATAGTGAGGACGATCTAAAAGAAGTTCAGATCCTCACTGTATTAGGGAGCTGACAATATCACTCGGTAAGTCAATAATAATAATAACAATAATGATAGTAATAAAACTAGCTTACATTTTCAGTTGTTGTTGTGTGTGTTCTAGGTATTTTACATGTATTTATTCATTTAATCCTTCCAAGAAAGGATTAAAATAAGGATTAAAATATAAAGTAGAAGTTACCATTATCTCCATTTTACCAAAAAACATGAAAGACCATAGTAATAAGCCTAAATTCACACAATAGTGTTGAGTCAGACGGGAAGCTTGGCAGCTGGATACCAGAGCCCTGGCTCTCAACCATGACTGTTTCCTACTTTCCTTCTGGTCTCAAGACCTCTCAGGCCTGGCTCTTTCTGAATAAGGGGGACAAGTCTCCTCTGCCTTGCCAGCAGGCCTGGTTCCCCCACACAGGCCCCAGCCTTATTCCCTCCCCAGATCCCAGAGCCCTGAGAGGAAGCCCTGGTCCCCTCCATTCTGAGGCATCTGGGAGAGGAGGTGGGAGCTTAAGCACTGGAGGGGATGGAATCCCAACTGGAAGTCAGGCCCAGCCCAAGGGGCCCCTACTCGCAAAGGCCCAGGTCTACCAGCAGCTCCTTATAAAGACAGGGCCCAAGCTGGTCCTCCCAGGCCTTGCTTGCCTGTCCGCACGCAGTAGTAGCTCAGACTCCCAGTTTGCTCCTGGAGGATGGCAGACAGGGGCAGGGCAGGGCCTAGGCTGGAGTCAGTGGGGCTCCAGGCCCACAGCAGTAGGGCCTCAGAGCCTAGGGCTGCAGCAGAAAGCACCAAGCCTTCCTCAGTCCCCTCCTCACACCTGCCAAAACCCCACCCCCAGGCCCAGGCAGGACCCTATCTCTCCCTGCTCCCAGGATTTAGTAGGGACAGGCCCTGATTTATCCATCGGTCCACTGTCTCCCATCCTCCCTCTTCCCATTCCCCTGGCAACCAAACCAGACCCATCAAGGAGAAGGACCTGGCAGCTGAGCAGGGAGAGACTAATGGCCCGGAAGGAAGGAGGGGCCTGGAGAGGAGAGGAAGGAGGTAGGGATGTGAGCCGGCAGGCAGGCGTTGGCCCATCTCAGAGGACACACACAAAGAAGGGAGGTTCCTCTGCCCTGCAATGCTGAAGGAGCTGGCTGCCAGGGAGCCGCCCTCCTTACTGTCTCAGCCAGAGATCCAACCCAGAGTCCCAAATCTGCTTCCCCAGACACCCAGCTCTTGTCCTCAGGGCCAATCGGAGGCAGACCTGTCCCTACTGGAGAGCCCTGGAGTCCTCAGCGGCCACAGCCCCATGGCTCCTGGCAAACCCAGCAGGCCTCATCACCCTGACTCTTGCAGACCATCCGAGCTGCTTCTGTCCACTCCTGGGCAGCCTGTGCCTGTGTAGTGGAAGCCATTTGACGTGCAAAGGCCAGACATCAGCCTTTCCGCTGACTCCAGGGTGGGAGAGGCTAGGAAGGGATATGTGATGTGTGTGGTTGTGTAATGTGTGTGCACATAGTGCTACTAGATCTATGTATCTGTGTGCACAGGCTTGTAGATCTGTTCTGGGGCCTTCTTTCTCCTCATTCAGTCCCTGAACCATTAGGGATGGGCACCTTCTCTTTCCCCATCTCTTCCCCATCCAGCACCTTCCATCCCTGGGTACCTGCAACTCCCCAACACTGGGAACCAGTTCCTGCCAGTCTGTCCATCTCTGAGCCTTGGCAGCAGCTAGTACCACCCTTCAGCCCCCTCCCCTTCCTCTCACAAATAGCCCTGGTTCCCGTAAGGCTGTGACTGAGCAGCAGTTGGTTGGGGGAAGGGAGAATCCAGGAAAGCCAGGCAGCATACACTGGTGCTCACTCAGCTCAGCTTCTGGCAGGGCACAGACCCTGCCTAGAGGGACCCAGAGCCCAGCCCAGTCTCCCTCAGGCCCTTCTGGTGTCCCCACCATGTTGCAGCCCAGGGTAGGTCCAGGTTTGGGAACTGTGTCTTTAAAGCTGAGACATCAGCAGGCATCCCCTGGCCAAGTGTCCAGGGGAGGGGGAGGGGAAGTGGCCAGTCCATTAGCTGCAGAGCTGGCGCCAGGCAGCAACCGTTCACAGGGCCCTAGGGATTACAGAGAGATCAGCCCTTCCCCACCCTCCTCAGCTGCTTCTGCCCTCCTGTCCCCCATATCTCCCTGGGTGTGGTGACAAAGGGAGTAGCTGACACCCGGTGAAAGCAGAGCTTAGCCTTTAGGGGACAACTGGAGGTACAGGCTGTGGGGCCTTGGCCAGGCCAGCTCTCCATCCACCTGGGCCGCCTCCTCCCTACGCATGTACCAGACACCTGTCCTTCAACCTCCAGTCCTCCTATTCCCCAATTTTTACCAGTTCTTTCAGGCAGGGACCCCAGCTCAAATCAGGCCCTCCCATCCTAGGCTGCAGCTCTGGATACTTGTTGGAAGGTGCTGACCTCCAATCCTGCCTGCTTTTGGCCTGCCTGCAGTCGCCATCCCTGCTTGCTTCCCTGCCAGCAACAGGGGGAACCAAGTAGGCGGGAAGCCAGCAACCAGGGATAGCGGGTGCGGCGCTCCTGCTGCTCCGCAGGGGTGGGGCGTCCCCCTCCCCACATAGCAGCACAGTCAGGCCAGTGGGAGGAGCTGCCCGTGCCCCCCCTGAGCCCGCAGGACTATAAAGCCGCTTCCATGCGGTCTGCAGCTCCTGGACCAACTCTGCCAGCGGTGACTGCCCGTCCTCGGCCGCCATGAGCCACCCGTCGGGCCTCCGGGCCACCTCCTACCGCCGCACCTTCGGGCCACCGCCCTCACTGTCCCCCGGGGCCTTCTCCTACTCGTCCAGCTCCCGCTTCTCCGGCAGCCGCCTGCTGGGCTCGTCGTCCAGCTCCTCCGCCCGCCTGGGCAGCTTCCGTGTGCCCCGGTCCAGCGCGGGCGCTCTCCTGCGCCTGCCCTCGGAGCGCCTCGACTTCTCTATGGCCGAGGCCCTAAACCAGGAGTTCCTGGCCACGCGCAGCAACGAGAAGCAGGAGCTGCAGGAGCTCAACGACCGCTTCGCCAACTTCATTGAGAAGGTGCGCTTCCTGGAGCAGCAGAACGCGGTGCTGCGCGGGGAGCTGAGCCAGGCCCGGGGCCAGGAGCCGGCGCGCGCCGACCAGCTGTGCCAGCAGGAGCTGCGCGAGCTGCGCAGGGAGCTGGAGCTGCTGGGCCGCGAGCGCGACCGGGTGCAGGTGGAGCGCGACGGGCTGGCCGAGGACCTGGCGGCGCTGAAGCAGAGGTCAGGGGGCAGGGCCGGCCGGTGGCCGCAGAAGCGCTGCTGCTCGCTCCCCTCCCCGCCAGCCACCCGAGGGAGCAACTGCCCCGGCCAGCCCCGGCGGGCGTGTGCGGGCGGGGCGTCCTCGCCTTCCCTCGGCCACTTTGCTGAGTCTCTGGGGAGGTGAGGGAGAGGGGGAGTGACTATGTCTGCCCTGCGTATCACGGGGCCCCAGCTCAGCTCCCAGCCCGTTAGAGAGAAAGTGGGAGCACGTCCATCAGGCAGCCTGAGCCCCCTCCTCAGAGTCCCGGGCAGTGCCAGCCTCTACCCCCGATCCTGGGGGGCGGGGAGGACGGTAAGCCCGCAGCTCGGTGTCTGTCCACTCCTCACGCCAGGCTGGAGGACGAGACACGCAAGCGGGAGGACGCGGAGCACAACCTCGTGCTGTTCCGCAAGGTGAGCCTCGGCCCCGAGTCGACGCCCGTCTCTCCACCCCGACCCCAGGCCTGCGTGTGCAGGGTGGCATCTGCGGGTGCGGGGAGGTGACCATAAGCCTTCAGAGGCCGACAGAGAGGGCCTGGCCCGTCCTCGGGCTGAGCAGCCCCTCCCTGCTCCTGAACCCCCACTGCCATCCCACGCAGGACGTGGACGACGCCACCCTCGCCCGCCTGGAGCTAGAGCGCAAGATCGAATCTCTGATGGATGAGATTGAGTTCCTCAAGAAGCTGCACGACGAGGTGGGTATATACCCGGATGTCAGGGAAGGCTTCGGGGGTTGGGGGTCGTCTCCTCGGGTCCGGGAGATTGGCGGGTGGAGCGAAGAAATAGCCCTGGGGAAACGAAGTGAGATTGGGTACATGCAGCCCCTCAACCCTAGTCCACAGGTGGTTTGCCTCCCGCCCCTGCGCCACCTGGTGGCGAGCAGCGCAGCGGCACCCTGGAACCTGGCCGCAGGCTCCAAGCCCGAGGCGCTCAGGCGGCGCAGTCTCGTGTGCTGCACTCCCTGGCGCCCCCTTGTGTTCATTCAAGTGTTTTTTGCTCTTTTCTGTCCGCGAACTGCGCGGCCCGCGTGGGATCTGCGCGGCGAACTCGACGTCGTGTTGTCCTGGGCGGCAGGAGCTGCGAGACCTTCAGGTGAGCGTGGAGAACCAGCAGGTGCAGCAGATCGAGGTGGAGACGACCGTGAAGCCCGAGCTGACAGCGGCGCTGAGAGACATACGCGCGCAATACGAGAGCATCGCGGCGAAGAACCTGCAGGAGGCAGAGGAATGGTACAAGTCCAAGGTGCGAGAGCCCCGGGGAACTTGGGAGGGTCTGGGAGGGTAGGGCGCGGGGGCGAGGGCGTGTGCCGCCCGCTCACACACGGATCGCCCCCATCCCGCAGTACGCGGACCTGTCCGACGCCGCCAACCGGAACCACGAAGCCCTGCGCCAGGCCAAGCAAGAGATGAACGAGTCCCGACGCCAGATCCAGAGCCTGACGTGCGAGGTGGACGGACTGCGCAGCACGGTGAGTACCAGGCTGCGCGCCCGACCTAGGGTGGACGGCGACAGCTGTTCCACCTGTGCCCCCCACTGCCCCCCGCCAGAACGAAGCCCTGCTCAGACAGCTGCGGGAGCTGGAGGAGCAGTTTGCCCTGGAGGCCGGAGGGTACCAGGCCGGCGCCGCGCGCCTTGAGGAGGAGTTGCGGCAGCTAAAAGAGGAGATGGCGCGACACCTGCGCGAATACCAGGAGCTCCTCAACGTCAAGATGGCCCTGGACATCGAGATCGCCACCTACCGGAAGTTGCTGGAGGGCGAGGAGAGCCGGTAGGGGCGGGGCTGGGGGAGGGGGCTGCGGCGTGGGGGGTTGGGTGTTCAGGGAAAGGGAGCAGCCTGGGCAGAGCAGCTGACCCCACTTGCTTTCCCCGCAGGATCTCCGTGCCAGTCCATTCCTTTGCGTCCTTAAATATAAAGACTACTGGTGAGTCTCCCTCACCTGGCTTCCTACCTGTCTGTCCCCTTGTCCACTTCTGCCCTGACCAGACTCTTGCTATGGCTTTGCTCTGGGATTGGTGAACTACTGAGTCCTGGTCTACTCTCGCCCCTCATCCTAAGTCCCGTCCCTCACTGACAGGAATGGGGGCTTAAAAGGAAACCCCAAGCGTCCTTCCTTCCACCCCTCACCTGCTTTTTCCAGTGCCTGAAATGGAGCTTCCCCAGGACAGCCACAGCCGGAAGATGGTTTTGATCAAGACCATTGAGACCCGGGATGGCGAGGTGAGATGGGTCACTTGAGACCAGGAGCCCTTTGTTTCGTATGATTTCTGAGCCCCAGCCTGGCTGCAGCTGATCTTAGGGATTCTGGGTTAGTGGTTCTTCCGGTGGGAGGGAGCAAGTGAGATAAAGTGGAAGACAGACTGGAGCCTCAGCTGCTTATGTCAGAGAGGGGGACACCATGCCCCAAAGGAGCTGGAAGGAGAATGGTGCTGAATGGTTTGTGCTCTTCACATGCCTTTATCTCAGCAGGTGGTGACAGAATCCCAGAAGGAACAGCGCAGTGAACTGGACAAGTCTACTCACAGCTATTGAACCCATTGGTCCAGAGCTCCCTGACCCTGCCCTAGGCCTACTCTAAGCCCATACCCTAACCAGTCCTGAATGGGTCTCCTCTCCCTCTGCATGTGTCTAGGGGATGGTACACTTCCCTGGCCTTTAGCCAAGCCCTGCCCAGCCTGCAGTGGCTGGGCTTCTCCCTGCCTTACATATAAATATGACCCGTATCTTCCCCTTTTCTCATCCTGGTAAGAGGTCAATGGTCCCCAGGTCCAATCTACTCCTGCCATGATCCCATGATCAGTGGGGTGGGCCAGGGTCTGAGTTTCACTTTCAAAGCAAATAAAACTGCTGTCAAGAGAAACCTCTCCAATGCATTTGTGTCTATGGAAGTGGGGGGTACCTGTGGGGAGAAGGCTCAGCAGTATTTTCCCCTCGTCTCTAGTCATTTTTCTTCTGAATCCTGCAATCTTGGCACCTATGACTCCTATCTACCTTTCTGGATTTTCTCCTACCTCTCGGTCCATTCCTTCTTAATTTCTGTTCCCCACTTGCAGCCCAGAACATCCAGAGGCCTCTGGGTGTCCCATAGGTCCCTCAAATTCAACATGTCCAAAACAGAACCCCTCATCTCCCTCTCCACTATCTGTGATCTGGATTCCCCACCTAGAAGAGGGCACCTCTGTTGCTCAAATTAGGACCACCTCATCTCTCATCTTACACTCCTTTCCTATCTCCACACTCCCCCCTCACTGCAAACAGCTATTCTGTTAATTTTACTTCTCAACTCATTCTCCCCATCCCCGTGGCCACCACACTAGTCTAGGCCACCATCATCTCTTGTCTGGGTTCCAATGTCTGCCTCATGGTCTCTTTCCTCTGGCCTGGCTCTGCCACCCACCTAAACTTACTCAACACCTAACCAGCAAATCAGATTCTGCTGCCACCATCACTTCCCCTGTTTGAAAATGTCTCCTTCCACGCTGTCTTCCAACTCCATTCCATCTTACCCTTGTCTTCAAGTCAAAATCCACTTCTGGATTTATAATGATCTTCAATTAATTATAGTGCTAGGTGTAGGGAATAAGCCAGAGTCTCCTCTCAAGGAGCTCACTGTCTGGGTTGGGGGAGATAGACAAATAAACAACCAATTCCAACCTCGTGATGAGTGCTATGAGTGAGATAAGGAGACAGCGCTGTGGCAACATGAAAAGGAGCGCTTAACCCAGCCTTAGGGTGAGGATGGCTTCCCAAAGTTGGGGCCATCACACTGAGCACCAAAGAACAAGCAGGAGTTATTCAAGTGAAGCAGGGAGAGGCGGAGGATTTTCTAGGTAGATAAGTCAGCCAGGAGGTAAGAGAGCAAGTTTGGGGATTGAAAGTAGTTCTATACTACTGGGATAAAAGATAGAAAGGAAGTCATGGTGTTGAGGTTGGAAAGATGAAATGAGCGCCTTATACGCCATATCAAGGCATTCAGAATTTATTCTAAGGAAAGGGGAAAGAAAATGATTTAATCAGGAGAATGAAGTATTTAGGCATGCATTTTAGAAAGATTACTCTGACTGAGTGTGCAGAAACTACTGGAAGGAGATGGAGGACCAATTCAGAAGCTGTTGCAGTGAAACATGCCAGAGATGGTGGTGGGCATAGAAGTGGATGGGTTTGAGAAATATTCAAGGAGTAGCATCTGCAGGACCTAGGGAGAGATTGGCAGGTGAAAGAAAGGAAAATAGCAAAGATGACCCAAGGTTTTGGCTTGAACAACCAGGCAGATTGGTGGGACCTTTCACAGGAACGGGGTGGGGGGCAAGACAACAAGGTCAATTTTAAACTTATTGAGTGTGAAATACTATGGAACAACCAAGAGGAAGGGCTGGCAGGCAGTTAGATCCACAGGTTTGGAGTTCAGGTGTGATGGGATATCTTGAGATACTGAATCTATCAGGATGGTTTCTGCTACAAATAGCATATGACTCCATTTATAAAAAGAAAAAGTAAAGAAATATCTCACGTAACAAGGAGCCAGAGGTAGGTAGGCAGGCTCTGAAGTTGGTTGATTTCAGCAGCTCAGTGATGTCATCAAGGACCCAAGCTCTGTCCATGGTTCTTCTTCGCTTTCCTCCTTGGAGGGGACTTTTGTCCTTGGGATGGTTCTCCTCATGATCCCAAGATGGCTGCCAGAAGCATCCAGTGGAGGAAAGAGGAAAACCTCCTCCCAGAGATGAGATATAAGTCCTTTCTTTTAGCCATTGGTGTGTCCACTCCCGGAGCAATAATAGTGGCCAGGGGAAAGGCACAGAGGCGTGGGCTGTCTGTCTGGTAGGGAATAAATGTTAGGAACCAACCACGATGTCCCTTGCAAGTATTGCTCAGGCTCCCCACCACCATCACCCTCCACACATGGTACACATATACTCACATTCTTTTTTTTAATTACATTTGTTAGGGTAACATTGGTTAATGACATTATATAATTTTCAGGTCTACAACTTTATAATATATCTATATATTCCATTATGTGCTCACCACTCAAAGTCGATCCTCCTTTTGTCACCTTATACTTGACCCCTTAGCCCACTTTATCCGCCCCCCACCCCCTTTCCCTCTGGTAACCACCATTCTGTTGTCTGTGTTTATGAGTTTTTGTTTGTTTTGTTTTGTTTGTTTGTTGCTTTTTTGTTTTCCATCCCACATATGAGTGAAATCAGATGGTTCTTGTCCTTTTCTATCTGACTTATTTTACTTAGCATGATACTCTCAAGATCCATCCATATTGTTAAAAATGGCAATATATTATCATATTTTATGGCGGTATGCTCACATTCTTTATACCCCTTGCCTTATCTCCCTTTCATTCAGTGGCACTTATTACCTCAAAGGAGAACAATCACTACAGAAAAGCAGACAAAAACTTTAGAGTTTCAAATGTTTAGGTTTTCAAGTAAACAAAATTTCAAGTATGGAAACTTTCACATGAGAGTCTGTGGCCTGTGTCGTACGGGGTGACAGGCAGAGTCTTCCGCTCCCCACATAAGAACGCAGGACATGGTGAGGCCAAAAAGGAACACCCAAGGAGCCATAGATAGGGGAGTCATACTACTATATTCTTTCTGGTGGCTGGGTTGGAGACATAGGAAGCAGGAGCCACACTGTCCGCAACCTGCCGTCCTAATTGCAATCCACGCTTGCCAGCAACCATCTTCTTGCTAGCCCCCACTTTTTGTTAGTGTAGCCACGGCAGTTATATTAGTGGCCAATGGCTCACTGGTTACAGCTGACGGCCAACTGGCCACAGCTGATGGCCAGCCAATCACAGCTGATGGCCTGAGCCAGCACCTTTCTATGTGAGGCCGAGAGCCTGGAAACTGCTCTCTGGGGCTCTGTCCCCACAGCCTGTGATTTGTATTAGATACCAGGAGAAGTGACTGAGCTGAAGAGAAGGGTTCGGGAGCTCTCAGGTGTCCTACATGAGAAGAAATGAAACTACCCAAGAATGGAGTATAAAGTGAGGAAAGAGAAGGGCCTTGGATGACTCCTAGAGTAGCAGCAGAAGATAATCTTGAGAATTAACCAGCAGAGAGAGATATAGGAGGAAAACTAGAAGACTGCAGCCTCAAGAAGCCGCAGCAAGAGAACACTCTCAGGAGGGAGCAACTAGCTATGTCAAAGAATGCTGGAAGCTCAGGTAAGATAACAGTTGGAAAACTTGGGGCTGGTGGGCAAGGAAGAGAACTTAGTGAGGGCAGCTTCTGGGCAGGGTAGGGTTAGAGACAAAACCTGGTCAATTGAAGAGTGAATGAGATATGAGAAAGGGGAGAGCAAACTACTCTCTCAAGAGGTGACTGTTTAAAGAGAACCAGAGAGAACAAAGAAAGACCTGTTTGAGAAGCGAAACGTTGAAGAAAAGATAAACTAGACTAGTAATTTTCAAACTGTGCATTATGAAACATTGTTATAAAATTGTGTCAAGATCAACGTTTTAAAAGGAAAAAGAATAGAAACATTTAGAGCGTGGTGAAACTTTTATTTTCAATATATTTGTATAAATGTGTACCAGGTTGCGATATAAAGTTATTTTTTATATTGGATTGTGGTTTTAAAAAAAAAAGTGAAAATGACTGGACTTGAATATGTTTCAATGCTGCGGAGAAATAGAAAGAATCAAGTTGTCTAGAGCCAGCCACCTATTGAAATGACACAACCTCAGACGTGGCTGTGATGGAAGAGTTTTAGGAAAACTCAAAATCCAATTTTAATCAAGGGGATCTGATGTTAACCTCAAGGAGACAGGGCTGGGATTTGACTGTAATTAAGAAAGCTTATACCCCATTGATTTTATTGTACTCTGCGTGTTGGGAGAAGGGTGATAGTTTGCAGAACATTTATAAGAAGGTCATCTCAAAAGCAAGGATGCTGCCACCTTTATTTCATACTATTCCTAGAGAGAACCAGATTGTGCTGGGCACCTTCAGGCCCCAGGGAGGTGCCCACCGTTGTACCAGGGGTAATTCCTCAGGGGCCACCTGCAGTGGGTGGAAGAGGGAGTTCAGTTATCTGGGTTGCAAAGAACAGAGACTAACCAATTATCTCAGGCAAGGGAGAGTTCACTCTGAGGTTACACATGGAAATAAGGAGGAAGAAAATTTTAGCTGCCTGGGGTAGAATGGGAGTTGCTTCACAAGAACCCAGAAACACCTGAGTGACCTGGCTTCACAGGAAGAATGGGCTCTGCAGCCCCATCTGGCCTCTCTGAGACTGAAAGGCAACAGGAAGCCCCTGCATCAGCAGGAGCACATTGCTCCCTGACCCAGGGTCCTGCTGTTTCTATCGCTCCTGTCACAATGAGCAAATGAACTCACCATTTACCCTGCTTTTTTCTTACTCATAGTTTTTTCATAGGCTTCAATTGTCCCGTGGCTTCCATAGCCTAATAACAATTGCATGCTGACTTCTGGGGCTTTCTTTCATTCTGCTCTCACTTCCTATCATGGAAGATGCTCACCTTACTAGCCTTGTCAGATTAATTGACACTCTCCATTCCTTCTATGAGACATATTGACAGATATCCAAAGCACTAAGTTCCTGGGCCTGATAGGTTGTTCACTTCCCTGTGTACTTCTGCTCCCATTGGTTAACAAATGTTGCTAAATGCATAACAAATGTTGGCTGTATTTGTTCCTAAACCTGTTTTTGACACTTATACTTGTTATATAATCCCATAATTCAAGCGAATATTTTTCAACTAATGAAGAGTATAAAAAGTACAATTTTTATTTAACAGATCACATAGTGGTTAAGAATCTGCATTTAAATCTTGGGTCTTCTACTTACTAGATGCACGACCTTGGCAAAGGTTCTTCACTTCTCTTTGCCTCAGTTTCCTCATCTGTAAAATGGAGACAACAATAGTAGCTACTTCGTAGGATTGCTGTAAAGATTAAATGGGATGATTCATGCAGAGTTGAGTGGACTTGGCTATCCTGTAGGTAAGAGAATGGGGTGATAGGCCCCTAAACTGCTTCCTTCAGCAGAGTAACAGGGGACCGGTCATAAATTGTGAACTCAAGGTCACAATTCCAATTATTCTTCAATGGCTAAACATCAAAGTTTTGTTTCTGTTTCAAGGGGAAAGTTTGAGCATGTGCTGCAAACTCTTTTCATACTGCATTAATATCCTATTGCTGTTGTAACAAATTACCACAAACTTAGTGGCCTAACACAGCAAATGTAGTATCTTAGAATGCTGGGGGTCAGAAATCTAAAATGGGATGACAGATTGTGTTCCTCTAGAAAGCCTTTTCCAGTTTCTAAAAACTGCCCACATTCCTTGGCCTATGGCCTTTTCCATCTTCAAAGCCAGCAATCACGTCACTCTGATTTCTGCTTCAGTTATCCTATCTTCTCTGACTCTGATCCTCCTGATTCCCTCGTATAAGAATTCTTGTTATTCCATTAGGTATACCTACATCATCCAAAATAATCTCCCTCCTCTCAAAATCCTTAACTTAATCATATCAATTACAAAATAGGCAAAGGACTTGAATAGACATTTCTTTAAAGAAGATAGACAAATGGCCAATAAGCACATGAAAAGATGCTCAACATCACTAGCTATTAAAGAAATGCAAACTAAAACTTTGAAGCATCACTTCACACCTACCAGAATGCTATTGGGAAAAAAAAACAACAGGAAAACAAAAACAAGAAATAACAAATATTGGTGAAATTGTGGAGAAATTGGTACTGCTCTACATTGCTGGTGGGAATGCAAAATCATTCAGTTGCTGTGGAATGATTTGGCAGTTTGGCAGATTTGGCAGTTTGGCAATTCCCCAAAAAGTTAAGCATAGAATTACCTTAGGCCTCAGCAGTTGCACTCCTGGATATTACCCCAAAGAATTAAAAACAGGAACTCAAATAAGTGTACCTTCATATTCAAAGCAGCACCATTCCCAAAAGGTGGAAACAATACAAATGTCCATCAAGGGATGAACACAGTGTGCTTTAGCCATATGATGGAATAATATTCAGCTATAAAAAGAAATGAAGTACTGGTACACGCTACAACATGGATGAACCTTGAAAATATTATGCTAGGTGGAAGAAGCCAGACACAAGAGGACACACACACACACACACACACACACACACACACGATTCCATTTATGTGAAATATCTGGAATAGGGAGATGAAAGGCAGACTGGTGGTTGCCAGGAGTTGAGGGAGAGGGGAGAATGAGCAACTCCTTTATGGGCATGAGCTTTCCTTCAGAGATGATGAAAATGTTTTGGACCTCGATAGAGGTGGTGATTATACAACACTGAATATGCTGATGTCACTGATTGTTCACTTGAATATAGTTGATTTTATGTTACGTGAATTTTACCTCAATTGAGAAAACAAGGAAAAAACTAGAAAGAGCTTACAGAAAAGACCAAGTAGAACCAGTATTTCAAATGAATATAATTAACAATGTTAGAGAGACAAGAAATAATAAAATCTACATAAAAAAATAGGTGGTTATAAAAAATAACATATAGAGATCTTGGAAATAAATATTATAATTGTTTAAATGTAAAACTTAGCTTGTTGTGTTCTTTCATTTGAAGGTTAGTCAGGTGTGGCACAAGAGGAGATTACAGAAAACGATGTTTATTATATTCACAGGTCCTAGAGAGGGGAGTTACCACATGCCACTCAAGGTCACAGGGGAAGCTGTGGGTTTTTGTCCAGTGGCAGAGGACAGGAAGGAGAGGAGAGCTTAGGTCACCACGTTTATTGGAGTTTCCCAAGGGAAAGGCAAGGTAGGGCAGGGTGAATAGTTTGGGATTGACGAGTCTGAATAATTTTGGCAGGCTCTAAACTATAGAGGTGGTCGTTAGTTGCCTGATACCTGGTCCCCGACAGATTAAGGCAAAGAAATATTGCCTCCTGGGGTGTGTGGGCCAGATAGAGGAAATATGGCTCTGGATTGGTTCATTTGCCTATCAAAGGAATGCTCCTTTGCTATCTTTAAGACTGCCCTGGAGAGGCAGTCTCTCTCCAGTCAGAAAGCATGTGTGTGTTTTTTCTTTAAGATGTCAAAACATCATAATATACAGAAGAAAAACAATTACACATATGTCACATATTACACAGTTCATCTGAAGAATCCCAGAATGATCCTACTAAGACTAAATTAGGGCTACATTCTTCCAGAATTTACAACGGGATAAAGAGACAGAAAGTATAAAAGTTCAAAGTGTGGATAATAGAGACAGAAAATCCTAAATCTATCCAACAGGAGTTTTAGTGGGAGAAAATAGAGAAAACGAGAACTTCCCAAACTTTAGCCATACAAGTCACGTGAGGATCTTATTAAAACGCAGATTCTCATTCAGTGAGTCTGGGTGGACCAGCTGCGAACCAGACTTCAATAAAAATTCTCCAAAACACAAGATGGGTGTATGTCCTGAGATTGAAAGGCCCTTCAAGTGTTCATTTGGATAAATCAAAAACATACACAAAGGGGGCCAGCCTGGTGGTTCAGGCGGTTGGAGCGCCATGCTCCTAACTCCTAAGGCTGCCAGTTCGATTCCCACTTGGGCCAGTGGGCTCTCAACCACAAGGTTGCCAGTTCAACTCTCGAGTCCCACAAGGGATGGTGGGCAGCGCCCCCTGCAACTAAGATTGAACACGGCACCTTGAGCTGAGCTGCCTCCTGGATGGCTCAGTTGGTTGGAGCGCGTCCTCTCAACCACAAGGTTGCCGGCTGGACTTCTGCAAGGGAGGGAGGGCTGCACCCCCTGCAACTAGCAACGGCCACTGGACCTGGAGCTGAGCTACGCCTTCCACAACTAAGACTGAAAGGACAACAACTTGACTGGAAAAAAGTCCTGGAAGTACACACTATTCCCCAATAAAGTCCTGTTCCCCCCTACCCCCCCCCAAAAAAAAACATACACAAAGGACACAGTGAAAGAGGAGAGAAATGACATTGGAGAGGAGGCAGGGCCTTATAAGCCATAAGACTCTGGAAAAACTTTGGTTAATTCTGGTTGCAACTGTATAAAACACTTTAGAATAAACCATGTTACAATATTTCCTTTTCTGGAGAAGAAATGGAATTAATAAATTATCACCACCTTGTTTTCCTGAAAATAAGACCTAGCCTGACAGTCAGCTCTAACGCATCTTTTGGAGCAAAAATTAATATAAGATTTAGTCTTATTTTACTATAAGACTGGGTATACTATACTATACTATAGTATAATTACTATAATATAATATAATATAATACCAGGTCTTATATTAGTTTTTGCTCCAAAATACACATTAGAGCTGATTGTCCAGCTAGATCTTATTTTTGGGGAATCATGGTATTGTTACTGAATTAAGGTCTGTCCAGTCTAAGAGCTAATTTATACATTTTTACAACATACAACAAAATTCTTATATCTCTTTGCCCAGACTAGTATGATTTCTATTTTTAAAGATTTCTGTTAGAGAATGGAAAATGCTGGCTTCTTAATACCTCACATGAGAAAGGAAAAGTTACAATTGGTTGACGTCATTGTTAGTCATTTCTACACAAGTAACGATTATACTACAGTTGATCTTGGCCAAAAGGCCAAGAAGCGATACATTAGTAATGATTATAAAAGGGTAATTGTGACATACCTTTCTTTTAGGAAACAGTTACCAGGCCATGTTCATAGAACTTGATCATTAAAAAAAACACACACACAAACCTCTCTTTGCTACCTCTTTTAAGATAAAGGAACCTCAAATATTTGAAATGAAAGAATAAACCTCACCAGCAGAGTGCTAAGAAATCACCCTAAGTTACGTTTGATGCTTACTTAACATTTAGGTATATTAATTTTAGAATAAAACAACTATAGAAAAATGCTTTTTTGGCTGATCTTGGTCTCTTTTTATTGCAAAATTTTTTATTTCAACTCATTAATTGGAGTCTGGCAAAGAGAAGAGAGCCTACCTTATTTTAGCAAGTTTTTAAGATATTTGTAAGGACAATAGAAAGCCTTTGAAGTATTTTAAAACAGATAAATGATGCTTTTTAAAGACCAGTCTTGAACTCATGGTTTTCAATCTATTTAGGTTAGAATAAATATAAATGTAAATGTGGCGTGTGTGTGTGCACACGCATGAATGTAGAGAGTGTTCCTTTGCTCTGTCCACCGAGGAGGCCTGAGGCAGCCACGTCCTAATAGCAATGAGCACATCTTGTGTCCAGTTCTTGGTTTTTAAATAACATTCTCCATTCAAAGGAACCAAAGGTCTTTGGAGAAATGGCTGATTCCAGACCTTATTCAGGGAAAATATAAATTGAGCCTGAAACATGTTGCTATGCCAGAAACAAAAGAAAACTAAAAAATGATGAATGCTAAAAGGATATAGTCATGCTGAAGGATACAGAAGACAACTTGAAGGGCTGCCACTGGCTAAATCAGAGACAACTTGAGTATGAAAATAAACCATATTAGTCAGTGGACAATAATCCACTGAATATAATAGGGATGTATAAGTCCATACTGATGTAATTAAGTAAATAAAGTGAAAGTGTAATGAGAATGGAATATTTATATAATACCAAAGTTCTCCTCCCCTTCCCCCCCCAAATACTTATTGATTACAAAGGGGAAAGAGTAATTTACAGCAGAGAAACCTGGCAGATATTTCTTTAATCAAGTAATCAAAGTAACAGGACAGATGGAAACAGGCACCACCTGATGGGATACAGCAGAAAGAAAACAGCATCATTTCTGTGACGGTCCTACCAAAAGATGCGTACTCTGAGTAGCATTGTAAGGAAACGTCAGACAAACCCAAATTGAGGGACATTTTACCAAAAAACTGGCCTGTAATCCTCGAAAGTGTCAAGGTCATGAAAGTAAAGAATGAAGAACTTTCCCAGAAGACTAAAGAGACATGACAACTAAATGCAACATGATTCTGGACGGGATCCTTTTGCCATAAAAGGCATCACTTGGAAAACTGGTGAAACTTGAATGGGGTCTGAAGTTTAGATGGCAGGAATGTATCAGTGTTCTTTTCCTGGTTTTGATGGTTTTATTGTGGTTATATAGGAAAATGTCCTTGTTAGCAGGAAATATACACTGAAGTATGGGGTGAGGGGAGAGATGGGGCAATATATTGGCAACTTATTCTTACATGGTTGAGTAAAAAAGTTCTTTGTACCATTCATGTAAATTTTCTGTACATTTAAGATAGTTTCAAAAAACAAAGTTATTGGAAAAACAAAGTTACTCTTTGGTAAAACTTTAGATGGTTTCCCACAAGCCAAGTTGTCCCGGTACTGCTACTATTTAATATAGTATCGGAAGATCTGTACAATGATGTAAGAAAAAACCATCAAAATAAAACAAAACAATAACAACAACAACAACAACAAAAACCCCGACAAGGTGTAAAGACTGAAATGGAACATATAAAACTGTTTTAATTTGCAGAAGACGTAATTATCTCTATAGAAAACCCAGCAGAATCAATAGACAAGAAAAGAGTTCATTAAGGTTGCTAGATAGAAAATCAATTATCTTTCTCTACAGGCCTAAAGGAAATATTTGCAATGTCTAAAGTGGACATAGGATTAATATGTGAACACACAGTGAAATCTTATAAATCAACAAGAATAAAGACAGGAAAGTCAATAGGAAAAAATGTGCAAAGGATATGAGGAGGCTTTTCAAAGACAGTGAAGCTCTTTTAGCTAACAAGAATATGAAGTAACACTCAAACTCACTAGCAATCAAGAAATGCAATTGAAAATAATCAAGAGTCCATTAGAAATGTAAAAATTAGAAAGCTGTGTAACATCAAGTGTTGGAGAGGATAAGAGGTGATAAGAACTCTCAAGTAATATTGTTAAGTGTGTAAACAGCTACAGATCTGAAAAATAATCTGGTGGTAGTGAAGTTAAGCGTACATAAGCCTCGTGACCCACAAATTCCACTCCTGGGGAGGACATATCCCAGGGAAATTCTTGAATGGATTCAAAGGGGACCAAGTAAAAAGATAACTCTCTAGCACTGTTTTTGGAAATGGGGAATGGATAAGTATAGTATGATAGATGCCTGTTATGGAATCCTATGAGGCTGTTGTAAGCAATGAATTAGATTATATATAGCTATAAGGATGGATCCTAGACATGGAGTTGACTGAAAAAAAGTAAAAACAGAATCAAATAGCAATGTGATTTATACAAATGAAAAACACATACACTAAACAACCTGCAGTAAGCTGAATAGTGCCCCTCCCCCCACCTAGATGCCCACATCTTAATCCCCTGAATCTGTGAATCCCCTGAATATGGCAAAAGGGATTTTGCAGGTATGGTTAAGTTCAAAACCTTGAGATAGGGAGAGTATCCTGGATTATCCCGGGTAGAACTGATGTCATTGCAGGGTCTTTATAAGAAGGAAGCAAAAGTGAGTGAGTAGGAAATGTGATTACAGGAGCCAGAAGTTATAGAGATGGAAGAAGGGGCCAGCAGCTGAGGAATGCTGGCAGCCTCCTGAAGCTGGAAAAGGCAAACAGGCTCTCCCCTGAAGCCTCCAGAAGAAAGGGAGTCCTGCCAACACTTAATTCTATACTTCTGACCTCCAGGCCTGAAAGAGAATACATTTGTATTGTTTTAAGCCACTAAATTTGTGGCGATTTTTTAAAAATTAAAGTTTATTGGGGTGACAATTGTTAGTAAAGTTACATAGATTTCAGGTGTACAATTCTGTAATACATCATCTGTATCTCACATAGTGTGTGCACCACCCAGAGTCAGTTCTCTTTCCATCACCATATATTAGACCCCATGTACCCTATTCTAGAGCCCCCCTCCCTTTGCAATTTTTAATAGCGGTAATAGGAAACTAATACACAACTGTACATATTTTACAAGCATATATGCCTAGTAAGGAACATATATCAAGCACAGTGAAGTGGTGCCAGCAAAGACAAACAGAAGCAGGTCATTCTGACCACGTGACAGATACTCTGAGCACTGGCTCTTTTAAAGACTTTTCTAATAGAAAACCAATCTCTCTTGTACCTTGATTCTGTGAAGGTGGTTACTGGGTATATTGAAAGATGTATGGCTCCTGGTAAATGACTCCGTTTCTCTTATGAATTTGGTTGGTGTGAGTCAGTCTGAAGGTCTACCATGGCTCGTCTGACAAATGCAAGTTTCCAAGTTCGTGAAGATGAGGAGCAACCTGCGCTGTGCTGACTACCTTAAAAGCATGCAAAGCCACTGTGCGCCAACCTCCACCTGCTGCCTCCCCATCCTTCAAACGTCAGCCTTGTCCTCTCTGTACCCAATGCCTCGCGAAGGGCCTCACAGGCACATAGCGCTTGTCAGCATCCATCCCCGCTGCTCTGATGGCGAGGAGTTGGTATATTCACAGCGCCTGTCAGTGGGGTGAGGTCACCTTCCCTTTCCCTCAACTCAGACCATCTTTCTAGTTTTACGTCCGACGTTGCAGCCACTCTTACAGACTCGGAACGCTCCACATTCTTTCCTGTCTGCTTGCCTTTGCAAGTACTGTTCCTAGAGACTCACATAGCGTCCTCTTTTGAAAGAGGACGTTCAAATATTGCTTCTTCTTGGCCATCTTCCTTGGCTCTCCGTGCATTCATTCGATCAATTATTCATCTATCCATTGAGTCAACAAATACTGAGTGCTTTCCCCAGCCGGGCGCAAGGCGAGACAGTGAGAGAGACCGCGTGTAACAAACGTATTATGTTCACACTGGTGAGTGCACAATTCCTGGGACACATGCTCCGAGGAAACAAACACGGCTCTCTGAGAGCACCTCACCAAGGAACCGCTTTAGACTCGGGTGGGTTGTGAGTGGAGGGGTTCCAGGAGGGCGCCTTTCCGGAAGGGACGGTGAACATCAATCTGGAGGCACGACTGCGCGGAATGGAAGCCAAAAAAGGCATTGCAGACAGAGACTGGAAGGGACACAACAAATGTGAGGACTCGAAACTGGCAGTGGAGTCAGACAGGCTGAGAATACGGGGGAGAGTGCTGCCTCGTCCCAGGCACAACCCGCAGGAGACATTTTCTCTCAGCGTCTGGAATGGAGTCCCCAACGCTTGCCGCCGCGCGTAGGTCGCAGCTGGCTGCACGGTGCCCACCGGCCGCCCACGCCGGGAGCGGTCACCGGGACCACAGCCCTTCCCACAATGCCGCGAGAGTGGCCCTTCCGTCGCCAGTCCCGAGACCTCGCGAGAGGACGGCGCCCGTTGTGGCCCAGGCTCCGGGTGCCACGCTCTCCCGGGCCTCAGCGCAGCCTCCTCCTTCCTCTTGCCCCGCCTTCCAGCCCGCGCTCCGTTCTCCGATTGGCCGACCGGGCCCTGTCAGTTTTTTCCAGGCCAGAAAGTGGCTCGACAACTAGTCCTGTTTCTGGCCCAGCCCCCGAAGCCTGCGGATTGGACGGCTGAGTTAGGTGTCACGCCTCTGCAGGGCGCGGGCCAGCCAATCCGGAGCTCGGCGTATTTTACAAACTGGGGAAGAAGCTGGAGCAGAAGCCGAGTCAGGGAAATAGCGAAGCAGTGGGGGCGACCCTGAGGGGTTTCGAGGAAGGTGCGGCGCGGCGATCTTGGAGGGAATGAGGGCTGTGGAGGATCTTAAAGAGGAGAAGCAGTTCGAGGTCCTGGGGCGAAAAAATAGGCTCAGGGTGCCTGGAGGTGGCACCCAGAAGGGCGGCCTTGCAGGCGCGTAGTCTTCTGGGCGCATGGATTTGGGCGAAGATGGAAGTATTAGGGATGTGAGGACCGGACCGGTGCTCCGAACTGCCTGACCTTTGATCCCTGATCCTGCCTTCTTCTCTGTCTCAGTGGTAGCCATCATGACCACCTTCCAAACCAAGGATCCTCTCCTCCGGGGTGTATCACCCACCCCTAGCAAGATTCCGGTACGCTCAAAGAGACGCCCCCCTCTCCCCACGGTCAAACCCTGCGCCCTGGACCAGGAGAATCAAGATCCAAGGGTAAGAGGGGCCTGGTGGGAGAAGACAGTAGCTACAACGAGGCAGCACATACCAGCAATGCACTGCAACGCTGAACTTTTTGTCCTCCCTTCCCCCAGAGATTGCAGCAGAAGTTCAGTATTCAGCGTCCCCTGGTTGACTCAGCAGGCCCCAGGCCGAAAGCCACACATCAAACAGAGAAATCAGAAAGATTGATGGGGAGCACCCAGCTCCGAAACGCCTTGGGGGAGCTCAGGCCTACCCCTAGGATGCAAAATGTGGGGCCTGGGCCCCCTCCCCAGACAGGTACCTGTTGGAGGCCTAGAGCGCAGTCTTCTTGGCTGGGTGGGAGAATGGGATGGGCATAGCGGGCTTTGGGTGCTCTACACTCCTCCAGTCTCCTGCTGACTATGAGTCCTGGGCCCTGCTCCTGGAAAGCTCTTTGCCCTTAGAAGCTCTCTCCTTTCTTCAGCAAAATGTCATCTCTTCTAAAGCCTTTCCAGCTCCCCAGTCACAATCAATTGCTCTGTCTTCTAATACTTTGCAATACTCTTTTATAAATTGTCCATACTTTGACTTGAGTCTGTTACCTCTCTATAGTTGGATGATAGCTTCTTGAGAATAGGAGCTTTGTCTTATTCATCTTTGGGCCCCAGCGCCTAGGATAGTATGTTACATAAAGTTCTGTGAACATTTGGTGAGTTGAGTCCAAGTATACGAATCTCTTTGGCTCACTGTTGCACCTCCAGGCGATTACGCTCGGGTAACTGACCCCTCAGCCTTTCCCCTTCCTGTTCCTCCTCACCTTTCCTTCTCTTCTCTTGCAGAGGTTCCAGGAGTTATAGAGTTTGTGGCTGACCCTGAGGCCCTGGCCACTATCCTGTCAGGTGAGGGGGTGAAGAACTGTCACCTGGGGCGCCAGCCCAGTTTGGCTCAGAGAGTACTGGTTCGAGGGAACCAGGGCACCATCCGGAGGGGCCAGGTAATGAGAGGATATGAGGAGATCAAGTTTGGGTGGACTGAAGAGGGAATCCTGAGCTGATAACCTCTTTTGGGATCCCAGGGTGCCCGGGCCTCTGCATATTTGGCCCCTAGAACCCCCACCCACAGACTGGACCCTGCCAGAGTTTCCTGCTTTTCGAGGCTGGAGGGACCAGGACCCCGCAGTCGGACCTTGTACACCCAGAGGCTAGAGGCTCCGGTGAGTACCCTTGGGGGGCTGATGATACTCATGGCTTCTGGGAGCTCCCTCCAGGGACAAAACTTGGCCTTGGGAGAGAAGGTACCTCGTGATGAGCCAGAGGGGTTCTGTGGAGGCATATGGGGTTGGTGGTAAAGCCTGAAGGTCTGGAAGCCACCTCTGACTCTGCTTTTTTCTTTTGCTTTTATGGGTCAGATTCCACCTTCAGAACCTTCCGTTTACTCCTCAGCTCGCCCCAGCTTCCAGGAGCTAAGAAGAGAGACAGGTGGCAGTAGCTGGTGAGAAGGAGGGGGTCATTTAGAAAAGAATGATCCAATGTCTGATACAAGGGTCCCTCAAAACGGGGGCCTTCCAGTAGCTTTAAGACTTCCTACCAACTCAAGAGGGGAAGAGGGAAACCTGTGACTGCCCAGGGTGAACCTTTGGAATAGGATTCAGACCCTTATAGCCAGGCCTCAGAAGGACATCAGTTTCTTCAGGTTGTAGGGGGAGGAAAGGCACAAAAACGAGAAGTGTTATCTCTTTTGTTTTGTGGCTAGAGCACAGACTGTGTAATAAACGGAATCTGAGTTTGATTCCTGACTCTCAGTGCTTACTAGTTATGTAAGCTTCCCTGAATCTCCAAGCTTCAATTTCTTTAATCTGTCAAATGAGAATAATGTTTGTGTCATCATTAGAGTGTGTTGTGAGAATTAAATAAGATCATGTTTGTGAAGCAGTTAGCAAAGTGCCCAGCTCACACTTGGTACTCAGTGACTGCTAGCTGCTGCCCTTATTGTCATCAGGACTTCAGTGAGCCAGGCCTCGGGATTGCTCCTGGAGACCCCAGTCCAGTCTGGTGAGTGTTTATGGCCATGGGAGAGAACAGGGGCAGGTGGGATGCCTGCAGTGGGGAGCAAGACGAGAAAGCTCAGCAGGCTAGGGGAAAGGGGGAAAGGCCAGATCAGAGGGAGCGGGAGAGGAAGAGACTTTGATAGGCCAGAGGTTGGCCCAGTTGCACTTGCGTCAAAGGAAGTGGTCCCCATTTCTACCCTCCCTGCCACTTCGTACAAGATTTACCTTCCACTCACTCTTCTATCCTCAGCCCCGAAGAGCCATCGCCACACTGAGCCCACTCAGGGTGTTCAGATTAATAAGTGATTATTGAGATAGTTCTGGGTTCCAAGGAGATGCTGGATGGGGCTGCATGGGGCAGTGGGGATTGTCAAACTGTCATACCCTCTTTAGCGGTTACAAAGCCTGTGGCCGACTTTGGTGGGTGTTCCACACACTATAGCACATTTCCTGTCTTCTCCTAGCTTCCTCTCTCCCTGAAGGAGAACATGAAATTGTCACTCACGCAGATGAAGGAGGAGGTGGCCCCCTCGGTCCGGCCCAGTGGGTTCCATTAAGAGAAACTGGAGAGATAATCCACACCAGGGTGAGATCGGACCCTCCTGGGATGGGGGCAGTGGGGAGGAGTGATGCTTGGTGGAATTCCCCAGCAGCAATTAGCGCTGAGGATTGGGGGTGAGCCAGGCAGTCCTAAGTGTCAGATGTTAATGGGGATTGGGTTTGCTCTCCATGGGCCCAAGCCCTCTCCAGAGTGGGACTGGCCTCCAGAGTGGGGCCTGGGCGTAAGAAATCACAGTCTGGTATATATTTGTATCACCATCAGATCAGTACTGAGCAATCTGACATTTGTTAACCAAAGCATTCATTCATTCACTCCACAAGTATTAATTGATCAGCTACTGTGTGTCAAGCAGTGCTCTAGGTTCTAGATGTACAGTAGTAAATAAGTTCACATTCTAGAAGGGGGAGGCAAAAAGTAAATGCATTGTAAAATATATAGTATAAATACGTCGAATGCTAAGTTCTCTGTAAAGAAAATATGGCACTAAAGGGGAAGTGGAAGGTAGGGGTAAGGGTTTCTACTGCAATTTCAAATAGATTGGGCAGGGGTATCGCATTGAGAAGGTGATGTTTAAGTGAAGACCAGAAGGAGTTGAGGGAGGGAGCCATACAGATATCTGGGGGAAGAACATTCCAGGAGAACTGCAGGTGCAAAGGCCCTGAGGAGGGAATGTGCCTAGTGTGTTTAAGGATCAGCAAAAAGGCGACACCAGTGAGGACACAAGTACACAAGTACAGGAAGCAAGTTTAGAGGATCAGCCTGGGTAAGGATTTATAAACCATTGTAAGACCTTGGCTTTTACTTGGAATGAGATGAAAGCCATGGGGAGGGGGATGGACAAGGGAGTGACATGATTTGATTAGGTCTTAAGAGAATCACACTGGCTGCTGTAGTGAGAACAAGATCTAGAAGGGCGACGGGCGAGGGATCATTCTTCCTCCTTGTCCCTTCCACAGGATAGCCGTGTCTGCCACCTGATGCCCTCCCCTGGCCGTCTGCTACCATCCGTCACCCGTCCATCCCCCTTTGGATTGGCTCAGCGTGTTCCTTCCCCTGGCCCCTCAGCTCTGGTTTGTACCCACAGTTCCTGGGGACTGGACAAGGGCAGAACCGTCTGGCTGGGCTCCCTGCTAGATCTAGGTTTTGTCCCTGCTCAGCCATCCCCATCTTTTCCCAGGCTTCATATTCAGTGTTACGGCATCTCGCCATTCGCCCCAAAACCCAGTTCACGCCCATCCGAACTGCCCCCAGAGATCAGCAGGTAAGAGAGGGTACAGGAGGTAGCTGGCAGAGGAAGGGACTGGATGGGTTCAGGGAGAATTATGACATCTCACTTCTGTCCCAGGCCCGATGTTTGAGTGGCCCTTCCCCTCAGTCTTGCCCTGAAGAGCCTGCCCTAACCTGGGTAAGTGCTGAAAGCCTTCCCATGCTGAGATCTCGCTCTTAGCCTGAGGCCCAGCAGTTTGAGGCAGGTGGGCTCTCTGGAAAGCTACCTAACTCTCCCACTCTCCCTGCTTCTCTACTGTCTCTCCTAATCTCAGTCTAGGGCTTCTCAATTAGGGACCTGATCCCTTCCTCATGAGGGTGAGACTCAGACTAGTTTTCCTCCCCCAGTGGGACTTCCTCACATGGTCCCTCTCTTCCCATGTGGCAGGAGCAGATTGCAGTCCGGTTATTTGACCAGGAGAGTTGTATAAGGTTACAGGAGGGGACTGGGAAACCACCTGTGGCAACTCCTCATGGACCCCACCCTAGTAGAACCCCCAACATCCAGGAGCTGAAGATGCAGGTGGGCCTGTGTGGGCAACAACTTTGATGCCTGCTGGGCAGTGAGAGAGCTGGGGAGGGAGACGCAGGAGGAGAGGGGTGTGGGGATAGGACAGTGTAGTGGAGAGAGACTTGAACTCACATCTTGACATCACACTTGGCGTACTCTCTCCCACCCACAGCGCATCAGTATCCTGCAGCAGCTTTTGCAACAAGAGGTAGAGGGGCTGGCCGGGGGCAAGTGTACCCCCGTTAATGGAGGCTCCTCTCTGGATATGGCTGAACTTCAGCCCCTGCTAGCTGAGATTCCTAGAACTCTGAATGCCCCAGAGCATAATTCGGGGGCTTTCCACCTTCATGAACTGTTAGAACACTCTGGACTGCCAAAGCCCTGCCTTCCAGAAGAGAGTGGGCAACCACAGCTATGCCCTGGAGCAGGGCCTGAGGTAGCTCAACTCCGCCCTCCAGCAGAGCCAGGGCCCCCAGAGTCCTGCCAGAGGAGGGAGCTCGAGATACCAGAGCCTATGACCCAGGAACAGCCTGAGGTATCAGAGGCCTGCCCTCTGGTGGATCCTGAATCCCTCCAGGGGCAGACTGGACTCCCAGAGCCCTCCCCTAGGGGAGAGCCTGGGACATCAGAAGCGTGCTCCCTGGCACCTAAGTGTCCAGAGGCCAGCCCACAGCCCTGCTGCAGTCAGTGGGCTCCAGCGACCACCAGCGTGATCTTCTCCTCCCAACGCCCCCTTTGTGCCAGCCCCCCTATCTGCTCACTCCAGTCTCTGAGGCCCCCAACAGGCCAGGCAGGTAAGGAGTCGGTTGGAAGGGGTTGTGAACAAAGGTCCTAATCTCTCGCTGGGAGCGGGCCCCCTGTCCTGCCCCAGCTGATCCCAGGCTTCTACCCCGCCCCAGTCTGACTGCCCTTCAGGAAGAATGGAGGAGCTGGGCCTCCAGCCCTGTGCTACTATTGGCTTGGACCTCGGTGGGGGAGTGAGAAAGGGCAGTATATAGTGGGAGTATAGGACTCCAGAGCCCACCCTGAACTCTGTGGCCCTTGGCCCTCAGGCCCCAGCAATCTGGCTCCTCGAACCCTGGCCCTGAGGCAGCGCCTCAAAGCATGTCTGACCGCCATCCACTGCTTCCATGAAGCACGCCTGGATGATGAGTGCGCCTTCTACACCAGCCGAGCCCTTCCCCCAGGCCCCTCCCGGGTCTGCACCAACCCTGTGGCTACGTTACTGGAGTGGCAGGATGCCCTGGTGAGCCTCCCATCCACAGCCGCCTGTGGGAAGTAGGGAGTGGGACAGGGGTTCGACCTGGGCTCCTTTACAGAAGTCAGTGGGGAAGGGGTGTATCAGTTCAAGGATGGCTGGGCTGTGACAAGGTCGTCTCTCTCTCCAGTGTTTTATTCCAGTTGGTTCTGCTGCCCCTCAGGACTCTCCATCATGAGGCATCTGTCTTCAGCCCCTGCTGCCCTGCCTTACTCCTTTCTTTTAGCCCTATTTATTGTCGGTCTACGGGATTGGGAGCCGACACCCTTTTGTCCTTGAATAAAGTTTCTAAAGTGTCGGAATGTCTGTTTCCCTCGGGTCTGACGTAGGCCAGCTACTGCTGTTGTTCTCCAGTTGCCCACACGGTGGCAGTGTCCTCCAGCTTCGAGCCAGGCCAGCCCTGTCTCAGGATCCCCCAGGCTCCCTCACCTAGGAGCTGTCCCGAAGAGGGGATGTCCTCCTACTCACCCACTCAGCAAGCTCTGAGTGTGTTGGGGGACAAATGTGGGCCTTTGGGGAACTGCTCTTCTTTCTGGTCCTTGAGATCAGCGCCACTTCCAGGAGCCATCAGTAACCCCCTCATCCCCCCTAGAGCTCCTCCTCTTAGATTGGTCGGCACCTCTGCATCAGGCAGAAAGCAGAACTCTCCTTTGTATCATTCTGGTTGGTGTCTCCCTACAATGTAAGGCTCAAAGCTCCCCTGAAGCTGATACCACCCCACCTGTCCCTTCCCACATCACAGCAGAAGCCCTGGGTGACCCCTCTTCCCCCAGAGTCAGGCCTTGCAAAGAACTCAACTTTTGCCTCTGGTACGGTGGGAATCTTTGAAGAGTGAGGGACAGGGTCAGCCGCTTGTCCCCACTCTGTGCACCAGTTAAGAGGCACACAGGTTCTCTAACTTCACTTTATTGGAAGCAGCAGCAGCAGCTGTACCCCAGGTCCCAGCCCGGATGAGGGTGAAATGGGGACTGTACAGAATGAGTTTTAAATACTAGGAAAGAATTCACTAGTTCCTCCAGTTCATAGGAAGGCTGCCAAGGCCTGAGCCTGGAGCCTGAAAATGGAGATGAGGGGAGGAGGGGATGGTGAGAGAAAGTTGTCATGACAGAGGACCAGTGCCTACCGCATCCTAATGTCCCCTCCCGCCTAGATGGTCTCCTTCTGTTTCCGTTCTCTCCTTCCCAAAATGATATTTCCCCAGCTTCTGGCAGAAGAGAGGGTCACGACCCTCGCCCCTCTCGGACGGGCATTCATAGGCCCCGCGCGCGCAAACTGTTCTGCTCCCCCTCCTCCCGCCCGGCCTCCTCGGCTCCCCAGCCGCTTATACTCGGGAGCACCAACAGCCCGCCCGTTGAGGCCGCCTCCAGGAGCGGGAGGGCCCGCTCCATCACCAGGCTCTCAAAGAATGGGGTGGTGCCTTGGGTGGTGCCGGCTGCAGGTGGGTGAGGAGGAGAGTGGAGGCGAAGAGCGAGCAGGATGGGGGATGGGGGTCAAACGAGTAGAGGACGGGGCCCGGCTCAGTCCGGGTAGATGATGAAGCCGGAGAAAGTGCTATACTTGTTGGTGTTGCCTCCGTGCACCTTCCCGCCGTCCAGCTTGATGAAGACTTCATCGCCCACATCCAGATGCAGGATGACGCTGTTGCTGGCGTAGTCGTAGTTCTGGTCTGCGTCCTGGGCAATGGCGCTGGCCCGGACCTATGGAGAGAGAAGAGAACAACCCCCTCACGCCCTGTGCGGAGCTGGGGTGACGAGAGAGGTCCAGCCGAGGAGGTGCATCTGGGCCTAGGAAGGCGGCGCAAGGGTAGCGGGTTCCAGGGGCGGGGAAGGACAAGGAGAGGCCGGCAGGCACCGCCATCACGTTTCACGCCTTCTCTAATCCTCAATTTGAACCATAAGGTGGGAGGTAATAACAGAGCCTGTCCTCTAAGGTTGTTAGGATTGAATGAGCTACTACAATACATGTCAAACGTGTTAGAACAGAACTTTGCACGTAGAAAACGCTATAGGAGTTTGCTACAATTCTTCCGATCATTTAAAAATTCAAGTTATGCTGTAGGATAATTTCTAAAATTCTGAACCCCATCTGGCCTCCTAAACTTGCGTTCCCTTCCCCCAGTGATAGGGTACAGGTGTGTAAGCAATGGTGCAGGCCTTAAATGGGAAGTTGCAATGATGCATTCTAGCTTCCGGGGTGCCCTTTTCCTCTCCTAGCGGCCTCTGGCTCCCCCACGTGGGGTCGCCTTCTGCCCCAACAAGTAGCCCCCTCCTCCCCTCTGGCCTCTCTGCTGCTGGTCGCCTCCGGCCGCCAGCCCCACTCCCAACCCCCTTTTTCTGTCCCTCGGGGACTGGTTATTAACTCATTAATTATTCATCATTATTCTAATCACTGTTTACCATCCTCAGGGCCCGCAGCGCCCACGCCGCGGAATACAGAGTGGGAGCCGAGCGGCCCCCGCCCCCTCCGAAACCGACACCCTCTAGATACACACTGCCTCCTCCGTCCGCTCACAGACACCCCACATAGACCACGCACACCTACTCAGTGCCACATGCAGACAGACATGCTCTATTCTCGCACTTTCACTCTGACACCCCCTTACACACTCGCATCACACACACACACTCCCTTGCACACATTCTCACTCCCATACACACACACACTCTCACTCCCTTTCCTTGGGTTCCTAGCGGCCTGCTGGGAGGAGACCCCCATGCAGTTCCTAAGGGTCTTGGAGCCGGACAGTGCTGAAGCTGTAGCAGGACCAAGGTTTCGGACCGCCAGGGTGAGCAGGCCTGATGTGCCAGGGTGAACACTACCCAATTACACTAAGAGATCACCGCTAAGCCCCAACCTTACCCCCTGCGCAGGCACCTAACCCAACCCCCACCCCTGCAGGCCTCTCACTTGCTCTACGTGTGTCCCGGTCTTCGAGCTAAGTCCTTGGGGCTATTCTCCCAAGTCAAGGCGGCAGTGACTCAGATTCTGAGCACAGGGACAGGGGCAACAGAACACGGAGGCCAGAGGCTGCCAAGGAGGATGTGCGGCCTTCTGGACCAGGCCGGGGTCCAAGGCTTCTGCTTTATCTGTCCTTTGCCTTTTTCCTCCCCCAAACCCGTTCTTTCATCCCGCCTGGCTGATCGCTGAGCTGCCATACCATTTTTCACCTCTGCCTACAGACTCAGTATTAGCTGAGGGTAAGGCGCGCTCTAGAATTGGCCCTAGGCCCTGGGGCTAGCAGTAGAACTGATGGCAAATGAAAGAGTGTTTTCCTTCTTTTTTGCCTTTTCCTCAAAAATCCAAGCTGAATGACCCCAGACAGAACGGCTGCTGACTGCCCACTGCCTGGGACACAGATTCCATTCTAATTTCAAGGAGCCAGACTCCAGGTAACTCGCCCATCGCGAGGCTGGGAAACCCGAAGGCCAGGAGGGCTGCCCCAGAAGAGAGAGTAGCCCAAGATAGGATGAGAAAAGAGGTTAATTGGCAGGGCAAGACACCAAAGAGGTTTGGTGTACCGTTGCCTATAGTTGGGGTGTGAGGTAGTAGCTGCAGAGGCATTACGCTTTGAGTCCTGAGTTCTAATTCAGATACCATTCCTAACGCTCCGCGAGACCCTGGGCAGGTCGTTTCCTTTCTCAGACCCCTGTTCCTCTTTGGCTAGAGGAAGCTGTTTCTGAGTTCTTGGCAGCCTGGCATTCCTGGATTCAGTGATGCTGTTTGGGGAAGGGGATCGGGTTGTGTAATGAGTGCAGGGAGATTTAGAAAGCTACCCCACGGATCTGGGGCTGGGTGGGGAAGGGTCATCTCACCTGTCCATTTTTCATCAGATCTGCCCACATGCTGGTTCCGTCGCCGCCGCGCATAAGCACATGGTAAGCGAAGAAATAGACACCTGGCATGGGGCAGGTGAACTTCCCGCTGGCCGCCTCATAAGCGTTGCCCACGTTAGTCACCACGTCGTCGAAGCGCAGCACCTCATAACCCTCGTGTGGCCGCCGCAGGCCCGCGTAGAAGGCAATGCGAGGCACGTAGCCGGCAGGGGGCGCCACCCCGCCAGGGCCGGGGCCGGGAGGACCCGGGGGACCTGGCCTGCCCGGCTCTCCTGGTGGCCCTCTGGGACCTGGCGGTCCCGGGGGTCCTCGCAGACCTGCCTTCCCGCGCCGGCCCACCTCTCCTTTGGAGCCCGGCGGGACGGGGGGCACAGAGACGGGCGCGCCGTCGGGTCCTGGGCCTCGCGGTCCATGCGGGTCGCACACCATGCGACAGCGACCCAGCATCTCATAGTGCGCGGGTCCGCGGGAGCTGTGCACCAGCAGCGGAATAGCCACCAGCAGCAGCAGCACCATGGCCACCCCGACGGCCGCGCCCACCACCCGCTTGCGGCGGCTCAGACGCGACGCGGCCAGGGCCAGAAGATCCTCTTCACTCTTGGGCGCAATGGCGGTGGAGGCCGGGGGCTCTTCGCGGGCCCCTGAGGCGGTGGCCGGGCTCGGGCCTGGGTCGGGACCCCCCCGACGGCTGCGCCCGGCCCCCCCGCCCCTGCAGGCTCCCGCCTCAGCGGTGCCGTTCCCCAAACCTTCCGTCAAGGCGGAGGTCCCCGCGTGAGTTGGGCCAGGGGCAGCTCCCGACGGTTCAGAGCCCGTGGTCCTCTGTTACCCTCCTGTTCAGCCTAACGTTCCCGGGCGCCTGACATCTGCGGCTTCTCGGACGGCTGGTTTCTTACAGATGTAGGATGCTTGCTCTCTGGACAGCTGCTTTCTCAAGGATGGCTGCACCTAGGTCCCCAGACGGATTGCTCCCGGCCGGAAAGGGGACTACTCTCCGAGCTCTGGACGTCCCGGGCTCTGCTCTCTGGGTGGTGCCCACCGGACTCGACCTCGTAGGTTTGCGCTCTGGCTCTTGGCGAGCATTGACCTGCCTTTATACCCCAGCCGCAGCCCCAGCCCCTGCTAGCGCCCTGGCCCCGCGTCTCTCTCCTGCTAGCGCGCTGCCTCTCTGCGTCCCTAACCTTCCTCCCCTCCCTCCCAGGGCGGCGGTGCGGATGGTGAGAGCAGCTGCGCGCCGGGAGCCGCTATAAGCGGCCGGGGGCGGAGCGACCCCTGGCGACCAGAGCAGGAAGCGCGGGGGCGGGGCAGGCGGCGGCTCCCACCAGCGGGCCCCCAGCCTCTCGGTTGCTACCCGGCTCTCTGAATCGATTGTGCAGGGGTTCACTGCCCCCATCCTATCCTTACTTTCATCCTCTACTCGGAGTTAGGTATTCCCAGAGCCCAGAGAAAGCCAGAAAGAGCGATGGGATAAAAAGAGGTCGAGATATATAGATAAGACAGAGGTGGATTCCTGAGCTAAAGAGACCCCCCCCAAAAAAAGAAAAGAAACAAAAAGGAAAATAAAAATCCAACAAACAAACCAAGAAGGGTGATAAAAGAGAAATTCGCTACCCCACACGCCGCAGTGCCCATGACCAAATAACAAATGGTGAAGCGTTCAGCAGATACGTTGGCCTGAACTGGAAAAGGCAAATCTCCAGCCACCCCTACTCTTGACACCCCCCCCCAATGTTGGGGGCGCAGAGCAGCGGAGAGAATGAGGGAGCAAGAGAGAGAGAAAACAGACCAGCCTGTGGGAGGGAGCCGGAAAGCAGAGAAAGAGCGACAGAAATCTGAGGGAAAGCCAGATAGAGACACAGAGACAGAGACAAAGTGTGGAAAAGAGACTGACAGCCCCAGAGGGGGAGAGGGAGAGACAGAGACGGAGAGAGACAGACCAGAGCTGAGACAGGTTGACAGATCGAGAGAGAAATGTAAATGGCGCGCTGCAGAGAGACACCCAGGTCCGTGTTCGGACTCCAATGTGACATATCAACTGTGGGGAAGACGCGGGGGCGGGGCTGTTCTTCAGCAGAGTGGTAAGCTCTGGGCCTGTGCATTGTGACAGTATGCTGGCAAGTGTGGATGTGGCCTTGGGCCCCTGGCCTTGTGTGTACCTGGGTGAGTGTGATTGTGGATTGTGTGTTGTCTTTGTGTATTTGTGAGGGCTATTTTAAGGGAGATTTTGTATTTGTCTTCCCCTTAGTCCCTAAATGTGAGACCCTACAAATAAATGAATGCCATCTCTTCTATCCCGGGACTGAAGAGCAGATAACCTACTGGAGAAAAGAGTCAGAAGGCAGATTTGTCCCACTCGCCCTGCCTAGCCCCCTTGTCCCAGACATCCCCTAGGATCTCTGCCACCTTCTTTCCTCCTTCCTCAAATCTCTATAGTTAGATGGAAACCCAGAGAAGTTGGACCCCCACATAATAAATGTTTTGAGGAGGGGTTTGAAGTTGGTTATGCAAATGACCATAACCAAAATGCAGATTAAGTGCTAGGCGCCCTCCTATGAGAGGTGACCGCATCTGCCATTTCAGATGACCAAGAAGGAACACAAGCTTTGATAGATCCCTCTCTGTAAGGGGACAGGGTCCAGAGGAAAAGCTAGTGGCTGCATTCCTCCTCAGAGTCTTGCCTCTCTGGGGGAAATTTCTTGCTCACAGGGACGCCAGGGCCTGGAGAAGGGGCTCCAGGAATGGCAAAGTGGGGATGTTCGGAGACCCTGGACTGTAATGTATAGGAATGTGATGTGTTAAGTGAAGGGCACAAGACAAACCAGGGCATGATTATTGGGTGGAAGGTGATTTCCTCCTTTCTTGTTTCCTGTACCCCTTCCCTGCATCGCCCAGCCCATAATGATGCAGGAGAAAGAGGTTGCTGAGGCTGGGCCTGTGTGGAGGGAGGCCCCTACATGCTTGAAAGGGTTGGGAGAGAAAGAATTGGCAGTCAGTGGGGGAGGAGCCTCCTCCTCCAACCATAAATACAAATTTTATTCAAGGTCTTTGTCGCCATTTGTCTTCCTCGGGGGGCTGAGGGCCATGTCGGCCCCATGCATGTCTAATTCCGGATCTGCTCCCCCAGGCTGGATGATGGATGGATCAGAGAAGAGAGAGCAGGCTTGGGCTCACATCAGCCTCCCCTGCCCAATCCTCAAGCCCCATCGACCCCAGGTCCTGCCACCCCTCTCCTGACTCCTCCTATTCCCTCGGTTCACCAGAGGCCCTCTTTGCTCAGCCTCACTCCCCACCCGGCTCTCCTGCTCCCTCTTTTTGAGCCCCTCACCTCAGCCCTTTCAGGTCCCAGCCCTCTTCCCTCTGGAGCTTGCTTTCTCCTCCCAGCCCCAGCCCAGGCTTTGAGCTGCGGTGACCAGCAGGGCTGCAGGCAGCAGCCGGTGTGTGTGGTGGGGGGAGCAGGCTTGGCTCACAGGGAGCTGAGGGGCCAGCTCCATGAATTTATTCATGTTCTGTTGCTCTTTCCCCACGCTCTGGAATGAAGCTGCCAGCTCACCAGGTCCTTATTGCTTCCCCTGCAGCTGTCACATTTGACCAAGGAGGGACCTGGTAGGGTCAAGGCCTGCCATTGCTTCTGGGGCCAGAAGCTAAGTGTCTAGGCTCCAGAGGAAATGCTGGGGCCCAGGCTGGGGTCTGGGACCATTTACCCAGAGCTTCTCAGGCAGCCAAACTGGGAGGCCCCAGGAAGGTGGTGTGGTTGGGAATGGGAAATAGGCAGAAAAGGGTGTGCTGCAGGACATAGGAGGAGTGGAGGCGGGGATAAAGAAGATGGGGGAAGGAAGGGGAGAAGATGACTTTAAGGAGTCCTCTAGGTTCCCCTATTTAAAAGCACAGCCCAGTCTGAATCCTGCTTTAACTTCCATCCTTGACTCTGCACTAACCCTGATGCTAACCCCAAATTATAAACTTGACTCTTCTTCAATCCTAAAATGAATCCTAACTCCATAACCTCACCCTAAATGGAACCCATCTTCACCTGTTCTCTCATGGAACCCAGGGGTCTCCCAAGAATTTCCCCCAGGGCTTATAGCCCGGTGTGCCTCAGAGTTCTGAGGACCAGACTTTGGATTAGCATGCAATTAGCATATGATTTGCATGTGATGTGTTCCTTCTACTCTGAGGAAGTTTTCATGTTAAAATTTTATGAAGTCTAGCAGAAAGGTCCTGGCTTCTTGAAGTTTCTCTCTTTTTGTTCTTTCTTCCACATTTCTTGTCACTGACCCAGATGCCCTCAAGGGAAGAAAGGGGGTGAGGAGAGGAGCAATTGAGGGCTCATGGGTGGGAAGATCCTGGGAGTGCAATCTGCCCCTGTCACTTGCAGTGTAACCTCCACAAGCCTCAGTTTCCTCATCTGTAAGAGGAGAGGAACCAACTGACTGATGTTACATTAAGATCTAAGAAAACACTTTTTTCCCCCCTTGCATTCTTTTGTTCCTCACTTATCAGGGTCATTCATCATGTGGGTCTCCTCTCTCCCTACCTCAGGCACACACTCTGGCTTTCACCTTCCACCTCTAAGATTACACAGAACTGGAAGCAGCCTGGGTTACCTGGCACCAGACCTGTGGTGTGAAGAGAAAGGAACTTGGCCCACCTGATAGCATGGAAAGGGAAATAACATTATTTCGTGCTTACTGTATGTTAGGGCTTTCACATTAAAGTTCTCATTACATCCTCCTAGCACGTCTCAGAGGGGGATGTATTGTCTTCACTTTACAGATGAGGAAACTGGGGCCCTGAAAGGAGAAACGGTTTGTCCTGTATCACCCTGTAAGTGGCAGCTCTAGAACTAGAGTTTTGATCTCCTGTCTTCCTTCTCACCGCCCTGGAGAAGAGAAATGGCATCGGAGACAGTAGAAGGACAGAGAAGCAGGAAGGAGTGGGGAGTGAACGCATCTCCGGGGAGACCTGTGTGAGAAGTCACCAGGGCAGGGCCTTGGCTCAGCGTGCTCCCCACCCTCCATCCCTAGCACTATGGAGCCTGACACCCAACGGGTGCTCAGTTGCTAGCTAACGGATGTCAGCTGAAGTTAGCTGCGGAGCAGAGCTGTTTAAACGGAAGAGGCGAGGGCAGAGAAAGAGGGAGGGAAGGATGAGGAAACGAAACCCACCAGAGGAAAATGTGCTCAGGAGGCGAAAGAGAGGCGAGCTGGCGGAGGGGCTGAGGACCGCTCTCCTCCTCCCACCACCGGTGAGAAAACAGTCATGGCCCAACAGCCTGCATGCACTTTGCCCCCTTGCACAGAGGGTCAACAGGCCTCGGCCGGGCCGCGGGGCGAGAGGGCAAGTGAGCCGCCGGGCCTAGGGCTTCCCACTCGGCCTCCGCACGAGCCCCCGGCACCGCAGCTCTGTGCAGCCTTGGGTCCCAAGGGCCGCTCCAGCGGGGCGGTTGCCCCACAGGGCAGAGGACCCGCTCCTGGCTCCACAGAGAAGGGGTAGAGCTTGCTTCTAAGGTGTCTGTCAGGCCACAGTGTGCTGCTGACTTGTTTCCGGAGCCCTTGACCCCTGGCCAGGTGCGACTCCTCGCTCTAGTCCTCCTCTCCCCCTCCTTTTGCGCCCCTTTCGCCCCCACCGTCCTCCCGTTCCAGCCTCCAGTTAATGAAATGTGGTGAGCGGCCGCAGAGACAGCTGTCAGATCCCTCATTTCTCCGCCGGGATATTGGATCCCGCGCGGGGAGACCGACAGGTGAGCAGCGGAGGGGTGAGGCGGCAGCTGAGGGAGGGGTGCGGGCTGGTGAGGGCGACGAGCCCAGGAGGCAGCGCCAAGCTCGAAGCTCGAGGGCTCGGCTAAGCGACGTCGGCCCTAGGTTGCTTTTTCTACCCGGGTCTCCTAGCTCTTTGCTCTTTTTCCAACAAGGAGGAGACTTAACGAGCCCCCACCCACCGCGCCTGGACACCAGTTGACACGAGACTCGTGGTCCCTCGCACCCTAGGCCGGCCTGACTCGCGTGTGCGCCTCACGTAGCGGCTCTGATTCCGCGGCCGAGGCCCGGTGCTTCCTCCCACCTCCTTCCATCCCTTCCTTCTTGCTCCCCCTCCTTCCCGTGCTCCCTCCCCGGCGGCCGCGGCCTTTATTAGGGATTCCGCGGCTGTCGGTCCCGCCATCCATCCTGTCCGCCGGCAATTAGGCGGCCAGACAAAGAGCAGCTTCGGATGGATGAGGGTCCCGGCGGATCGGAAATGTGAAGGGTCAGCGCTGCCGCCCGCGGCGCACCCCGCTCCCCGCTCCGCATAATCACCGGCCGCCCGTCACTCAGAGGGCCGCTGGGGGAGCTCCCGGGCCCGGGCTGGGAAGAGGGCGGGGGTGGGACTGCAGCCCGGGCGCCTAGGGCTGGGCGAGGGCGGACCTGCAACAGGGCGCCTCCTGCCGGAGAATGGAGGACTGCGGGAGGGGGGGTGCCCGGGGCACCCGGAGGGGAGCTGAGGCAGGATATGGCCCCAGGATCTCCCTGAAGGCGGGCTGGGGAACGGCTACCTGCCGGGGCTTCCAGTGCGGAAGCGGGGACTCTAGCTGCAGGAAAGGGGAGGCTGGTGGCCCAGGCGCCCCCTGTTGGGAAGCTGGGGACAAAGGCCTAGGGCCTTGGGTCTGTACAAGTGGAACTGCGCGCAGGACGAGCCCCTTTAGGGAAACTGAGGGTATGTAGCCTGGGGCGCCTCTTATCGGAGTAGAATAGTACTGCGTTTCTATACCCCATCTCTTCTGTGAAATCCAACCCCACATCAAATCCGGAAAAGCTCCGAGGCTGGGCGAGCCAGAGCAGAGCCGAGAGGAAGTTCAAGAAGTCCGGGTTTTTTACTGCGGATTCTTTGGCGCTAGCTCCCTGCTGACAAATCAACATCTCAATCTGACAATTAGTGGTCGAGGTGGGGGAAGAGGGGCTCTCGCCGCCTGTACCGCTTAACCCTCCCAGCGGGAGGCAGAGAGGTGGGCAGTGCTGGCAGTGATGAACGACTGGGGGGGAGGGGCGGGGCCCCGAGCGCGCATTCATTACTCCACTGACAGGCGGGCAGCGGGCCGCGAGTGGAGGTGCGGGGAGGAGGCCTGTGGCAGGAGGGAGAGTAAGGGAGGCATTTAACAGCCCCACCGCCTGCTCAGTTCCCTGTTCTTCGTCTTGACCCTGGTACCTGACTTCCTGAGCTCGGCCTCTCAGCTGTTCAGGCTGGCCCTGGTTGCAGAATTTGGGGAGTGGGGATCTAAGCCCTCTCCTCATTTTAGGCGATTGAAGGCCAGAGATGTCAAGATAGGGTGTAGACACGCCTAAGGACTAGGTACTTCAGCCTGACCTGGGAGGAATTGTGCGTGTCTGCGCACACAGAGATGGTGTGTGTGACAGGGATTGATGGGTGTGGATCGCGCGTGGGGGTCAGTGACTGTGTGTGTCAGTGTTAGGGATGTGGCGGCCTGATTTTGTCAGTAGAGGTGTGAGCTGAGTGTGTCTGAGGATAAGCTGCTGCCTCTACCTGCATATCTGTGCGCCCCCCCTGCCCCCCCCCGCCCCCAGTCCACCACTTGCTGTCAGCTCTCTGTCTTCAGTTCTGTAGGAAATGGCAGCGTGCACAGTGACAGCTGAGGTGTGCAGCTAGGGGTGGGGGGATAGATGTTAACTGTGAGAATGCTGGTCTGAACAACTGCTCCCTTCCACCACCTCCACACCCAAACATCATCCCTTCCCCAAGCTTCCCTAAAGTAGGGAGTGTTTTTTCCCCAACGTCTGGAGACCCAGTTGCTGAGTCCTGGAGAAGAAAGTAGTTACTACCAGTTCGCTGTAGTCCTCACCCCTACACACACACAATCTCCATCACATGTAATACAGTCTCTAACATAAGATGTGATCTCCAACCCATCTGGCTTCCCCAGGCTGGTGGAGGTCAGAGAGCAGGAGGGGGATCTCAGGAAGGAAAGGGGAAGATCACCAGACCTCCAAGACAGCCCACCTCTTTGGGGCCTGGGCTAGGGGCCCCTTACCTTTTGGATCTCAGGTTTAGTTACTAGTTGACTCCTTGGGAGGATAATGCTAATTATATTCTAATTCCTCTCCCTAATAACTCTCATCACCTGGCTTTGTCTCTACTCTTCTCCCCCAGTCTGAAACACACCAAAAGATTGAGCTTGGCCTTCTTCCCAATACTGAATCTCCTGGGTCTATAAGGCAGAGAGTTGGGGTGATTCTGGATCTGTGGTGCCCTGTTTTGCTCAGGGTGTCTTTCAGCCACTTTCCCTTTGTCTTGCTCTTCCTTATAGCTAGGGTATCTCTTGGAGCCTCTATGTCTTTGTTTCTTCAGCCCTCCTTGTGTTTCTGCATGTCTCCACATTTAGAGATATCCTCCAAATTTGTCTACCTACCTTTGGGGGTCTCTGTTCCTCCGGGTCTTCTCCCTCCGAGAATACCCCAGGGCGACAGTGAACTATTGGAATGGGGAGAGGGAGTAGGGCTTCCTTCCTGCCTCCATTCAGAGGAGATTGCAACCCAAGGGTGGCCACGGCCGTGTCAGGGCCGGCTATGGCCAGGTCTCTTCTCATTCAGGGCACAGGCGCCTGGTCGATGCCCCGCTGTCCGCCCCTCTCCAAGCCGCCCTCCTCCAGGCCCTCGCCCCCTCTGCCCTCCTGGAAAAGGCAAATTTGACATTTTTAAATCCCGAGCCTTAGAGGGATCGATGCGGCCCGGGGGCCCCGCCCGGGGTCGATATTCCTGATTGGGAAGCAGCCGCTGAGCGGAGCCGGGGTGTAAATCACCCGGACTGGGGGAGGGGGCGCGGGGAGCCAACTGTATCCCAGGCGCAAGGAACCAGGCAGGGTCCCGGCCCGGTGAACCCGAGAGCAGTGGAATGACAGGCCTTAGAGATCCGGACACAAGCCTGCCCAGGGGTCCCCTCCTCTCCCACCCGGCTCTGCCAACTCTGCGGGCGGGCACTGGTCTCGCTTCAGCGGCCGCCACTCTCCGTTGCTCCTGGAGCCGCCGGGGAGGCCGGTGTCGGAGCCAGCCATGCGGCGGCTCCTCTGCGGCCGCTCCCGCGGGGCCTGGGCTTCGTGGCGGCTGTCACGAAGCCGACAGGCCGATCGGGCCGGCAAGGGGTGGGTGGCGGGGGAGAGTTGTTGGTGGGGCGGGGGGGGGGGGGAAAGAAGAATGGCGCGGCTCTAGCTCACAGTGGGAGCGCAACAGATGTTTGCGGAATGGAGGGACAGCAAAGTGGCATGTGGCACGGAGCAACACGCAGCCCAGGACTTCAGGGCGCGCGGGCGGGGCAGAGGGTGGGAGTCCCGCCATTCACTCAAGGGCGCTCTGGGGACGGCCCAGCTGGGATAGACTCCCCTCTCCCTGTGACCAGGGTAGTAAAGAACAAAAGAGAATGGGGCGAGCAAGGAAGTTTGGTGAGCCTCATCATGTCGCTCCACCTACAATTGCCTCCACTGCCACTGTCTGCAATCCTCTCGCAGTTCTCTGTTGGGGAAACTGAGGAAGCGAGGCTGAGATGGGCCAGGACGGTTAAAAGCGGGATCAGCGACGAGGCTGAGGCAGCAGCCAGAATGCCGCGTGGGTCTCTGGATTCACCTGCCTGCCATGTCCGTTTGTGGGTAGATATACCACCACGCCCTCAGCGCAGCTCAGAACCTCCTCTCCGGCTTCAGCTTGTCGGATCCCCCTACTCCCCACCCCACGCCAGTTTATAGAACAACAATTTGGGGAAAACAATTCGGGCCTAGTGACGGCCCCGTAATTGTGACAAAGTGAGCGCGGGCGACTGGAGAGAACGCTAGGGCGGGAGCGCAGCGGGCCGAGGCGGAGGCAGGGGCGCCTCCCTCCCGCCCTGCCGCCCTCTCGTTCTCATTCCTGTCACCTCCCATCCCTCTCCCTGACTCTTCTCCAATTCTTCTCCCGGCGCCTTCCTTCGCTTGTTCCTCCATCGCTCTTTCTTTTCCTCTTGGTAACCGCTCTTCTTCCGCCCCGCCCCGCTGCAGCCCCCTTCCCGTATGCGCCTTTTCCTCACTCACTCCTTTCTCTCTCCTCTGCCCTCCACTTGTTTCACCCCGGCTCCCACCGCACAATCCGCAGTCCTCGGCTCCTGAGATCGAGAGCTGAGACCCCTCTGTGGGAGGCCAGCGCAGCCGGCATTCCTGGGTTCTTCTGGCGGCCCAGGGTCCCGCAGCCTGTCCCCTCCGTCCCCCACCCGCTGCTGCCTCCTCCACCCCCTCGCTGCGCCCAAAGCTAGTTTGTTTGTCCAGCGGCGCCCGCGCTGCGGGAGCTGTTTGCCGAGCTTAGCGCGCCGCCACACAGTGCCGACCCAATTAAGTCTCATTCATTATTCAGCAGCGGGGTACGTCCCCGCCCCCAAGTGGCGGCTCCCTTGTTGCTTTGGGACCCTTCCCAGTCTTGGCCCTTCAATGCGCCCTAAGGGGCAATATGGAAAGCTGCCTTCCCTCCCCCGGCCGGGAGAAGGACTAAGGAAGAGGGTGGGAGGGTGGAGAGAACAGAAACACTGCCCATTGGGGAGAAGCCACTCGGGTGAGGCTCACCAGGCTCATCCCACCCCAAATCAAGGCTGGGAAACCTTGGAGATCCAAGCTTTTCCGATACAGAGGAGGAAACAGGCCCAGAGTAGGAAACGGCGTGACTTGTTGGCCAAGGTCACGTAGCAGAACCACGATTGGAGCCCAGGACACTAAAATGAAGGCATCTTACATCCCAGCTCCACCCCAGCACTGAGGCAGGAGGAAGACAGACAATTCTCCGGCTATGGCTTTGCTCTCCTGGTGGGATGCCCTGCAGCCCCTTTGCTCCTGGTTCTCTCTCCCCCTCCCCTCAGACCTGGCGGGATACAGCAGATAGCGAGCTCCCGCTGGATCGGGAGGCTCCTCAGGTGTCAAGCTCAGGTCTAGGTGTAGTTCCCCCTGACTGGCTTGTCTGGAGGCAGGGCAGTGAGGCAAACTCGGGTGTGTGTGTGGGTCCCTGTCTACAGCCTGTCCTTGTGTGTCTCTGCTTTAAAGGACTTGGAAGTGGACCCATCCAAGGCAGTCTTGAAGGGCAAGTAGAGAGGGGAAAGTGCAGCCTGAGGTGAGGAAGGACTCACCCTCCCCTTTTTGGATGTGGAAAGGGACGATCAAAGGCCAGTTTTTTGTGTTTATAGGGGACTGCCGTGGGCTGTTTTGCCGGGGCTTCGGGACAAGGTGAGTCTGAGGATCCGCCCCTCCCTTCCGTAAGCAGCAGCGCCACCTGGCGGTCACGATGGCGCGGTTCAGGCGCCCTCGGCCTGGAGTGGGGCGCTGCGCCCGCCGGAAGGCTGGATACGCCCAGAAAACCTTAATCCCAACTTAATCTGAATTTACCCCAGAGGGCGGGCGAGAAGGGCCTGAGGCTGAAAGGTAATCCTGAGGGGGTTGGGAAGGGCCTTGGGGAGGGGCCTGGCCCCAACCGACCGACTTCCGTGACACAGCAAACACAGAAAGACAAAGTCCATTTGGATGGAAGTGGGAGCGGAGTGAAAAGGGCCATTTTGACTCTAGGGTCCAAGGAAATGACTGGTCTGACGGCCTGGGAGCCAGAGTTCCCAGGTACGGCCGCTCACCTTGGGACTAGCAGGTAATGGCTGGGACTAGCAGGTGGTCATGAAGCCCACTCTAAGTAGAGGGGAGAGACTAGCAGGCTCACTTTGGCATCTGGTTTGATATTCTGGGGATTTATCTGGCTGCTTTGGGGAGACTTTTCAAGTATGCCCTGGCAGGAGGTGGTTGAACTGTGGGGTGCCAGAGGTAGGTCAAAATGTTTTCCAGAGCTGTTTAAGGCGGGGGAAATTCAGGACCTCTTTCAAGTTTGTCTTGAGGAAGATTTAATGGCCTAGAGAGCTGGGAAGGCTGGAGAGGGGCTAAAACCCTGGCCAAATGTATGAAGGCATTCATAGTTGGAGTTGAGTTGGGGGTAGAGGGGCTGGGCAGGGGCTTTCAAAATGTGTAGGAACTTTAGGAGGGCATTTGATTTACTCTACTTCCCATGAGTCATTCCTGGGATCAGTGCTGTGAGGGGAGGTCTAAAATTCAAGCTTCTGCTTTTTTTTTTTTTTTTTTTTTTTGTCTGGGTGCTGAGTTCTCAGTTACTCAACTGAAAGCATTTAAAACGTTCTTCTCCCCTAAATTTGGAGTTGCTGTGGTTGTAAAAAACAGACATGAAGTGCTACAAAGGGTATGGGAGAACCAGCATTTCAGGGACACTCAAGAAGATCTGGACTCTATTGTTGGAAGGGAAAATGGTTACGGTGTTGGAACCTGGATATAGTCTTACAGCTCCTTTTTTTCCATCTCTTAGGGTTTAAGGATAACTCTGGGGCCATGATGGCTATGAGTTTCACAGTGGACCCCAGATTTCTGCAGTATGAGCAATGTCAGGTGCCACTGGACTTGTTCTGAGACCCCTTCCCTAAAGGATGGCCAAGGGGCTCCTGGTGACCTATGCCCTCTGGGCTGTAGGGGGCCCTGCTGGGCTCCACCACCTGTACCTGGGACGGGACAGCCATGCACTGCTCTGGCTGCTTACCCTGGGTGGGGGTGGCCTGGGCTGGCTCTGGGAGTTTTGGAAGCTACCAAGCTTTGTAGCTCAGGCCAACAGAGCCCAGCGGCGGAGGCAGAGCTCAGGACGGGGGACACCCCCTCTGAGTCCCATTCGCTTTGCTGGCCAGATGATAGTGGGCATCTATTTTGGCATTGTGGCTCTCATTAGCCTTTCCTTCATGGCCAGCTTCTATATTGTAGGCCTCCCACTGGCAGTTGGCTTAGGGGTCTTGCTGGTGGCTGCTGTTGGCAACCAGACGTCAGACTTTAAGAACACTCTAGGGGCAGCATTTCTTACTTCCCCGATCTTCTATGGCCGCCCCATAGCCATCCTGCCCATCAGCCTGGTGGCCAGCATCACAGCCCAGAAGCATCGCCGCTACAAAGCTTCAGCTGGGTCAGAGACGCTCAGTGTGCGGCTCTACCGCCTAGGCTTAGCTTACCTCGCTTTCACCGGCCCGCTAGCGTACAGTGCCCTTTGCAACACAGCTGCCACCATCAGCTATGTGGCAGAGACCGTGGGTTCCTTCTTGAGCTGGTTCAGCTTCTTTCCCTTCCTTGGCCGCCTCCTGGAGTCTGTCCTCCTTCTGCCTTACCGAATCTGGAGGCTGCTGGTGGGGGATCCTGGCTTCAGCAGCAGCTATTTCCAGGAATGGGAGAAGCTCTATGAATTTGTTCGCAGTTTTCAGGATGAGAAGCGTCAGCTGGCTTACCAGGTAAGGTTTTATTCCCTCTCATTCTTCTGTGGGATGGCTTGGGGAGTTAGGCTAAGCCTTATTGGAGCTGGTGTCCCTTATGTGGAAGTACTGGTTTCATGTCTGCTGGGTCAGGCCCCAGAAGGGTGTCCTGGCTTCTCTGGGTTTATCTGCAATGGTTGAAGATGCAGAGGCTCTAATAGTGAGTGGGGAAAATATGTGTATATTATTTATTTTTTATTGAGGTATAACAAATATAAAGTATACTCATTTTATGTATTTACCTATGTAATCACCACTCAGATCAAGGTATGGGATATTTCCTTTCCTAAAAAAGTTCCCTTTGCACCTTCGCCATTCTATATTCCTTTCTGTGGAAGTAACCTCTATTCTGTTATCAGAGGTTAGTTTTGTTCATTTTTGAATTTCATATAAATGGAATAATTTAGTATGTATCCTTTTGTGTGTTTCTTTCATTTAACATTATGTCTGTGAGATTTATTCATACTGTTGCACACAATGATAAATTGTTTATTTTCATTACTGTATAGTATCCCATTGTATGAATATACCAGAATTTATTTATCCACTCTGTTAATGAACATTTGGTTGGTTTCCAGTTTGGAACGATTCTGAATAAAGCTGCTATGAACATTCTTGTACATGTCTTTGGTGGACACACATGTGTATTTCTCTTGGAAGGAGGAGATCTAGTCAGGGATGTAAAGTTCCAGGTTGGAAAATGGGCAGCTGTGATTAAAGGCAAATCCTGCTTCTTGCCATGAGAGCCAGAGCTTGTTCATGTTCACTTGGCTGGAATTCTAATCTGAGGCTCTGGACCTTTCGCACTGGCAAGTAAAAGCCAGCCCCAGAGATATAACAGCCTGGCTTAGCAAGGGAGCAGGGAGAGAGACCCAGGTGCCCTGACACCTTATGGAATTCTAATTTGTCAGCTTCTGTTTCCCTAAGGTTTTGGGCCTCTTAGAGGGGGCAACAAATGAAGAAATACATCGGAGATACCGGGAGCTAGTGAAAATCTGGCACCCAGACCATAACCGGCACCACACAGAGGAGGCTCAGAGGCATTTCATGGAGATCCAAGCTGCATATGAAGTCCTGAGTCAGCCTAGGAAGCCCAGGGGATCCTGAAGGTGGGAAGACACTTCCCCTTAAGGATCGATCTTCCTGGCAGAACTGGACAGCTTGTCCCAGCCCAGCTTTGCCCACGCAAGGCACCCAACAGCATTAAAGAAACTGTCTGCTTGTAGTGCAGAAGTGTAAACCTTAAAGGTGTGAGAAAGCTATTGTGGTGGAAGAATGTATTTATGTATTGAGTTTCGGAGTCCTTGGCTATTGTATTCCTGACTGTTTTTTCTTGAAACCATGTAGTACAATGAAAGACACATTATAAAACCAATAAAATATCTCTTATGGAATATACCACCTTATCCCACCCCTGGTACATTGATGAGTGAGGGAGGAAGGTTATTTAACTTTTTTTTTTTAATGTGCAAAGTACTGGTTTAGGAAATTGAAGGAAAAATATGAAGGTTCTAATATTGCACAAGCTGTCATGTGACAAGAGGGACTTGATCTATTCTGTGGATTACTGAGAGGTAAGATTGGTGTTAAATTTCAACATTTCAGAAAAATATTTAAATTCCATTTATAGGAGAACTTTCTAGGAGCTACACTTTTCCCAAGAAGGAACAAGCTGCTATGGGAATAGGGGGTAATCTCCCATCAGACGCTCTTCTGCTTGGAGTATTTTGGAGAACACTCAAACCTTACATGGATGGTTGGATTGGTTGACTTTTCTTATCTTCCCAAAACTTGGGATCTGATTCTGAGCTACAACACCCTGGGAGCTTACAGTCTGGTGAGGGATAACAACACAGGCACACAGATATCAAAGTCCATCTCGTTCAGTGTTTTAAACTAAATGTCGTAAGAGGTGTAAATAGAGTGCATTGGCATATTGGAGAAGGGACAGATGACATTGTTTTATGGGGACTCATGGAAAAGTCATGATTTTATATCTCATATGCCCTTATGGGGACTTGGGCAAAATCCAAGGAAACCAGTAGTTTGAGAATCTCAAGGGAGGCTTATTTAATTTCCAAGTAACTAGCCAAATGTGGAAGAAAAAGTCTAGGATGCAGAAGAAGACTGGAAAGCAGGCACACAATTTTAAAATTATATACTCGTACCTTTTCTCCAGCTTTCTTGCTCTTCTTTGTGTGCATGTGTGTGTGTCATACTTTTTTTCTGGAAGTTAACTCTGAGCAGTGTATATAGTTTTAAAAAGTAGAATTGTTTTGGCTAGTAGTCTGCAAATTTAAAAAAAGTTTGGATCAATTGAGAACAATGAAATTTGTAGACTTTTTATTTTGCATTCATATATAAAAAACTTTAATTTTTTGCCAATTAATTTATATACCATGACTTGAAGACCAAATTAACTTTCATACCTTTTTAAAATTGCCAAAAAATGATCTACATTTCCTTTGATAAACACAATTTGTCAAATTATCACATGGAATTTTAATGAGGCATTTCATAAGCTACTTATTAGTAACTTAATAACATGATATGTAAAGCTACATTGCAAAATATAAGTATATTAAAACATAGTCTAAAAAACAAACAAACAAACAAAAAACGTAGTCTATAAGGTAAAAAAGCAAAAGAGTGAGTAAGGACTTTACTTGATTTGGAAAAGTATTTTATGTCCTCAAATTTTGTATTAGTTTTTGTTACAAAAATGTGGGTATATTTTAATTTATTCTAATGGGAACTATTGATGAGCAGTTTCTATTTTTCCAATATGAGCAAGGCTACAATAACTATTCTTAAATATGTGTACTGGTGCTTCTTTGTTTTTTAAAGGCTAGATTCCAATAAGTGCTAATGTAGGGTCAAACAATATATATTTACATTTTTTATTTATGTTGTATCTGGTTACTTCTGGAAAAGATTGTAACAATTCACATACAACAGAGTAAGAAAATGGCCCTTTCTTTGTGACTGACATGGATTTGTTATCACTCTTAAATTTTTGCCAAGTTGATGGGTGAGCAATATTATCTGCTTACTTTAATTTGCTGTCGCCCTGACTCCTAGGGAAGTTCAGCATCTTTTGAAATGTTTATTGAGCACTTGTATTTCCTCTTCAGTGAATTGCCTGATCTCATCACCTGCCTATTTTTTTAAAATTGTGTTCCTATTTGTCTTCATGAAATCTATTTTGTTGGTATCTTTGCTTGTTAGAAACCTTAACCCTTTGTTTTATGTATTGTAGATATTTTCCCCTAGTCTATGACTTGACTTTTGATTGAGCATGGGTTTTAGAGTCAGAAGGATTAGGATGAGGATTTGAATCTGGTCCATGATTTTCTAGCTGCTGTGTGTGATCTTATGATTTTGGGTTTCTTTAGCTTTAGTTTCCTCTAAAATTGAGATAATAGTATGTACTTTTAAAGGGTTGCTGTGGTAAAAAAGATAGCATATGTACAGTGAGCAAACATAACTAATAACTCCCTTTCCTCTTTTCAGCCTATGTAAGGAGATAGGACTTGAGTGTCTAATGAGTTAACTAGTATAGAATGAAGGTTCTACCTGAAAGGCTGAATTTTCTGAGTCTATTTTGTATTTTTTTAAAAAAATTCCTTTGTTTTCCTGTAAATCACTGTATGAATGCTTACACATAACCATCAGAAAGAAGTAAAAAAGAATGCTGCGTTGTGTTGTGGTGGTAGAATTACTAGTGGTCCCTCTCCCCCCTCACTCTTCTCTAGACTCTGTCTTGTTTTATAATTGAGAAAAATTTATAATTGAGAAAAATAGCCTTTTTTGGCTATTTATGGGGAACTAGGGAAGTAGTTTGGGTTTGGCCCTTCTTGCGCTTTAGTTTTAAATTGGGGCAGAGCTCATCTGAGCCAGTTGTGATGGCAGAAGGCCTGAGAATGAGACAACTCCGAGGGTGAGATGAATTTCACGGGAAGGAGATGGGAAACTGCTTGTAAGATGGCCCTTTTCACCTGCACATTCTCCTTGTACAACTGTTGTTATCCTTTGGCAGATTCATTTCAATTAGGGAGACTGTTCCCTGATATCTGGAGTCTCAGTCCTTCTATGCAGAAAAGCAGAAGAATTTATATTTTATGAAGTGCTACATAATATGGGTGGTCTGCTGCCCAACTCTTACCCCCATTGGTCACTTTAGTGTGGATTGGTATTAAGTTTTCCACAGGAAAGAGTTTTGTGGGTAGGAGCTGGGGCACTCGGTAAGAAGTGAGAAAGAGGTGAAAGCATGTTTATTACCTCTTAATAGGAAAGATTGATTAAACCATGTTTAGATTTCATCTTCCTTCTTGTCCTGGCCCAGACTTTTTTTTTTTTTTTTTAATGTATGATGGTGTTTATTTACAATTTTATTGGCAAAAAAGAGGAAAAAGTTTAAAACAGTTTAACACAGCATTGCAGCTGATCCTGTCAGATTAAAGAAGTTTCATTTTAAATGTCCATCTAATTGTTCAAAAAGATACAATACTGAATCTGCATATGCTGTTTCCTTTATGAAGTACAACACTCATATTTTAGGCAGTCCTTTAAACATATACATACACAAGAAATAAAATCATTCATTCAAAACTGAATTAAAGAAGGCTATTTTAAATTTACATTTATGTTTTTCTTGTAACAACACATGAAAATCAAAAGCTGGAAAAGCAGATACACTTCCTACTTAAGTGGACAGTTACACAATCAATCATTTTCTGCAGTGACCATTATATTTTCAATTTATCATGAACTACTCTGAACTTACTACTATGAGATGTAGCCAAAGTCAGAAGACAAGACCTAGAGAAAATATTCCTTTTTTGAAGGACAGTGAGCCCTCCAGAATATCAGCGTGGGAAATAAACATCCGGTGGAAGAATTCTAGGTGGAAAAAAACTAATGTAGACAATTTCAACTCATGCCGAGCCAGCTTAAATTTTTCATTGATTTGTTTGGTGTCATTCTTCTCAATCAAGTGTGTTTAATTCTTCTTCCAGTTCATCCAAATCTTCCCCAGTAAGAAGATTTTCATCAACAGGAACAACATCAATGGCTCCATTTTCTTGTCCCTCCCCTTTGCTGTCCTCTTCTAAATCACTTCTTTCACCATTTTCAGCCCTACCCCTGGAAGCGTCACTTAATTTGTTTTCATTTTTTTCTGAAGTATGTGTGCTGAATCTTTCAAGATTAGCCACAGTAATACCTGTCTCATCTAATTTCTTGGGATGTACAGGCTTAAGTCTGCGTCATTTACACTCACTGAATCATCACCTCCTCACCACCTGTCCCCTGGGTATAACGGGTGTCGTCTGCTTTCTGCTCCTCCTCCTCATCAACCAGTCCAGGCAGAATTCAAACACCTCACGACCACTGATCACTCTAATGCTTTCCCTGCTTTGAAGTCCACTGTTCTTCTTCCCATATCTTGCTCAAGTTTATCAATCTTTTCTCGTCTTTTCCTTTTCTTCCAGGCAAGAAAAGAATCTAGAGTAAATTTGGTAACATTCGGACCTAGGGCAGAACACTCTCTTTCAATGAGATCTTCTAATAAAATTTCATCTTCTTTCTCTTCTTTCTTTTTATCTTTTTTCGACACAAATCCAGGAGGAAGTGCATGATGCTACATGCAAATATCACCTTCTCCAGGGCATACCCCAAACCAGCCATATTTGTTGTTTTCAATAGCTTCAAGGAAATGCTTGCACACTATTTGAGTTTTTGGTTTTTTCTTTTCTGCCTCACTGTGTTTCTTGTTCATTACTTCTTCCAGTTTTTTCTTGTCTCAATTATCCATAGTATCTTTTTCAAGTTCTTCATCTCTTGCATTAATGTAAACACTTCGCTTTTCACACTTTCTCTCCAGAGTCAGGTCATGAGAGAATTTATACTTATCTCTTTTAGTACATTGTCCTTGCTTGAAGAATGCACATACCATGGATTTGGGATCTGCACCTTTACTTATTTTTTGAGTAGCAACTACAGGTTTGAACAGCTCATTTAGCTCTTGTAATTCTTCTTATCATCTTTCTTTAATATCTTTTCAGTTTCACTTTGTGCTACCTGATGTGGATTTTGTTGACCACATTTAAGTTGATGAGTGACAGCCTTGATAAACTTCTGTTGCTTTGCTCCTTTTTTATTCTTTGGACCAAAAGTTTTGTCTTTGATGATCTTCTCCTTTTTCTGCTCTGCCTTTTTGCTGCCCCTGACCTACGCCTGTTTCTTGGGGGGCATCGCGGAGGCAGGTGGCACCAGCCAGACTTAAGCACAGCTGGACCCTGTTAGGGTATCTGGTTCTGTGGCAGGAAAAGGAGGAAGACACTGCCACCCCAGATTCTTTTTTTTTTAAGGCTAATGATCTTTTATTGAACTATTTCTAGATTCTAGGCAACTTGTTAAGCACAATACATATGGTGATGTCAATCAAGTGATTCCATCAACTCCTCAGAGGTTATTATTTCCACTATCTGGATTAGTAGACAGTCATAGGAAGATTCAGTAATTTACCCAATGACATTTAAGTGGCTAAGCTGGGGTTTTATTTCTGACTATTGTGACATAAATTTGTGCTATCAGCCATGACATTTTATTTCCATTGCCATTTTTTAAAATTGAGGTATAATTATCATATAACATTATATTAGTTTCAAGTTACAACATAATGATTTGATATTTGTATATGAGGTCTGACAATTAAGCTCGCGAACTTATCCTAGAAAAAGTGCTACCAACCTTATTGCTGAATATCACTCTGGTCACCTTCGAAGTTCTCCCCTTGGGAAGTTATGCACCAATGATAGCATCTAGATCACCCTTCAAAGCAATTTTGGAACTTTTTCTGGAATGACCATCAGAGCTGTATTACCTTTGGTGTCCTGAATGTCATCAAAATGTCTTCCTTTCAGTATTTCCTTTATCTTCATGTAAAGAAGAAGTCATTGGGGGCCAAATCAGGTGAGTAGGGAGGGTGTTCCAATACAGTTATTTGTTTACTGGCTAAAAACTCCTTCACAGACAGTGACGTGGGAGCTGGTACATTGCAAGTGCCATGAATTGTTGGCCAAAAGTTCAGGTCATTTTCATCCAACTTTTTCTTTTTCTGTCTCCCCGTCCCCACTCCAGTACAAGTTGTTGTTTCTCAGTCTAGTTGTGTAGGACACAGCTCCCTGGCCCAAGCTGGTGTTATGAGCCTTGCACGGTTGGCTGCTCACAGCAGCCCATGCCAACTTCCCACTGCTCAACGGCTTGAACCCGAGTGGCGGGGAAGCAGAAAAAGTGGGGAAAGAAAAAGAACACAAACCAACAAAAGACCACCTCCTGGTGGGAACCCACTCTTCATCTCATATCGCACTAAGTCTCTTCCCTTTTCTAGATTAAACATCCTCTTGATTAAGGAAGCACTGTAGAAAAAGCATGAATGGAGAAATGAGGAGATGGGTTGACTTCTTCCAGATGGGGGTGACTTCCGCCTCTTGCATGACAAGTCAGCTGATTTTGGATGAGCCACTTCACCACTTTGGGCCTCAGTTTTTTCCTTGTAGTGTGAGGAAGTTGAACTCAGATGACCTCTAAGATTGCTTTCAACACTGCCTTCTGGGTTCTTCTTTTCAGCGCAGGCTTGTGTTAAATGGTTTGGTTTATCACCTGTCTACACTCTTGTGGACACTGTCTTGGGAAGAAAAGAAAATATTTAATTGCTCAAAGAACAATATAACAGCTACTATTCCCCAACCCCCCACCAAAAAAAATTCACCTTTATCAAAGTATTTTCATTTATTTATGTTCTCTTCTAGTCCTCATCCATAAATTTACATAATTAATTTTTCATGACTGGATCATATCAGGGATATTATTTTATACTGTTTTTTGCCCCTCATGAAATCTTGAGCATATATATATATATATATATATATATATATATATATATATATATATATAAACTATGAAATCTTCATATGCATGTATTTTACTGAGATGTAATTCACATGCCATAAAGTTCACCATTTTAAAGTATACAGTGTAGTGGTTTTTAGCATATTCATAAGGTTGTGCAAACATCAACACTGTCTAATTCCAGAATGTTTTTACCACCCCAAAAAGAAACTCCATATCCATTAACAATCACTCTCCATTCTCTCCTCCCTCCAGCTCCTGGCAACTACTAATCTACTTTCTGTCTCTATAGATTTGCCTATCCTGGACATTTTATATAAATGGAATCATACAATGTCTCCTTTTGTGTCTGGCTTCTTTCACTTATTTTCAGGATTCATCCATGTCGTAGCATGCATTCTCACATTGTTTTTTTCCCCAAATAATGTCATTATATTTTAATGCTGTATAATATTCCATTGTTTAGGGGACATTTAGGGCATTAATACATATTTTTGTTGTTATAAAGAATGCTGCATCAATATCTTCATGCTTCTAATTCATCTAGTCTCTCGAATTATTTCAGAATAAATTCCCATGGGTGGGATTACTGGGTCAAAAGGTATGAACATTTTTATGGCTCTTGTCAATATTGCTCTTAAATTGTGGTGCCCAGAACTAAATGCAATTCTCAGATGTGTTCAGACAGAACAGGGTACTGTGGGTTATTAAGTTCTCAAGGTCTGGACAGTATATCATCTTTTAAATCAAGCAGCCTAAGAATTTATTAGCTTTTTTTTGGTTGCTCACTGAGCTTATGGCTAATAAGGCCCTTAGATCTTTTCCTAGGCACTGTGTCTTAAAGCTATGTTTGCATTTACTCTATGACCCAGGGGCTTTTGAGGACTCCCTGACTAGAATTTAGTATTTCTTTGTTTTCTTTCTTCTTTAACAGTGAGTGGTCCTAACAAGCTAGCAGGAGGTATGGGTTTATTGCAGTCTTAGCTAAGAACTGCAGATGGCGCCTTAAGGCTGTCTCAAAGATATATATATATACCTAAATATATATATATATATATATATATATATATATATATATATATATATATATATATACACACATATATATAAATATATATATATATTTTAGGTAACAGCACCTCTATAGCAGGTTCCTTGAAAAAGGAGAGTTCAGTCCTCCCCTTTTGTGGGGAAGGAGACAGCAACTGTGAGGTTGAATTTGTATTATTCAGGGTAAGCTCCAACTGAAACATGTTTTCTAATTGTCATTTCAACTCCTAGGGGATTCTGGGGCAGTGTATTTCATGTTAGAGCTTTGCTTGAACACACATTTCAGGCCACTGCTTTGGCTTTTGAAGTTCATACCCTGACAAGCTGACTTTTTGTTTCTCTTCATGTTCCTTGCCATCTCTATCTCTTAGTCACTGCAAGGGATTGAAACTTGTTCAACAAGCTGGGTTTGTTTGTTTGTTTTGCTAAGGTGGGTTTTGAACAACAAAAGTAGGGTTCCAGCTAAATGAGGTTTCATTTCAATAGTTTGTTGCTCTTTTAATTTTCCTTTTCTTTTCCCTCCCAGCTGTCTTCTTTCTCCCTACCTCTCATCCACCCTTTCCATAGTCCATCTGCTTATTTGCAAATCATAACTTTAAGCAAGACCTTGAATGTTCTGGATTTAAACCTCACTGACAAGTTTCAACAGAACAAAGTAGTGCCTTATGTGGGAAAATTGGAAGGGACTCATTTTAACTAATTCTGTACCAGACTTTAGTCCCATTTTTGGGCTGAGAAAAGTTGCAGGGAACATCTTCTGCTGGGCAATGACTGAGTTAGCATGTGAACCTAGCTTTGCAAGCACCACCTGAAAGGGCATTTTTTTTTTCATAGCATCAAGAGGTCAGGCACATTACAGATGAATTAGTATCAAGAAAAGAATAGGAGGAGTCTTGGGGGAATATAAATGTCTTCTATTCATGTGCTTCCCATTTACAAGTCTGACTGCCAGTGAGGCTTATGTTACTCCCCCACCTCCTTCCTCATCCATAACCACCAGTTTGGACTTGGCTTCTCTTGCTTCTTTCTCCTTTTCACTCCTACGGTCCACAGCAGTGTACGTTTACTGCTTTTCTATATAACTTGGGTTGGAAAGCAATTAACTGCTTAGTCCAGGCAAGTGGTGCCATTATTTTTATATTTGTGGACTGGAAACTCATTGCCTAATAGTGAGTTGACTGTTTTTGCATAGTGAAGAGACTGATCCTTTCGCATCTATCTCCCTTCAAACTCTAATTCTTTTCAATCAGTGTGTTTCTTGTTCTCACGTTAATGCCTTTGCTGATGTCACTCCTTTCCTATAATTCTTTTTGCTTTCGGCTCATCGAAATCTTTATACTTCTTTTATGATCCAACTTAAGGTTTATCCCTAAACGATGCGTTCACTGATTAATTCCATATCCAGTAACCTTTCCCCTTGAATTCCTTCAGCATTCTGTCTAGTCTGTGTCATTCTATCTAGCATTTTCTTACATGTTGCCATGTAATCCTTCTGTCTCATGTTTGGAAGTCTTGTCTCAACTGTGTCAAAGCTCCTTGTAGGCAGGGACAGTCTTCTCCCAGTGCAACCAATAGGACATTTACTAAATGTGGTAACTTATTATTTAATAATTTAGAGCCTTAGTTTCCTCATTTGTCACATGAGGATAATGATGCCTACATCACAGGGATGTTGAAACAATCAAATGAGACAATGTGTTGAGAGCGCTTTATAAACCATAAAACATTTACAGAGGATAGACATTATTAATTTTTGTAAAATCATGACAATCTGTATAAATGAAAGAGCGTTCTGAAATTCCGTAAATGAACTTACAGTAAAGCAGTATTAGTTATATGTCTTAAATATAAAAACAAATTCACTAAAGATCAAATTCAAGTTAATGAAACTCAGTGCTTAAAATCTGAGTTTTGGTTTTGACACTGCCACAATTTAACCTTTGATAATTTAACGCCTTTTCTAGCTCTAAACATCTGATACACAACTGAATTTAGATATCTTATCCATGTCTTTGGACCTCAGTTTTGTTATCTGTAAAATGGGAAATGCCAACCGAGTCAAAAACCTTTAATAGAACTTTATAGAATGGATGTTCAAAGAAACATTAATCTTGTACAGAAGATTATTGGGAGAAAAAAGTTTCTTTGGGGGAAGCTCCATACTATATAGCATATTCTCTTCAATATTAGCAAATCACATTAAAGTAGTAAATGCTCTGAGAAGTAAAGCAACCAGTTTAACTTGATGTTACCCAGGGTTTCCCAAACTTATTTGGAGTTGCAATAGTTTTTTTCAGATAACATCTATTTAATATTTCATGAAACTAATTTTCTAAGATACACAGTTTGGACTGCCAACATGAATATCTTAGATATTAGGGGTAGTCCAAGCCAAGGGAAAAGTACACCTTATGAGATATTTTCTGCTAGTCTTCATGCCTAGTGTGGCTTGTAGCTTTAGTCAACAGAGACTTTAAAAACTCACATTCTTCAGTTATAGTCACTGATTATCAAGTCTCCAAGATTATGAGTAAAATTTTTATGCCTCTTAGACTATAGTTTAACTTCAGCCTCTTTTTCTTCCTAATAAAAACATGGAATCTGGAAATCATTTACTTCAGATACAAAATATCAACTCAAAACAAAAATACAAGAAAAGTTCTCATCTCTAGGGTCTGTATGAAACATATCAAATTAGGTCAGGTTAATATCTACAGACTATATCTGCCACGGTGAAGATTATGTCATGATTTATTTTTAGTTCTAGTTTCCCACTGGATCATTAGGTAACCTGGGATAAATTAATTCCCTTAAGGCTGAACTGAGACATATGGATATTATTTCAAAATGATCTTCTTTTGTAATCCTTAGCAGTTACTCTAATCATTTCAGAAATTTGGTGGGGTTTTTTGTTGTTGTTGTTGTTTGCTTTCTTCAGAATAGGTCACAAGAATTACATGTTCAATATTCCAGCATTTCTTTTCCTCCAATGTAATTTACAGACAGACTTTAGACAATTTGCAATTATGTCAAAGCAGGCAATGATCACTTTGTTTTATTAGGAAGTATAGCATACAAAATGGAAAATGTATAGGTAATATAAAGAACAAGGACTAAATTAATCTTTGTACCCAGGTCCAAGAGGTATTTTTGAAAACATTTGTTCAGTGTACTTTTAGAGAGGCTGAGTGCTACAAGGAGAAAGGACAAAGGTGGGCCATGCAGTAGGGGTACCTGCAAAACCCACTCAGCAAGACATATGCTCTATGTGACCCACCTTCCTTGTAGGGTTATTTCTTGTTTTTTATTTTCTTATTTATTTTTTATTGGGGAACAGTGTATTTCTTCATGGCCTATCAGATCCAAGTCAAGTCGCCATCCTTCAATCCAGTTGTGGATGGCACAGCTCAGCTCAAGTCAAGTGGCCATTTTCAATATTAGTTGCAGGAGCCACAGCCCACCATCTCATGTGGAAATTGAACTGGCAACCTTGTTGTTAAGCGCTCATGCTCTAACCAACTGAGCCATCCGGCTGCCCCTGTAGGGTTATTTCTTGAGTAAAATTTGTGAGAAACTTGTCCGGACTGCCACCCCACGGACTGAGCAAAATGTTCCTCTCAACCACACTCAGAACTCTCCCTTAGAGATCTGTTAAACATGATATTGTTCATCTCATTAGATTTCCAATGATGTTTTACAGCTCTCCTAGACTGGGCCTAGGCATGCCCCTTAATCCACCTCCCTTTACTCTGAGTGGGATATCCACAAGTAAAAACTCTCTCACATTAGACCAGGGCTCTCTTAGGAGAGGCATCATGACTTACCTAAATAGACCATAAGGTTTCCAAGAATGGGGACTATGTTTTCCTCCCAAAGAAACTATATCGCTTTTGCAGCAGCAAAAGGCCCTGGAGTGACTTTTAGCAGGTGAAATCAGTCATTATGGAACAAGATCTTGCATGCCATTGGTTCAGGTTCCATTCTTCAGTATGAAGTTTTCTATTAACCAGGGTTGTATCATCTGGTTCCACCTGTGTATGGAAAGGAAGGGAAATTGTGGAACAGTTAGTCACTCCTTCCACTTTGCACCTTTGTGTTTCAGCACTTATCACATGCTATTATAGTTAATTATTTAATAGCTTATATCCTCCTTTACAACTGGATACTCTCCTTTGGGATAATGATCTTGTTTCATTCTTTGTAAGTGACCCAATGTGTAGAACAATGCCTACCACTCATTGGGTACTTACATCAATTTAGTGAATGAAAAGAGAGCAGATATTTGGCTGGTGTCCTATTTGAAAGAAGATTCAATAGTAAGCAACACTTGGTGTAGTGCTGGATGACCTACTCTTCTGCTTCTTTATATCTGTAAATGATATGGTTGGATTCGATTAGGCATTATTAACTAGGGGTCATGGGCTCCAGATTTTTGACCCTACCCCCACCCCATGCAAAATTAAAAACCAAAGGACCAGATGACTTCATAGACATTTTCTATACTACTCCATTATGTGTACTACCACTGCAATGACAAACACGTGGAAACCAAAACTACATTGTGCCTGTGGCTATACACACCCTTATATGCTCTAGGGTTTGTTCAGAGCCCATTATGCTTTGGCCATGAAAGATAAAAAACATAAGGGAGGATTCTGATAAATCTTTTCAATGCTGATTGTCTAAATTCCCAGTTTGTGGCCACTCCTAACAGATGGCTGACCAGTTGACAGTGGAGTGCTTCACACATGCACACTGGCTAGAAAGGTGCACAAACATTAGAGGAGATTGTGCCCCCCAACCCCCTGGGGGAGGTTGGAAATCTGACCACAAAGACAGAGGAGTATTCAACAGAAAGATTCGAAGGGTGGTGTGACTGAGCACAGCCGCAGAGAGGGATGCAGACAGCTGAGCAGATCAGAAAACCGACTCAGCATCGGACTGCGGCCGCGTGTCGGGCGGACGTGGCCCAGAGAACCCTCAATTCGCTCCCCGGGTTATCCTGCGCCAGGCCGGAGCAGCGCCTCCTCCCCCGGATCCACGACGGGCCTCTATGGCCTCCCAGGAGGCTGAGAGGCCGCCAAGTCCGGATGTCCCCGCAGCCCGCATCTCTGAAATGGCCCTTCCGAGTAAACCTTGGGTCGGGAAGGAGGGGAAGGGGAAAGAGGATTTAAGTTCTCGGGGCAGAGACGTGAGCGGCTAAAGGGAGGGTGTCCTGAAGGACCGCTTCCCGGCCGGGATCTAGCAAGCCCAGTCCCTCGCGCGGTTCCCCTCGGGGCGCCCGCCTTCGGCCACCTCCGGGGGAGTTTCGGCTCTTTCCGCCAGTTCCAGTTCGAGCCCTGCACTCCCAGCGCGCGCTCCTCCCCACGCCGTCCGCTTTCTCTGGGCACGGGCCGTTCCGCACGTGGACGCGAAGCCGCGTCCCTCCCGTCCCCACTTCTGTCTAGTTTGTTCCCGACCCACTCTTCCAACCCCTCCCCGTCCTCGTTATCCCAGTCCCCGGCGACCCCGGAGCTCCCTTAACTCAGACGCGCGACCCAGCGGGCGGCGCGAGGCGCGAGGGACCCGGTCACCAGAGGAGCGGTAACCCGACCCACCCGAGTCCACCTCCCCCTCCGCGCCCCTCCACCCTCAGGACCCGGGCGCGCGGGCCGCCTCTCGCGGCCGAGTCTCCCTCGCGCGCCGGTTGGCCGCAACCGCCGCGAGCTCGGCGTGCCGGGCTGTCGCCGGCGCGAGCACGCGCCCTGTGCGCTGGTTAGCTGGCGCGCACGCGCCCGTGCAGGCTCCGGGGCGGGGCGAACAGCACGAGCCCCGGCGGCGTCGGTGTGGACGGGCTGGCGCTCCGGCCCCCGGCCGCGGCCGCGATTCCCAGCCCGCGGGCCGGCGGAGAGGGGAAGCGGGGTTAGGCGCGGTGGGGGCGGGGCGGCGTCCGGCTCTGGGAGAGCTGTGGGCGGAGCGCGGCGGCGGCGGCGGCGGCGGCTCGAGAAAACGAGAAGGAGGCGGCGGAGCTCCTTTCCTCTTCTCAGACCCCGGAGCGTCCGGGACGCAGAGCCCGGAACTGGAGGGACGCGGCGACTGCGGGGGCCCGGCGTAGGTGAGGCTGAGGGTGCTGGGTGGCGGGGGTTGTTGGGGGGATAAAGGGAGCGCAGAGGTGCACAGAACGGGCTTTCGGGAGGGCACGGGGGAAGGGGTCGCTGTGGGGGGTTGGGGTACGGAAAGCAGGGAGATGTGAGCCCTTCGGGACGTGGAGTGCCAGATGGAGAAAGGTTTCTGGGGTCAGTAGGGCGGGCCGAAGCCCACGGGTCCGAGTTGAGGTGTTTCCAGAGGCATAGGCCGGGGAAACAATGGAGTGAGGGGGGACTCTGGTGTGACCGTGTGTGGGGTGTTGGATTTTAAGAAACAACGAGAGATGATGGAAAAGAATGAAAGAATGGGTCATCTGGGGTAAGTACAATGAATTGGGAATGCAGTGGGGATGCGTAAGGTCATCTGCGCGGGTGCCCGAGGTCCTTAAGATTTGGGGGCAAAGTGGGATTTAAAAATAAGAGATAGAAGGGCATTCTTGGAATTGGGGGGGGAAGGGAATGGAAAATAAAGGTAAAGAGGGGCAGAGAAATAAAATAGATGTGGTTTGGGCTGGAATTAAAGCAGAAGGGTAGATCCAGTGAGTACCGAGTAGGTGGACTAGAGTGGCATCTTTCTCCGAATTCATCCACGATGATTGGGTTCTTTTAGGAGGTAGATTTTAGGCTTGTTCCTCGGCACTGTCTTCCTTGTAGGAGTACAAGCTGCCTTTTCCTAATTTGGTTATCATTTATAGTCCGTTTCAATGAAAAAGCATGCCTATAATACTTATTTCTCCTTTGTTCACCAGGTTACTGAACATAATTTACCTGAAGTTAATGAAGCAGGAGAGGACAGATTACCAAAAATAGGGGTCTTGTCAGTGATAATGCAGAGTTCAGGGTGTTTGGGGGAGAACCAAGAGTTTGTTTTTCACTTAGACCAAAAGGTGATGAATAGCCTTGATAAAATCGAAGTTAGCTGTACTTTTTAGAATTGCAGTTTTTCACTGAGAAATGTTCATGTACCATCTGCTACTGATTTTATGCTCGTGGGAGAGAATTTGGGTGCTGCCTCAAGAAATTCTCGATGCCGGTTTCAAATTATCAGGCTGCCTCATACCTTCCAGTTTGAATTAAGGTGATTGGAAAATATTGTGGGAAAGTATTTCTGGGGTTATGATCTTTGCATTTCCTTGATACTTGGATTTCTAGACTAAGTTTTTAATGGTATGAGATACAAGATTGCTGATTTTGAAATTAGTTACCATTATGTGTTCATAAATAGCTTTTTATTTATTGGGCATTAAGTTTTGCTGACTCATTTAAGATTTCTTGGAATTCATCAGTTTATATTTTTCAGCTAGGTTTCAAATAGTAACATTAGGCCACTTGATAAAGGTCCAAAAATATTTTTCAAAATTGTCGCTTTTCTTATATATTATAAAAACGGAACAAAGCAAGAACTGAGTGCAATGTCCTCATTAGTAATGTGGCTGTTTATTGACCTCTTTCAGTGGGCTAGGCAAGGTGCTGAGATTTGTTTTGCATGCAGTATCTCATTTAATCTAACCCTTACAATTATTTCCTACTTTATAAATTAAGAGATGAAATAACTTACTGAGGTCACAGAGCTAGTAAATAAAGCTGAATTCAGACACCGCTCCGCTGGAGGCCTTTTTAAAGTCTGCCTGGTGGTTCTTCCTGTTCTTTCGGTCCTCCAGTATTGGTTGTAGTACAAGCAGCATGAATTGGTTGAAACTTCAACCAACTATTATCACAGTCTGCTGTGATAATAGTGATTTAGATGAAGATTAGGTTAGTGGGCTACATCTGTAGAGTTCATTGAATGTTTACTGCTCCTGTGATTTAACAAATCTTCTGGGGTCCTGATAATAGGGCTAAAACATCTTGTTAAGGGTTTGTCCTGTGAGCACACTTTATTTTCTGTTTAGTCTAGTGTATTGCTGAAGTACTGTGCATACGTGGCACTCTCTTCCTTGTAGAAGTCAAGACAGCCAGTTGTGGAGCCACAACAAGTTCACTCTGGAAAACAATAGGAAACTGCTGAGTGCTCAAGTGCCCCCCAAGCACCTGTCGAGACCACAGTTGGTACTGGTATTATCTCTAAATATAGACAGGATCCTCTTAGAAACTCAGAGCGAAACAGCTAGAACTGAGAGAAACAGCTGGGGTCTGAGGGAGGAGCCATAGGTTAGGCTAAAACATCAGCACAGCCCCTGGAGGCTGATCCAGGAGTAGCAAAGGGCTGCAGTTACTGATTAGTGAATGGCATGAGGGGAGAGAATTTGTATTTGTTGAATATTTATGTATTCTAGTCGCTGAACTCACTGTGTTATATGTGTATTATCTTATAAGATCTTCAAACAGTCCTTATAAGGTAGGTGTAAGCATTATCCCCATTTTTCAAATGAGGCTCAGAAAGGTTAAGAAACTTGTACAAAGTCACTTAATGGCAGTGAAGAAAGTTAATAATAGTAATAGTTATTATTATTAAAATTTTATTGGGGAATATTGGGGGGACAGTGTGTTTCTCCAGAGCCCAGCAGCTCCAAGTCATTGTCCTTCAATCTAGTTGTGGAGGGCACAGTTCAGCTCCAAGTCCAGTTGCCGTTTTTCCATCTTTTGTTGCAGGGGGCGCAGCCCACCATCCCATGCAGGAATTGAACCGGCAACCTTGCTGTTGAGAGCTTGCGCTCTAACCAACTGAGCCATCCGGCCGCCCCCAGAAGCTCAGCAGCAACTAGTTGTCTTCAGTCTAGTTGTGGAGGATGCAGCTCAATGGCCCATGTTGGGCCACTCTGGCCCGGCAACCCTGTTGACTGGCAACTTTGTTGTTCAGAGCTCGCGCTCTAACCAACTGAACCATCTGGCCGCCCCTCTAATTATTATTATTATTATTATTATTATTATTATTATTATTTTGATTTCTGCTTGCAGGTTCCCACTCTAGAGCCATCATATTAAAGTGGGGAACTTAAAAGTCACTCCTCAGGATCCACTGTGCTTCTGTTAGAAATAAAAGTGGTTATTTCAATCTTGCTGCTTCCATTGGAGACTGGAAGGAAAAGCTTTGTTGGTTTTTTTTTTCTCCTGATTTACTTGTTGGGAAGAAGAGCCCATTTATTATTTAGCAAATTAACTCTTATAGAATATAATTCAGCTTCGATTACTTGGTGTATATCTGTAGCAACATGAACGTGGCATGTCCATCCTTCTATTCTGAGGACTTGCCTTTCTAGGCTCTGGGGGATGACAGTGAAGCATGCCTGTTACAGACTGTTACCACTTCTCTTGATATTGCCACAAAAGTTTGACCATCATTCTTGTTTGGTTACTTTAAAAAAGTTGTGGTAAAATAAGCATAACATAAAAGTTACCATTTAAGGGCCGGCCTGGTGGCTCAGGCGGTTAGAGCTCCGTGCTCCTAACTCCAAAGGCTGCCAGTTCGATTCCCACATGGCCCAGTGGGCTGTCAACCACAAGATTGCTAGTTCGATTCCTCGAGTCCCACAAGGGATGGTGGGCAGTGCCCCCTGCAACAAAGATTGAACACGGGACCTTGAGCTGAGCTGCCACTGAGCTACCAGATGGCCAGATGGCTCAGTTGGTTGGAGCGCGTCCTCTCAACCACAAGGTTGCCGGTTCAACCCCCGCAAGGGATGGTGGGCTGTGCCCCCTGCAACTAGCAACGGCAACTGGACCTGGAGCTGAGCTGCGCCCTCCACAACTAAGACTGAAAGGACAACAACTTGACTTGGAAAAAAGTCCTGGAAGTACACACTGTTCCCCAATAAGATCCTGTTCCCCTTCCCCAATAAAATATTTTTAAAAAGTTACCATTTAAGCCATTTTTAAATGTACAATCCAGTGGTGTAAGTACATTCGCATTGCTGTGCAACCATCACCACCATCCATCTCCAGAACATTTTTATCTTCCCAAACCTCAACTCTATCTATTGAACAGGAACTCCCCATTCCTGTCTTCCCCCCAACCCCTGGCAACCACCATTCTTCTTTCTGTCTTTATGAATGTGACTACTCCAGATACCTCATACAAATGGAATCATAGTATTTGTTCATTGTGTCTGGCTTATTTCCTTAACACAATGTCTTCAAGGTTCATCAGTGTTTTAGCCTGGGTCAGAATTTCATTCCTTTTGAGGACTGAATAGCATTCCATTGTATGTGTATGCCACACCTTATTGAGCCATTCATCTGTCAATAGACACTTGGGTTGTTTCCATCTTTTGGCAATTGAGAATAATTCTGCTGTAAACATTGGTGTACAAATATCTGATGAATCCTTGCTTTTAGTTCTTTTGGGTATATACCCAGAAGTGAGACTTCTGGGTCATATGGTAATTCTATGTTTAATTTTTTTGAGGAAGCTTTGTTACTTGTAAATGGTGGTTTTATTATGTGTTCACCTGAAGGTAGCACTTGGCCTTATGTTTGAGGGATAATGTTTCCTCTAACTTTTCCTGTACTGTTCACAGGACATTTGTACTGGAAATTATTCAAAAGGAAGTGATTTATCCAGTTTTCATTGTTCTCTTTTAGCTTCTGCATACTCATATTTATGTATCATGACATGTGGCAAGCATATTAAAATGCATTTCAACTTATCAATAAAAGTACTTTCGAAAAACTTTTAGAGATTTCAGGTGATGAAGAAAATGGGAGTTTCTGTTCTAAAGTGTGAAATGTGTCCAGTGTGGAAGGAACCATTTGTTACATGCAGGTCTTTCCAGTCATGCCTATAAATGTGGGTAATCATCTTAGGAACATTATCTGTAACTGCATCTGAAAAATGAGTCAATAACATAGTAGAGCATTTTCAGTTTACTTTGCTGCCTTGGATTGAAATTCAGGGTACTTTTTTCATTTAAAAATGTTTTACATGTATGAGCTGCTGGTTACTGCTAACCTTTGGTATCCCTTCATTCATTGACAAAAGTTTGAGTGCCTGCTATGTGCTTTAAATATGTCAATAAGGTGGCTATAATACAGGAAGTAAAATTGGCTGAAGTCGCTTGTTTGACTCCCATTTTCTTTCCCTCCCTTCATACGTGAGAGAGAGTTGTCACATAGTACCAAATGCAGTAGGGTGAAATAGCTGCAGACTGACAGTGACCTGCCTCTTAGGATGAGTCTAATCTCCCATTTCATTTTTTCCAAATGTCACAAGGTTAATTATCCCTGCATCTTGCTTCTTGAGATTATTAGGTTACAAAGGGACTTAGGCTCATGTGCAATTTTCTGGGAGCCTCATAGGAGACTTAGTGAGCACACATCTTGCCTTGGAGGTGGTCTGCTGGTTCTGAAATACTTCTAAAGATTTCAAGTTTGTAAATATCTTTTCTTTAGGTTACTGGATATCAAGCATTGGTCAGAGGCCAACATTTAGTCTCCATGTTCAAATCTACTGTGGTGGCCTGTAGGGGTGGCTTTCTGAAATACGCATCATTATCTACACAGATTCTGCAGTAGTGCCAGGCCCTTAAAATAGTCTGCAGGGTATTTTGCAGGGTAGTCTGAGGATATAGCCACTAGCTAAAGGCAACTTCTGCAGTCATAACTAATTTGTGGTTAGGGGTGACATACGAATTCTTACTAGTTCCAGCCCTAAATAATAACCTCGGATTGCTAGTAAGGAGGATTTTTACGTTACTTAATTAGCAAAATGACATAATTACTAGTTGTGGAGTGTGTGTGTGTTCTTTAGAGTTGGCTAAAGGGTATTGGGACTGAGGAGCAGGAGGTATGTGATGAGGCCGTTACATGACTATAAACAAGTCATGATAGATACGTGAAGATGTCTGTACTTGAAGACGCAGCCGATGGTGTTACTTCCTGTTGACCTGTATAAGACTGAAAAGACCACTTTGTAAAACCTGCAGTCTTTCCTCTCTTGAGTACATATGATCCAGTAGTAGATGGTTTGCTGTTGTTTTAAGGCTACTGCCAGTAGTACAGCAATACTTCTCTTTCAGTTACCCACGTGGTCTCTGATTACAGCGTGCCAGTATGGTCAGCTCACTGCTGGCTCTTCCTGGTTATCTTCTGTTACATTGATTGAAAATGTGCATGAGTGTGTGGTAGAAGTGAGTCTTCCGCTTCCGCTTTGTTTGGTTATCCTTTTGCATTTTTACAGTAAATTGCCTTCATAGCTTATCTGCATATGTGGTACAAGCCCTCAGTACCAGGTCTCATCATAAGAAGCTCCCTGATAATTGATGAAAACACTGAAACTTGTCTAGAAGATGGAATGACAGGAAGCTAAAATGTTGTACCTGAATGGTGACTGGTACAGAACCACCCAGACTAAGCCATTTAGCTTAGACAGAAAATTTATGTGTTGTTATATCTTATTAGTCAGTACCCAGTAGGTTTCTTGAGATGGTTTTCTAATTCCTTGTTAAGTGGACAGTGCTTTAAACAAGGCTTAGTTGGGTAATCTTTTTCACCTCTGCCACTACTCAAAGGTTGTATTTTATGTTGGTCTTTCACAAGTGAATATTTAACATTTGTTATTGGTCTGTGTGCCTAGAATGTGATGATCCTATCAGTTAGACTACAAGGTATTATTATGTGATGTCATGTAATTTGGGAACACAGGAAACAATGCAACAACCGTGATGACTAAATTTGTGTCTGGGTGTCTAATTTGATGAAGTAGAAAAGCTCCTGAAAAAGGAGGGATATGTGGTACCTTCACCTGATTGTTACCTGAAATCTTAACGTTTAAGTAAGATTCAGTATAATTATATTCAATTTTTACACAATTACATTTTTGATAGGGCAATAAAGCTGAGAACATACCATTCTTTCACATTCTACTGGCTAATCATTCCCACTGTGAAATAGCCCCAAGTATATTATTAAACTTTTTGGCCGCTGAACTTTTGATGCCTGAAATGTGGATTTACTGAATGGTGTTAGTTATGATCAGGCTAACACTGATAGTATATTTATAATATTCTCATATTGTAATATTTTTCTTCTAATTTCTTATTAAAATAGGGAAGCTGTATAACATGTTAGTTAAGAGCGCAAACCTGTTAGTCACGTAGGAGTTGCTAATAAGTTGGATTATAAATAGCTGGGCATAAAATTGTTGGGGAGAGGGGCTATGAAGGTCCTACATTCTTTCACCAAAAGAAAGCTCAAATCTGGTTTATAGATCTGGCTTTGAATCTCTGCTCTTCTACCTACTCCCTTTGTGGACTTGGTCAAGTCATTTAATTTCTGTGAGTCTGAGTATCTGAATCTGCAAAATTGGTGTAGTAATCCTTACCACAGAGTTGTCATGACTGTCAAATTTATTTTTTTTGAGGTTAAATTCACATAACAGAATTAACCCTTTTAAAGTATACAGTTCAGTGGTGGTTAGTGCATTCACAATGTTGTACAACCATCACTCCATCTAGTTCTAGAACTTTTGCATCACTCCTAGAGGAGACCTTGCACCCATGAAGCAGTCACTCATTCTCCCCTCCTCCTGTCTCTTGCTAACCACAATCTGCTTTCTGTCTCTCTGAATGTACCTATTTTGGATATTTCAAATACGTGGAATCATAGAATATGTGACCTTTTGTGTCTGGCTTCTCTTACTCAGCGTAGGGTTTTGGGGTTCATGTTGTAGCAGGTGTCAGTACTTCATCTTTTTTATAGCAGAATACCAATCCATTGTATGGATAAATCACATTTTGTTTATCCGTCTATCTGTTGATGGAGAGTTGTGTCATTTCCACACTTTGGCTATTGTGAATAATGTACCAGTATTTGTTTGAATGCCTGGTTTCAGTTGTGTTGGGTCTATTCCTGAGAATGGAATTGCTGGGGTTCCAATTTCTCCACATCCTTGCCAACACTTATTTTTCTTTGTGTTTTTTTTTTTTTATTGTAGCCATCGTAGTAGTTGTAAAGTGCTATTTCATTGTGAATTTGATTTGTATTTTCTCAGTAACTAGTGATGTTGATCATCTTTTCCTGCATTTGTTGGTCATTTGTGTATCTTCTTTGGAGAAATGTCTAAGTCCTTTGCCCGTTTTTTAATTCGATTATCTTTTTTGTTAAGATCATTAAACTTTAATGGCTATAAAATATTTAGCTCAGTGAATGCACACAGTATGCACTCAATAATTATTAGCTAATAGTATAGTTACAATTATTTTTATTTTTCGTACATGTTGCCTGAATTGTCAGGCTGAAAAACTGCCCGGTTTTTCTAGGTAGCAGTGGAGAGGCAACAAAACCTGTCCTGTGCTGTGAGTAAAGTTGTGACTGTGTCAGTGTTGGTACTTTGCTTTTTTGTTGATGCCCCCAAAATCAAGAAATTAGAAACACATTAACAAAAGTCAGTTTATCTTTGTGGCAGAAATCAGTACATAAGTCCTCACTTCATGTTGTTGATAAGTTCTGTGACTTTAAGTGAAATGATGTGTAACAAAACCACTTTTACTGTAAGCTAATAGATACAGACAAGAGTTAAGTTGCTATGCCATCTCATTAATGTTATAACTAAATGACATTATTTGAGGACCTGCTGTAGTGCCATCTAGTTATAGCTGAGATTTAGCTTGTTTTTCTTTATTCTACTCTGTTATGAGACATTTATTATAAATACCGCAATCAAAATTTTTTGAAAACTGAGTCACTTATGTTTACTGGTATGCAATTGATGTATTGTCATGTTTTTATGCTTATTACAACTTGCCTATATGGGCTGGTCAAAAGAAGATAGATGAGAATAGGAGATCAAAGTAATTATTAATTTAGAGTTTTACTCTCTAGTCAGGATTATACCATCTTGAACTAATGAATATATTTTGCCAGGTTTATAGGTAGACATACTCATATCATTATGTCATGATTTGGAGTGAGGCAGTAGCTCTAAGCAGAATATAGAGAAAACTGTATGCAAGTCTAAATTTGGTTGTTTTCTTGGAAAAGGAAACAAAGGGTTGGGAAGTGTATGCTTTCAGGGATTGGTGATTATTCAAATCCCTCCTGAACCCCCCTCCTCCCCAGCTTCATTTCATATGCCTACACTGCCTGCAATACCTTCTAAGTCTGTTGCTGATTCCCCTTCCTGAAGTCTCTCAGGTCGACCAAACACTCCTTCTTTTTGGCTTTTGCATCTGTTACATACTTTCATAATAGTACTTATGATAGTGTACTTTTTAAAAATACACATTAGAATTGTTTAAAGCAGTGCATGTTCAAAAAATTGAACAATACAGGAGTAAGTGGTGAAAACAATTTTCCTAGTTCTCCAAAGGCAATCACTGACAGTACTTTCTCTTTTATATTTTTCCAGTTATTCTCTGTTGATACATGAATTTTTATAGTGTATGAAATGCTTATTTTTTTCCTTATTTTAATTTTTTTTTTTTTTTTTTTAAGGAAGGTGCAGCTCCCAGTGGCCCATGTGGGGATCAGAACCGGCAACCTTGTTGTTAAAAGCATCACACTCTAACCAACTGAGCTAACCAGCCACCCCCTCTGCTTATTTTTTATTGCAAAGTAATTTATAAATGTCAAAAAAATTCAAGCATTATAGAAATATAGAAAGTGAAAAGTGAAAGGTCCGTGGCCCTTAACCCTTGTCCGTCTCATACATAACAATAAATAACTCCTCTCAATAACATTGCTCTCTCTCCCCATAGGTAATCCTGCTCTCTCTCCCCATAAGTAATCCATAGGTTATAAGCCCTTTTGGATTGTTCCAGTTACATTTACATATTTATATAAAACATTTTTTGTATGTTTTTATGATTTTATGTATTCTATAACTTCTTAATAGGTCTTGGAGATTTTTTCACACTAGTATGTACCGATCCATTTTATTCTTTTAATCTCTGCATGATATTTGTGCAATAATATGCATATACCAGTTTACTTAACCATTTCCCAATTAATGGGGACATATACCCAGTGTAGTTTCTAACAATGCTTCATTTGGATTTTTTATATGCTTTTTTATTGCTTTTTTATATGCTTCTTGTTGGATATATGTGAGCTTTTCTCTAGGTTGCTAGAAGTGAATTGCTGGATGAAAGTGTATACTCTTCTAAATCTTTTGCTGAATACTACCAAATTGCTTTTAAAAAAATCTTTTTATTTTGAAATAATTTTAGATATGCAGAAGAAGAGTTCCCATATGCTCTTCCCCCAGCTTCCCCTAGTGTTAACATCTTTCATAACCATAGTACTTGTTATTGAAACTAAGAAGTTAACATTGGTACAATAGTATTAAACTATAGCCTTTTTTCCCCAGTTTTTCCACTACTGTCCTAAAGATTTATAGAATTCAATTCAGGATGCCACATTGCAGTTAGCCATCTTGTCTTTTTTTTTCTCAAAGATTTTATTGGGGAAGGGGAACAGGACTTTATTGGGGAACAGTGTGTTATTCCCAGGACCCATAAGCTCCAAGTCCAGTTGCCGTTGTTCAATCTTAGTTGCAGGGGGCACAGCCCACCATCCCGTGTGGGAGTCCAACCGGCAACCTTGTGGTTGAGAGCTCGCGCTCTAATCAACTGAGCCATCCGCTGCAGGGAGCTCAGTGGCAGCTTGTTGTCTTCATTCTAGTCATGGAGGGTGCAACTCACTGGCCCATGTGGGAATTGCACCGGCAACCCTGTTGTCCAGAGCTCGTGCCCTAACCAACTGAGCCACCCGTCCATCCCCATCTCCTCTTTTTAGTGTCCTCTAATCTGTGACAGTTTCTCAGTGTTTTCTTGTCATTTTCGCTACCTTGACACTTTTGAAGGGTACTGGTCAGGTATTTTGTAGAATATCCTTAATATGGGTTTGTCTGATGTTTTCTTGTAATCAAACAGAGGTTGTGGGTTTTGGGGAGGAAGACCACAGAGGTCATATGCCCTTCTCATTGACTCATATCTGGGTAGATAGCAACATGTCTAATTACGGGGGCTGTTAACCTTGGTGATTTGATGGAGGCGGTGTCTGCCAGGTTTCTTTACTGTACAGTTCCTGCTTTTCTCCTTCCATACTCTATTTGTTAAAACCGAGTCCCTGAGTCCAGCCCACACACCTTGGGAGGGGAATTAACTTCCTCCTCCTGGAGGGAGAAGTATCAAAAAGTTTGGACACATGTTTAAACCTTCATAGTAATATATAAATATTTTAGGGAGATACCTTAAGGGTATGCAGATACACTGTTTCTCATTTAAAAATACCACCTGTTAATTTTAGCATCCATCAGTGGATCTTGCCTGCAGCAGTTATTACTGTGACATTCTAATGGTTATTTTCCATTTCTCTCATTCTGTATTTATTAGACATTTTCTGTAAGGAGACTTGTTCTTTTGTCTCCCATTTATTTATTTAATAATTTATTTACATTATTATAGACTCATGGACATTTATTTTATTCTTTGGGTTATAACATTTACTTTGTTGCTCATTAAATTACTTCAAAAAAAACCTTTACCAGTTTATACTCCTACCAATATTTGTGGATAATGAACTTAGACACTTAAACATTGGCTATTATCTGATGAATTAAAACAGTTATTTCTCCTGGTTGAACAAGAGGTTGAGTGTGTTTTATATGTGTATTGACTGTATTTCTTTATGAATTGCCTTTTTGTATACTTTGCCCATTTTTAAACATTTATGTAAGTGTGTTTTTCCAGGATCCATCAGCTCCAAGTCAAGTAGTTGTTTCTAATATAGTTGTGGAAGGCGCAGCTCACAGTGGCTCATGTGGGGATCCAACCGGCAACCTTGTTAAGAGTACTGCGCTTTAACTGAGCTAACCGGATGCCTCTACTTTGCCCATTTTTAACCTGGGTTTTTGTTTTATAGAAGTTTTTGTATTCTGGATATTAATCCTCTTTATTAAATATATGTATTTTTTTCTTCTGGGAAGAAAACGTTTTCCTTCTCTTTTTTAAATTACAAAAGTAACATGCTTATTGTAAAGCATGTATAAAGTGAAATGTGAACGTCTCTTTCTTTACCCGCTTTTTAGTCTCATTTCCTATGCATAGTACTGTTCTTACCCTAGAAGTTAACAGTTTGATATGTTTCCTTCCAGAACTTTTTCTGTATACTGTAGAAACATATATGTATGTGTTGTGTGCATATGCACACTCACACACGAGTATGAAATGGGATCATAGAGTAGTCTTGTTTTTTGCTTTCATCATAGAGTTAACAAATCATAGAATCCTAATGTGTTACGAATGTTTGTTTCAGTATCTTTCACTCATTGGATTATAAGCGTTTTTTGTACAGAGACTGATTCTTCTCACTATAAGAATATTCTTTTTCTGTGTAAATAACACCACTATCCATCCATTTGCTCATGTCAGAAACATTTTATTTTTTTAACAAAGTTTATTGAGTGCTTGCTATCTGTGTGATACACAGAATTGAGTAAGCATAAAAATCCTTGCCTGCATGCAGCTTATATTCTAGTAGGGGAAGGCAGATATTAAAAAAAGGAGTAAAATGGTCAGTATTTTAGTTGGTGATAACTGGTATTGAAAAAAAATCCCCTAAAAAACAGGAAAGGAGATAGGAAGTGTGAGCATATGAGAGAGAGAGAGAGAGAGAGAGAGAGAGAGAGAGAGAGAGAGAGAGTGTGTGTGTGTGTGTGTGTGTGTGTGTGTGTGAGTGATGAGAGAGCAGTAAGGGAAAGCCTTGTTGAGAAAGTAGTGTTTGAGTAGACTTAAAACTCATCTTTGGTTCCTTTCTCTTCCTCATACCTCACATCAGATGCCTCTCCAATTCTTGTTGATTTCATCTTCAAAGTATGTCTCAAACCCAGCCATCAAGTAGGTGGATTGATTTGGCAGTAGGAATTAGTGAAAGTTTTCTTCTGATTTCATATTCTCAGTGAATGAGGAATCCAAGTGCTCAGTTGAGAGTGAGGGTGGGGAGGACGTGATTGATGGAGGTTTGTGGAGAGAGAAGGTGTGAAATTGTTCAGCAGAGTGTGCGAATGGCTGCAGCAGGAACATTGTGTGATTGCCAGGTGGCATTAAGGGCCCCTAGAGGTTTGTGGTCATGCATTTTAAGTGAGATTGGTCAATACGTGTATATTTTTTCCTTCAGCCACATTCAGCTGCAGGGGTGTATGTTTGGAGTGGATTTAACCAGAGAAAGGTTTTACCAAGATAATAGAACAAAACATGAGCAGGTTAAGGAATAGAGGATATATGCAAGGGAGTGATTATCAAAATATATGTGGAATTTAAACAAAGTAAGGATGTGAAGTGGCTGAGAGATGGTGAAAAGGTGGTAGAATCAATGAATTGAAGGTCCTGGTGGGATCACAAGATGTTGGAATTTGGGTATGTGAGAGATGGAGCTAAAGAGAGTAAATTGTGGTCAGTCAGTGGGATACAAAAATTGATACCGTGGAGGCATTATGGGATGCATGGGTAAGGACAGAGTCACTGGAGGCAAGGAATCCAGAGATATGAGACAGGAGTTCAGAGAGAGGGGTGTTAGAAAGATCATCAGTGTGAAACCACTGCGACTTAAAACAAGAGCAGGGTTGTAGAAAGTCAGAAAATCACAGTATTAGAGAAAAAGAACCAATAGGATATTTCTATCTCAATCGCTCCCTCCTTCTCCCTCTCTCTCTCATATCTATATCTGTGTATCTACATCTGCACCTATATCTGCATCTGTATCTGTCTAGAATGAGATTTACTATAGGAATTGGCTCACAAGATTATGGGGCTTGAGAATTTCCGTGATCTTCCATCTGCAAGCTGGAGATCCAGGAAAGTTGGTGGTAGTATAAATTCCAGTCCAAGACGAAGTCCTGACAAAAAGAACACTGATGGTGTAAAGCCCAGTCCAAGGGCAGGAGACTGATAGCTCAACTCAACAGTCAATGAGAGGGAGAGAGAAAGAGAGAGTGGGGAAGGAGGAGAGAAGGGAGAGAAGAAAGGATGAATTTTCCCTTCCTCTGCTTTTTTGTTTTGTTCAGGCCCTCGGTGGATTGGATGATTCTCACCCACATTGGGGAGGGCCATCTACTTTACTGTCTGCTGAGTCAGCTGCTAATCTCATCAGAACACACCCTCACAGACATATCCAGACATAACATTTAGCCAACTATCTGGGCAACTCATTGAGTGAAGTTGACACATAAAATTAGCCATCACAGCCAGGTAATGGGTAACAAGAGTTTTCACATGATATTCAAGTAGAGGTTTTTTTTTTTTAGGGAAGAAGGAAAGAAACTGATTTGAATCATCAGTGGGGAGCAAGGAGGTAATGGTTCAGTGGTGTGAGGGGTGGGGAAAGATAGCTTTCACTACTTAAGAGCTGCGAGAGATGTATGGCCTCAGAGGAAAAGCAGGTTTCAATTAGAATAGGAAGTTGAAGGGAGTGTTCAGAGTAGAGGTTGGAAATGTAGGGCAATGTGGAAGGGGTTCAAAATTTGGAGAGAGGTGTGTGGCACATGGGGACAGAGCTGGGATGTGTAGAGCTATGTGGGGCTTGAATATGGGAAGTCGGGGGATAAACAGAGATACAGAATGTGAAGAGATTAGGCCAGGTAGACAGCAGGCAGGTAACTGGAGGTCAGGGTGTAAGTGTTGGGAGGGAAGGAAAGGTGAGGAGTCCTAGATTCTGGGGAAAGGCATTTATAATTTTTATTTAGTTTTTAAAATAAAAATTGTATATATTTAAAGTGTACAGCATGATGTTTTGATATACATATACACAGTGAAATGATTTTAATAGGGTAAGTAATATTTTCTCACATAGTTAACCTTTTGTTGTGTGTGATGCAAGTACCTGAAATCTACTGTCTTAGCTTCCCAGCATTCAGCAGAGTATTAACTATAATCATCATGCTGGGCTGTAATAGATCGCTAGACTTATTCATCCTACATAACTGCAACTTTGTGCCTTTTGACCCACATCTCCCCATTTCCCGCAACTCTCTGCCCCTGGTAACCAACCACCATTCTACTCTGTGCTTCTATGTATTTGACTTTTTTAGATTTTACAATAAGTGAGATCATGCAGGTTTTTTCTTTCTGTGTCTGGCTTATTTCACTTAGCATAATGTCCTCCAGGTTCATCCGTGTTGTTGCAAAATGAACAGATAAAAATGGAGAATATGGTAGTACCCCCTTATCCCTGGTTTCGCTTTCTGTGGTTTCCGTTATCCTTGGTCAACCATGGTCCGAAAATATTAAATGGAACGTTCCAGAAATAAACAATTCATAAGTTTTAAATTGTGTGCTGTTCTGAGTAGCATGATGACATCCTGAGCCCTCAGCTGCCTCCAGTCCAGGACGTGAATCATCCCTTTTGTCTAGTGGATCCACGCTGTGTACTCTACCCTCGTGTAGTCACTTAGTAGCTGTCTGGATTATCAGATCGACTGTTGAGGTATCACAGTACTTGTGTTCAAGTCACCCTTATTTTACTGGCCTCAAAGTGCAAGAATAGTGATGCTAACAATTCATATATGCCCAAGAGAAGCCATAAAATTTATGCTTCCTTTAAGTGAAAAGGTGAAAGTTCTTGATTTAAGGAAAGAAAAAAAATTGTATGCTGAGAGTCTAAGATTTATGATAAAAACAAATCTTGTATCCATGAAATTGCCTAATTTATAAATTAAACTTTATCATAGGTATGTATGTATAGGAAAATACATAGTATTTATGGGGTTTGATCCTGTCCACGATTTCAGGCATCCACTGGTGGTCTAGGAACGGACACCCCCCCCTTCCCATCCCCCGGTGGATCAAAGGGGACTACTATAATATAGAAACACCTGTGTACTTACCACAATGCTTTGTCTCATCTTAATTATGTCAAATTGCTTCATAGCTTTTTAAAATTGACTTTCTTAAATTGTAGAAATTTTGATCATTCCCTACATGTGCAAAGAATAATACAATGAACTCCCATGTACCCTCATCTAGCTTCAGCAATTATCAGTATTTTTTCCATGAGTTTAGTTTCACCTGTCCTTCCCATTCCCTTCTTTTGATTAGTTTGGCTACTGTCAATATGATCCATCCTTTTCTAGAAGTTCTTCATGAACCTTTCATCTAATGGTTTTAGCAGACATTGATAGTTGTTGCCTAGATTCATTCTTTCATTATGTCTTACAAAATAGTGATTTTCTAAAGGTATTTTTCTTCTGTGTTTATTACTTGGATTCTTCTATAAAGAAAAATTTTCTTTCATTAACTTTTTGATTACTCTGAAATAAGATTTATACATGAGAGGCAGAATAAATGCTTTGGTTCTTTCTCTTCATCAATATTTAGAATAATGGAATGTGTTAGTGCCCTCCTAACCTCCAAAAGTGAGCAATGAGGTTTTTTTTGTTTGTTATAGTGTGACTATAAATTAATGGATTTTTACTTATTTAATGTGTTTCAGGCACTGTAGACATTATTCTCATTGGTGTTCATATTGCCCCATGTTAGTCTAGTGGGAGCCCATTTAAGTAGGCTCCTGTGTCCTTAATCAGACTCCAGTAGTCTTTGATATCTTTCTTATTTTCAGATGCAAGGAAATACCCCAGGCTTCTCTGTTTATTTCCTTTCATAAGCCTGGAATCAGCCATTTCTCTAAGGAGCCCTGGTTTCTTTTATTGGGAAATGGTATTTAGAGACCACAATTCAGTCATCAGATTTTTCAAAAAGAAAACATGGCAGTTACATTGCACTCCTCCACTATAACATATTCAAGTGACAATTAAGCCCTAGAATGCTTTGAAAATTCCCTCTCTCTCTCTCTCTCTCTCTCTCTCTCTCTCTCTCTCTCTATATATATATATATATATATATATGTAGATATATATATATATAGTACATAGATATATATTTACAATGTATACACAAACTACATTGATGGAGTATTTCATTGGTTTGAAGATGCATATCTCCTCCACCCTCCATTTAATCTCTGAATTTATGATGTGTTTTACAATTGATTACAGTTTAATTGTCAGAGAGTTTTCTTTAGTGGTTTGTAAGATAGTGATGTATCTAATCTGTGACAGATTAGAACGAAAATGGTGTTTTAATTTTTAAACTTCATAAAAGCAGCATCATATTGTGCTTATCTTTTGACAATTTGCTTTTCTTGCTCAGCTTGGTTTTTGAGACTTTTCCCTTGTTAATACATGTAGCTCTAGCTTATTTTAAGCTTTCTGTAAGTGTTTGGTTGTATGGCGAAGTGTTTAAAAATTCATTTACCTGTTAATACCATTTAGATTGTTAGCAATTTTTAACCACTACAAACAATGTTGTTGTGAACCTTCTACATGTTTTCTTGTGTAGTAAGTGGGGTAGAGTTTTTAGGGTATGTGTATGTCCAGTTTTACAAGATATATATGTGTATATATATATCTTAGGGTATGTGTATGTGTATGTCCAGTTTTACAAGGTATCATCAGATTGCTTTCCAGAGAGGTTGTTTCAATATATACACCCATCAATAGCATATAAGAATTCATTTTGTTCTATGCTAATCCTTAGTTTTATTGGTTCTTTACAATTTTTGCTGATCTTATGAGCATACTATTTTGCTGATCTTATGAGCATACTATTTTAATGTTTTAATTTGCATTTCCTCCATTGTTAGTGAGTTTAAGCATATTTTAATTAGTTTATTGTCATTTGTTTCTTCTGTGTGAATTATTCATTACTATGGTTTATTTTTCTAGTAAGCTGTTTTGTTTTTGCTTTAAATTGATTTATAGGTATTCTTGATACGTTTGGTTACTAATCCTTTGTCAATTGTATGCATTGCAGATAATATCCTACCGTGTTTCCCTGAAAATAAGACCTAGCCGGACAATCAGCTCTAATGTGTCTTTTGGAGCAAAAATTAATATAACACTGGGTGTTATGTTATGTTATATTAAAGACCCGGTCTTACAGTAAAATAAGACTGGGTCTTATATTAATTTTTGCTCCAAACGACGCATTAGAGCTGATTGTCCGGTTAGGTCTTATTGTCGGGGAAACATGGTAATCTGTGGCTCTCCCTGCCTTGTTTATTATAAAACAACTTCATTGAGTTGTAATTAACATAGAATAAACTTCACGTATTTACAGTGGACAATTTGATAAATTTTGACATATATCCTTGAAATGGGTTATGATACTGAACATATCCATCACCCCCAAGTTTCCTCGTTTCCTTTGTCGTGTCTTCTCCTCTGCCACTTCCCTCACTCCCACAAAGCAACCACTAATCTGCTTTCTGTCACTAGATTAGGTTGTATTTTCTGTTTTATATAGATGGAATCATACTGTATATGCTAATTTTGGGGGAGGTCTGGCTTCTTTCACTCAGAATAATTATTTTGAGATTAACCCATGTTTTTGGTTAGGGTGTGTCAATAGTTCATTTCTTTTTATTGCTGAGTAGTATTCTATTGTGTGGATTTATCACAGTTTCTTACGCGCTCTGCAATGGCTCATGGACTTTTGGATTGTCAGCAGGTTTTCATCAGTACGCGTCATGCTGCTATGTACATTTGTGTGCATGACTTTGTATGGACAAATGTTTCTTTTCTCTTGGATAGATACTAGGAGTAGAATGGCAGAATCATATGGTAAGTATAAGTTTAACTTTTTAAGGAACTGTCGAAGTGCTTTCCAAGGAGGTTCTGTCATTTTTACATGCCTATCAGTATATGAGAGTTCCAGTTGCTTCACAACCTTGCCAGTACTTGATATGGTCAGTCTTTTTATTTTTTAAAAACGTTAGCCATTTTAATAGGTACATAGTGGTAACTGATAGTTTTAATATGTATTTCCGTAGTGACTAAGGAAGTTGAGCAATTTTTCATGTGCTTATTTGCTTCTTAGGTGCAGTGTTTTATTTGTCCATTAAAAAAATTTATTGGTTTGCTTATTATTGTTTTGAGAGTTCTTTATAAATTCTGGATGCGAGTTCTTCATCAGTTACATGATTTGCAGATATGTTCTCTCAGTCTGTGCCTTGTTTTTTCTCACAACAATGTCTTCAAAAGAACAAAAGTTTTGTGCTTTTGGTGTCAAATCTAAGAAATCTTTGCCTAACCCAAGATCACAAAGTTTTTCCTCTTTTTCCTTCTAGGAAGTTTATAGTTTTAGGTTTTACATTTATATCTGTGATCCATTTGAATTAATTTTTGTATATAATGCCAAACTGTGATGAAAGTTATTTTTTGCGTATGGATGTCCAGTTGTTCAGTACCATTTGTTGAAAGACTGAATTGCCTTTTATCTTTGTTGAAAATCAGTGGTCTGTATGTGTGGACCTATTCCTGGACCTTCTGTTCCATTGATCTCTGTGCTGCTGCCGCATTGTCCTGGTTAGTATAGACTTGTGATACGTCTTGAAATCAAGTAGTGTTAGCCCTCCAACTTCTTTTTCAAAGTTTGGGCTATTCTAGGACCTTTGTAACTTTGTATGGATTTTGTAACTTTGTATGGATTTTACAAACTAGTTTGTCTGTTTTTACAAAAGAGTCTGATGGGACTTTGGTTGAGATTGCATTAAATCTATTAAATCAATTTGGGGAGAATTGACATCATAACAATATCACACCTTCCAACCCATGAACAGATGTATCTGTCTCCATATTCAGGTCTTTAGTTTCTCTCCACAACGTTGTGTACAGATCTTTCATATCTTTTACTAGATTTATCCATAAGAATTTTATATGTTTTGATGCTATTGTGTTTTTAATTTCAATTTCTGGTTGTTTATTACTAGTATATAGAAATACAATTGATCTTTGTATATTGATCTTGTATTTTGCAACCTCCCTAAATTCTCTTATTCTAATAGCTTTCTTTTTTGTAGATTTCATCAGATTTTTCACACATATAATTATGTCATCTATGAATAAAGATAGTTTTACTTCTTTCTTTTCAAACTGGAGACCTTCTTTTTCTTTTTCTTGCCTTATTGCACTGGCTGGAACCTCTTGTACAATATTGAAGAGAAATAGTAAGAGTAGATACCCTTGTCTTGTTTCTGATCTTAGAGGGAATCCCATCTTTTTTTTTTTTTTTTTATTTTTATTTTTATTTTTGTTTCTGTTTTGTGTGTGTGTGTGAGTGTGTGTGTGTGTTTATAGTGAGTTCTTTTTAAGCCATGTCATACATTTCCCATACTGATACCGCGTGATCCATGATCATATAGGCAGGGGGATTTACTAGAGGTGGGGCGCGCGTACCCGTCATCACTTTAGCCAGACAGTTCCACCTGGAGTTCCTTGTTCCTGCGTACCTCCGCAGCATGCCTCTCCTTTTCCTGCAGACGTTCGATAATAGCAGCTAGATTCGCCTCACGGTTTTCCTTAATTTGTTCCATTTTCAGGATCAGCTTTTCCTCCGCCATTTTGCTGAAGTTGTTGTTTTCCTCCAAAGCCTTCTGCAGGACTTCTCGCTCGTGCTCCCTCTTCTCCGCCAACTGTTTCAGCACCTGGGCCTCCTGAGACTTTCTTCTTTCCTCTGCGGCCTCCAGCTTTTTCTGGATCTCCTCCAAGGACAGGTCTTTCTTCTTTGGAGAAGCTAAAGTTCGTGGGGCTTCTGAGATGGGAGATGGTGGCTTTAAGATCAGCTCAAAAGCCTGGCCAGAGGCACGTTTGTTGATTTGCTTCACTTCCATATCATCGTAAGTGTAGGTGTTGATGTTGCGAGGTTCCGGGTAGAAGCAGGAGCAGATCAGTGACAGCATGGACAGCTCCTTCATTTTTTCCTTGTAGGCCATTGCCGTCTTAGCCATCGTGGGGACGCGCGGGTGCGGAGAGGCGCGGAGGTGCGAAGGGCCCGGCTCGGCGGCGGAGGCGGCGACAGGAGACTGACTAAGGCACTCCCCATCTTGTTTTTAAACCCTCCTTTAGAGTGTCTTTTTTAGAGTGTCGTATTACTTTGTATTCTCTAGTCTCTGATTGCTGCATCAGCTGATTTCAATGTGAGCTTTGCTTCTTTGTTTTTTCTTTAAACCCCGAATTTAAGTCCTGTGTGCCTCAGATTGTGGAAGCATGTCTACTGTGTAGTTGCTCATTTGCTTCTGCTGTGTGTGGTCCTATTTCATTCTTTAGCTCTGAACCTTATTTATGATGAAGTGCCAGCTTGGGGTCCCTGCACTACACGTGTACGGTGAATTTAGACTCCACATCTGTGAATGGTATAGGTCGGGAGTCTGATTTTCTTCTGGGTTACTTTTTCCATCTCTAGGCGCAATACAGTGTTTGCTTTTTTCTCAGTTAGTGAGCTCAGTGTTTCTATATCTTGTTTCATGTATAGAGTAGTCCTTTGTGTTTCTTGAATTTATACCTGGTTCCTACTTGTTGTGGGCTTGGCACAGGGCCTATGGCCTAGACTCCTCTGCAACTCCTAGGCATTATGCTCTGTCTGATTCAGATATTCCTATTTATCATTTGGCTTCAACTTTGGACTACTGTAATAGCCTTTTAAATGGGCTCCCCAAATTCCACTCTTATACCCCTAATAATCCATTTCCAACACAGTCATCATTTATTTGATGTAGATTTTAGTGCCTATGTTGTCAGCTTCCTTTGGCACCATTTCTACTGTCTAGTTACTCTGGCTTTTAATTTTTCCTAGGGCCCTGGTCTCCCACTCACCTCACGGCCTTTGTACTTGCTATTCCCTCTGTCGGGAATGTTCTTCGCCACCACTGCTCTTGTCGTTGCCTGCTCATCTTTGATATCGTATCTCATTATCACTTCCTGAGAGAAGTCTTTCTTGACACTTCAGATTGGTTTAGGTTTCCCTGTCCCTGTGTATCTCATAGCATCCGGAGCTTTATTTTCATGGTATTTATCACAACGTCTCACTAGAATATAATCTGTCTGACGGTAGGGACTTTGTCTTGCTCAACACTGTTATTTCCAGTGAAATAGTACAAGTAGACATTCAAAAAATATTTAAGTGGATGAATATATTTGAGCAATTTCCTGCATTTGACTGTAAGCTATGAGTGTAGGATATTTTATTTTGTTTATTAGAGTATTTCCCAGTGCCTAGTACAGAATCTGGTGTGTTAAATATTTGGTGACTGAATGAATGTATGAATGAGATTAAGTGGTTTTAAATAAGGGTGGAAGCCAGACTGGGTCAATTAATAAAGAATTTTATTTGCAATGCTGAGGAGCTTTAACTTTAGACTTTGGAGGGTTTTAAGCAGGAGAGTGACATAAGCAGGCTTACATTCAATTTAGAAGGATTGCTTCAGCAATTACATAGAGGATGGTTGGAACATTATAAAGTTATTGCTGTAAAGAAGAGATTAAGTCCTGATATAAGGTAGTTGGAATGGAGAAGATAAATTCAAAAGAATTTAAAAATGTTAGGTGTGTTAGATTAAGATGGGGAAATAAGGGGAAGAATCTAGCATCACTTCCTGGGTTTCTTGTTTGGGAGACTGAGTAACACAAGTAAGCGTTGTAAGAAGAGCAGGTTGGGAGTGGATGAATTTAACTGAGACATGTTAATTTTTTTTAACGTGGAAAATTTGGATATAATTTTATTGATTGTTGGTAGATTTAGTTGGAGTATGGATATTCTTTTTATCTCTCACACATACTTAATCCTTTATATGTAAATATACAAAACCCACCCTCCTGCCCTTAATTTTTAGAAAATGATTTGTGTTAAGCAGTTCGTTTTACTAGAGACATCTTCAGTTTGAGTTTCTTGTACATTCTGGTGGAGAGGTACATTAGGTAACATGGAGCTCAGTTGAGAAGGTCTATTTCTGTACTATTCCTTACAATTTCAATTAAAGCAATCTGACAGTTTTGACTTTTTGTATCTGAGACCGTTACAGCATGTTTGTCTCCAGTTCCTGCAAAGTGGTTTTGGATTTTTTCCCCTTTGTTTTTGTCCTTCCTCTTGATTTTGCTCTCGCTAGATAGACTCAAGGACTTCCTACCTTCTGACTCCTGCGTTTTCCCCATGTCCACATACATTTTTCTCTCCCCTTTGTTTTTGTCAGAGATCATTTAATTGTTTTATTTAGGGTTCCTTTTTATCAAAGCTATACGTGTACATAGTTTATAAAATCAAATAGCTCTGTAACGTTTGTTAAAAAAGAAAAACGCACCTTTTCCCCTTTATTTCTCTTTACTCAGAGGCACTTGAGCTTTTTCAGTTAACACTTTTTGATATTTATCTCCATTTCTCTAAATAACATGCTCGTATTGCTATTTTTGTACCATCAGTTGTAAGATGCACCATTATTCTATATGCTACTGAAAAAAGAGAAATAGGCCCATGATGGGTAGTCTATGAGACCCCATAGAGCTGGGAAACTACATGAGAATGTAAATGAGAACTAAACCTACCACACAGAAAGGGACAGCAAGTCTCAACCCCAGCGTTGTGTAGGAGGGGTAAAAACTTCCTTGGGAATTTGAACTGGTTCTCAGTCTGAATTCATAGTACCTCTGTGATATAAAAATCTCAAGCAGGGACTTTAATTAAATATTGTTTCAGGTTGGTAGTGTCATATGTACTTGGAAGAAACAAATAACAATTTGTAAGATGTCATCCATTGCGTCTAAATTTCAGAAATATTAAAATATGAAATAAAAAGGCATCTTGAATCAGGGAAATGTGGTACCATGTGCCAGACACTGCTCTTCGAGGTGCTAGAGATATAGCTGTGAGCAAAACCAGCCCCCCTGTCCTCACTGAGCTTCCCTTCTGGGGAGAGGAATGTTGAGATAAAGTAAAAATACATATGGTGTGCTGGGTGTTGCAGATATGCAAATAAGATGATGACTAAACATTGACCATCGTATTTAGCAATTTGGAAGTTATTGCTGATCTTGACAGGAGGAGAAGCTTCCTTAGAAAAACCAGGAAGCAAAAGCCTAAGAGGGTGATCTTGAAAGAGAAAGGAAAGGAATTTGGAGACAGTGAACATAGCTTCTTCTAGGAGTTTTGCTGTCATGGAGAACAGACAGATGGGTATATAGCTAACTTGAGGGGAAATTGGAGTTAAGAGTTGGCCTTTTAAAATAGGAGAAATAATTATACACTTGAAACTAATATGTTATATCAATTATACCTCGATAAAAAAGTAAAAATGGGAGAAATAAGAGTGTGTTTATTTTTTTAATTTAAAATTTATTGTTTTTATTGTTCATTGCAAAAAAACCCAAAACAGTCTCCAGCTATATGGTAAGTCACTTTTAAAATCCAAACAACTTTGCTGTTTTTATTTGAAAAGGTAATTATGCAGTAGTTGTCAGGAAAGTTGAATATAGTAACAAAGTATTTGGGCAGCAGATACCAAAGAAATCCTATATGATTTACACAGTTGTTAAGGCAAACACAAGAAAACTCTGGTTCAGTTTCTATGAACTATCAAAATGAGAATGAATCAAAAGGATAAAGACAAAATTAATCAGGTTTTGAATGGCAGCTTTTCAACATAATGAAGACACATAAACAGACAAAATACACCTTCTCATTCTAAAACATTTCTTTTTAGTCTACACGTACTTTGAATAATCTTGTATTAAGTTTTGCTGCAACTTTCAATGTTCAAAGTAAATCTATCCTGGTGAAGCTTCTAAGCAGTCGACAGCAGCAGCAGGGGCACAATATAGTCATTTCACTGCTACTTCCAGATTCTATAAAATTCCAGTGCTATTGCCCGGCAAGCAGACACTGAGGCTGCAAGATAACGAATTGTCTCAAGCTTGCTGGATTCTATTAGTGTTTTTAAAGATGCAATTTCAGTGTCAATTTTATTACTGGTCTCTGAAATAATACTTTTGATTTTGGTATCCTTTCTGGTAAATTCTGTGGTTGCTTCCATAAGTTTCTTTTCTTGATCTGTAAACATATCTGTTACTCTGCTCCTTTCTAGGTTGATGTCCAGTTTATTATCTGCTCTGGTTCAACTAGTTTCGTTTATCAGTTGTGGTTTAACTTGTTCTAATTCAATTTTCATTTTCTCATTCTCTGCCCTCAGATTTGCAAATTCACTTTTCTCTAGGATGACCATATCTTTTCTGATGGCGTCCAAATGAGCCATTAGCTGTTGTACTGTTATTTCCTTTGAGCTTGAGTGACCATCTCCTTATAGATAGCATCCAAGCTGACATTTGATAAAGTGGTTAATGCCGATACAATTGTTTCTGCTTGTGCTTTGTCAAATCCATGAGTTTCCAAGTCCCCAACCAATGCATGGGTATCAAAAGTTAATTTCCTTTGTTCTAAAGGAGTTACGTTCACTCGCCTCATGTCAAATCCTTCCTTGGTTGTGATGGTTAAGGAGTCTCTCCACAAGGCCAGTGAGAAATGCCCACAGGGGATTAAAGCCCTGCATTCCCCTCTGCTTTCAGATAGCAGGAGACACCAAGCCCTGCCTCTCCACATATCCTCAGTTTTCCCAAGAGTGTGTTTAAATAGTGCTGATGCGCAAGATGCAGTAGAGAGGGAAACAGTGGTGATGCAGCAGTGAGAATGGGTAATGGCGGGGCGACAGGGCTTGGGATTTGGTATCCACGGGGAGGCATTGGCCTCGGACAGGAGCAGTCAGTTCATCGACAGAAATGACCAGGAGGGAAGACAAGGCAAATGGAAACCGATGCTGGGAGTGGGGACGATTGCTTCCTATTTCACTGAGAAAATGGAAGGAAAGACGGCAGCTGAGAGTGACGGTGGAGGAGAGGTATCGATGGCTTGAGAAGAGAGGAAATGACATGAAATGGACCTATACGGGAGTGGGAGAATGAATGGATAAGGCAAAAGTTGTAGGATTGTCATGCTGAGGTAAGAGACCATTTGAAGTTACTGATTGTGACTTTTAAATGAGACTTTAGTATGGATGTGTGCGTGTGTGTTTCTTTTCAAAGCCATGTTTAACTGCACGGTGCAGGCACTGCATAGAGAGACAGTTGTATTTTTTATTTTTAACATGTTTTTTAGGGAAAATTTTAAATATATAGAAGTATATGTATACATTACACAGCTTCAACAAATATTAACTAATAGCAAAGCTTGTTTTATCTTTACCCTGACCTACATCCACCCTTCCATATTATTATTATTATTATTATTATTTTTTATTGGGGAATATTGGGAACAGTGTGTTTCTCCAGGGCCCATCAGCTCCAAGTCGCTGTCCTTCAATCTAGCTGTGGAGGGCGCAGCTCAGCTCCAAGTCCAGTTGCCATTTTCAATCTTTAGTTGCAGGGGGCGCAGCCCACCATCCCATGCAGGAATTGAACCAGCAACCTTGTTGAGAGCTCGCGCTCTAACCAAATGAGCCATCTGGCTGCCCCCTTCCGTATTATTTTGAAGCAGTCCCAGACATGATATTTTATGCATAAATATTTCATATTTTATCTCTAAGAGATATGGATGCTTACCAAAAACTACCATTACCATACCAAAAAATTTTTAGCAATTCCTTAATATAAAATATCCTATCAGTTTTCAAATTTCCAGTTTTCCCTTTAATGCCCTAAAGGGTTTAGTTGTTTGACAGGGAGTTGTGTTTTGCCAGGAAAGCATAATGAAGTGAGGGAAGGGGCAAGAGTGTAATGATGGACCTTGAACTCTAAGCTTAGGTGGGAAATGAGGACATGAGAGGGGAGTGGGATCAATCAATGGCTTGTCAGTCCTGTTGGGGTCAAAGTCTTGTTGGAGTTGGGGTGCCAAAGATAGGAAGTGGTGATTGGTGAGTGGCGTGCAGATGAAGTAGAGGTTGTGAAGGGACTATAGTTACTGTATTGACAAGTTCTAGGGTACTGACTAAGAGAGTGCGTGACTAATTTAGGGTGGAGGACAAATCATTGCATACAAGGAAGTCAAGGAACTGAGAGGTCTGAGTATCACAACAGTAAGCGAGGTTCCCATTGAAATCACCTGGAATTATGACAGCCCAGTGAGGTAGTAACTCAAATCTCTGAGGCTTGAGAAGTGATCCAGGCATATCCAGATGAATGTAACAAAGTGGAGTGGAGGAGGTGGTGGTATTGTCTAACAGAGCTTTTTAGGAAGGAACAGAGGGGAATAATCTGGAAGCAGAAATGAAGTATAAGGTGAGTACCTATCTCTTTTACCCCCAGGCCCAGTTGTATAAGTGGGAGCGAAAACTACTGATAGGACTGTGTAGAGAGCAGTGGCCTCAGAGCAATTAGATTTTAATTAGAGCAAAAAGGTGGAGGGATCATTCAGACAAGTTGAAGACACAGGGGATTTTGCTGATAAGTCTTAGAGGATATAGTGGAAAGATTTCAGGAACTGAGGAGTGGGAGAGGGAGGCAATTCATGGATACACTTAGCCATATGGGGATGAGAGTTTAGAGGATTTGGAATGACCCCAGAGTCCTGGGGTTTCTGGGACAAAGAGGGATAGAGATAATAATGAGATTAGTCGTGGTGTCTCAGTGCAGATTGTAGTGTAAGCAGATGAGTGATAGAGGTACTGGCAGAAGCTACAGAGAAAAGGGGTTCCTTTACTCCTCCTGCTGGTGTGCTTGTAGAGGCTGCAGGAAAGGCAGAGGCACGGGAGCCCGTTTCTCGCTCTTCTTCTGGAGTCCAAGTGGTCTGCAGTAAAATGCTGTTAATCCAGCTATTCAAAAACTAGAATTCCCTGTTCTATTCCCAGTTGTTTACCTGCCCTGCCTCTATTTTCTCCCCTTTCTTCCTGCAAACTTAGAGTAGAACATCTAGACGTGTTCAGTACCCTGCTCTTAAATATCTTAAATATCCTGGAAACTGGTCAGTGATGCTGTTAATCGCTTGCTGGGGAAATGACAGCAAATTACAATAAGGTATTGGGGAGGCTTAGCTTTAGGATTGGAAAGGGAAGAGGTTTCAGGGAGAGCTGGCTTTAGATTCCTTAAATATTAAATATGGCCAAGGACATAGAGGAGTTAGAAGAGGGAAAGAGTTTGACCTGTGTCCTGGGAGGGGAGAGTAAAGTATTGTTTGGAAGGAGGGAACCTGCCCAAGGACCTGTGTCCTGACAGGTTCTGAAAGAGCTGTTGCTGGATGGGAGACTCAGCTATTACTAGATGCATGCATTTCATGGAATATTTACTAGAACCTACCATGTGTCAGGCACTGGGCTAGATCTCACAATATCATGTTGAGCAACTAGACAGGTTCCTGCTTACATGGATTTTACAATCTAGCAGGAAAGACAAACAAGTTATAATTTAATGTGAATGCTATGATAGGAGTAGTTAGGGATCTTTGGAAGCCTGTAGTGAAAGCATTGAATTCGTCTCAGACGGGTGGGAGGGGAAGAGTGCAGGTTCTGGAGTTAGTGACATTTGAACAGAGACTGGAAAGTTGAGTTGGAGTTAGCCAGGCGAAGAGAACAGGGAGGAGAGTTACATGTCCAGCAGCCACCCAAAGTTAGTTTTGTTGTTGGCCTGATGGGACTTTCGAATGAGGAAGGATGATTTAGGTAGTTGTGGATTCTCTGTGGGAAGTGACCTTATTTCAAAATTTGTATAGGGCCTAAACTTTTTGCCCTCTGAGTAAGAGAGAACCTTTTTTTCTGCCTTTGGATGGCTCTCTGCTATCAGGACACAGAACCTAGACTACTACTTAAAATCAGCCTTATTATGGATTGAATAGACTTTTGCACACTGACCTCTTTTAGTTTACTTGGAAATGTGTGTGTGTGTGTGTGTTTACTCAATGTTCAAAAGATCACACACAAAACAGAACACATTTTATTCTTTAAAATTTGTTCTCAAACTGATTATGATTATATTTGATTTTTTCTTCTAAAAAATCAAACATTTGACAGTCTAGGAAAAAGTGAAAGAAGGTTAATTAAACTGCTGCTGAATAATTTAGGATGTCTTAGTTATTTCCTAGCATAGAGTATTAAAGCTTTTTTTCCTTAAAATGTTTAGTTGGAAGTGCTTATACAATGGAGAAAGTAATTACATTTTCAGAGTGAGTTATCTTGACCTCAGACCTCTTTGTTCTTCCTATTCCAGAGTACCTTCTGCTATTCTGCTGGGGCCAATTAGTTCTTAGCTCAGCTGTTCCAGCTTCTCTACGGAAATTGAGCTTAAATTAACTATATTTATAATCTGTGAACATCAGATTCCTTGTTTTCTTCTAAGAGCTAGAACATTAAATTCCCTGCCAGTGATCTAAAACACATTGAATGGTGTATCTTCAGATGCAAAAGATTTACTTTCTCTGAACTTAGGTCATGGTGTTTAAAAATGAAAAGACCTCGGGGCGGCCGGTTAGCTCAGTTGGTTACAGTGCGGTGCTCTTAACAAGGTTGCTGGTTTGATCCCCACACGGGCCACTGTGAGCTGCGCCCTCCACAACTCCATTGAAACAACTACTTGACTTGGAGCTGATGGATCCTGGAAAAACGCACTTAAAATTAAAATGAAAGTTAAAAAAAAAATTGAAGAGACCTTAGAAATAGCGGTTATTATCTCTTAGTGACGATGATTCTAGTTCTGCTGTCTGGGTACACACATTTAAAAACACTATAAATTAGTGTTTTGTCGCAGAAGAGGTAGTATGATTCCATGTCTCAAATTACTTAGTTATTAAAGAATATTTGTAACATAAGAAATTACATGCTAGTAAGCAGTAAATCATTTTGTGTGTGTGTGTGTAAATAAAAATTATTTCAAATAACACCTAGACTGGTATATAATTTGAAACACAATAATTGTTGCAATGTAATTGTATACATGTTAAATCAATCATGAAAATATTTTTTACTATGCCTAAGTCAAGTATGTCAGCTGGGGGAAGAAGGAGCCAGGTGAGCATAACGATACTGTTTGATATTATTTGGTTGGTAATATAGAAAGGCAGGCAAAGTTTGATCTCCCAGCATTTCAGGCTAGGGGCTTCAGGCGTGTTGTTGTCATTATCTATTGCTAAGGAACAAAACCACTCCAAACAGGATAAAACTCATGCTTCTGGGTGTTGGCTGGGCTCAGCTAGGTGATTCTCACATGAGTTCTGTCATGCACTTGTAATCACACGGGCCTGGAGTTGTCTACCACAGAGGCTTCCTTCCGAACTCACATGTCTGGCACTTGAGCATGGAAGTCCAAATAGCTAGTTGCTGGAATAGCTGGGGCTTCTTGAATCTCTCTCTCTATTTCTGTGTAGTTTCTCCAGCATAGGGGCTTCATGGTAGCCAGACTTCTTAAATGGAGGCTTAGGGCTCCAAAAGCACATGTGTGGGGTAAGGGAGCCAGAAAAGAGCTGTATTGTCTTTTATGATGTAAATTCAGAATCAGTGTCATTCACACTGCATTTTGTTCATTAGGAGTGAGTCACTAAGGCCAACGCCTATTTGAAGTGAAGGGAACTAGAAGCCCCCTCTGGCTGAGCAGTGTGTGAAGAGCATGCAGACATATTTCAGTCACCACAGTTTTCCCTTTGGCCACAAATTATTTACATTCCTCCTACTCGCAAAACATACTCAAGTCCCCCAGAGGCTTATCTAGTACAGCATCAGACTCAGGCTTGGGGTCCAGAGCTTGTCATCTAAATCATATCCAGGTGCAGATAAGGCTATTCGGATGTGGTTCCTTTGGTATAGCTCCTTGAATACCATTGCTTTCACTTTAAAGACTTGTAAACTAAATATGTGCATTATCTCCTCCCTACCCAGCCCCAATATGCAACAGTGGACAGGCATAAGATAACGACATTCCTGTTCAAAAATAAAGAAAAATGTAAGGAACACAATAGTCACTGGTCCAAAGCAATTCTGAAGTCCAACCAGGAACATATTACCAGTTCTTTGATCAGCCCTACTGCCTAGGAACCATTCTCCACAGCTCTGAGTTTTTCCCTCTGAATTATTCTTTTCGATAAAATGTATCTAGTGTTTGCTGCTGAGTAATTTTCTTAACCTGTTTCCTGCTCATAGAGGTTTGAGTGTGTGGGGTGTACCAAAAGCCTCTTTGCATTTTGTACTGTCTCTGTCGTTTTTACTCCAAGATAATAGTGTTTCTGAACATAAAATTCCCTGTGAATCTTTTGGAGGGATTCACTGTTAGACAAAAGCCACACGTTACACACTAATATAAGGCCTCTGCACCTCAGGCTCTGTAGAGGAGGAAAATGTTTTCCTCGACCTTTTAGGTACCTGGCTGGGTCTGAAAATTAAACTGATAAAAAAAGACAGAGGAGAAAGTATACAAATTAATGTGTTTTATGTGACATGGAGCCTTCATAAGTAAATGAAGACCTGAAGAAATGTTTAAACCTGAGTACTTTTGTGCTGGATTTGACGAAGAGTGGACAGTCATGAAGGAATTTGATAGGTTAAGGAGTATGAGGTGAGTATAAACTAGGGCAACTGAGCAAGGCCAGTTTGTGAGGATTCTTCTCTGTGTCCTTTGATGTTTGAGATAAGGATGCTCCATTTCCCCTGTAGAGGGAGGGAGGAGAGCACATCTCGCTTGAAGGTTTTGTGACTTGCTTCAGGGGAGAAGGGCAGAGGAAGGTCAGAGTGACCTTCCCGCTATGCCCTTTTCTCAAGCTCGTTCAGTTTAAAATATTCAGTATGCCAATGTGCTATATTTTGGGGTAGCGTGTCCTGAACCCTATCAACTCCCTTTAAGGCTTTTGTGGGTCAATGCCTTTAAGATTCTTAGAAGGCCTTTTGTTTGAAAAGATCTGTGAGGCACCACCTTCAATCTCTTTGGAGTCTAAACTGAGGGTAGGCAAACTGGCCACTGAGCTAAGATTTGTTTCAGCATTTGTGTTTAAAGGGTTGTAAAAAAACAAAACAAAACAAAACAATTTTCAACAGAGGCTGTAAATGGCCCTCAAAACCTAAAATATTCATCTGACCCTTTTACAGAAAAAGTTTGCTAACCCTTAGTATAAACAAAAGTTTAATTTTTAGGCCACGTTTCCCTGACACTGCCTTGGATTTGATCTTTGCCCAGAGGGTATTTCTTAATTTGAGAAACATTTGTTATATGGGGAAGCTGGGAATAAGAAACAGGTCTTTTTGTTATTTACTCTATATTCTGCTTGAAAATTATAGAATTCCTTTTTCTCATCTCTCTCTTCCTGCACTTTATGATACATATGTAAAACAAACAAAAGACAAACAACTAGTTGACACTTTTGACATTCTGCCTGGAAGTCTTCCTACCCAAATCCATCATTTCATTGGTTATATTTTCTATTTTCCATATTACCGCAGGTGACAGCTTTGCTAAATTTTCCCATCATCTAGTAAGATTCTCCTTTCCTTCAGCTTCCAATGAACACTTTCCTCACTTTCTTTTAAGCCTAGGATCAGCAACCCTTTTCTGTCCAGGGCCAGATAGCAAATATTTTAGGCTTTTTGGGCCATATGATCTCTGGCACACCTGTTCAACTCTGCTCTTGTAGTGAGAAAGTAGCCTCAGACAATATGTAAATGAATGGGTCTGGCTGTGTTCCAATAAAACTTTAGTTACAAAAACAGGAAGCAGGTTGAATTTTACTAATAGATTATAATTGGCTGTTTTATTTATTCATTTTTTTATTTTTTAAAAGATATTTATTAAAATATAGCTAATATACAATGTTATATTACTTTCAGGGGTATACCATAGTTATTCAACATTTATACACCTAAAGAAGTGATCACCATGATAAGTCCAGCAATCATCTGACCCCGTACCACACTATCACAATATTATTGACTGTATTCCCTATGCTGTACATTACATCCCCATTATTTACTTGTTTTATACCTGGAAATTTGGACCTCTTATTCCCCTTAATCTTTCTCTCCTCTTTTTTAATTTTTCAATTACAGTTGACATTCAATATTTTATGTTAATTTCAAGTGTACAGTATATTTGTTAGACATTTGTATAATTTAAGAAGTGATTCCCCTGACTAGTCTGGTACCCACCTGGAACTATTCATAGTTACTACCATATTATTGATTATATTCACTATGCTTTGCTTTACATCCTCATGACTGTTTTGTAACTACCAATTTGTATTTCTTCCTTCACTTTTTTCACCCTGTCCCTCAAAACCCCCCATCTATCACCCCGATAAATCTAGTACTCATCTGACACCATACATAGTTATTACAATATTATTGACTACATTCCTTATGCTATACCCTACATCCCCAGCTACTGTGTGACAATTAATTTGTACTTCTTAATCCCTTACCCTTTTTCACCCACCGCCAACTCTCCTTCCATGTGGCAACCATCAAAATGAACTCTGTATCTATGAGTTTGTTTCTGTTTCATTTATTTATTTTGTTGTTTAGATTCCACTTATAAGTGAAATCATAAGACAATTGTTTTTCTCTGACTTACTACACTCAACACAATACCTTTTAGGTCCATCCATGTTGTTGTTGCAGATGGCAAGATTTCATTCTTTTTTTATGGCTGGGTAGTATTCCATTGTATATATGTAACACCTCTTCTTTCCATTCAATGGACGGCTAGGTTGTCTTCAGATCTTGGCTATTGTAAATAATGCTGCAATGAACATACGTATACACATGTCCCCTTGAATTAGCATTTTGGGTTTCTTCAGATTAAGACTCAGAAGTGGGATTACTAGGTCCTTCTTTGTCTCTTGTTACAGCCCTTGTTATAAAGTCTATTCTGTTTGGTATAAGTATTGCTACCCCAGTATTTTTTTTCCTTTTCACTTTCATGAAATATCTTTTCCCATCCCTTTACTTTCAGTCTATACATGTGTCTTTTGATCTGAAGTTAGTATCTTGTAGGCAGTATATGTATGGGTCTTTTTTCTTTTCTTTTTAAAAAAGATTTTATTGGGGAAGGGGAACAGGACTTTTTTGGGGAACAGTGTGTACTTCCAGGACTTTTTCCAAGTCAAGTTGTTGTCCTTTCAATCTTAGTTGTGGAGGGCGCAGCTCAGCTCCAGGTCCGGTTGCCGTTGTTAGTTGCAGGAGGCACAGCCCACCATTCGTTGCGGAAGTCAAGGAGTCGAACTGACAGCCTTGTGGTTGAGAGCCCACTGGCCCATGTGGGAATTGAACCGGCATCCTTCTATGTTAGGAGCATGGAGCTCCAACCGCCTGAGCCACCAGGCCCGCCCGGGTCTTGTTTTCTTATCCATTCAGCCACCCTGTGTCTTTTGATTGGAGCAGTTAATACATTTACACTGAAAGTAATTTTTGATAGATATATGGTTATTGCCATGTTATTATTTATATTTTTGATGGTTTTTTGTTTTGTTTTTGTTTTTCATCTTAAAGCAGGCTCTCTAAGATTTCCTTGTAATACTGGTTTGGTGATGATGAACTCATTTAGCTTTTTCTTGTCTGGGAAGCTCTTTATCTGTCCTTCAATTCTACATGATAGCTTTGCTGGGTCATCTCGTTTGTAGGTTCTTGCTTTTCATCACTTTGACTATTTTGTGCCAGTCCCTTCTGGCCTGCAAACTTTCTGTTGAGAAATAAGTAGACAGTCTTATGGGAGCTCCCTTGTACATAACTAACTACTTTTTTACTGCTTTTAAGATTCTTTCTTTGTCTTTAACGTTTGTCATTTTAATTATGATGTGTCTTGGTGTGGGCCTCTTTGGGTTCGTATTGTTTGGCACTCTCTGTGTTTCCTAGACTTGAATATCTATTTCCTTTGCCAGATTAGGGAAGTTTTCCATCATTTTCTTCAAATAGGTTTTCAATTCCTTGTTCTCTCTCTACTTCTGGTACCCCAGTGATGCAAATGCTGGGGCACTTGATGTTGTCCCAGAGGCCCCTTAAAGTATCCTAATTTTTTGGATTGTTTTTTCTTTTTGCTGTTCTGATTGGATGTTTTCTGTTAACCTTATCTTCTAAATCACTGATTCGATACTCTGCTTCATCTAATCTATTGATTTCCTCGAATGTATTCTCATTTCAGTTATTGTATTCTCTATTTCTGACTGGTTCTTTTTAATGTATTTCCATTATTATGTTTCTTGTCTCTTTGTTGAAGTTCTCCCTGAGATCATTGAGCATCCTTGAGCATCTTTTGAACTCTGCATCTATTAGATTGCTTGTCTCCGTTTTGTTTAGTTCTTTTTCTGGAGCTTTGTGCTGTTCTTTCATTTGGGACATGTTTCTTTGTCTCCCCATTTTGGCTGCCTTCCTGTGTTTGTTTTTATGTATTAGGTAGAGCTGCTCTGCCTCCCAGTCTAGTAGAGTGACCCTATCTAGTTGATGTCCTGTGGGGCCCAGTAGCTTGGTCTTCCTGTTCACTAGAGCTGGGCGCTCCAGGTGTGTCCCTTGTATGGGTTGTGTGCGTCCTCCTGTTGTAATTGAGCTTTGGTTGCTGTTTGCACATCAATGGGAGGGATTGACCTTTGGGATGATTGGTTGTGAGGACTGGCCATCACTACAGTGGAGGAGTTGTGGTGCATGGGCTAACCCTATAGAGCAGGATTCACTTTAGCAGGGCTTTGCCCAGTCTGTCTTTTGGGAGTGTCATCCTTGGAGGCAGCCAGGTGATGCTCCAGCTCAATCTGAAGGTGGCCGCTGGGCATGCCAGCCCCAGGGCCTCCTGGGAGAGGACCTGCTGGAGGCCAAATTCAGCTGCAGCCTGCACCCTTCCCGGGGTTACCTGGCATGAGCTGCGAAAGCAATCTGTAGATGGCTACCATCTGTGCTGTAGTTGGAGGTACCTGGAGAGGCCATGCCGCCAACCAAGGCTGGCTGTTGCTAGTACTGGGCTTAGGGCTACTCAGCCAGAGGTTTGCGACATGCCGAATCCAGATGCTGCTTGTTTGGGTTTTGTGAACCTTTGAAAGAATTTAGGAAAGTCTGCAGCATGAGTCAAGGAAGGCGGTTTGTATGGAAAGCCACTGGAAGCGGCTTGGGTGTGCCTGAAAGTTAGGTGGGGTGGGGTCTCAGAATTTCCAGCGTGGGGCAAATGAATGGTGTTAGCCAGGCTGATGGAGACTCAGATATGGCGGATGCCTGCATGTCAGAAGCGGGGAGGGCTCAACAAAGACACAGTGGCCTCCGTCAGCTCTTCTGTCAGGGAGAAAGCTGACCCTTCAGCTCTCTCCCCAGAGCCAGACAACTCAGTTCCTCCCCCATGTGTTTCTGGCGCCTTTCCAGCTGTTGCTCCAGTGTTGGAGTTCAGAGTGAGTGAGTCCAGCAGCGAGTAAGTCCATGCACCGGCTCTTTAAGATTGTTGCCTGAGAGTGCGGCTGCCCTAGTCTCACTCAGTCAAGATCTCTGGTGGTTTTCACAACCAGAAGTTATGGGGACTTCTCTCCCTGGCACTGAAACCTTGGGCTGGTGAGCCTGGTGTGGCACGGGACCCCTCGCTCCTCTAGGGGGGACATCTGCAGCCGAGATATCCCTCCCAATTTTTAATGGTCACATATGGGTGTGGGACCAGTCCATTCTGCATCTCTGCCCATCCTGCCCATCTCGAGGTGGCTTCTTCTGTATATTCTTAGTCATAGGGCTTTGGTTCAGCTAGACTTCAGGTGATTCTCAATGGTGGTGATTCTGTAGTTTAGTTGTAATTTTAATATAGTTGGGAGAGGAAGTAAGCACAGGGTTTACCTCCTTTACCATCCTGACCGGAAAAATCTGTAGTTGGCTGTTTTAAATCTTTATTGACAAATTCCTTGAGGCTTTTTCTAACAGTGTCCTTAAAACCCTTTAGGCTTTTACTGACACTTTCAAGGCCCTTCTTACCTTCTCCTGCCATCCATTTCCAAAGCCAAACATTTTCACACACACACACACACACACACACACACACACACACACACATAAATGGAAACAACCCATTTCCTACACCAAAATCTGTCTTGGTTATCTGTTGTAACACACCTGCCAAAATTAGTGGTGTAAAAAAGCAGTCCCTCTTATCTTTTATGGTTCTGGTGTTTGAGCTTGGCAAGGCAATTCTTTCTCAGAGTTTCTCACAATGGTGTAGTCAGATGATACCTGGAGCTGGAATCACTTAAAAGGCTTCCTCACCAAAGTCTCTTAATAGCAGTTGGAGGCAGGTGATAGCTGGGCCTGGAGTCATCTTCAAGGATTCCTTATTCCCATGTCTAATGGCTGGGCTGGGAAGACTCAAAAAGCTAGCAGTCCTTAGACGTCTCTAACCCTATGAGGCCTCATCCCATAGTCTCTCCAGCATGAGAGCATTAAGGTAGCTGGATATCTTACGTGGTGATGTGGGACTGCAAAGTTGCCTGTCTTGGGAGAGCACCAGGCAGAAGTTTTATTCCTTTTATGACCCAACTTCTGATGTTGCTCAGTGACCCTTCTGCTTCAGTCTCTTCATGGGGAAGAGAATTAGACTCTACCTTTTAACTTTTTATTTATTTAAGTGTTTTTCCAGGACCCATCAGCTCTAAGTCAAGTAGTTGTTTCAATCTAGTTGTGGAGGGCGTAGCTCACTGGCCCATGTGGGGATTGAACCTGGCAACCTTGTTAAGAGCACCGCACTCTAACCAACTGACCTAACCAGCCGCCCAGACTCTACCTTTTGATGGGAGTTGGATCAAAGAATTTGCAAACATGTTTTAAAATGCCAAATGCCCTCACACATTTCAAAAAGTTTCGGAAGCTACTGGTAGAATGTAGTGATTCCTGCTTTGTTAGGGCAGGCTTTCTCTTCCCAGTTCGTGGGGGTGGAGGTAGGAGATTGCCTTCCTTCATTTAATGTTCAGGAATGGATTTGTTAAGAGCTGTGGAAGGAGACTTCACAGTAGCAAACACCTCTTTACTTCAGTAGAGATATAGGACCTGAGAGCTTTGGACTTGACATTTTTTTCCCTTTTGTATGAGAGTAGGCATAATGGTGCTTCCATCCCAAAAGAGAAAAAAGAAACAAAGAAAAAAAAATCTCTCAATAAAAATTTTACCATTTATAGATTTGTTTGAATTGATGAGTAACATTTTTGCAAAGGTTCAAAAGTATATGTGCCTGTTTGTCATTTACACTTTCAGTTGAATTAATTGACTAGCTTTTTTTATGCCTGTAAGGATACTTCTAAGGGAAATTTTGAAAAGGGGTTGGGTGATAGAAATAATTTTAAATTTGGGGACTCTAGAGCAGGTGGTAAAGTGGGTAATAAGAGATTTTGAATAGCATTAGGGAATGGTCTCTAGAATGGCTCCACTGCCTGACCTCGGCTGAAAAGACTTTGCTCACCTTATGTAGTGATCCGGCTCTGGAAGTGAAATATTCAGAAACATTGGTATTTTATGATACGTATTTTGTAGAGGCGATTGTGGTTTCTTTTTCTTTTTCTTTTTCTCTCTGTATAAAAGAAGGTGGCAGTGAATATGTTTTGCTTTGTTTATGGTCAAACAGGCAATGTGAATATTTTTGTGTTCTTTCCATTTTGTTTTCTTTTTCTTTCCATTTTGCTTCTTTTTTTGCCTTTCTCTCTAGATTTGTACACCATGAGAGATTCACTCAAGTTCTCTGATGATCTGAAATTAAAAGAAAAAGAAGATAGCTTAGTAAATAGAAAGTTGTTACAGAAATAGCTGTCTGCTATATACTCTTCCCACTTCTGGAAAGAACAAATGCCTGTATTGAATTATTTACCTGTGTTATTGTTTTTGGTATCCAGATCTATACATTGTTAAATTGGGAGTAGAGGGAAAAGCCTATTAACTTTTATTTTAAATGGTTCAGTTATGTTTTTTAGCTTGGTATTTGAAAAATACTGTTACAAAGCTTTGATAGAATCCTGCAAACACATGCTAATAACTTGTAGTGGTACAAGAACCTCAAGAAGAGTCAGTGAAGTAAGTTCTGGAATGAGTTACATTCCCAAGGAGGAGGATAATGCATATCCATCTTGAACTATTGAAAATGGTGAAGACTTCTCACTACAGGTCTTTAACTTCAGTTGCAACTTGGAAGTGGTAACGTATCCTTTTGGAATTAGCATTCTGTACCTTTTTCAGTTTTGTTTATCTGCATTCTCTTTCCTTTCAGTTGACACACATTACTACCTGAAAGGTTCCTGTTGATTTGGAAGGAGTAGAGGTGGAGAGAAAGAAGAGTTAACTTTTCATGTTTTTAAATCTGCTAGTATTACTTAACTAATTTCAACTAGATGAAAATGTATCTTTTAGAATATTTAATGTATGATATGCTGCATGCATTATGCATTCAGTTTAAGAATTATAGTAGCATTTCAAGAATAGTTATTTTTCAACTACATTGTTTTAGCTCACTTTTTCATCACATTTAGTTATAAGATGTAAATAAGCATTGTCCCTAATGAAAATTATATAGTAAAAAAAGGAATTATAGTAGCATGGATTTATGAATGACATGGACAAGCAGATTATCTGATCTAAATTGCTCTGTTCAATTTTGGGCAAAATAATTACTTACTAGAGCAATATTTTTTCTGGCATGTTCTAAGCCGTGAGAATGGTTTGAAAGGATCTGAATGAATGCTGAGTGTAAAGATTTTTGGTGGAACTTGATTTTTTTTTTTCTTTCATCAAAGTGTCAGGGGATTAGTTTGATCCTAAGAGAGGAGAAAAGCTGCTTTGTGAAAGCAGTAATTCCATAGAGACTAGTGGTTTTAGAGATATTTTAAATTTGGGCCTTAGAAAGCCAGATCTGAGCATTGACACGCTCTTTCCCAGCCCTGTATTAATGAATTGAAAATATGTTGTTGATTTTATGTTTAGTTTGTGTATTGATTTCTGGTTTGGGATTCTTTAAGCTGTATGTATATATTTGAATCAAGTTTATTAAAAATATTTAATCATTCTGTCCTTTCCACCTGACATGCAATAGAAGACAACTATTATTTTGAAAATAACAGATGTTAATATTTTTATGATTGTATAGAGGTTGACTGACAAAAAGTCTTTTGGATTAGAAAAAGCATTTGTCAAATGTAAATTTTTATTTCAATATGAAAATGTACCATCTATTTTATTGGTGACTGTAATTAACAAAAATCATTCAGATAAAAGATTCTAAGCATTTCTGAAATGATGAAGCTTTTGTTCTTGAGACTGTTTTATTTACTATGCATCAGGGGAAAAAAAGCAGCTGGAAATATCATTTGAAAGAATTCTTTTGTGAGTTATGGGCTCTTTCAAGAACTACCAGCTTTAACAATGACTGTGTCTCGTAGAGTCTTAAAAATTTTGGAACTGGAAAGAGATAAGAGAAAGTTTTGTCTCGCCTTCCTTAAATATATACATGAATGGAAAAGGATATTTCCTTCCCCTGAGCTTTTTCATTAAAATTTTCATTTTCCATGGTATCTACTACATGTTGTCGAAATTCATTGTTAAAAGATTCTTAAAAAGGCAAAATCCTGATTTTCATACGAACATAAAATGAACACATGTGAAGGATGTTATCAACTTGTTAATTAATGAGAGAACCAGTAAGATGTTAGAAGTAGTTCAAAGGAGAATTCAAAGTACCATCTGTCTATAATATCAAGAATGATGAAATGTGTTTACAGATTGATGCAAAGCTGGCCTTTTCCCCTTGACGTGGGAAATCATTTCTCCCTCCACTGGACAGAATCATTTGCTTGTGTATGGACAAGAATTCTTTGCATTGCTATCAGTTATCTGCAATTTACAGTTATAAAATAGCTCAAAGATCATAAAAGATACAAACCCTATAGAATCAGAAAACTAGGAAGGGTCTGCATTACAAATGCCTAGTTTTTCATTGAAGATGCCCAGTAATCTTTTTGGACCATTTGAAAGTTTTTCACAATTTCCCCCATATCATAAAAGGACAAAAGAAATGAGTCTGTATTCTGGTTTTTGACAACAGTATAATGTCTTTTAGTCTTAGGGCCTTGCTGTTTTCTTGTAAATAAAATCAGTTTTCAAAGTGAAAGAAAGTTAAGCTATTCTTAGCTGGATATTTTCTGACATTTTAACTCACATAGAACACTTCCTCAGATTGGTGTTGAAGTTTGGACAAATACTTAAACTAGTTTCAAATGGTTAGGAAACAAGTTCTGTAAGACTACTGACAGCCTACTAATTTTGTAGAAATTTAACTAGTAAAGAACAGTAGTAATAATTTGAAGGTAGGTGAAACTCTCCTGCCCTATTTTAGTCCTTAAAAGTACATACTAACTTGTTAGAACTTGAGCAACTTCCCAATGTTAAATACTTTTTATGTGGGTAGTTGAACCCATAGAGCAGAGGGCACAGAGTTGGCATTATCTACTCCAAATTCATGCTGTCGCATTTTAACTGTACCTTTGCTGCATTATGATCTGTTTTTCCCCTTATATTTCTTCCCTTGCACAGCCCTGATTTTGAAGCGCTAGTGTGGTATAGTGGAAAAATTTAATTTGTAGACTCATAGACCTGGGTTTGAATCGCTACCCCACCACTTACTAGCTCTTACCAGTTATTTGATCTTGGGAAATTCTCACAATCTCAAGTTCTTTAATTAAGTGAATAATAAATACCAAACAGGATTACATGAAATCTGTATATAAAGGATGTCATAGTGCCTGGTACACGGCAGGCAGTAAATGTTCGCGTTTTCTTATCTATTCCTCTCAAACCCTCAAGCTTTCCTGCTTTCTGTCCTGTTTCCATTACCAAAACAATTGCAGGCATTTGGTATGACCTCCCTCATTTCCCTCTTTTATCTCTGTATTTCTTCTTGTCTTGTTTCAGAAGTATGTGTCTTTTACCTCACAGGGTTGTTGTGAGGATCGATAAGATAATGTGTATGAAATTACTTAGTACATTTCCTGGCATTAAATAAAGATTAACTGAATCTGAATGTAGGTTAATTTTATCTTTGATTACCTTTCTAGCTTGCCTTTCCTTTATTTCTGCAACTATTATCCTCTGTAGTATGTTTAATCTTTCCTTCTCCTTTTTGAAAGAGTATTCAAATGAAATACACCTATTATGGGGATAAAACCCCTTTTGCTTGGCCTTGCTAGAACTCTGACTAATACCCTATTTCTTTAATTTCTTTAATGTCAAACTTCTCAATTGAATAGTTAAGGGGTTTGGCCTCCACTTTTTCATCACCTGTCCTCACATTAAACTCCTGTATTCTAATATACTATTCTCTTCTGAATCTGAAACAGTGGCAGCCGCCCACTCAAGCTCACATAAGGCTTAGAATGTAGTAGGCTTTCAATGAATATTATTAATAGTTGAATAATGAATGAAATAAGAAGGTTTAAAGTTCTGTCACTGAGAGCTCTCTAATGTTTTCAATCAATGGGTTTAAAGAAATCTGATAAGAAACTTTTATACCTGAATTCAATCTAACTGGACGCTCATGTATATAACATGAATATTGTTGTTTTCTGAGAAACCTATGGTTGGTATCAAGTCCTAGAAATAAATTTTAAATAGTATGTTTTAGAGAGTTTAACTCTCATGGCGAATTTATTAGCAAAAGCATCTTTTCTGCTTTTTCCTATCAAGAGAACTCAGACGATTGTTTTTCCAGTACAGTGATACTCAGACCTTGGTTCTTGAGCCCCATGTAGGCCTTTCAGCGGCCATCTTCTTCTAAGACCTCCATATTAACCAGACGATGACAGGGTCACCATGCTGCCCTTTTGGTTAATGATAATACCTCATACGGCACGAGAGAATCATATTCTTTTAAATACTACAGTCGCAGCTTTGGTCAGTTGGATTTCTTTTTTGCCATTTTAATAAGTAGACTTGTTGACAGTTAATATTTTCACTTCATCTGTCTAGTAGATAGCATTAATTTGCCAAAAATTATTAGAGCAAGTTTTCTTTGATTTTTGTAGAAGTCCTCTTATCCATTGTTATTCTATCTTATACAGTTTACTGTTCATTGGAAAAGTTGGTTAAAGCAGGAAATAAAAATGACACATACATACCATAAGCATTTTATTTTTGCTCAAAACAAGTAAATGTATATTTATGCACCAACCTTATGATGCATTAAGTATGAGTTGGCTGATTAGCATTCTTCATCTTTTCGGCATTAATTACACCCTGGGATGCAGTGCTTGCAACTTCCAATTACAGTTTATCTAAGTGGAGTGAGAACTCTTAGAGACTTGAAGCAATGAATATAGACTCATCTTAGTTTTTAATTTTTCCCCAAGCTTATTTATGTGTTTCACCACGCTTAAATTGAGAACAGTTTTTCAAATGATTTATATGTCATAGTTTTTAAAGAAATAGCAACTTCTTTTACATTCATAGTTCTTTAATGTACTTAGTATTTCATTATAATTATGTATTTGTAATTACGGGCACAACTGGCATTGAGTAGGTTTGAGAACAAATACATCAGACTCCGTGTAGTGTGGTGAGAGCACAAATGGTCAGCGCATGGTAAAGGGAATGGAGAATATCAGGTAAATTGTCATGTTAAGAAGTAAAAGGATGTCTTTAGTCTTTAGATTTTCTAATTTTGTGTGTGTCTATTTGGTAACTTGTGTTTTTCAGGAAATTTGTTCTCTAAATTTTCAAATGTATTTACATAAAGTTGTCTGTAAGAGCTACACTGATTCTTTTTTTAAAATTCCTGATATTGTATTTGTGCTTTATTTCTTTTTTCTTTTTTTTATGCTTTTTATCTTACTACATTAAAAAATTTTTAAATTAGTTTAAAATACACATAACATGAAACTGACCATTTTAACTATTTTAAAGTGTACAGTTCAGTGACATTAAGTACTTTTAACACTGTTGTGCAATCATCACTACTATTCATCTCCAGAACCATATCATCTTCCCAACCTGAGACTCTGTCTGTACCCATTAAACACTGATTTCTCATTCTACTCTCCCCACATCTCCTAGCAACTACCATTCTACTTTGTCTCTATGTACCTCATATAAGTGGAATCATACAGTGTTTGTCTTTTGTGTCTGGCTTATTTCATTTAGCATAATGTCCTTAAGGTTTATCCATGTTTTAGCATAGGTCAGAATTTCCTTCCTTTTTAAGGTTGAATAATAGTCCATATTTCATAATTTATTTTTATTTTCATTGGGGAAGGGGAGCAGGACTTTATTGGGGAACAGTGTGTACTTCCAAGACTTTTTTCTAAGTCAAGTTTTCCTTTCAATCTTAGTTGTGGAGGGTGCCGTTCAGTTTCAAGCTGTTGTCCTTTCAGTCTTAGTTGTGGAGGGCGCAGCTCAGCTCCAGGTCCAGGTGCCATTCCTCGTGTCGAACCGGCAGCCTTGTGGTTGAGAGGATGCGCTCCAACCAACTGAGCCATCCGGGAGCTCAGCAGCAGCTCAGCTCAAGGTGCCGTGTTCAATCTTAGTTGCAGGGGGCGCTGCCCACCATCCATTGTGGGACTCAAAGAAGAAACGAACTGGCAACCTTGTGGTTGAGAGCCCACTGGCCCATGTGGGAATCCAACCGACAGCCTTCGGAGTTAGGAGCACGGAGCTCCAACCGCCTGAGCCACCGGACCGGCCCCATATTTCATAATTGTTTATCACAAGTATTGGCACATAGTAAATTCACATTAAACACATACTAATTGATCAGTTAATAATTTTTTTTTAGTTAACGGGTATTAGAAATCACTTTCTACATACATGGAATCTACTTTTATGGGTTAGAAATGATGAATAAAGTTGCTCTTAATTGCCTTGTTTTGTTTTTGCCTAATAGCTGCCTCTATTCCCTTGCCCTGCTTGTACATCTGTGCTTTGAGGAGATGGGAGGAATGGAGTTTATATATGTGTGTGTGTGTACGGGGAGGGGATGAAATGATCAGTATTGTTTAAAATGATTATTGAAGAATTTATGTTGCTGAGGATAATTTGGCTTGATTGGATTTGGGCTATAGTCACCTGCATGAAGAGGAGCGGACATCCAGACAGCTCTAACCACCCAGCTAGCAGTGAAATAGGAAAAGACAAACAAATACGTATTCCTCCTCTGCTCCTTCTGAGCCCCATCTCTTCCACACTTACAGCTGCCACTGATGACTAATGTTAAACAATTTGGACGGTCCTGTGTCTTTTCATAGTAGTAAAGAGGAGTTGTGGTATCACATGGTTTCTGATTTTCTACTTAGAATGTATTTTAAATTTCCAGAAATTCTATTTTGTTCCAATTCCAATTCTATGTTGTTTCAAGTTGAGGTTTTTATTAATAAAAAAGAATTTATTGATTTTTCTAAGTGAAAAGAAAACTACTTTTTCCAAGTAAGTTTATGGTGATCAGTCCTTGTAATTACGGGAGAAATTTTTGCTTAAAAGTGGCATATGGATCAAAAAGTTAATGCCAATGAGTAAAGACATTTGTTGAGAAAACAGATTTTGAAAATGTCTCACATTCACCTTTTGACCTAAGGAAATAATCTTTTTTGTTCCCAATTGTTTTTCAGAATATATCAATGCATTAATTTGGGTCTCTCTCCTTTTTCCTATTCCTTTCTTTATAAAGCTAGTGAGAATATTTATTGGCATACTGATGATATTGTAGAATAAGAAGTCTTGGTTACTTTCTCACATCCAAAACCCTTTAAAAAGCAGAAAAAGATATTTGTAATATTTGTAAATATTTTTGTTTGTAACTTCCCATTTTCTTGTTTTCAGTTGTTCTATAGGTCTAGAGAGTTAGCGTTTGTAGGTTATTATTGACACATTTTTTTGAACCTGTTGATTGGGTTTCTGAATTGGAATATTTAGATTCAATGGAGGGTTTTCAGCGTTGATTTAATTTACTGGGAAGGGGTCTTTAAAAAGAGTATTAAAATTTTTTCAAACAGATGCTTATGCAGTTCCAGTGTCAAAAAAAAAGGTAGATTGAATAGTTTTTCTTACCTGTTTCCATTTATTTTTCAGTTTCCATTGCTCAATGTATCATCATTATTGCTAGTTTGTTATCCTTTCAGATATATAATATGTATGTATAAATATATTCTTCTCCCCCATCATATTCATTTAACAATATATCTTACTATATCAACATATAAAGAACTTTCTCTCTTCTCAAAAACATTTGCATAGTATTTTCTTGTATGGATGAACCATAAGTTATTAAATTAGTGTCCTATTGATGGATAAGTAAGTTGTTTCCAATCCTCTTAAAAATAATGTTGCATTGGGTAACTTTGAGCCATCAGTTCACACATTTGCAGATATGCTTGTAGTGTAAATTCCTAGAAATTACCTTGCTGAGTTTAATAGTATATGCATTTTTAAGTTTGATAACTAATGTCTAGTTGTCTTCTACAGGTATAGTACAAATTTACATTCTCACTTAGATGTGGGGGAACCTGTTTTCCACAATCTCACTACCGGTGTATGTAATAACCATTTTGGATATTTGCCAGTCTGAGGATAAAAACTGGTGTCTTAGTTTTAATGTGCATAAAATAGGTTAAAGTATTTTTTAGTTTAAATATACACATATATGGTATAAGAAGTCAAACAGTATCATGAGGCTTATAATAACTTTAAAAAATAGTCTTTAGTGTCCGTTCCCCCCATTCCCTATTCTAGCTTTCCAGGGGTAATCATAAACATTTCTTATGGTATTCTTCTCCGTATTTCTGAATAACAAGGCAGTACTGACTGATATTTTCATCTTTTCAGGGGCAACCCTATTATGGAAGATGAGAATTTAGTTTTCTTATGTTTTCTTCCCTCCTCATCCATGCCTCCTCTTTCCCTGGTTCCATTGATATAGGTAGATTTTGTAACAATCTGTATTTTAAATTTAAAAATAACTATAAGTACCTTTAGGTATAGCCCAATTAATTATTTGTTAGCATGTCAAGTCATTATAATGCATGGCAATGTGAAAAGTTTTATACCCCAAGACTTGAAAACTGTACCCTCTTGAGAGTGCCATTTGTCTATATTTGCTTTCTTTGTGCTTTTGTTGTCATAGCTAAGAAATCATTGCCAGATCCAATGCAATGAAGCTCTTTTTCTATGTTTTCTTTTAGTTTTAGGTTTTTAAACCATTTTGAGTTAATTTTTGTATATGATGTAAGGAAAGGGTCCAATTTCATTCTTTTGCATGTGGACAGCCCGTTTTCCCAACACCATTTGTTGAAGAGACTTCTTTCCCCATTGAGTGGTCTTGGTGCCCTTGTCAAAAATCACGACCATATATGCGAGAGTTTATTTCTGGGCTCCCTATTCTGTTCCATTGGTCTAAATGCCTATCTTTATGCCAATACCACACATTTTTATTACTGTAGCATTGTAATATGTTTTGAAATTAGAAGGTGTGAGGCTTCCAACTTTGTTAATCTTTTTCAAGATTATTTTGGCTATAAAAGGTCTATTCCTGAAATGAAAAAATTATCTACATAACACAATATTTATCATTTTAACCATTCATAAGTGTATAAATCAGAGGCATTAAATACATTCACAGTGTTGTGTAACTATCTCCACTCTCTACCCAAATTGTTTCATCATCCCCAACAAAAACGTTGTATTCATTAAACAATAACTCTCCCTTTCCTATTTCCCACAACTCCTGGGATCCTCCCTTTACTTTCTCTTTTTCTCGTCCCTTTTTAACCCATTCTGATATGTATAGAAAAACCTTATGCCTCTTTTGTTGTGATTTGAAATGAAAAATAAATATAACAATTAACGATAAATAAAATAATAGTCTCAGGGTGCCTAGGAACCAGCAGCATATGTTTGTAAACCTGGTGTGACGGGTGAGGTTTACGACCATGGACTTCTTTGGAGCAAAACTAACTGAAGATGAAATCAGATTCATTGTTTTATTGTTTTCTTAGCTTTAAGCTCTAGCTCATGGAAGTAACTATTCCCAGTTTGACCATTTTGAATTTGCTTTGCTACTTAATAAGCAGCAATAAATTAATATAAACAGATTTAATCCTTTTTATTTCCTTTTTAATACGTCCATCTATTGATAACTAGTTTTCCCACACTTCAGGCTTTAGTTTAATCAATGCAAAGAGGTATTACATATACCTGTACGTTTTGTTCCCATTTTGGAAAAATGCTTGACTGAATGGTTTCTTATGTATAAAGGAGTGGCTTGGTCGAGAATATCCTTTGGTGTTTTTTTTTCTCTTTAGATTTATTTTTTTTAAGGGGAACAGGACTTTATTGGGGAACAGTGTGTACTTTCAGGACTTTTTTTCCAAGTCAAGTTGTTGTCCTTTCAGCCTTCGTTGTGGAGGGCGCATCTCAGCTCCAGGTCCAGTGGCCATTGCTAGTTGCAGGAGGTGGAGCCCACCATCCCTTGCAAGAGTCGAACCGGCAACCTTGTGGTTGAGAGGACTCTCTCCAACCAACTGAGCCATCTGGGAGGCAGCTCAGCTCAAGGTGCCATGTTCAAGCTTAGTTGCAGGGGGCGCTGCCCACCATCCCTTGCAGGATTTGAGAAATCGAACTGGCAACCTTGTGGTTGAGAGTCCACTGGCCCATGTGGGAATCGAACCAGCAGCCTTCGGAGTTAGGAGCACGGAGCTCTAACCGCCTGAGCCACCGGGCCGGCCCCTCCTTAGTTTTTACAGAAAAAATTTTAAAGTTTTTGAGTTACATGTACAGTAAAATGCACAAATCTTAAGAGTACAACTCAGTTAATTTTTACATGTGTAAATACCCATGTAAGTACCATCCAAATCAAAATATAAAACATTTTACCCCTCAGAAAGTTCTTTCATGTTCATTCTCAGAGGATACCCTCCCTCCAGAGAAGGGATGTCCTGACCCTTTTATCATAATGATATATCTGTCTCTAGTCAGATCTTTTTGTCTTAAAGATCTGAATTTCATTCTTCTAAAATTTCATAAAATGTTTTCTATCAGGCACACTCTATCCAGTGGTAAATCCCATGTATTTCCATAGGCTTTGGCTGATTCTCCCAATTTGGCTCAATACTCTGGAAGATGGTAAGCCCCAGAAGTTCACTCTTCCCTATCTTAGTTCTCATAGTGCTTTGTAGAGGCTCTAACTCTTGGTAGATTTAAAAAAAAAAAATTTCCCAGGGCTATCTACTTGTCTCTTCATTTTCCTCCTTCCACATTGGAAAGTATTTCATATAAAGTTACTCTCATTTCCTTCTTGGATTGCATTTTGTAAAATGTTTTTCCTATCAGGTGTCTGGGTATAAGAGTTCTGTGCTCCTCATCATGCTTTCTTTACCCAGAAATCTTTAGTGTGTATTTTTTAAATGTTTAATAATATGGAAAAAATATTATTTGTATCTTTACAACTTACAGAAGCTTCCTGCAGTATCGACTAATCCAAATTTTGATGTTTCCGATTTCCTTACTAAAATTCCTTTGTGCCCTCCCCAAGTTTCTTGCAGCTGTATTTGAGCTGGGGAACCTGAGGAGATATTAGATATAGGAAATTCTAGAGGAAGAGAAAAGACCCTTGATTTGGGCAGGAAAAGCTGTTAGTAAGAATGATCTTACGGAGTGGTAAGAGGTAATATTTTAGTTCATGAAGCAGAGATGGGGATAAGATATTTGAGGTAGATACTAAAAACATGACTAAGAAAACATGCTTTCTGAACTAAGATGATTTGATTCTGAGATTGAAGTTTCTAAAGCAACAAAATATTGCTATTTACAGCTATATTATTTTCAGAGTACTTTTAGTGACTAGTTTTGTTTAAAAAATACAAAATAAAACCTGTGGATATCTCTTAGAATTTTCGTACAGATAGCTATTACTGAACAGTGAATATGTGTGTGTGTGTTTTTCCTCCAGAATCTCCCTGGAGAAAGAGACGTGAATGTCTGCAATGATACTTCCTGATGTGAAGTTGATAGAGAAGAAAAGGAGATCACCAGCTAGAGAGCAGAATTTTGAATAACCAGGATTTTGTATTTATCACCTCTAACTACAGACTTCTCTTGCCTACCTTTAAATCAGAGATAACTTCAATCAGAACCCAGACAAGGCAAAAGAATATTTTTCTTCTGTATCTTTCGAGATCAAAGAAACTGCAATGTCTCGGAAACAAAACCAGAAGGGTAAGATTATACTCATATGTGGGCATAAACGGTTAAAAGCATAGTTTTGGAGTAATGATCACCATTTATATCTATATTAAAAAAAAACATTCTCTTAATGTGTTTTGAATGGTTATAGTTTCCCTCACCCAGTGCAGTACTACTGATAGTTATAACTTTTTGTCATGACAGCAGTTAATTTTAGAAGAGTACAAAACATTCACAACTTTATCTGTTGTCTCCTTAATTATTAAAGTATCTGTGGATGTTACATTATAGCTTTGTGTATTACTAGTTTGGAAACTAATTCATATAAAAGTTACTCTTCTAGTCTTATAAACCTAATAAATTGGAATATACTTGCAGGAAAGCCAAATGCATCTTGAAAATGCACTTTTTGGAGAGTGAACGTATGTTATGGGGAGTGGTAGGAAATAATTTACTGCAGGATATTCTATGTCCTGTGAGTTGATGTTTCATTGGAGACGGGAAATGAAGCAAGAGTAAATGCTTCTAGTTTTTGATACCTTCTTTAGCTTTCTTTCTGGGATTATTATTCTAGCTTCTTGTCTAAAGTAATATATAAGGTTCAAAGAGTAAAGAAATACCAAAAATAGTTATAAAGAGGGAAGGACAACAAAGACTCTATCAAATCACTTTGCCAGCTTTCTGCAAAAACTTAGAGGGACAAATTTAATAATAACACTAGAACTATTATACAGAACTGGAATATATTTGTGAGACGAATGACCATATCTACTCTGGCTTTCCCCTCCCCACCTCATTCAATATAATTTTCAATTTAAAGTTAATGTTCTTTAATTCAAAACAAAGCTCTAGGTGTAGGTCTCATGTTAAATATGGAGGGAATGCTTTTAAACTTAATTTTGACTTGGAGTTCAAAAACCTCATCCTAAGAAAACGATAAAGCAAGGCTCCTTGTGGGTTTGACAACTGTAGTTTCACTGTAGATAGTACATCTCTATAAAGAAAATGTGGGCTCTAAGGAACGGTCAGATTACTAAAGAAGCTGTAATGTTCTATTGAATGAGATTCATCAACTGAAAGTTTTTTGTTCTGTTTTGTTTCAACGAAAGGGAAACTTGACTGAAGCCCCAGGACCAAGGGGTTCGGGCAGGGGGCTTCCCTGTGGGCTGAGGAGGCGGTGGAGGGCTGTATTTGGCCTTCTTGGGGTGTAGGTTGTTGCTGTGGCCACTCTTCCTGCGGCAGTCGGCAGTCCATAGCGCAGGGATGCAGGCGGGTGTAACACTTGCGGCATCACCTTGTTGCAATTGTACTTCTGGGCGAGCTGGCGGAGGGAAGGCACAGGCTCGAAGGTGCCGCCCAGCAGAGGAAGCACCAAGTGCACGGTGGACTCTTTCTGGGTGTTAGTGTCTGAGAGTGCTGCCATCCTCCAGCTGTTTGCCCGCAAAAATCAGGCGCTGCTGCTCAGGCGGGATGCCCTCCTGGTCTGGGGTTTGAGCTTTGACATTCTCAGTAGTGTCACTGGGCTCGACCTCGAGTGTGATGGTCTTGCCGGTCTGGGGCTTCACAAGATCTGTGTCTCTGCGCCTGCTGGGGCGGCTGCTCGGCCTCCTCGTTGAAAAGACTAATAACTGAAAGTTTTTATAACCTTTTTTCTTCTTAGTCATCATAATTCAGTTTGCTTTTTTCCCAGCAATACTTGAAACAGTATCTGTTTTTCTCATGCAAATGAGAAATACTGTAGTAAATATAGGATTCCAGACTTTAAAATAATTTCATCTAAAAAGGTTAGCATTTCATTTTTTCTAAAAAAAGTTATCTTCAGCAAATTGCTTTGACCTTTGAAAAGCTAGTTTATTTCATGTCTGTGTTTTGCCAGAGCTATAAAAAAGCTTGATTAGTAGCTTTACAGTATTTTTGAAGTCAGGTAGTGTCAGTTCTTCAACATTGTTCTCCTTCAATATTGTGTTGGTCATTCTGAGTCTTTTGCCTCTCCGTATTACCTTTAGAATAAGTTTGTCAATATCCACGAAATAAATTGCTGGGATTTTGATTGGGATTGCTTTTAATCTGTAGACCAAGCTGGCAAGAACTGACATCTTGACGATATTGAGTCTTCCTGTCCACTAACATAGAATGTCTCTCTATTTAGTTCTTTTATTTTTTTTCCTCAGAGTTTTGTAGTTTTCCTCATATAGGTGTTACACATACTTTGTTAGATTTATGCTCAAGTATTTCATTTTTGGGGGTGCTAATGTAAATGGTGTTTTTTTACTTCAAATTCCACTTGTTCATTGCTGTTTTATGGGAAAGTGATAGACTTTTGTATATTAACCTTGTATCCTACAACCTTGATATAATCACTTTTTCGTTCCAGGAGTTTTAAATAACATTTATTTTAAATTTTTATTATTGAAATATTTATTTATTTTAATTTATTGGGATGACAATTGTTAGTAAAGTTACATAGATTTCAGGTGTACAATTCTGTATTACATCAAGAACTACCCTATACCCATAACCAGGTCCAATAATTAACACATGGCCAATATTTTTTGTCTGTACTTCAACCCATCCCCCAGTGGATTATTTTGAAGCAAGTTTCTGACATCATCTCAAGGAAAGACTTTTAAAATAGACATTAAAAGCACTAATCATAAAGAAAAGGAATTAATGTCAATGTATTATTACTTTAAAATTAAGAACTTCTGATCATCAAAATATTGTAGTTAAGAGAGTGAAAAGGCAAGTCACAGAATGGGAGGAGAAATTTGCATCATGTTTAAATAAGAACTACTACAGATCAATAAAAAAAGACAATTCTGCCTCAAAAAAAAACTGGGCAAGAGTAGACATGCCAGAGGCAAGACAATATCAAAATGGTTAACATATGTAAAGGCACTCAGTCTCTTTAGAAATGAGTGAAATGCAAATTGAAATGATAATGAGATACTACTAATCTTGTACTAGAATGGCTAAAATTATGTACTAAAGTTGAAGATATGCATACCCTATGACTAGGTTCTATTCCTGGGTATACTCAGCAGAAATGCATTCCCAAGCACACTAGAAGATTTGTACAAGAGTATTCAAAACATCATTGTTTGTATTGGCCAGAAACTAGAAGCAACCCAATTGTCCGTCTCTGTCAGAATAGAGAAATAAACAATGGCATAATCATATAATGAAATATTATTCAGCAAAGAAAATGAACAAACTACATTTACTTGTAAGAACATGCATGATGAATCTTACAAGCACAGTGTTGAACAAAACAATCTGTGCACCAAAAATAAAATACATATGGAGTTACTTCTTTTATAGACAAAAGTTAAACTATACCATAAGACTTAGGTAGGTGTTCTTAGGTGATATCAACTATAAAGAAAGGAAATTTGGAGAGTGGGTTACCTTTGGCAAATGGAAGGACATAATGATTGAGGGGGACATGAGGAAGACTTCTGGGGTACTAGAAGTGTTTTATTTCTTAAGTTGGGTAGTAGTATTTGGGTGTTTGTTTTGTGATAAATTATCAAGCTATAGTATTTTATGATTGTGTGCAGTGTAAATGTTATGTTTCACAATAAAAAATTTTTAAGACATTTCATTAGGAAAGAATGGGCTTTAAACAAGTATGTTATTTAAGTAGTGACTTTTTTACCTTCGCAAGTATTAACTTAAAAGCTAGTGTTCACCTTATGATGATTGTAACAACTATTTGGAAATAGAAATATTTATAATCAAAGTAGATGATTGATCCGTAAGTCAGTTTCAGAAAGAAGCTAACAGATTTAATTCTTATTTGCATGAGGTTAATGAGTGAAGAGTGACAGATTTTGCAGTGCTATGGTTTTATGAGAAAGGTGGTTCTGTTGGAGAGAGAAGCATGTGATTAGAATTGACTTGGTCATTTCTGTGCTTTGAAGCAAGGCAATGGGATGGGGTGAAGAAGGAAGACACTGACTATTTGACAGGGCTAGAAGGAACATCCAAAGCAGTCTTTTACAATGACAAAAAATATCTTTCACATCTAATGTACAATTTTAAAAACGTGATTTCCTCTTCCTCACTCTTCTTCAGATTCTCAGGAATTCTACCAGTTAGTTTATACTGACCTTAATAATTGAGGATTTGTTTGATTTTAAATATCACAGTTCTTAAATGTTTTAGTTTTTTTGACTTACGAAATTGAGTTTCTTTCCTGGGATAGCTGGTAGAATTCTTAAAAATCTGAAGGACAGTGAGAAGTAGGAAATAATTAAAAAAGAAAAAAAAAAAGGATGTGCAATCAATTCTCCTGCTCCATCTAAGCCCAGGAGTATGGCATATATTGCAGTAACATCCAAGAATAATGATCCCATAAAATAGAGATCCCATTAAATAGAGAAATGTTAGTGAAGTCTAAAAATGAGGGTGTGACTTCTAAGAGACTGAAAATAGGCCCTTCGTAGCTGAAAGTACGTTTTTCTTCAGACTTAATTGACGAGCTAACACAGAGGCATTTTATAAGACCTGATTTATTTGCAGACTGATTTTCTGGTTTTTAGATTATCCAGGTTCCTTGATTTCTTTTTTCTCCCTGTTTTTACAGGCTGTCCATCTTTTAGCCACATCACAATTTATTTTTACCTTTCGCAAAAGGAAGAGATTAGCAAGTAGAAAGGTAAAACTCACGTCAATCCTCACTACTTGGAAATAAAGACAAACTTAACTAAATATTTTAATTTTTATTCTACTTTAGTGCCCCATTCCTTTAAAAAGGCTGAATGTTGGCTGTAAACAGATATCAAAGTAACCATCATGTGGTTTCATAATTTTCTAAGTAACTATTTGAATTCATGTAATCACTAGGACGACATACAAAGTTTATTGAATAAAAAGTTAGCAGAGAATGTGTACTGATTTCAGTAATTGAAGGTTTGAGTTCTTTTTTTTTTTTTTTAAATCACAGTTCTTAAATGCTTTTAATTTTTTTGACTTATGAAATTGAGTTTCTTTCCTAGGACAGCTGGTAGAATTCCTGAGAATCTGAAGTATAGTAAGGAGTAGGAAAGAATATTTTTTTAATACATTTCATTGGGGAACATTGGGGGACAGTGTGTTTCTCCAGGGCCCAGCAGCTCCAAGTAGTTGTTCTTCAATCTAGTTGTGGAGGGCACAGCTCACTGGCCCATGTGGGGATCGAACCCGCAACCCTATTGTTCAGAGCGCTTGCTCTAACCAACTGAGCCACCCAGCCGCCCAGGAAAGAATATTTTCAAAAACTATGTATTTCATTTCATTAGTGGGAGAACTAATTCCAGACTAATGCAAGATGGCATTGAGACAAAGAAGTTGGGTATTAAAATCAATATTGTTGCCTCCTGGCTATTTTCTAGAGTATGTTACTAAGATGGTTTTGGAAAGGTGAACTGAGTTTCCTATCCAGTCACCATTTGTGGAAAAATGGACAGAATTATTATTGGAACCAGCACACTTTTTAAACAATGAAACCCTCAAAAATTCTTGAAACTTACAAAATTTAAGCTTATTCTGTTGCACCTGCTGGAAACCTGGGAAAATCTATTAGTCAGAGTAATAGAGGATTTAATTGCTTGTCTGTGTCTTTAATAAAAATCCTGATTTTTCCATCAAGTGCTACCTGGAAAAAACAGAACTCATTCTAGAAGTTTGGAAATTTCCTGGTGTAAGTGCTTATTATCTTACAAGAAGAGGCCCAACATCCTTCAGAATGTAGATGAAAAAGCACTCAAAGGAGCAAAGTAAAGAAAAAAATTAATCAGTTGTTAATATTATATGACAAATGAAAGCAGAAATAACAGGGGGAAAAAGGCTGCTTTAAAAAAAAAAGAAGAAGAAAGAAAAGGCTGCTTTTTTTCTTGAAAGACCGACCTTAGCAGGTTGGTAGTTGAAGTGTGGATTTTTTTGAACACGTGAGCCACCGTAGCCATCTGAGAGGCCTAGGAAGACCAGTTGATGAGTCTGTAAGTCTATATCCTTACAACCTACCGAGAGGATTTGTGTTTGGCCATTGGCAGCCAAGGATGAGGTTTCTTAAATAACTGTTGAAGAACTAAATATACAAAAGTGTTAGCATTTCAGTAGGCCACATCAGTATGCTATAGTAGAATTACTTACAGCAGACTGGAAGTCTTACAAAATGGCATTTTGACATAGCTCTCTTTCAAAAATTTCCATCTCCGATTTGCTCCCCTTCCAAGCCAGATTCCCCATTATTTACATATTCTCTCCCTTTTTAAGAAAAAAAAAATATATAGATAGACATAGATATAGATATATCTTGTTCCTTACTAAAACAGTCATCGTTCTTCCAAGCTTAGGTGGTAAATTGGCAGAAGAGAATATTACTGTCTAGGAAACTGAACTTGGTGGTATATTTAGTTTTGAAGTTGTGAATACACTCTAGGCTTTCTTTAGCTAGTAGTGTCTGTGACAGTAACTTTATTTGCCTTGCACTCACATTTGTACAATATAACTCCCATTCCCATATTGGCGACTAGTACACATGAAGAAACTGAACTCCACTTGACATTTTATTGGTGATTTATATGTGGGTTATTCTACATATTGGTATGAGAAAAAATAATTTCAAGAGACTGGTTATTTTCTTTGAGGTGGTTGAGTATTGACTGTGTTTAGTCTAAAGGAGAACTTCAGATTGTTTAAATTGTTCATGAGATACCACTTCTGCAAGAATTGGCACTTAACCTCTGCTCTTGAATTTACTTTTTAATTTTTAAGAGGAAGTTGATACAGTTTGAGAAAATATGACAAGTGATTGTCACACTTGTTAGATTATGTCTAGGCTTCCTCACATCACAGCTTACCTGCATTTAATTGGATCTTTCCTCAGCCTCTCTTTAGCCATGGTGAAATGTGAGTAATTTTGTTAACTTGTTTTATGTATGCGTAAAGAATATTAGTGAGCTATAACAAAAATCTGAGATCCTTAGAAGAAAGGTGATATACCAAGGTACTGTTAAAATAATGGCAACTTGTGACCTAGTATATTTGGTGGGTGATTATGTTTTAAAATTTGTTAAGATACTTGTTAAATTCCAAAGAATACATAGTACAAATAGCCAACAGGTATATGAAAAGGTACTCAACATCACTAATTATCAGAGAAATGTAAATCAACCACAATGAAATATAACCTCACACCTGTTAGAATGGCTGTTAGACAACAAACAAGTGTTGAAGAAGATATGGAGAAAAGGGAACCTTGCACTGGTGCAATGTAAATTGGTGCAGCCACAATGGAAAACAGTATGGAGGTTCCTCAGAAAATTAAAAATAAACTGTATGATCCAGCAATTTGGGTGTTTGAGGAAAACGAAAACACTAACTCAGAAAGATATCTGCACCTCCATGTTCATTGCAGCACTATTTACAGTAGCCAAGATACGGAAACAACCTAAATGTCCATCGATGGATGAATGGATAAAGAAAATGTATATGTGTGTACACACACACACACACACACACACACACACACAGAGGAAGAGGAATATTAATCAGCTATAAAAAAAGAAGGAAATCTTGCCATTTGTGACAACGTGGATGGACCTTGAGAGCATTATGCTATGTGAAATAAACCAGAGAAAGACAGATGCTGTAAGATCTCAATTATATATGGAATCTAAAAAAAAAAAAAAAAAAAAAAAAAGAAGAAACAAATCAAGGTCATAGATACAGAGAAAACCAGAGGTGGAATGGGGAATTGGGGTTCAAAACGCACAATTTCCAATAAAATAAGTCTTGGGGTAGTAATGTATAGCATGGTGACTGTAGTTAATTATACTATATTGCATAGTTGAAAGTAGCTAAGACAGTAAATCTTAAAAGTTCTCAGCACAAGAAAAAAAATTTGTAACTATATATTGTGACGGATGTTAACTAGACTTGTGGTGATCATTTCACAATATATACAAATACTAAATAACGTATGCTATACATCTGAAGCTAATATAATGTTATATAAATGTTAATTATACTACAATTAACCAAAAACTTGTTCAAAGTTGGTTTGATACATGAGATAATCAGATTCAGACATATCTGTGTCATCCTCAATGCCTAAACCAACTTTTGCCTGATTTTTGAAGCCAGCAAAAACGATAGCAACAAAGTCTTCATTCAGTATTTACAAATATATCAGTGATACTGTAAATAACATACTTTTTTCAAAATGTTCCTAAATGTGTGCTATTTGAAATAATTCCAAGAAACTTCTGAGTTGGTTCCTGATAGAGTGAAATAAATGATAATAAGAAAGCTCAATCTCAAGGGTTCCTCGTATACTTTATGAATCTGGCCTGAGAATAGTATTTAACCACATTGTTTTTCTTTGAAAATTTATTTCTGATAGAGCATACATGCTCTTCTATCATAGGATAAATATCAAAGGATGAGATCCTACCTTATTTCCTACCAGTAGAATTAAATAAATCTTAGGCTTTCTCTGCATGCAAAAATAAGAGAATTGTTAAATCAATATTGTTGATGGGAATTAAAAATAACTTTCTATAATGCTGAGAGGCACTTAAGCTCTAGTTCATTGAAGCAAAGTTTTGAATCTACTTGAGTTGTTGGTTTAAGAGGCATATTAGCTGGTGAATAGACATTATGTTAAATTATTGCTTTCCCTTTTTGATGAACTCATGATCTAGAACATAAATACAAAATTGGCGTTTGTGCCCTGGGAGGCTGACCTCAATGGTTCTCTTTGCCCTCTGGCTTCTGGTTTGGTTTGGCCATTGGGCAACAAAGGCAGGAGATGAGAGGCAAGGGAAAAAGTGAAGTAGGGGTATTTATTCCCCCATGTCATTCCCCTAGGGGTCACTGAGGGCTTACCTTGTCCTTTGACCAAAGGTCATAGCTGCTGTTCTATGGCCTTCTCCACACCAGCTGAAACAAAGATAAAAAAGCCATCTGTCGCAACAATAATCAAAACAGCATGGTATTGGCAGAAAAACAGACACAGACAAATGGAAAAGAATTGAAAACCCCAAAATAAACCCACATAAATATGGACAGATAATTTTCAGTAAAGGAGCCAAAAGCATAAAATGGAGAAAAGGAAACCTCTTCAATAAGTGGTGCTGGGAAAATTGGAAAGCCACGTGCAAAAGAATGAAACTAGACTTCAGTCTGTCACCATGTACCAAAATTAACTCAAAATGCATCAAAGACCTAATCATAACACCTGAAACAATAAACTGCATTGAAGAAAGCATAGGTACTAAACTTACAGCCCTTGGGTTCAAAGAGGATTTTATGAATTTGACCTCAAACTCAAGGGAAATAATAACTAAAATGAATGGGACTATATCAAACTAAAAAGCTTCTGTATATCAAAGGAAACCATCAACAAAACAAAGAGGCAACCAACTGAATGGGAGAAGATATTTGTAAACAACACTTCCAATAAGGGGCTAATATCCAAAATTTATAAGGAACTCATACAACTCAACAACATAAGACAAACAATCCAATTAAAAAATAGGCAGAGGATGTGAACAGAAACTTCTCCCAAGAAAACATACAAATGGCCAGCAGATATATGAAAAAATGCTCAACTTCACTAGCTATTAGGGAAATGCAAATCAAAACCACAATGAGATACTTCACCCCAGTCAGAATGGCTATCATCAGCAAGACAAATAATAACAAGTGTTGGAGAGGCTGTGGAGAAAAAGGAACCCTCATACACTGTTGGTGGGAATGCAGACTGGTGCAACCACTATAGCAAACAGTATGGAGATTCCTCAAAAAAGAAAACACTTAATCTGTAAAGATATAAGTACTCTGATGTTCATTGCAGCATTATTTACAATGGCCAAGACATGGAAACAACCAGTGTCCTTCAATAGATGAACGGATAAAGAAGATGTGGTATATATACACAATGAAATACTACTTTGCCATAAGAAAAGATGAAATAGTACCATTTGTGACAACGTGGATGGATCTTGAGATTATTATGCTAAGTGAAATAAGTCAGACAGAAAAAGTTGAGAACCATATGACTTCACTGATATGTGGGATATAAAACTGAAAACAACAAAGGAATGAGACAAAAACTCATAGACACAGACAATAGTTTAGTGGTTACCAGAGGGTGAGGAGGGGAGAAGGATGGTAGATGAGGGTAAATGGGGTCAATTATATGGTGATGGGAGGAGAACTGACTCTGGATGGTGAACACACAATGGGATATATAGATGATGTAATACAGAATTGTACACTTGAAATTATGTAGTTTTGTTGACCATTGTCACCCCAATAAATTTTAATTAAAAATAAATAAATAAATAGTTAACTCCAAAAAAAAGGAAAGAAAGGAAAAAGCCCTCTGTCTCTGGGTTCCACTACTCGCTGTCTCCTTACACCTCTTTAAAACCTCAGGGTAGAAGCGTACATTGCTATTATTAGCCAAGGTGTACTGCACTACATCTTGCGGTCTCCCTACCCCCTACTAGCACCTTCAAAAATAGTCTTTTAATCTCTGCTCAGATTTCCTAATTTGAGCGTGCCATTTGTTTCCTGCTGAGATCCTGACTGAAATAGCTGCTTTATATATTTTTAATCATTATCCTAATGGTATGCCAGATAAACCTTAATAATACTTATGCTAATTTTGGGGGGGATCAGTAACTGAAGGTGTTTGCAGAATTACCCTGTTTTCCTTGCACTTTGTTTCAATAACAGTGTGTTATTAAAGGGGAAAAACAAAAACAGAAAACTGTTGGGTGATAAGAAGCTAATACTAATAGTTCATTTAAATACAGACCCCAAAATGCTGCTTTACTTTGTGTCCTTTCTTTTCTCTAAAAGAGATTGGTAATTTGAATCTCTAATAAGATTATTGAATTCCTTTGTGTCATCTCACTGCTCATTAATCTGTCTTTGGAAGAGAGTACTTAACACATTCAAGTTGTGTCATTTGGCTAACCTATAGCAATTTTAAGATGGTTGCTGGATAATATTTTGGCTGTATAGCATTTTCTTCTTTATATACTGTGTCTTTTTTCAATTATTAAAGGTAATTGAGAGTTAACCATATTATGTAGTCATCTAGAAAACTCAGGCTTAAATATTGAGTTTGTGTGAGTGCAACCTGATTTTTCATTTGGTAACAGTCTCAAAACTGCCAGTATTACAGAGGTTAAATCTAAATGAATTCATGGTTCATTGGTAATTGGCAAGCATAGTTTCTGTAGGAATGACATAAGCTCTATTCATATCTTCTTTTCTAGTTTTAGTACCAAAATGTGTTACCATTCTAATTCATGAAGTATCAGTCTTCCATAGCAACTAGGAGGTATTTGAAAACTCAGGATAAAGAGTGAGTTGTAAAAGAGGCTTTAATTAAAACACATCTGTAATAATAGCAACGGAATTTGGAAAACTTCCTAGAATATTGCTGTATTTTTTAACCCCTGTCCATTCGTGTTGCTATGACAAGCTGCCACAAACTGGGTGGCTTATAAGCAACAGAAACTAATTTCCCCCAGTTGTGGAGGCTGGAAGTCTAAGGTCAGGGGCCAGCATGGTCGGGTAGGCCCTCTTCTGGCCTGCACGCTTCTCATTGTGTCTTCACATGGTGACGGGCTAGGGAGCCCTGGAATCGCTTTTGAAAAAGCACTAATTCCATTCATAAGGGCTCACTCTCATGATTAATTTACCTTCCAGAGACCCCAACTGCTAGCACCATTACTTTAGGATTTTGACATATGAATTTGGGGGTGGGGAGGACACACAAACATTCAGACCATAGCAACCTCTTTTCTCAAAAATTTCCCCTTTTCTTTCTTGAAATTCTAACCCCCAAGCTACTCCCAAGTGTGGTTCATGGGTCAGTAATATTGATAACACCTGGAAGTAAAAAATCTCAACCATAGCCTAGACTACTATATCAGAACCTACATTTTAACTTAAGATTCCCCAGATAAGAATACATATCAGAATTTAAGAAGCACTCTAACCGTTTCCTGGGATTGCATCTCATTAGATTAAAACAAAGTTGTCAGGTGTTAAAGCTGAGGTAATTTATTGATCACATAGGCACAGGTAAAGAAACTGATTAAATTTGCAGATAGCCTTTTCAAGTTCAGGGAAGCCAAACTCTTACTCAATCACATTAAACTCAGTTTTCCCATGTTGTGCTGGTAATGTAAACTCAGGTGCATTGCCTCCTCAAGCATTATGTTTGGGACACATACATGAATGTATTCATGGAGTTCATAGTTTAAAAACATGATGTATGTGGTGCAGTCTAAAAGATGGAAATTTTATGTATTATTATTATCATTATTATTAATGCTGCAGAAACTGTCATCCTCACTCACATTTTTATATTCATTAGTGTTAAATTTTACTTTGGGGAGCCATTTACTTGCAACATTTTTAGAAGACCTTTTAAATTAGGGTAGCTAACAAAGATATCAAGATTACTGGACAGTCTAACACAGTTGATGTATTTAGTGTTTTTCTCAAGCTGTGACAGTTTCTGTTAAAATCATTTTCTTTATAATTTTAACTCAAATGTAGTTATCAGTTATCTATTTAATAGAATTTGCAGAATAGTAATAAGTTGTTAATTGTTTATGAGAGGAAAAGCAGTAGCTGGTGTTAGCTCGTCTATTTGGGGGATGTATCACATATTAGTTTTGGATCTTGTTGAATATAGTTTTTCCTTCTCATTCTTTCAGATTCATCAGGATTCATTTTTGATTTGCAGTCCAATACTGTACTGGCCCAGGGAGGAGCTTTTGAGAACATGAAAGAGAAGGTATGATTAGTTACTGTAGATAGTAAACTTGAATGTCATAGTAAAATTTAGGTACTAATACAATCGGTGGCTACACAAATTCATTAAGAGAAATTTTAAGAACAAAACATAATGCCACTATATCAGAGAGTATACAGGAAGGTTTTGAGGAATCAGAGCCTATTAAGTACAAACATGATTTTTTTGGCATATCTCCATATCTATTCACCCTAAATTCTCTTGAAGACAATATTAAGTAATTAATATTATAACAAAGAATGTTTATATGGCTAAGTGTGTATCTCATTTGGCAACATTTTTAAAGGAACAATATGTGTAGGTTCTTCCCATTCACTTGAAGAGTATTTTTAAGTCCAGGAGACTTTGGAACAAGAAGAGAAATAGATCTTCCAAGTAACATTCCTTTGGAGGAAAACCAGTGTTTTTTTTTTTTTTTTTTTTTTTTAGTAATATAACTCTTAATGAGCTATACTGAGAAAATCATAAAAGCTTTATGTGCTTTTTTTTTTAAAAAAAATTGTCTTATTAAAAAAAGTGTATTGTTGATTATGGAATCATAGATGTATATAGGTTCAAGAATATAAACACGTTCACATTTTTTTAAAAATAAATTTTATTGGGGAGTATTGGGGAATGGTGTGTTTCTCCAGGGCCCATCAGCTACAAGTCAATGTCCTTAATCTAGTTGTGGAGGGCGCAGCTCACTGGTCCATTTGGGAATCGAATCGGCAACCCTGTTGTTCAGAGCTCCCCCTCTAACCACTGAGCCCTCCGGCCGCCCAACACGTTCACATTTTAAGTTATCAGTATCTTAGCTTTATCACTGAAAATGTAAGTTTTGCCTAAAGTCCATTTGCTAAGTTGTTGTTCATCTCAAAAATGTGTATTACAAATTATCCCTCTTTAGGTTATAGATTATAGCTTCCAACTTGTATGGTTTTAAACTTTATCATTGTTTAATTAAGCCTGAAACAGAAAAAGCATAGAATGATATAAAAGCAAGTGTACTAAAAAACTCTTAGGTTCTAATACAGACTACTTATTACTTGGACAAGATACCTTCTCATCTATAAAAGGGCTTCCTTTTCAAGCAGTATTGCTTACTAGGTAACCTGAAAACATTTTTAATATAAAATACCTAGAAATACAGAATGAAAAATAACATACATCATTTTAAATGCATAGCTGAACACAAGAAGCAAGGAAATCCCTAGGGGTCAAGATATCTATAGAGGAAACTAAAAACCAGAGTGGTAAGCCTGAGTTAGATCACTGATGTGTTTTACCAGTCTCAATAACAAATGGGCTTTACCACACAGGGCCCTAATTCTCAAGGCTTGTCCTGGGTTAGGAGTAGGAGCTGAGATCTTATATAAGATTGAAATCCTAAAAATATTTTACCTTCAGGGAAAGGGTGAACTAGAACAAATCTTCCCACTGACTTTCGAACACAGTATTCTTCCTGTACATGAGGGATATATTTAAAGGACAAAAAGAATTGCAAATAAATCTTAAATTTTATTCAGTGTTTTATCATCAGTAGTAATATATCATGGTGTTATTAATAACATTATTTTATGAATATTATAGACTAAAACAAATCAGTAAATCATTTAACAGTTTTAGGAACTAAACTTAGTTTAGGGGAAAGAGATACATGTTTAAAATCATATAAGAAAAAAATCTTTTAACATATTTGAATTGAAGATGTCAGTATGAACTTGTGTTATAAAAAACAAAATCTCCTAGCTCTGCCCACCGAAAGGACCTAGAAATAATGATTCTCCAGTAGCAGTAAGCACACCTACCTCTTAGATCTTGGTTTCCATCTACCACTCCCTACCAAAAAGAACCAGGTCTTTTTTGGAGAAATAACAAGTTTTACATTGTGCAATAAGACAAGAAATGAAAATTACAAGGATTGGAAAGGAAGAAAAAACACTGCTGTTATTTATAGACAATACAATTATCTACATAGAAACACCAAGAAAGCAACAAATTATTAGGAATAATAAAGAGTTCATCAAGGTTGCTGGATATAAAATTGAGATACAAAAATTAAAACAGAATATGCAGTTAATACAAATTATATTATTTTTAATCTCAAAAATTATAAAATACCTTAGGAATAAATCTGACAAATTGGCATATTTATTTTAAAGACCAACTTGTCATTATCTAATTAATTTGTAGATGCCCTCCTATTCAGGAATTCTACTAGTGTTTATAAATACAATAAGAGACATTATCTCATTGTTCACAGAAGACCTGATGGTTTTTTTGTTACAGTGTGCTAAACATTGTTTTAGGCACTGAGGATTCAGCAGCAAATAAGCATAGGAATGTTCATTAAGTCCTTTTTGTTAATAGTCAAACATTGGCAACAATGTAAGTGTCTATCAACAGGCGATGAATAAATTGGCTTTGTTTATACAATGGAAATGCAATGTAGCAGTTAATTGAGATATATTTATCAAAGTGAAAACTGAAAAACTGTTACATGAATTAAGCAAATTGAATATAGACATGTACAATATGATAAAATTTATGCAAAACAATAGTGTATATTATATGTGGATAGATTACATTACATAAAAGTGCAAAAACATGTATCAAAATAACACCACATTGAAGGTAGAAATTTCTGTGGAAAAGGGAAATGGAATCTATGATGGACTTATGGGGGCTTCAGTTGCATCTATTTTATTTTATTAAACTGGCTGTCATGTAGTGAGTATTCGTTATGTTTTGTATGCCTGAAATAATAGTAATTTAAATTATCTTTATTGTGTTACACAATTAAATGATATGAAGTAAAAATGTTTTGAAAAATGCTGTAAAAAAATCTCAGTTGTTGGTGGTAGTTCATTAAACTTTTTACCTGTATGCTAAAAATTGATGCTAAATTAATTCCTGATATCTAAATTAAACCACCCTTTCTTGAAATAAAATCTGGCACAATACCTTCTATTTCTAGAAATGTTCTGCTTTTTTAAGTTTTGAAATTAATTTTTATGTGTTGTTAAATCACTTCTCTATTAATCATTCCCAGTGAGATGGTTGTATGTACTCTCATTGACACTAAAGAGTGATGCATACTATTAAAAATGAAATGTCACTCTGCGTTATTCTCGGTGATAGGCCTCAATTGCCAGCTGACCTACTGATGTTAAAATTAAATGACCCTGTCATTTTTTCCAGATAAATGCAGTGCGTGCAATAGTTCCCAATAAGAGCAACAATGAAATCATCCTGGTTTTGCAGCACTTTGATAATTGTGTGGACAAAACAGTGCAAGCATTTATGGAAGGTAATTCTAGCTCAGATTTTTGTAAGTTTGTATTTGTTCAAATAGAAATTGCTTCAGACTTCTATAACATTCATTCAGCAACCTGGCATTTCATATATGATATAACAGGCCCCATGGTAACATAATATACCATGCCCTTTTAAAAAGATATCTCTTAAAGATACCTCTTTCAGCCCGAGATGGACTTCATTTATAAGCTGTAAGATATCTGGAATAAAGGGCACACTAAGAAAAGTCCATCATTTTACTCAAAATGTTCTCTAATGGTATTTAAGAAATCAGGTGGTCAGTGGGATAAGGGACTTGATTGGATTTGGGTTGAATAAGCATTTTGAAAACTCTTAATGACAAGGCAGTAATCCAGTGACCCAGCAATAGATGGCAAACTCAAGGACTCTGCATTCTCTTCCAGGCTCCAATACCATTTAGTTTGGCTCTGGCAAATGATTCAAATGTATGGGTTTGAGTTCCGTATCTAACATATGAAAGAACAATGGGCTTAGCCAAGCCTTCAAATTTATAGAATGGAGGAGTGTTTACAAACTTCTTCCCACATAACTTGTTTGAGAAAAACTTTGCCTGAAACTATTGCATCATTGAACAGCTATATCAGATTAGGTTTTCCTATTTTCTGATTTTCTGCCAGTATAGAATAAACAGGTCTAAATACTGTAAGGTTATTCTCCATCGTCATCTGTTTTCTCTGTGTTAGTGTTTGGGTCTAGGGTAGTATACAGCGGTGTCTAAAACAGCGCAGCCAAGGTAGTGTGTAAACTGGAGGAGAGGGGATGGCATATTGGGGCTGACACCACTCACCTTTGTCTGGTCTAAGCTATATACCGGTAGATAAAAGAATTTTTAAATGGTCAGGCTGCATTAGTCTCTTCTTAGAAGAACTTACTGAAAAAAGTACATGGAGAAGAAGGATCTAAATGGGCAGGTATTCCAAAAGGTAAGCATGATATGATTATTTCATTACATTAGCTCAGAGACTTGAACATTAACTTTTCCTGTTAGGAACTTTTGAAATTCTTCAGGAATTGCAAAATGCAAGGACACGAATTCCTGCGTGACCATGCACGTGGTAGGAGAGAAAATCTGTAATTGGTTTCTCTTACAGGTAGTGCCAATGAAGTACTCAAAGAATGGACAGTAACAGGCAAGAAAAAGGTAAAAATGAATTAAATTTAAAAGCATGATAATTGATACTTATATTATAAAATTTAGGCTCTGAAAAAATATTTGAAAGAAAAGATTTACAGATGCATCTTTAGTTCACCTGGTTAAAAAAAGTCTTCTATGACATTGAAACACAGCTGTGTACATAGAGTTCCCCACCATGTCTCCCATGTGATTTAAGGCAGGAAATAGAATGACTGACTGCCATGGTGCAATTGCTGAGGGTACATTAATATTAGGCAGGAATGAAACGAGAGTGTGCCAAGGAAAACAGAGCTCCTCTAGAGAAAGTGATCTTAGTCCAGTGGTTTTCAACCACATTCATATAATAGATCAGTTAAAATAGTTCAGATTTTTAGGTCAGACAACTGTGTTGTAGTCTCTGATATTAATGAGCTTTGGCTTAAAGCCCAAAGAGGGGCTTTGCTCCTACTGGCTATGCAGAGGGGTCCAACGTTCCAGTTGAGGGAGGTAGAAAGCACTTGGGCTATGGAGTCAGCCAGAACTGGATTTATGTCATCTTCCACTACTTACGGGCTTTGTGACCTAGGAGTATTGTTGAACTTCTGTGTGCCTTAGTTTGTTCATCTCTAAAACAGGAAAACAATATTAACAAATACAAGTTCCTAGTGTCTAACATTAGTTCTCATTTCCTACTCCTTAGCCACTTGAAAGCAAAATGCTTTCCCCAAAGGATATTGCCGTAGCTGGTCTGAAAATGCTAACCACAGCTCTGTACCCTAAGTCTAGTTTCTTTAAGAAATGTTTGAAGTATGTATTTTAATCAGGTATCTCTTTGAAATCTCCTTGGGGTCTTTTCCTGTGTTAGGTTAGTGCTGCAGTTGTGGAATGCTGTCTTGATGACTCTACATCACTTCATTAGGAGTTCTGTTACGTCTTGACCAAACCAGGCTTGGCCCCAGTGACCCTTGAGGATTTTTCCCAAGGAGAACCTAATACTACTACAGATTTCCCTGAAGTTCTTCATACCTGCAGCTTTGAATATTTGCTTAACTTCTTCCCATGGCTTTCACCTAACATAAATAGCTCGGTGTGCTCTGGAGGACACCAGTTTATTAATTTATTGACCCAGGATAATAAGTTATTAGTGGTGTAAGATATGCATGAAGCTGGAAGAGTATGTGATGGAGACACATACATTTCTTAAACTTTGGAGAAAGAAAAATGGCTTCAGTTTGGCAGATCCAAATGCGCAAATCCAGTTCAGTTAAGTGTTGGGATTAGTTCAATAGGATGTGACCATGAGCAATGACTGGGATGGTTATCATACACGTGGGATAGTGATATGGAAACTTAGCCATTTCACATGGGAGAAAGTATTTAAGAGGAAGATGAGAGCTGAGGGGAGGAGAAAATTACCGAGTTTCAGTAGTGCTCCTGTTAGAGAGGGCCGTGAGAAGGGTTTGGTGAAAAATTGATTCAGTCATGTCAGTCTAGCCTTAGCATAGAATTAAATACTGCTAGAGAGCTGTGGTTTGACAAAAAAAAAAAAAAGGTAAAGGACTGTTTTTGTTTGTTTTAATTTTACTATTTGCCTGGGTAATATATTCATGTGGCTCCAAATTCAAAGCTACAGAAGTTAGTGCACTGAAATGTCTTTATCCTGTCCCTAGTCCCCAGCCATTTGGTTTCCCACCCCATAGGTAAACAGTATTATCAATTTCTTATTTATCTTCCAGGATGTTTTATGCATACGTGGGCAAACATGAATATATATTCTTTTCTTTGCCTGCTATTTTTTTCATGTAATATTTCTTGGAACTTATTCCATGTCAGTATATGAAGAGCTTTCTTATTTTTTATGGATGTATAGTCATCCTACTATTTGGATGTAACATAACTTATTAAACTAGTCCTTTTATTGATCAACATTTAGGTTGTTTCGAGTCCTTTGCTATTACTAAGACTATTTCAGTGAATAACCTTGTACATATATCATTTTGCATATGTGTTGACCCAGGATAAATTCCTGGAAGTGGAATTATGAGGTCAAAAGAGTACATGCATTTTTGTAATTTTGGTAAGTATTACCAGATTGCCATGGAGAGTGCCACTTTGCACTCCCACAATAACCAGAGAATGCCTGTTTCTCCATACCCTCAACCCTGTCAGCTCCACAGTGTTAATCAAACTTTTTGACCTTTGCTAATTCAGTAGACAAAAAAATGATACTGCAGTGCAGTGTTTTTCCCCCAATGTTTTTATTGTGCTAAAATACACATCACACTTACTATCTTAGCTGTTTTTAAGTGTGTAGTTTAGTGGTATTAAATACATTCATAATGTTGTGCAACCATCACCACTGTTCATTTCCAGAACTTTTGTTTTTGTTTTTTGTGGGGTTTTTTTGGCTTCTATTCTAAGCCAATATTTGCCAATGAAGGCTGTGTATTTTATTTCTTTTCTTTTCTTTCCTTTTTTTTTTTTTTTGATAAAACTGTCCTCCATCTTTTTTTTCAGATTTATTGGCACCTAATGTTATTTTTTTAATTTAGTTTTTTTTTTTTTAATTAATTTCAGGTGTACAAAACAATGTAATAGTTAGACATTTATCATTTATATCGCTCACAAAGTGATAATCCCCCTCCCCTAATCTACTACCCCTCTGACATCACACAGAGCCATTACGTTTCACTGTCTCTATTCCTAATGCTGTACTCCACTTCTTGTAAATATATATATACACACACACACATATATATATGTAATGAAATTGTAGTTGACATTCATTATTGTTCAGCTTCAGCTTCAAGTGTACAGTGCAGTGATCAGGCATCTACATCATCCCTGAGGTGGTCTCCCTAATGGGACAAGTGTCCATCGGATACCCTACAAAATCTTTACAACATTATTGATTACATTCCCCAAATTGACTTTTGTATCCCCGTGGCAATCTTGTGGTTACTGATTATACTTTCTAATCCCCTCACCTTCCCCCTTATCAATTTTATTTCTTTTTTTATTGAGGATAATTGACACATCTAACATTATATTAGTTTCAGGTGTACAACATAATGATTTGATATTTGTATTGTGAAGTGATGCCACAATAGTCTAGTTAACATCTGTGACCATACATGGTTACAAAAATATTTTTCTTGTCATGAGAACTTTTAAGATCTACTCTCATAGCATTTTTCAAATATGCATCTCTAGATCTCTTTTCATCTTATAAAACTGAAACTCTATGCTTTATTAAAAAGTAACTTTTCATTTCCCACTTCCCTGGCAACCACCATTTTACTCTTTTCTATGATTTGACTACCTTAAGTACCTCATGTAAGTGGAATCATACAATATTTGTCTTTTTGTGACTGGCATATTTCAGTTAGCATAACATTCTCAAGATTCCATCCATGTTGTAGTATATTGCAGAATTTCCTTTGTTTTACAGACTGAATAATATTCCATTGTATGTATACCACATTTTGCTTATCCGTTCATCCATTGAGAGACACTTGCATTGTTTCCATTTTTCAGCTATTGTGAATAATGTTGCTGTGAAATGGGTGTACAAATATGTCTTCAAGACACTGCTTTCAATTCTTTGGGTACATACTCAGAAGTGGAATTGCTGGATCATAGGGTAATTTCTATTTTTAGGAACTGCCATACTGTTTTCCATAGCAGCTGTACCATTTTAGATTCCCACCAACAGTGCACACGAGTTCCAATTTATCCACATCCTTGCCAGCTCTTGTTTTCTGCTTTTTTTTCTCTCATCAGCTAGTTTATGCTTTATCGACACCGTGATGCTCAGGCCTGACCACATACTTCCACAGTGGGTGTAACCATTTCTTCTGCTGTTGCTTCTTGGTCTTCAGGTTCTCTGTTCATGCTTGTTGAGCCAGTGGCATGGCACACGTTTTCTTGGGTGGCAGATCCAGGGGCTTGTACTTCTTGCCCTCATAGAATTTCCTGAGGTTCTCTTTCTGAGTCTGGTTAATGACGGTGAGAACATCGACGATGGGTTTGCGAGCAACTGAGATCTTGGAGAGCTTGAAGCCGTGCTGCCTGTCACTTGGGCCTCGCTCAGCTGGGACAGCTCCACCTTCAGGTCGTCCAGCTGTTTCAGCAGCTGCTCCTCCTCGCTGCGGTCTCCAGCCTTAATCTGGGCCATGGCCGCACAGCCCACTGCAGCCGCCTCCTCCCATTTTGTTTTTTTGAAAGTAGCCATCCTGATGAATGTGAGATAGTATCTCATTTTAGTTTTGACTTGCATTTTCCTAATGATTAGTGATGGCGAGCATCTTCTCATGTGTCTGTTGGTTGTTTGTGTATCTTCTTTGGAGAAGTGTCTATTGAAGTCCTTTGCCAGTTTTTTAATTGGATTGTTTTTTTGTCATTGAGTTTAGGAATGCTCTATATATTCTGGATATTAATCCCTTATCAGATATATGATTTGCAAGTATTTTCTCCCATTCTGTGCGTTGTCGTTTTACCCTGTTGATACAGTGTCTCTTGATGCACAGTTTTTTCCTAAATTTTCATGAAGTCCAAGTTGTCTGTTTTTTCTTTTGTTACCTGTGCCTTTGGTATCATATCCAAGAAATCATTGCCAAATTCAATGTGGTAACACTTTTGTCCTACATTTTCTTCTAATACTTTTAGTGTTTTACGTCTTACATTTAGGTCTTTGATTCATTTTGAGTTAATTTTTGTATATAGCATTAGGTAAGGGTCTAACTTTATTCTTTTGCATATGAATATCCAATTTTCACAAGCACCATTTGTTGAAATTAGTTGTTACATTTTCATTTGTTGAAAAGACTGTCCTTTCCCCATTGAATGGTGTTGACATCCTTGTCAAAAATCATTTTACCATATATGTGAGTTTATTTCTGGGCTCTATTCTATTTCATTGGTATGTATGTCTGTCTTTATGCCGGTACCACACTGTTTTGATTACTGTAGCTTTGTATTAAATTTTGAAATTTGGGTGTGAGTTCTCCAATTTTTTTTTTTTCCTGAGGTTGTTCGGCCATTTGGGGTCCCTTGAGATTTCCATATGAACTTTAGGATAGGTTTTTCTATTTCTACCTAAAATATCATTGGAATTTTGATAGGGATTACTAAATCTGTTTAGATTCTGACATTTTTAACCATAAGTCTTGCAATTCGTGAATATGGAATGTGTTTGTTTATTTATGTCTTTAATTTCTGTCAGCAGTGTTTTATAATTTTCATTGTACAATGGTAAATTTAATTCCTAAATATTGTATTCTTTTTGATGCTATAATAAATGGAATTGTTTTGTAATTTACCTTATCAATCAGATTGTTCATGTATAGAAATGCAACTGATTTTTGTGTATTAACTTTATATCCTGCTACTTTACTGAATTTGTTTATTAGTTTTAACTGTGTGTGTGTGTGTGTGTGTAATCTTTAGAATTTTCTACATATAAGATCATGTCAAAAAAAAACAAAAAAAAACAAAACAAAAAAAAGATCATGTCATCTGCAAACAGATAATTTTACTTTTTCCTTTCCAATTTGGATGTCTTTTACTTCTTCGTTTTTTTTGTTTTGTTTTGTTTTTGCCTAATTGCTCTGGCTGGAACTTTCCATACTAAGTTGAATAGAAGTGGCAACGGGGGCATCCAGGCCTTGTTCCTGATCTCTGAAGAAAAGCGTTTAATCTTTCACCATTATTCTCTGTGGGTTTTTCATACGTGGCTTTTATTATGTTGAGGTTGTTTCCTTCTACTTCCAGTTTTTTGAGTGTTTTTACATGAAAGGGTGTTGAATTTTGTCATATTTTTAATTTTTTTTTGCATCAACTAGTATGATCGTGTGGTTTCTTTGTTTTTTCCTTCATTCTGTTATTGCAGTGTATCGCATTGATTGATTTTCTTATGTTGATACATTCTAGCATTTCAGGAATGAATGCCACTTGGTCGTGGTGTGTAATCCTTTTAATATGCGGCTGAATTTGGTTTGGTAGTATTTTGTTGAGGATTTTTGCATCAGTGTTCATAAGGGATATTGGTCTGTAGTTTTTTTATAGTGCCTTTGTCTGGTTTAGGTATCAGGGTAATGCTGGCCTTATAGAATGAGTTAGGATAGGAAGTGTTCCCTCCTCTTTAATTTTTTCAAAAAGTTTGAGAAGAATTGGTATGGATGTGTCTTTTTGTTCTTTGTTGTTTTTTTTAAGAAGGGCTCACAGTGGCCCATGTGGGGATCAAACTGGCAACCTTGGTGTTATTAGCACCACGCTCTAACCAACTGAGCTAATCAGCCACCCAAGCTCTTCTGTTAATGTGTGGTAGAATTCACTAGTGAAGCTGTTGAGTCCAGGACTTTTCTTTGTTGGCAGATTTTTTGTTACCGATTCAATTTCCTTATTAGTTAGAGGTCTATTAAGATTTTCTATTCATGATTTAGTCTTGGTAGATTTTGTGTTTCTAGGAATTTGTCCATTTCATCAAGGTTATCCAGTTTTTTTGGCATACTCTCTCGGCATAGTACTCTCTTACAAAGTCTTCATTTCTTTAGAATTGGTAATGTCCTACTACTGTTTTAGTAATTTGAGTCTTCTCTCTTTTTGTCTTAGTCTACGTAGGCAAAGGTTTGTCAATTTTGTTGATCTTTTTGAAGAACCAGCTTTTGGTTTCATTGATTTTTCTCTATTGCTTCTCTGTTCTCTATTTCATTTATCTCTGTTCTACTCTTTATTATTTCCTTCCTTCTCCTAGTTTAGAGTTTCGTTTGTTCTTATTTTTCTAATTCCTTAAGTTGTAAAGGTAGGTTGTTCGTTTGAGATCTTCCTTGTTTGTAATGTAGGCGTTTATAGCTATAAATTTCCCCCTTAACACCACTTTCACTGTATCCCATAAGCTTTGGTATGTTGTACAGACAGTTCCCAACTTATTGACTTATGGTTTTTTGACTTGGTGATGTTACTATTGCAACAGCAGTAGTATTCAGTAGAAACCATACTTCGAATTTTGATCTTCCCCATGGTAGCAATATGTGGTGTGATACTCTCACACGGTACTGGGCAGTCGCAGCTCCCAGTCAACACGTACGTGATCATGAGGGTGAACAACTGATAGATACTCTACAGTGTATTCATCGTGTTAGATGCTTTTGCCCAGCTGTAGGCTAATGTAAGTGTTCTGAGCACATTTATGGTAGGCCAGGTGGGAAGGCAGTTTCCTGAGGCTTCCTCCTCTGCCATCTGCCTAGAATCCTCTGCAATGCAGTTTTAATTTATGTCTCTTGCTAGACTGAGGTTGCATTTCATTTCATATGTTTATATCCTATATAATTTTTCTATTGGGTTATTGTTTTATTTGTTTTATGTTAGAGCTCTCTATATATTTAGCTCTTTGTGTATAAGTTGCACATATTTTTTCACATTTTGTAATTTATCTTTTGATTTTGCTTATGGTGGGTTTTGCCATGCACAGATTTCTTATATTTATGTGTCTGAGTTTATCCAAAGTATTTTACATAGTTATTTTAGTCAGTGGTTCAACATATACAGAAATGTGTTCAATTTCTGGAAGAGCATATGAGAAATTAGTAACATTGCCTTTGGGTAACTACAGTTACCTCTGGGGGGAGAGGGCATTCTATTTCTTTCTTCTTCTTTTTTTTCTCTCAAATCTTTAACAACCATTAGAACAAAAAGAAGAAAAGCAAACCAAAACCTGCAGCAGAAGCAAGTAGCAGTATACCAGATTCCAGTAAATCGGTTTCCATTCAAGAGGAACAATCTGCACCTTCTTCAGAGAAAGGTGGTATTAATGGTTACCATGTCAACGGTGCCATCAATGATACTGAGTCTGTGGACTCACTCAGTGAAGGTATGGAGACACTGTCAGTAGATGCCAGAGAATTAGAGGACCCTGAGTCTGCCATGCCACGTATGCTGGACAGAGCAGGTGAGTTTAAAACAGGTCTTTGAAAAGTTGCATTCTATTGAAAATGACCGGGGCTGCCTAGTTGAGAAAGCGGTCAATTAAATCTAGTTAGTCTTTTACTTTTTAGTTTTTGTTACCTCATGTGGAAGAGTCATATTTTGAAATTATCAGAGACCTAGAAGAATACAATTCTTGTTCTGTTGTCTCATATTTTAATTTTAGTCTAAAGCAGTCTTGTGGGAAATCTAACTTAATCCCTTAGTCTTAGAGACTATAGGAAGTGACTTTAAGATTTTTAAAAATTGCACACTTGATTATAATGAGTTGGTTTTGATATTATTATTCTAAGATCTAACACAGTGAGGGATATATAATAACTGTAATCCCATGGTTTTCATGAGAAGTAGACTATTAGTTTTTATAATCCCACATCTGTTTTTCTAATAAAAAGTTAAGATTAATGTTAGTTGTAAATTCACATATCTTGTACATTTTTTTATTAACCATTTTGATGAGAGCTGGGAAGAGAGTGGGAATATCTCTTTTTAAAATAGTTTTTTAAATTACTTGTTCATTAATCCAGTTCCCCTTGCTCTGTTGCTGCTGGCTTCATAAATGCAATGCCAATTGAAGAATTATGCTGAACTTTTAGATGTTCTTTTATTGATTAGTTTGCACACACACAAAAAGATTTAGAGAAAAATATAGCACCTACAGTGACCTCAAACAAACCAAAGACAGTGGCTTCCTTTTTTTTGGAGCTATTTCTCCTCTCATGTCCTAACTCTTTGCCCTTTCTATTCCCTAAAGCTTTTAAAACTCTTCCTTCCCCAGGACAGTGTAAAACTCTTTCTTCCCCAGTGTAACTTACAGAAGTTACCAGAAGTTGGTCATGTTGACTCTGTTAACTTCCTTGTGCCCAGAGTTACAAGGAAGCTACCAAGGTACAAGGAACAAGCTAGCGTATCTTGAGATGGGTAACACAGACTCCTTTTCTTCATTCGCGATGCTGCCTAGAGCTGAGCCAGATGCTCCTGATAGCCTCGTCTCACTGGTTCTGCTCAGTTGATTTTGTTTATAGCCATTTAAGAAGCATAGTTTTGCTTAAAACATTTTTACCCTTTTTCTTTGTGTACACGTAAGACTGCTTGATTGATTTACCCTTACATTTTGCTAAAATACTCATGTTTCTCTTACAGGATCCATGCTGGAAAATGGTGTCTCTGATTTTGAGTCCAAGTCTTTGACTATGCACTCTACTCAGAATTCTCAACAAAATAGGAATGCTGCTAAATCTCTCTCAAAACCTCAGTTTTCAAATCTGGGCATGGAAGATGTTCCACGCTCCTCTACCAACAAAAAGCTAGGTAAGCTAGAAGCCTACCTTTCAGAGAAAAAAAAAATCTTTGTTTTTGGCTAAGGAGGATAAATTATCTATTGTTCCCATAGAATAGGTCTGAGGTCAGGAGGTAATTCTTTTACTGATCTCCAGGCAGTGACTACTCAGCTCTTCCCCTGTCTCTGTACACAGTTGTAGTGTGATAGTAGTTCAGATGCTATACAATCTTCTTACAGTATCTGGGATTCTCTTTGCGAATGAGTGTCAAACTCTAGTGCCAGAATGACTTTTATGCTACCATTAGTCTGTTTTTTTATTTGCTTTACTGCAACTGTTTGTGCTGTTTCCCCCATTTTTATCTCCTGGTTGACTCAACACTAAAAAGCTCTGCCATCTCTGACGTGACATTTGAAAGAAATATTTTCATTTATCTTCACAACTTAATGCTCTTACTAAAATCCGTCAGACTCTAGCTTTAAACAGGATCATTTTCTCTTAAGTACTTAGAATTGACTGGTGGTAGCTCTTTGCTTTTTTAAAATTTAACTATAATAGTCATTTTAAATAATCAGTAAATAAACAGAGATAATAGCCCTTTTGAGTGTCATACATCTAAGCATGGTGGTCCACTCCACTAAACAAATGAAACATAGACTGTAAAAGACACTTGTAACCGGTAGCTCTTTATTGAATTATTTATTCCACATGAGCTAAATTTAATTAGTGAAGCTCTCCTTTTTCATCTTTTTAGCATAACCCTCAGTTTGGTTGCAGAAAAGCAAGTGTGAGAATATTCAGTCAAGCAAAATAAAGGCACAAGCCTTGAAAGCTTTTAGGTAGATTTTAAATCAAATTGAGATGATGAAGAATTTAAATAAAAAATGAAAAATCTCTTCTGGGCACATTATAAACTTTTTAGATCTGTGATTCCAACTATCAGTGTATATATAACTTTGAAACTGTTACATGTAGAAAGGTTAATAGAACTCTTAAGAAACTGATTAAAATGTGTTGGGTAGATAAATACTATATTTTATCTTTATCTCCAAAGTTGGCTTATCCACATATAAATGCTTCAAACTGTACTACCGAGAACTTTTCAGTTTTGTGATGTCTACATGGTAAAATATATTCTGAATTCTGTCATTTACAGAGTTTTGAAAATTTGGTACCTGTTCAAATAGTTTTTTTTAGTCTTTTTTCCCTCTCTGTTTCATTTTGACTAGTTTCTAAAATTGCTGTCTTCAAATTCATTCATTTTTTTAAACAGTTTCTAATCTTCTATTAATCCTACCCAGTGTATTTTTCATCTTAGACCTTTTTTTTTGCATTTGTAGAGGTTCATGGGGAGGGGAGCTTTAAAAATATCTTCCATGTCTCTCCTTAACATGCTTTCTTCTACCTTCTTGAATGTATGATATCTGATTACATTAGCTGTTTTGATGTTTAATCTGTTTGATTCTGCATCTGTGTCATTTCTGTATCATTCTGCATCTGTATCATTTCTTTTCATTGACTTTTCATTATGGGTCATATTTTTCTGCCTTTTATATGCCCAGTAATTTTTTATTGGATGCCAGACTTTGTGAATTTTGCTTTGTTGATTGCTAGATATTTTTGTATATTTAAAAATATTCTTGTGATTTGTTTCTGGGACTGTTACTTGGAAACAGTTTGAGACTTACTTTTAAGCTTTGTTAGGTAGAACTACAGCAGCCTTTATTTTAGAGCTAATTTTGTCTCATTACTGAGGCGGTATACCGTTCTAGGCGCTCTGCCTAGTGCCCCGTGTGGCTGGATGAACATGAACTATTCTTGCCTGGGTGAGGTCTGGGGATTGATTGTTCCACCTGCCCCTTTCCAGTGCTTCTTTTCCCTGTCTTGGGTGGTTTCCTCACACTCATCCATTCAGAATCCTTTGTACATCTCTGTACAACTCTCTCATTACTGTGTACCTACCTCTCTCCAGTACTCTGCCCTGAGAATTCTGACTTTGGCCTCCTTGAATTCTCAATGCTGTCCCCTCAATTCAGGGAGACTGCCAGGCTCAGTTTAGGATTTCTCCTCCTTGCATTGCAGTCTGGAAACTTGAGGCAGTAAGTTGGGGCAATCATAGCCTCACTTCTGTTTCTATGTTCTCAGTGAAAAAGTACTGCATATTGTCCATTGTCTGAAAACCATTGTTTCAGATTGTGTGCGTGTGTGTGGGAGGGGGCTTGTTTAAGGCAGGAGGGTAAATCCAATTCCTAGTACTCCACCTTGGCCAGGATACTTATTTTTTTAAATCTATGAAAGCATCAGTGTTTTTTTTTGAGGAGGGTGGCCATTTAGGAAACACTCTTAGTCCACATGTTTGTTACTTTACATGCTTAGGAGTTCAGATACATCTTTCAAGTTTCCTATACTTTATTAATTTTGGGGGTTCTTTCCAAGGTTCCAATATTGAAAAATCTGTGAAAGACCTCCAGCGCTGCACAGTGTCTCTTGCACGGTATCGAGTTGTAGTTAAAGAAGAGATGGATGCTTCCATTAAGAAAATGAAACAAGCTTTTGCAGAATTGCAGAGCTGGTAAGTTAAGTTGCATTTGATATCAGTAGCATAACAATGATCATTAATAAAAATGGTCAGCCATTCGTCAAGTTCTTTACTTCCTGACTCCTTAACTACTGTAACTACTTTACATAGTGGGGAGAGACTTAAAAATCCTATGAGAGATAATAGCTTTCTGCTTCGTTCTACTTCTTTTGGTCACAGTGTGAGAATGCATGGGACAGAGAACTCATGATTCTCTAGAAATGAGCCTGATGTTGATATTGTTTGGAAAGGGATAAATAATGACTGTGTTTCCCCGAAAATAAGACCTAGCCAGACAATCAACTCTAATGCATCTTTTCCCCCCACCCCTTTCTTCCACCACCCCCCACTCTGGTTCAAGCAGGTTTCTCAGTCTAGTTGTGTAGGACACAGCTCCCTGGCCCATGCTGGTGTTATGAGCCTTGCGCTCCCCCGGCTGAGGCAGCCAGTCGCCAGTCGTCGGTCTGCCGCTCACAGCAGCTCTCGCCGGCTGCCAGCCACTCACGCTGGCCACTGGCTCTAATGCGTCTTACAGTAAAGTAAGACCGGGTCTTATATTAATTTTTGCTCCAAAAGACTCATTAGAGCTGATTGTCCAGCGAGGTCTTATTTTCAGGAAAACACGGTATAGAGTAGATCATGCATCTTTACTTTAAAGTCGGTCTTTTAACCAGGAATCTGTAACCAGCAGCATGATATTTTTGAACAAAATTATAAAGTAGAAAAAAAATCTGTCTTTGTTTTCCTACCTTCTTTCATCCTTCCTAAAGCACCCCACCCTAATAGTCTCTTCTATGCCCTACTATCAGTCATTGATTTGTTTTAATTCTGTGTTTTAAAACTGTTCTAAAGACACTCATATCTTCAAGTATACTAATATGTATTCTGTAGGGAATATACAGTTTGGTAGTTAAAGAAGCTTGAAAATACTTTTTTAAAAATTTTACTTTTGGACTTTTCAGTGCCTTTAAAATGCTAGTGTGCATTGTAAATCTGTAAGAGGGAGCTATACTATGCTGTTTCTCAAATGTATGTGAGTATAAAGTCTTTTGGGGGGAGAAGTATACTCTAATGTTTTCTAGAATACGAAAGCAGTTTTAACTGTTAGATATTAGGTGTTAACTGATATTTAAACCATAACTAATTTCTGGGGAGTGGTCGCATTTTTAAGGGACGTTTTTTTGAAAACGGAAAAAACTTAAGGAACAAACTAAGTAAAATGATGGGAAGACAGGCAGCTAGGTTGATGTTTTGGGATACAGGACTGTCCCCTCTGTTATTTGTAAAACTTGCCTGGATCCGAAAAATGAGAGGAAGTGTTCATGAATAAGAACACTCCCATAGGCACATATTCCACTGTGCCTCTATTCACAAACTTAGTCTGGGTACTTTATGCCTCAGCAGACAAGAGAGAGAGGGAGTCTCAGTCCTCCTGTTCTCTGGAGTTGAAGGAGGGAGTGAATTAACAAAGATGTAGAATAAAGCCTCCAGAAAGTTACTGACCCCTGTATTTATCATTTGCAGAGTGTAAATCTTCCATTAAATTATTATAACCAAAAAGTACTTTTAGGATAGATAATTCATCTACTAGTCTCATGCTTTGTCCTGAATTCCAAGTTTCCCCTTTCTGGTTTTATAGCGAGAAACGTAATGTCATATCTTCTGTTTTTCTTACAAACATTTTTGCTCCAGCCAGATTAGTCATTGTTTCAAAAGTTAACATGCACATTTCCTCTTATATATACTAGCTAATGCCACTTTCCCAGCCTAATATGCTCTCTAAATCCAACTAATTCTCCCAAACTTACCTTAAATTAAGTTCTAACTTCTGGAAAATTTTCTAGGTAACTGATTTCTCTTTCTACACTGGGAGGAAGCAATATGCCCTTTACCCTGGATTATAATAATATCAGGTATTGTTGGCTCATTTGGAAAAGACTAAAGAACTAAGAGTAGGTCATTACAACTTTGCCTTGATAAGCCTCTGGTCTCTATGATTGTTTAGCTTATTGGTTACTTAGCCACAGGATCTGATTCCATTCAGAACCAACCTGAACAAGGAAGCACAGTTCCGGGAGAGGGATTTGTGAGTTCCTGTTGACTTGGAACCCCACCAGGGGGAGCCTCCTTCAATAAATGACAGATGAAATGGTTTCCTGCCTGGGAACTGTGTATTTAGGATTGATTAGTAGACATAGCAACCAGGTCAATTTAACTTGAGGAAAGAGATTACCTGCTCTTTCCTGCTGGTATAAAATCCTTCTCTCTGGCCAATTGGGTTTTTAAACTACCTTCTTTCAGTGTCCCTTGTAGTTGTTACCTCAAGACATAATTGGCAGGTGAGGTAACTTCATTTGGCACCGAACCAGAGCTTGAAGTTAATGTCTCTTAGAAGCCATTTCTGTGTGTGTGTGTTGATTATAGTATAAAAGCAAAGTATAACGTTCTAATAAATATGCAACAATAAGATTAAATTACCCCTGATGTGGCACTAGGGGAATTATATGGATAACTGCTTTCACTTTGAGGCCAAATGAAAGCTGACACATACCTGTGGGAAGATAAAAATCAGAAGATTTCTAGTATGTAACAGATTTTAAGTCTGTCCATATTGGTGATTCAGTAATAATCATCTCTGAACCCAAGTTTACTTTTCTTGTTAATTAATATATTAATATGATTAATATATAAGTTGTCATATAATGTGTTGGTGAAAAATAGGATATACTCTCAGCTTGCCTTTTAAATAAAAATTTCTGTTTTATTGAAAGTTAAAAGCTACTTACAAAAGGAGAAAATGGGTAAGAGAAAAAGACTGTCAAGAGATTTGAGATTATACAACACATAAAGTCAATGTGAATCTGTGCTTAAGATTTTGAAAAATTTCCTAGCTGATTCCTTCTTGACCTTAGAAAAATTACTTTTATTTGAGCTCTTTTTTTCTTATATTAAGCTACCAGTAGTCTTACCAAAGGCCTTTTAGATCTTTAAATTTAAAGTCTGTATAGAGATGCTGGAATCATTTTATGAACCAGAGTACTTTTAAAAATGTCTTAAAAGCATAGAAATAAAGGAATGGGCTAGTGTAATGTATTATAAAAAATGTACATATCAGTTTATAGTTTTAAATTATTCTCCGTTTTTTTTCATGTTTAGGACATTGATACCTTATTTCTACTAGTCCTTACCTCCATGGGCCTCTGTGTTCTTCGATTTAAAAACTTAACTCTTTAACCATCTGTGAAAATAGCTAATAATATGTGAAGATTACAGTTTGCCAAACATATTCAATCATATGATCTGATTTATTTAGCCCGATTTCTGTCTTGTAAAGTAGGAATTTTTTATTCTACTTTATTATTAAGAGGGATGAGCCTTAGGTTAAGTTATTTACTTAACATGACATTGTAAGTTGCCGACTTCAGACTCAATATTGGAATCTATGTATTCTAATTCCCAGTAATCTTATGATCTTCCTCCCATCCATCATTGATGGCTCACTTCCCTACTAAAGCTTGGAAGAAGGCTGGAGACTATTGGTCCATGTCACATATGTTATTTCCTCTTTAGCTTAAGGGCTATGTAGCAGAGAAACCCCACTGTAGGAGAATTTAAGGACTAAGGAATTTGGTCATTGTGGAACAGAAGAGGAGGACCAGGATTTTGACTGAGTCTATGGAAACCTTTATAAGTATTTTTCAGTTCAAAATAAAACTGTAAGAAGGAATTTTCCATCCAGATATTCAGTGTTCTTTTTGTTTTGTAATTCAGAAGGTCCTAAATCACTCTCTTAAGTCACAACTTGGAGTGACTTGTGATTCAGATATTCTTTAGGTCAGATCTTAGTTGTGGGAAAGGTATGAAGGTTACGGGGAAGGTCACTATGGAGTGGAGTCATTAGAAAACATTTCTTGGGGGCTGGCCCGGTGGCTCAGGTGGTTAGAGCTCCGAGCTCCTAACTCTGAAGGCTGCTGGTTCAATTCCCACATGGTCCAGTGGGCTCTCAACCACAAGGTTGCCAGTTCGATTCCTCGAGTCCCGCAAGGGATGGTGAGCAGCGCCCCCTGCAAAAAAAAAATTTCTTGGAGGAAATGAATCATTATCAAACTTTGAAAACAGCGTGGAATTTACATTGGCAGAATGGATGAGGATAGAACACTGCATTTAGGAAATATGATATAAGCAAGGCATAGAAAGGACATGTAGGGACTCTACGTAGTGTAACTAAAGTAAGGGGGTAACATATATAGTGGTACCTTGGTTTTCGAACGTCTCCATTGACGAACATTTTGGTTTATGAACGCCGTAAACCCAGAAGTAAATGCTTCGGTTTTCGAACACGACTCACAGGTCAAACACGTCCGTCACACGGTTTCCACTGAGTGCAAAATCCTAAGGCCTCACTGTTGGCTGTTTTCGAACGTTTCAGAACTTGTGGATTACATTCGAAAACTGAGGTACCGCTGTACTTGAAAGTAGTGAGGGATGAAGTCAGAGACCGAGGTAGAATGAGAGCATTTGATGAAAGAATCTGAATTTTGCGTATGTTTTTTAAAGCTTCCATTATTTCAGAACTCTTACTATATTTCCCATAATTATAACAATAGTTTTTTTAAAATAGAAATGAAAGTCATGTAACTCTACCATCTTCACACAATTTATTTTCTGTGTTCCCTCATGTCCCTTATCTACCTGCACACGTAGTCTTACTAGTTGTAGTCATAGTGAGAGTGTAATTTTGTATTCTTTTCATTTAAAGTTATTTTTGATTTACATCTGTATTACTGCACTGTGTTAGTGTGTGTGCATGTTGATTTAACAATTTCTAGGCAGTGGATCTGGAATGTATAAGATTTATCAAAGTTAATATGAAGGCATTTTACTAAATAGATACTCTGTTAAAACAGAAAAATCAAGATGAGTACAGACAATTAGAGTAATAATTGCTGTTGCCACTTATTGAGCTATTATTGTATGTCAGAAGCTTTTATGCACAATATCTCTAATGTATATAACAATATCACTTGTAGTATTACACTCATTTTACAGAAAAGAAAAATGGGCACAGAAAAAAATAATTTGTCCAAAGTCATACTTGATGTTAAGTGACATTTTTCCAGTTTTCTTTTTCTGTGTCTTATCAGGTATCTGTTTGCCTTTACTCTTCAGTCTCTGCTTTCCTAGTCCACACGTCTCCCTTTAGACATTGCAATAGTAATTCCAGAGGGAGGATTAAAAAAAACTCACAAATCACAGATTCAAATGTAGATCTTGTCAGCCGCTCACTATGTGGCTTAACACTGACAATCTTTTCGTACCAACTAGAAGCTTGGACAGTATACTCCCTGGTAGTCTAGATTGCTGCTGCTTCTTTTTCCCTAAACATACTGTAAAATATGATTGAGTATTGGTATCATGGTATCTATTATTTAAAATTGAGATGTTTTTGACCACTGCAAAAGAACAGAAAGACCATCCATTGAGGACCTGTCTCACAAGTACAGCTTATATTCACATTCTAACTTCTTAAAAGCTACTTTAGACTCTTGAAATATGAAGTCACATGTCCACATACTTTGTAGAGGACTCCTGACAAAGAGGAAACCATCAAAATTTTCACATGATCCAAATTTGATTTAGTAAGCTAGTTTTTTTTTTGTTGTTTTCTTTTGTTTCAATTCGTTTTACCCCAGTTCTTCAGCTCAGTATGATGACCTGGTTACCTAACTGGTGTATTTTGTTTTTATTTTGAGCTCAGATATATGTAAAATACTGCAATAAGGCCAGTGCTGGGAGTATGGAGTTAGGTAAAAGATACGAAGCATCATTCTCTGCTAATAAAATCTACTGACAATTGGTTGTTTTATACGAGAAGAGGAAAGTGTCTTTAGAGAAATGAAGGTGTTTGCATTGTCTTTGCTTAGATTTCTGCTTTGAGTGCCTAATGGAATTAGAACAAACAGGTTTTAGGTTTTCAACAATTAAAATCAAGTACAAATGTTTTCTAAGAACATTGTTGAATGGTTCAGAGTATTGTCCCTTGAAATAATTGGCTGTGGAATTACCAGAGTTGTGTTTCCATTATAACACTGTTTTCTAATGCAACAACCGTAAACAAATGATAGTTAACAATTCTTTGTCATTAAAGGCAATAGCTAGAATTAGCTACATGTTAAATATATTAATTAAAGGGATAGGCACAGTGTATCTTAGAGATATGAATGGTAATGCTACAGAAACAACTTCTGAGCAACTACATTGCACAAAAGCTTTAGAATAAGTTGAGCAAATGTGAAGGTAAAAAGTCCAGGTAAGGAGGGAAGGAAATACAGAACATTCAGACATTTACCAGTCCTTTTCCTTAGTAACAGTGAACAATCATTTAAAACCATCTTTCATAATTGAAGAAAGGATTTGGAAATTCTCTACACTGTATAAGGCTTGGGTTTAATAAAACCTAGTGTCTTTCTAAACGGAATCCCTGCAATATTTAGCTGAATTTCATTAGTTTCAGAACCCAGTGTGTCAGATGCATATGATGGTGTGTTTCCATTCAGGAAAGCCTTAAGACAATAGTTGCAAGCTGAGTACCCCCGTGGACGAGTGAGCAAGGCAGCAGAAAGTTTGACGGTCTGAATGAGCCTTTCTTCACTCTCTGAGGGGACGCTTTGCTTGCTGTTATGGCATCTAAAAACTGTCACCTCAAAACACAGGTACTTTTGAATCTCTTGGCCCAGATCCATACTGGGAGCACCATGTAGCTTAGGAACAGATGGGAAACTGTAGCTTGAGTTTCTTCATTGTTAGAAAGTTGTAGCTCAGTAAATTATTGTTTTTAATTGTAAAAAATGCCTCTGCTATTTATTTTATGCTTAGACTACTTTCCACTTTTGAACTCTTCCCATTTCTATTTTTAGTGCATATATCTCCCCAACTTTTTATTATGAAAACTTTCCAAAAGCAAAGTTAAAGGATAGTACATAGATCAATGTTATTTGCTCCGTGTGTGTGTTTAGGTGGAACCATTTGGAAGTTGCAGACATCATGGCACATCACCCCAAAATGCTTACTTAGTATATGAATGACCTAAAAAGATGGTCATTCTACACAACCATAATATGTTATGTTATTATATTGTTTTGTGTTGGTCTCAGCCTTCCATTGTGATACTGTCAGCTGGGAATGCTCAGGGGCACTTGGCTGGGCCCCGGCTACTGTGATGATTTCCCACATGAACCAGTGTGTGACTGGACCAGCCCTTGTGGTTCTTATTATAAATGCGAGATGCACCGCAGTAATAACATCAGGGAACTTTGAAAAACAAGATGTATTACTCACAGGTTCTGGAGGGTACACAGCTCTCCCAGGGCCACACAGCAAGGTCAGGGGGTGGCAGGGGAGAAGGGGAGATAACACCTGGGATTCCGCTTTTGTTGGGGTCAAGGGAGGAATACATGGAGTTTTGTAGGTTTACTCTTTATTGGTGAATTTAAAACATAAGAATGTGAATTGAAGTGCAGAAAAGAAAAGTAGGGTCACTCAAGTGGTCAGTTATCTACGTCACCCAGGGCTTTCTAAAAGGGGATCTTCATGGGTAGGGTGACCTGGCTTTTTATATAGTTGTGTAGCTGGCAATATGTTTATTTGAGATGGATGTCTTTGAAGTGGACACCTCAGCAATCCAAAGTTTAATGTCAAGCACTTAACACCGTATGTATGTCAGCATTTATTCATTTTTGTATTTTAAAGACTTGTGAAAATTTAAGGGAAAATGGTTAATATTCATCAAGCTTTTCTCTGAGAAAATATCCCAACAGCTTCAGTTAACGAATAGATTCCTCTGTTTAATGGTTGGCTGATATCACAGGACCTTTCAATAGATATTGTCTATAGATTGCAACAATAAAACAATAGATATTGTCTATAGATTGCAATAAAAACGACAAACAAAAAGAAACAGAAGTATTTACTGCTGTTCAGTGTTTTGTGGCATGAAAACATAAACTAATTTTTAATGGAGTGGTTGTATGTTTGTCCATGCGCTGCCCTAAGAATTTCTTACGATCACCAATGAGTCAGTCAAGCGGCTAAGTTTGTTTAAATGGGTGCTAGTCATTCTCACAGGAAAAAAAAGTACCCGATATTACCACAAAAAAGTCTGATTGTGCAGAATTTTTTTCTTTGCCCAAAGCAAGGTCATGCGACATTCTACTTTTGATAATGAAGATTGTAAGCTACAAAAGGCTTACATGTTTGCTGAAGTCTTTTAATAAATAGTTTATAAGCTTTGTCAGATAAATTTGTCATACGGTGTCTGCATCTTAAGGTGATTCAGCAACACAACAGAACAAGTCATGTCAAACTTGAGGCCCTACAGCTCTTGTCTCTGTTGTGCTTTTGTTTTGCCTTTTAGGTATTGCAAATGCTGCCAGAGTTCTTGGAGCAAAATATTGCCAAGATTTGGGAAATGCTTTCCTAACAAAGTATTGCTACGATGGTTGTGCCTTCTCTCCAGTCTGGTGCTTTTGGGTTAATATGCCAACCAAATTTGTTTCGTTACGAATCTATTTTTTAACATCATGCATAATGATTATCAAACCTTACACTTTTTTGTATATCTCGTACTGTAATCTCCGCATGAACTACCTTGTGCTGACAGAAGTACACATTGAGCTAAATTGAATTAGTATATTTGTGTGTGTATGATTGGTTTTACAATAAGAAAGAAGAGTAGAACTTTTATTAACTCTGTAGCTATATTCCCATTCAAAAGGAGAAATCAGAATGGATTCTAAATTTGAAGCAAGTTAAAACATTTAATGTTTGTGCAGGTATTAAAATTTTAGGTTTTTTTCCCCAGCACTAAGCAAAACTGACATGGTAATGAAAATTATTTGCATTCACTGGTTGAATACTAGGGCAATCCACTTACTATTGGGGCTGTTTTATAAGGACATAGAAAAGCTTTACGTGCCATTTACATTTGCAGTGGAGAGAATAGAATGCTAATTGTCCATTTAATGTTCTTTTTCTGTGAAAAGCCTGCCAGAAAACTTTGATTCTGTATTTTCTGTATTACTACTAAATGTTTACCCGAAACAAGCACTGTGTGTGTGTGTGTGTGTGTGTGTGTGTGTGTGTGTGTGTGTGTGTTTGACTACTCTGCATTCTGAAGACTAAATTGCCAATAAACTTGGTGCAACTGTGGCAAAATGTTGAAGGTATACAAATACTAATCATGTATAAATTTACCATGCCCTAGCAGGGGTATTGCCTGGTAAATTCATTGGAATCAAAGCTGTCCAATTTTATAGATCAAAATATAAAAAATATGTGAGTTCATATGTGGAAATATGTCATTTCCATAAGGACTTTTGCTTTAAGCACAATTTACCAAGAAATGTGTTTTGTAGCTTGCTACTGCCACCTACTGGTGTACTGTAATATATCGAAATAAAAGGAAATTAGGTGTGTGTGTGTTGGATTCCTTAAAATATTCTTTCCTGAAGTAAGACAGAATTTTCTTGTGGTCCATGCAGTGTTTACTTTGTAACATGCTTTTAGTGAACAAACTCCGTAAGTCTTTCTCCACTATTACAGTGTGCCACTTCTCTGTTTCAAGTTTCTAATCAAACCTTGTTTTCCTTTGTCATCCCTTCCTAGTTTAATGGATCGAGAAGTGGCATTGCTTGCTGAAATGGACAAAGTGAAAGCTGAAGCAAGTAAGATTGATCTTTAATTAGAGCTCTTACCTGCTCGTAGATACCTGCCTCAACCCCCAAAACAATCTCCATACTACTCAATATAAATGCTACAACAAGAGTTTATGGATTTAAACAGTCTTGAACAGTTGTACTGCACTGGCATATGAATTTTTTTCGGGCAAAACAAGTTTACAAGAGCCTGTTTTAAAAAAGTATTTCCAAATTTTACTATTTTGAATATAGAATTCCATGTGTAAGAGACTGCATCATGGTTATCTGCCGTCACCACGTCGATTTAGGGAAGTAAAGTCTCCTATGGGTGCGTGGGGTTTGTTTTGCTTTACGTATTTATTTATTTTCCCAGTGATTAAAGAATTCCTTTGGCATAATCGGAGATTTCACCAGGTTGTCTGCAATTTAGTGTATATATTCATGTTATTTCCTATCTCAGAACTTTCTTTGTTCTCTCAGTTTGTAGAACAACCTTCACTCAGTATCTGTTATCATTGGGTAGGGGAAACGTCAATGGATTGAGGATTCAAGATACCTTGGCGAGGGTTCCTTGAAAGCTTACTAAAATTGATCGTGGAGGAATAGAGTCTAACGTAGGTAACTTGTGATGTTTTATACAGAAGAACCAGGTGTCTGTTTTTTTTGTAATTTCTATTAAGTATTAGGTTAAAGAGATACAGCTATATGAAAAGAAGGGAATGTCAATTGTAGCTTATACAGTGGCATTTGTTTGGGGCTTTTCAGCAGTATATGTTACCTTCATGCATTGAATGCCAAACTTGCAATTAGGAAGGTTGTTTCTTTTAACCTGCTCTCAAACTGGTAAGAATGGAAATGAGTTTGAGATGATGGCTCACAATTAAATCATTTGAGTCTATGGTCATGAGCCAGAGGAGGCAAATTTGAAGCACTGAGCTGAGGTCAGTTTTGATCCATTTTAATCTGAAATGTACAATATATAGCAGAGATGCTATTCACTATTTTTCAGAGGTAAGATTTCATTTAAATTGAGTGGTATATCCTGAAATTTCTAAATGTCCCAGTTTTAGTCCATTTATGTACCTGTGTGTTCTTTTTGAGGATGAAGGTTCAGATAACATAGATCTAGTAAGAAGACATAGTCCTTACTTTTAACATATTTCAAATGGGAAAGTTAATGTAATTAACGCCCATCACCCAGTTTCAATCAATTATCAATCCGTGGGCCAATTTTCTTTTATCAAATTCAGAGCTACAGTTTTACTTAACTTCATCAATTTTATATCTGTATCTTCTTTCTCCCATGCAAAAAATCCTGGTTCTCGATGACACTAATGTAATCACTCATTTACCAGTACTGTCAAGAAGGTGTTTTTTCATTTTTTACATAGTAGTTTTATTAATTTATACATTCATAGTACTTCACAGTTTCTTCATGCATTCATTTGTGATCTTCATGTCAACTTTATGAGGTGGTTAGGGTTCCCTTTTTTGGTTTGTTTGTTTTAATTTTATAAATGAATAAACGAGTTCTTTGGGGAAAAATGTGACTTGCCCGAAGTTATATAATTAGGTTCTTTGAGTTAATCTGATGTGTAGAAATCTTTACTTGACACATTTTCTCCATATTGAGATCTATAATTTTGTCTTAGAATCCTAGAATGCTTTAGCTGAGAGAAAGTGAATTTGATACAAATGGCAAATAGGTTTTATCTTGGGAACCAGACCAATAGATCATTTGTAGCTGTTGGGCCTTGGTGTTGAGAAACTTTTGTAGACACGTTCTTAACTTATTGGGAAAATGTGCCCTTACTGATTAACCTGACGTGGGTATGGGCAACCGTGGGTGGCATATATGTGGCAATCAGGCTAAGTAAACTAGCTAAGGAGGTTCAGGTCTTTTTTTCTGACAAAAATTTGGCTAATTTCACAGTGGGTTACAGGATTCTGAATTGAGTTTGCATGCATGCAACAGAGTGGCCTAAATAAATGTGAGTTTATTTTTCTCTCATGAAATGGAAAGTCCAGAGGTAAGTGATCCAGGGTTGAAGGGCATCTCCAAAATAACACCAGGGACCCAGGCTTCTCTATCCTTCTACCTAGCAATCCTTGGAGTGTGTTTATGATCAAAGACACTTCCTAAGGCTTCGGTTGAGGAGGGGCAAAATGTTACATGCCAGCTAAGACTCCTTTAAAGAGCTTTGCTGTAAACCTCGCCCTGTGAGTTGTGCTTAGATCTCAATGGCCAGGCTGTATCACATGACTGTCTTATCTGTAGCAAAGCCAGGAAATGTAGATTTTCACTTAAGCAGATTGATACCCAACACTGGACTTCTGGTAGGAAGAAGAAGAGAGCATGGATATGCCATTGCTAACAGTCTTTGCTACAGTCTTCCCCTCAGTTACCCAACATCCTTCTTTTTCCAAAATGAGAACACACTCACCTTCTCCTCAATAGCGTCACTTCCAAAGTCTTAGTTAATATATCCAGCTCAAAGTCCAGGACTTATAGGGAATTTCAGAACTTCCAACAGGTCTGGATATAGTGTAGTATGGTCTGGGGTCCCATAAACTAAAAGTTAAATATCCCTCTTCCATAGATAGAGAAAGAAGAGAGAATTATAGTAAAACTTCCCACTTGGAAAAGCAGTGATCAAATCTCACTGGACAGAAATAGCAGAGTCCTTGCCCTGATGGAACAGAAGTCCCCTTGGCTCATCTGGCAGTCCCTAGTTCTGCTTCCTAAGAGGATTTCTTTTGCCCATGTCCTCTGTGGCCCCTGACTCTCGACTCTGAGAACTTTTTTAAAATTGTTTGTTGCCCTCCATAGTCATATTTGAGTTATACATCTGGGAGCATGCCAAAGAAGATGCTTCTTAAAAGGCTATAAAGAACGTACCTATCCATCAAGGAACTTGGTAAAATAATCGTGGTATATCCACACAGTAGAATACCAAGTGGCTGTTAAACAGTAAGGACCATCCAATATGTCAATAGGAATTGAATTTCAAGGTGTATTAAGTAAAGATAGCTCAGGTAAAGGAAGGATCATGTATATGATATACTCCCAAGTGTAGGGAGAGAGAGATATGTGCAGGCATAGAACATATTTGGAAGCATACATAAGATATTGTTAACAGTGGTTTCCTTTGGGGAGGGGCCCACAAAGTCAGAAGGTGGGAGGGAGAGACACTTCACTTCACACTCATTTATTCTAGGTGAATTTATTTTTTACCATGTGTGCATATTTCTGATTTAATTTACATACTCTTGATAAAAAATGTTTTTGACTGGGTAGAGGAGAAAGAAATGACAAATGATTTCTATATCTTTATGATTCATAAAGAGTGTATCATTTAACTGCCTTCAGAGTCCTACAAGAAGGTGAAAACTGGACCTTTGGTATTTTCATTTTCTGGGTGGGTGGGCAGCTAAGCCTTTGGCTGTCCACATACATACTGCAAGGCCTATACTTCCAGTTCTTCATCCGTTGAGCATAACATAAGAGTTATACTCCTTTTTCCTTTACAGTGGAAATTTTGCTCAGCCGACAAAAGAAAGCCGAACTTCTAAAGAAGATGACTGATGTGGCTGTTCGAATGTCAGAGGAGCAATTGATTGAGCTCAGAGCTGATATCAAGGTAAAACTTCCTTCTCTTTCCTGCCTTTCTTCTTACCCTTGGGGACTGAAGTAGCAAATCTCCATAATTCATGGCCATGTCTGATTGTTGAACTCATGATCTTCCGAAACCTGGTCCTCCACCTGGTTCCCTTTCTCTGTAAGTGGTACTGTCACCTATCCAGTTGTCCAGGCTGGAAACCTTAGGAAGTTTCTCTTTTCCCACATGAAATCTTTCAGCAGACCTTGTCTATTGACTTCCTACTGAATCTCAGATCAGACCTTTTCTCTATAGCTCCACCACCACCATCATGATCAAGTTACTATTATCTCTTGCTTGGACTTCTGTAACAGCCTCTTCACTGATTCTGCTTTGCCATTACCCCACCCTCCCAACCCCTCCAAATCAGTTCCTCATAGTAGAGTAACCTGCTTCAAACTTTCCATTGCTTTTAGGAGAAAGACTGTAATCCTTAACACGGGATGTAAGGTTCTGCACCACCTTCATTTCACACCATGCCCCCCTGTTCTGTGTACTCCAGCTATATTAACTTGTCCCTTCCACAGACGTATTCTGTTCCCTCCTGCTAGAGGGCTACTGCACATGCTTTTCTATATGTCCAAAATACTCTTTTCCCTCCCTGCCACTCCCAGCACATACAATCACTCACAACCTACTCATTCTTTCCGATTTTCCTTTTATATCCCCCTATTTTGTGACCTCATAGCACTTACATTCCATGTATATTTAATTAAGTCTTTCCTACTAGATTGTGAACTTTACAATGGCAGCAACTGCCGTGTATCCATGCCTAGCATAGTACCCTGGCACATAGTAGGTGTTCAGTAAATATTTAAATGGTTGGTTGATTCTGATTTTATAGAGAAAAATGAACAATTTGAGTTGTTGATCATATTGTGATCTATTTATAAAGATTACTTGGATTTAACACTCACACATTTTAAATTCTTATCTAAAGAACAGTGTTTCTGAGACGAAGCATGGGAATCTGAGAGAGTCATGAGTAGTTGTAGACACTGGTATTCTAAAGAATTGTTTATAAACTGAACTACATGAACAAGGGAAGTTCACCTCCCTACTCCTGAACCCTTAACCTCTGTTCTTTTTATATGTGAGATTTATTGCCATATTTAAGAGGAATATTTACTGAGGAGGCTATATAACAGCCTTTGTAAAATAAAAACATAGATGGAAAATCATCTGATCCCTTACAGATTTCTTGTTATTGTTCTGACCCAGGCTTTCACACAAACCTAGATCATTATTTTTCTCTCACTCCTTCCCTTTAGACTTTATTGGGGTGGAATAGCAAAACAATGCAAATTTTAAATTACCATTTTCTGATTAACTAAAACTATAGTACTGAATTTTATAGAAAGTCTTCACATTGATTCTAGTCAGTCTCATTCAACTATCTGGGAGAAGCCAGAAACCCCTTTGGAATTAAATAAGAATTCTGGCTCTTACAAGGCTTCATCTGTTCCCCTTCCCACGTGGTTGAAAAGCTGCTAGAAATATTTCTGCAGGCTGACTAAGGATCTGTTTCTCTCCACGTTTTCAGTGTACTGAAGTGGGTGCTATGCAATTTAAATGTCTTATTTCCAGATCATTTTATTTTCGTCATTCCTGTTATGTCTTTGGCTCAACACACTCTAGAATTTGTTTCAGAATTAATCCCAGACTAATAGTACATGTCTGAAGGCTTTGTTACAGAGGTTCTTGTACTTTCCTAAGCCACAATATACTCTGGGGCTTTATGGCTTCAAGGCCCAGAGGTAATTTTTATTTTTCCTTTCCCTTTCATTGCTTCTAGATGCATCTTGAGGATTCTGACGCATTCAATTCTACCCCTTAAAATCCAGAAATCCCCAGTTAGAGGACTTCTCTGAGGAGGAGTTCGATTCTTTGAGATTATATCCAGGCCTTTAACTTTTTCATCTTCTTTTCATCTGAAAAAATGATTCCAGGCTACCTTGGAAATTGCTTATTGAAATGGACCCCTAGAAATACTTTATTTCTGACATGTTTGTAGTCCCACAATTTCTGTAGTATAGTTTTTGACCCAAGGGGTTGATTACTTCTCAGCTCAGTCTGCTTAAAAGGTTTAAATTATTTGCAGCATAAACTTCTCATTTGTAAAGTTGACTTTTCACATGAATGATTTTCCATCTCAAGAAATCGTTCCTATTTCAAGGACTAATAAATCCTACTTTATAAAGATGTGAAGTGGATTTCCTAAGGAAGTTCCTATTAATGAATATCAAACCATCTATTTAAATGGAATCATTGTTGTAACTTATGAGCATTTTTGCTGCCTCTGCTTCTGTATAAAATGGAACGATGTGGAAAGTAGCCAATAGTGGAAAGATGGCCCTCTACTATAAATTCTTGCTCCTTTCTCTCTACAGTTTTTTTGATGATACTTAGTGGGCTTTGACCATTATGTAGCATTTTGTAAAGCTCCCTAATAGACTTTTCTTTGGGCTCTTAAGAAAATGACTGAATTTTGTCAGTCACGCAGCATTGGTAATATTATGGCTATTTAGCAAATTTCGAAGCAGTAAAAAGAAGACCGTGGAAAATAATTGTTTCATCCATACATAGCAAACTACAGATTTCATGTATACTGTTTGTCTCACCTGGAGGCTTTTCTTTACCCTTTCTCCAGCACTTTGTTAGTGAACGCAAATATGATGAGGATCTGGGACGAGTAGCCCGGTTCACCTGTGACGTAGAGACCCTAAAGAAGAGCATTGATTCATTTGGACAAGGTGAGATGGTGAGGGATTTGGGGCACTAGAGATGGTGATGAGAAGACCACCCTCTACTAATTAGAGACTGAATTGCTAGTTGGCTCCTCCACTGATTCTTCCTTCATGTCTCTTGTGTTTTTGTTTTCTTGTTTTTATGAAAAGTAACTCTGAGATCCTTAAGAAGTCAGTGGATGCATATGTTTTGAGCTCTTAAGATGGGTTTTTTCCTAGCTCCCTAAATTTGCAGTAATAGTTTTTCATCATTCTCTTTTGAGTTGAGAGGTGTACAATATGTAGTGTAGAGAACATGGGACGCTGGAGTCAAACCAAGTTTGAGTCCTTGACTCACTGACCTCTTGGAACTTCATTTTACTCCTCTCCAAAGTGGAGCTAGCAAAACCTGCTCTGCTTGGCACATACAGGTGCTTGAATAATAGCTTCAAAAGGGGGTGGGTTCGGGGGGTCACTTCATAGATTATATAAATGTCTGTCCATTAAGCTGTTCACCTGAAACTAATATAAAATAATACTGTCAACTGTAATCAAAAAATAAAAATAATTTTTAAAAGGGGGTGGTGTGCCTCTAAGGTGACAGTTTGTTGCGATACCAGTCAAACCCTAAGCTTAGCTGCTTTGTTCTTTCCATCTCAGTATAAAATTGAAATGTTGGACCTAGGCAGTGATTGTGAACTCAACATTAGTTCGGGCTTAAAGCCAAGGAAAAAATCTAGGGGGCAGTGTTAAACCATTGAATTCTGAAAATTTGAATTGAAAATGTTAATATTTTTCAGCTAGATTAGTATTTTGAGTTTGGGGTTATTTTTTCAGAACGAATCTTAGGAAGATACATGTTTGTTGTAAAGACTAGTTCTATACATATCAATTAACCTTGATCATACCATGCATCATTCAAATGAAAAAGATTTAGCTCTTTACCTTTTTCTTTTTTTGCAAAGTCTGTTCCTTGCATAGGAAACCGAACATATGGCCCATATTATTGTTCCTAGGCTTAGTCAGCTGCTGGAGCCATAGGCAGGAATTTAGGTAGTAGGACATGCCAAGAAGCCATTAGTAGGTAAGGGGATGGGTCACTCTGATCTTAAACTGTTGTCCTGTCTCTAAGAGTTCCTTTACAAAGCAGCGTGGGGTTGGAGGGAGTGAAGGAAGAGGGCAGAAGGAAAATTTTCTTTCTTGTTACTACCCATTTTATAAGCTTCTCTTTAGGATTACTCAAGTAGACAGTTCTTTACCTTAAATTGCTGACATAGGGAAATAGAGAAATAGGGAAAACCTTACCCTTCATGCTCTTTCTTCCTATGACTACACATTTCTCATATTTCTGTTTCAGTGTCCCATCCAAAGAACAGCTATTCAGCCCGGTCCCGATGTAGCTCAGTTACATCTGTGTCCTTGAGTAGTTCGTGTGATGCCTCTGCTGCTTCCTCTTCCACCTGTGCCTCTGCTACCAGCCTTACAAGTGCTAACAAGAAAAACTCGGCACCCGGAGAGACTCCTGCAGCGACAGCAAACTCCAGTGGCCGGCCTTACCAGCCTCATCGAAAGGTAACCTGGCTTCCACACTGAGCTAGTTAGGAAGAACGCCATCAGATTGTGACAATTTGAATGCTGACTGACGGCTCAGTACATTTCCTTCGTCTCTTTATTCCTCTTCCACACCTATTTTGAATCCCTCCAGCCCTAGTTAGTGCCAGAGAAAGAAAGCATTTGGTGTGTATGTTCCACATTACCAGCCAGTTTAGATTTCCTGTTGCCAAGACTGCTGACTTGCTTGATGTTGGCAGTGATCCTAGCTGTCGTAAGATTAGTCACACTGGGCGTTGTGCACACATCTCCAGGTAGACAAGCACCACCGGGCAGGTGCCCAGAGAGTGCCTGAAGCAGCACCTCCCTGGAAGCACAACGTAGACAAGACTATGTCAGGAGAGACAGCGAACCTGGTGCAGTGAAGCGAACACTAGAAAGTTGAAGATTATCCTTAGTTTCTTTTCCTTGGTTTGAAAAAGATACACAAGAGTAATTCAAGGCAATGCTGTCAGTAATTCTTCAGTAATTCTGTATTACATTGGAATTGGAGGACAAAAATCCTATGCCATCAGCTTTCTGGGTTGTAATGTGAAATTGTACTGCATGTCACAGCAGTATGATTTAATGTGTGGTTCATGATATATATTGCAAAGCAGATCATAATGATGTTTATTTTATTCCAAATGTTCATTATCTTTACAAATGGCTTATGATCTGCAAGGTTCAGACATGTGATAAGATATTGCCCAGTTAAGGGCTTGTAACAGCCCAAAGAATGTTATTTCTTCCTTCTTCAGCTTGTTCCCAGTGAAAGAAAAGTAAACAATTCAGTGGAGAAGAGCCTAGGGATGAAAGGCAGGGAAGAAAATAATGAAAGATGTATTATTTTGGATGTAGTGGCTAGGTTGAATTGGCTGACAGAATTCTGTGAATCTCGAGAGACAACTGAGTCCCAGGCATGGAATACCACAGTTATGCTGTCAGAATACTCCTATACACTGAACTGGAACTGATGGGGTACCGGAATGCCAAAGTTCTTTGAACACCGTATTCTTTTATCCTTAGGTATTGCCAGGGAACAGACGAGGAGGACAAGGCTACAAGCCACAAGGCCAAAAGTCCAATGACCCCACGAACCAATGGCGACATGACAGTGTGGGTCATTACAGAAATAGCTCATGGTATTCATCTGGTTCCAGGTATCAGAGTGTGCCACCCCAGGCACCGGGAAACACTAGTGAATGGGGCCAGGCTCCGTCTTCAGGGACCATCGGAACTGGAGCCGGCATGGATCCCAGCCCACCCAAGCCCTCATTCAAAAAGGGGCTCCCCCAGCGCAAACCCAGAACCTCTCATTCTGAAGCTGTGAACTCTTAAGGGAAATTCCCATTGGCTTCTCTCCTCTATCCCACACAATTCAACTTGGTAACTGGACTTTAGGAAACTTATAGTTAGATTTAATAACAAAAAGAAGTTTACATATATCACTTTTTATGCCATTCTATATATTTTTGGTTTCTTCTCTCCTTATTTCCTCTTTACCAGTTTTGGAGGGGAAGCTGTGGTTTCCCTTGACCTTTCCCACTGATATTGGTTGATTCTGATTGGCCATTTCTACCAGGAATCATAGGCAACTGTTGCCAGGTTTCCCAAGGGTAAGCAGTATTCTTCCCAGGGCAGCAGGCCTTTCGGTTGTCTGAAGAGGCCTTTCTCAGCAACCCCTACTGCTCAGGCTCTCGGAGAGAGATGGATCAGAGTTAGCCCTGTTGCCTTTCCTGGCACACGCCACACATGCCTGTCAGGTTCCCTCTAAACAACAGTGTAATCAGGAGAGGCAATGAGAGGATATGTGCTGCACTGAGTTAGCCAGAGAAGGGGAAATTTAACTGGTGGAAAGAAAAGAACACTAGAAAATATTTGAGAATCTGCCTTTCCTTCTAGAACGTGCCTGAGATTGACACTTGGGTCAGGGTTTCAGTCTCCTGCTTGGCCCCATAGCTTAACCTGCTGTTTTTTCAAAATGCCTAAAGCCTTGTTTCCTATTACCTTAGACTGCAAACCAGTCAAGGGAAGTCCGTGGGAAAGTAGCATTTAATTAAAGTTTAAAGAGGGGGGAAGTATTTCTTTATTTCAATGTTTGAAGATTTTTGTTGTTATTCTCCCTTTTTCCTGAATCCTAGTCTGATCCTGAACAAATTTATAGCAGTATAATTAGTGTTAATCTGTTACCCATCAAAAAATTGCTGCAATCTTTATAGTTGAATAAATAAAAACAACTGCATAAATGTTCCCACATTTGTTTTCCAGCAGCAAGTGACTTCATTATCTGTTTTCCTTTGGACCTCATGGGGTAGAAGTCTCTTGAACATTTGGGGCTTAAATGAGGGTGTCTGATTGCTAAGTCGTTTGTCCACTGCTTAACTTCAGAACCAAATTAAAATGTGAAAGCCAGGATGAGCGTATGCAGCTATTCCTGTGGGAAAGATTCGTAGGATAGGGAATGGTGACTTTCTAAAGGAGAGCTTACCAGTTTAGAAAAACCACAGCTGCCAACGGCTCTCCCAGGCAACCAAAGGTTATACAGCACCCCTCTCCTCCACTGCCTGTCCCTTGACAGGAGTAGTGAATGTAACAGTATAATTGGGCTCTTGCATATAGCAGGTGGCATTGGTGCCAGACCCCTCCACCCCGCCCCACCCACCCCCAGAATCTATGGTTTAATAACAGCAGAACTATTTATTTCTCCAGCATTTGTCCTCCCAAGTCTGAAGCTGAAACTGGAAGTGGCAGTGGTGCAGAATTTAGCTGCCTCAGGGCTTCCCCTGGCTCTTTGGCTGAAGCTGAGCTGCCAGGGTTCAGGTTGGTTGAACAGATTGAGAGAGAGAGAGAGAGAGAGACTGACTTTTAGTAATGAAAACAGTAGTCAAGGAGTGCTGGGAAGCCATTTTCTAAAAGGCTGATCACCTCATTTTTGGGAATTTGTCCAACAACATCATCAGCCTACTAGATGTCAGGAAAAAGGCCTGTTTTTCTGATTAATTGCTTACCTTACTTTATAGGAAATCTAGAGATTGAAGCAACCTTGAAGGGATTATGAGGTCTATCCCTGTATCTAGGCAAGACGGTATTTAACCACTCAGACAGATGGGAAGCCACTGTTTGTCACAATTGCCTTGAAATCAAAATTAAAATCTCCTTATAGAAAAATATTTGAAGATTTTTTCTATAACCGTAAAAAGTTTGAAAATGATGATTTTTCTACATTTTGTTAATTTAAAAAAAAGTATTTAAAATATCAAATAATACAGAAATGTAAAAGGAAAAAGTTAAAGTTTTCCACCTTCCCATTCTGTTCCACAGGGGTAATAACTATTAATAATTTGGTGTATACCCTTGTAGACCTTTTTCAAAGCATATACCTATGTGCATATACACATGGATATATAGGTTTTTTTATTTTTCGTTCTGATTTTATAAAAAAGGCATCATACTATATGCATTCTATAATTCTTTATTTAAATGATATGTCTAAACCTTAATTCATTTAGGATCTCATGTTATAGATATTCTGCTCCTATATCTGCCATTTGACTTTCTTAAACGAAAAGAAGTTAGGTTTATCGTACGTTTGAATAGTGCAGCCCATTCCTTGCTCCCCAGAATAGCTCTAGGCTTCCCAAGAGAATGGAGGCTCCGAAACCTTGGCAGCTCCCACCGGCTGTTCAGAGAGATCCTACATATTCATCATTTTTCCTTCCCTTTCAGTTCCTCTTAAAGATAAATGTCCTGCCCTTCTCCAGCTTAGAGGTAGGACTTGAAACCTCAGGTTATTTAGCTCTGGCAGTTATGTGCCACGTGAGAGAGAACATTTAAATTAGCATGGCTTCATTATGAACATCAGATATTTCCTACTAGGCCTCTTACTTATGGCAGTTCTTAAAATTCACTTTTTAAAAAAGTAATACAGATGAGTTTTTTTAAAGAGGTACAAAAGGATGCATAATGGAAAGTAAAAAAATCCTCCCTGACCTTGTCCCACTGATAAGTTTCTTATATATCTTTCCACAAATTTTCTAAATTGAAACATGCAAATATATTTTTTCTTTCTTTCATATAAATGGAAATTATTATGCATACTCCTAATCAACTTGCTTTTTCCACTTGTTCTCACTTTTTATAACTAGTTTTTGTTTTAAGGGAAAAATAATATATATATATATATATATATTAAAAAAATAAACAGTTTAAAAGCACATATGATGAAAAAGAAGCCTTCATCCCACTCTAGACCATTTGTCTCCTCCCCCTGAGGCAAACACTCTTTAAGTTCCTTGTGATTCCCTCTAGGAATTTGGTATACTGGCACACATACATCATAAGGATGTATACCACTTAGACCTCTCCGCGTGTTGGTATGTATAAATATATACCTCGTTCGTTCTATAGATCCCATTGTATATATTTATCATAATTAGTTTAACCAGTCCCTAATGATGGTTTTCAGTTTTTTGCTATTATAAGTATTACTGAAATGAGCATCTCATAATACATATGTCATTCCTCATTTGTGAGAGTGTATCTTTAGGATGAATTCCTAGGAGTAGAATTGCTGGATCACATAGTTATTGACAAAGTACTCTTAAAGATGCATGGATTTACACTCACCAACAATGTTTGGAGGTGCTTTGAATAGTTGTTGAGCTGGAAGCTACAGAGAGAGAAAGATAACTAAAACACAGCCCTTCAGGGGGCTGATAAACTAGTTGGAGCAACTGAGACATATAGGTAGAATAATACAAGGTAATAATGTCGTATGAAAGCCACACTGTCTCCTGTGAGTAAGATGGAGAAAGCACCACTTTAAGGGCTGGGTCCCATACTTAAACTACAACTATACAAGGGCTGATTACGTATTTGTTCAGTGGTTTATAAATAGGGTGACCTTATATTTCAGAATCCCAAACCAGGGTATAGTCTTGTAAATATGAATGTATGTATGGGGGAAGACAGGATAAACTGTTTTAGGTTGGAGTGACCTGGAAAAGCCAGAATGCATGATTCTCAATCTGTGAACTAACTTATACTTTGGGAGGTCAGTAGAATAATGACTTGTTGCCCCTGGAAATTCTGCCATTTGACCTAACAAACTGAGGGTTTGTCTTGCCTGATTCATAGGATCCAGCCCACCTTCTTGTCCCACCTGGTGAGGGTTATATCCTTTGGCAGGTACAGTCTTGTGAGTGCTTCATGGAAGAAATGGGTCCAAAACGGTGTGTGTGGAGGTCACCAACTGGTACAAGGAGCTATTTTGTCTCTGTTTTAACCAGTTCAGAGTACCGACCATAATTCTGGCGGCCAGACATTCTGTAAAATCAGTCAAGCTTGGCTTCTGGTTGCTTGGCTTCTGGTCGCCACTTGAGCACATTATTTCCTTCAAACACTGAGCCACTTACTGTGCTGGACACTGTGCTGAGTTCTGAGGCAAAGATGAGTAGTTCCAGCTCTTCAACCACTTTGCAGGTTAAAGAAACAGAGCTCTTAGCTCTTCCTTCAACTCTTGGAAATCATGCCTGGTGGTTGGGTAGCGTGGGAGAGAGAAAAGACCCTGGACTTTTGAGACACACACTTGGATTTTAATTATGGCTTCACAACTTAGTAGCTGTATGAGTGGCTAACCTTGGGCAAATAACATCTTTGAACCACTTCCTGAACTGTAAAGTAGAGACAGTGGCAGCTTCTTCCTGGAGGAGGATTTAGCCAGAGTCTGCAGAGCAGTACCCCACTGTCTGAGCTAACCGATGACAAGTTGCATGTTCACTCACCATAACTCCTTTGCTTTTCTCTCTCTTCCTCCTGCCCTGTTAAAAAGTACATGAAAGACATCCCTTATGTCCAGCCATACAGACCTTTTTAACCAAAGAAATAATTCAATCATCCTATCCCTTTTGTAGTTTTTGAGTGCATATCCCCCCAGCATGGTGCCCCTCTTGTCTGTTGGCCATACCTGTCAGAAAAACACACCCTCATCCCGTGTCTGAGCTCCCTGGTTGGGGAAGGCCAGATACTGATGGCACTCACCTGGGTAAACAGTCACCAGCGCAGCCGCATGCAGGAGTGAAGTGGGGGCCAGGGTTTCCCAGGGGCTGTTATTTCCATACAGGTGGTGAGGGAGTTTTATTACCTGTGTTGCTACTCCTTACCAAAGAAGAAACACTATCTGAAGATGTTTCTGGGTGAGGAAACTCACCGACCATCACTACCACCAGCACAACTGTTCTCCAGCCCTCCTGCCCCTTCACTGCCGTCAAAACAGCAGAAACAAATACCACCCACTCCAATTCCTCAGAAAAGTCAGGTCTCCTTTTTATGTCTCTTCAACTTAACCCAGTTAGGCTTTCTCTGTAACTTGGTTTCAAACAAACCCGTTTTCTGGTGCTGCTAGAACACAGATGGAGATGGAGATTGCTGATTCACTCCCTTGCTGGCTCCAGGCAGGACTGTGGTAGGCTGCCCTGTGGCAGGCGGGCGGGGCCTGCAGTCCAGCTGTGAAGTCCCGGTGGCTGTTGACAACGGGCACTCGCTACAGGTCACTATGTGACCACTCATCAAAATGACCATACTGTCCCCTTTTCCTAGGCTGCTTACCAAAGCACAGGACAAAGCACCCCAGTTGTGTGCCACAGTAGCAAACTGCTACCAACCTAGTCAAATCTTGGTTCAGACCCAGTTCCTCCACTACTAGCCATGAGACATAAAACAGTTTTTCATCTGTTAATAAACCCATGTACCTCCCAGGATTCCCTTGTTTGAAAGTTTATTGTGGTTTCCTCACACTAACTAGGATTATCCACCAAAAGAAAAGGAATGGCCTAGAATGAGACAGCCAAAGGCTGGCCAAATACTGCAGGCCTCAAAGTATTCCAAAACGTTTAGTTGTGTTTTTTTGGTGAGGAAGGAGAACCTTCAGTGAGGTTTCAATCCTGAACTCATTTCCCTGGTCCTAGCACTCAAGGCCTGAGCAAGTGCTCAGGGGATCGCTAAACAATTGCCACCGCTTGACTAAGCTCATCACATGGTCTCAACAATCCTTTGAGAAAGGGTCATTTCACAAATGAACTGATGTTCCTTCGATTAACACCTCCCCCCCATCCCTGCCGAAGGTCACCCAGCTGGTCAGTGGCAGAGTTAAACTCTAACCCAGACTAGTCTGACTTGAAAGCCTGAGATTTTCCCACCATACAACTCAAACCATGGAAGCAGAGCTTGACCTGGGGACCTCCAGAAAGGAGGGTGGAGAGAGTGGGAAGAGGGGATGGGAGGGGAGGGGCCCCTGGGCTCTTTTCCTCGACAGCCACCTGTTCTCACCCACCACACAGCAACTGACTCCGCCTGTGCTAGGGGATTGGAGGCTTTATCCATCTTTTGTGTCTTGAGCGCTTTTTCCTTGCTTTGCTCTTCCCTTCTCTCCTTGTTCCCTTTGTAGATAATACTCCCACAGGCCTCCCACGGCAGCTCCAAAACAAGCCTCCTGAGTTTCTTCTTGTTGACAATGGCTTTGAGCTGTCTCTGAACTGGGCTCTCCCTCAACTTTCCCCTCCCTGTGACTCCCAACTGTGGCTGATGAGTCAAGAGTTGGGGGAAGGGCAGAGCAAAAGGAGATTATAGCCAGGCCAGGGCTCCCTGATTTCCCAGTTCTGTTCACTTTTCAACCCCTCCCGAACCCCCATCCTACTATCCTGAACAGGGGTCCCTGCTCCTTGTGTATGTTTGGGGAGAAGGGGAGGAGGTGTAAGGAGAAGGCAAGAAGACCTGAAGTACTAGGTAAAAAGAGATCTAAAGAACAACAAAAACCAGAAACAGACTCATCTGTATACAGAGAACAAAATGATGATTACTGGATGGGAAGGGGGTTGGGGGACTGGGTGAAAAAGGTGAAGGGATGAAGAAATACAAATTAGTTGTTAAAAAGTCGGGTATAGCATAAGGAATATATTCAATAATATTGTAGTAACTGTATAATGCCAGGTACTAGACTAATCGGGATCATTTCATAAATTATATAAATGTCTAACCAGTATGCTGTACACCTGAAATTATAAAATAATGTCAACTGTAATTGACAAATAAATAAGATATAAAGACTTGCTCAAGATAACCAAGTTGGTAAAAACTATATATCTCTACCTCTGCTTCCTCATTTGTGAAATGGAGTGTAAGTAGCCTCTACTCTGCCGAATTCACAGGGCTCCTATACAATTCAAAATCAGATAATAAACATTTACATGATGCAAATGTCACACATTGTTCTATATCCCTTAATGCTAACAACTCTCTGAAGTAGTTATCCCCATTTCACAAATAAGAAAATTGAGCCACAGAAGGAAAATCACACAGCAGCAAGTGGCAGAGCTATATTCAGACCTAGGTAGCCTGTTTCCCAAGTTGGCGGGTGCTTTCAACCACAGCCTCCTCCTGTCTTCAAAGTGAGCTGACTCCTAAATTGCACCCGCTCCAGAGTAGGGTGCCTGAAAGTCGTTTGCGGGGCTTAGATGAGCGACTAGGGGCGGAGTTACTGTGCAGCCCAGGACCCTGGCGGGGGTGGGGTGGAGGTGGGGAGCATTGTCTGCCTACTTCTTAGTCTCCTTCTTCCTGGGAGTGAGATTCCCGGAGTCGGAGGACTGGGAAGGAGGATGCTTCCTCCCTTTCCTCCCAAAGCACCAGTCCATTTTAATACAGGTGCCTGGGCTTTGGCTGTTGTCGCGGATGAGCGGTGGGTGGAGCGGGGGGCACTCCTTTCCGATGCTGGTGACTATGGCTGTGTTTCCCAGAGAGTGGGGGTGCTGAGCCTCCCGCTTCACTCGTTTGGGAACAAATTGCTGTTTTGGCCCCGGCGGCTCCTCTGGGCGCGGGCGGTAGTCGCGCTCGCTGGCAAACTGTGGGAGGGAGGAGGATCGGCGCTGGCAGCGCGAGGCCGGGGGCACCGACGCAGCGCCAAAGACGAGCAGGAGACGGCCGCCAGGGTCCGGCTCCGCTCCGCCCGCCCAGCCCTCCCTCACCCGCCCCTCGCCGGAGGGGGTCCCTGCAGCCACCTCACCCCAACCCCCGGCAGCCCCCCCTTCAGCTCAGAGCGTAATTCTCAAGGACCGAAGGGGGACCGAGAGCGGAGGCTGGATCCTCCTCACCTCCCGCTCGCCAGGACCCACGCGCACAAGGTTAGGAAGTTCTTCGCAGAGGCTGACGTCTACCTGTTCGCTGTATTTGCAACCTGATCCTTTAGCGCACCCAGGGAGCGGCAAAAGGGGACGAATAATAGAAATGTAGAGACAACACAAAGGTGTAGCCTTCCCCCTGCTCTCCCCCCCACACACTCCCTTCCCATCCCCGGGGCACACGAGGGTAGCGTCTGAACCTCCCTTCCAGGGCTACCCACCCTCCCATTTCCCGACTGCTCCTAGCTGCAGAGGCTCCTCCTAGTGATCGCTTAATCCATTTTCCAGGGGTCAAGCTGAGTCTGAGAAAGGCTCAGATGCCCCGAAGCGGTGTTCAGACCGCCCCGCCCCGAACCCCCTTCTATACTTCCCCCGTACCGTTGGAGCCTCTCTAGGGGCCCCAACCTCCGCCAACTACCGGGCCCTCACCACCTCCGCTAGATGCCCAGGCTCCGTTCCCATTACATTTTCCTCGGGAAAAGCATCCTCTGAAACATACACCCCCTGCCCGGAGTTCTCCTCAGGCTCCTCCTGGGGAGGAGAGGCTGTGAAGCTCTCTGAGAACCCCCTGCTGCAGAGAAAGACGCCTCGCCCCTGCGGCTAAGTAGCCGGAGCGGGACCTGGCAGAGGGGAGGGCTTGGGGAGTCCCGGGTGGCAGTGGTAGGAGGGCCGCCGCCTCCTCGGCCCCACCGAGGTCCGGAGGGGTGGGGGATACCTCTGTGGGAGGCCTGTCGCTTTAAGGAGGCGGCCCTGCTTGGGTGTGCCCGGTCTCCATGGTTACCTCCTTGCAGGCTGCGGGCGCCGGAGGGAGGGAGGGAAGGAAGCTGCTGCTTCTCCCCGACAGACGGAGGAAGCTGCGGGGACCCGGCGCCCAGAGGAGCCCGAGCAGGAGCATATCCACAGCCGAAAAGGGAGCCGCTGTTGCCGCCGCCGCGAGCGGAAGGTGCAGAGAGCGCATTGGGCGCGGAGCCGGGAGCCCGGGATTCGTGGGCGGCCGGAGCGCCAGGGGCCGCGCGCCATGCTCCCGGCCCCGACGGCGGGGACGCCCCCTCGCGCGCGGGCGGCTGACTGGGCCTGCGAGCCCGGGGTGGGCACTTCCCCCCGACGGGTGCGCTAGGGGGCGCGGGGCCCGGCGGGGGGCGGCCGAGCTGGGCTCCCTTCCCCGGCTCTGAGACCCCGCGCCCCGGAGGCATGGGGCGGGCGGCCAGGGCCGCCTAAGATGCCGGCCATGCGGGGACTCCTGGCGCCGCAGAACACGTTCCTGGACACCATCGCCACGCGCTTCGACGGCACGCGTGAGTCCGACCTTTATCCCAGTGGCTCCGGGACGCACTGTCCCTTGCCAGGGTTCCCGCGGGTCTTGCACCCCACATCTCGGCCTGCTGCCCTCCTGCTCTCACCCTCCCTCCTTACTCCCGCGCCCCACTTTTGGCTGGGACCACGTAAGACACCTGTTTTCTAGACGCTGTTCCCCCCAAAAGTTCAGTCAACAATGTCCCAGGCCAGGCAAAACGGCTACAGGTCTCCGGGTTTGGGACGTGGGATGCCGGACCTGGGATGCCGTCTGTTCGCTGGGGCCCGAACCCCGACCTAGTCAGTCTAACCTATCCCAACCCAGCGTCTGGCGCTCTACCACCGGCTACCCTCGAATTAGTGGGGTGAGGGGTGAGGCAGGGGCGTCGTGCTCGGGGACAGCCTAGAAGGCTCAAAAAACAGATTTAGAAAAGAGATTTGCAAACGGAGGTAGAGTAGGCGGGACGCTGGAGCGCACTGTTTGGCCAAGCTCACCTCACTGCCTGAACCCACCAGGTAAACCCATGGAGTCCGCTAGCTAGCGCCAAAAACATAGGTTTGGGGACGCCCACCATGTCTGGGGAAGTTTGGAGAAGGCGACCAGCGCTTCTGGACTGTTGGTTCCCGAGGCTCTGAGAACAGGGAAAGTCGTGAAAGCCCCCTCTTCCTCCTCCTCCTTTACACTCGTCCTCAGTGGGGCTTCCCAGCCCTCTGCCTAGCTGCCTCCATGGTCTCTGGTTCCTGATAGGAAGCGGGTGGGAGCCCATCACTGAGCCCCCCCACCCCCACAGGCTTCTCCATCTGCTTTGCTGTATGCTTGGCTCCTGCAGCCTGCTGATTCAGCGCCCCTCTCTCCCCAGTACGTTCCTGGCTCCAAGCTAGGTGTTCAGCTACCATTCTAACACCCCCATTCTCAATCACATTCACTAATTCCTAAGCCAGGTCACCTAGCTGGGGCTCAAACAGAGAGTACAGAATGGATGGTGGCCTGGACTGCCTCCCAATCCAGGTGGGTCCCAGTGGGAGGAGCCAGACAGCCAACTTGGGTACCTAGCTGGTGAGTGAGCCTGACAAAGGTAGGGTGGGGCTGAAGCTGGCCTGGAGCTTGTGCTGTGGTCCTCCTTTGGGCATCCCCAAAACCACCCCTTACCCCAAACTGCTCTGGACACAATGCCCACACAGGGCTTCATTCACCAACCTCTGTTCACACATGCTGATTCTTGAATACAGATACTGCTGGGAATGGGGCAGTGACATACTCATTCCTCTTCATAAACAGCTCCTGCCCTCACTTTGTCCACTTCCCCACCCACACGTGAACACACATGCACGAGTGCACACACACACGATTCCTGGATTTTTGTAAAGCCCACTTTTGGTTGCAGGCATTTCGGAGAGGAGGAGCGGTTGGATTCTGGGCTCCTTTACCCCATGCCTCCATGTCTGCTTTCTTGCAGACAGTAACTTTGTGCTGGGCAACGCCCAGGTGACAGGGCTCTTCCCTGTGGTCTACTGCTCTGATGGCTTCTGTGACCTCACGGGTTTCTCCCGGGCTGAGGTCATGCAGCGGGGCTGTGCCTGCTCCTTCCTCTATGGGCCAGACACCAGCGAGCTCGTGCGCCAACAAATCCGCAAGGCCCTGGATGAGCACAGAGAGTTCAAGGCGGAGCTGATCCTGTACCGGAAGAGTGGTGAGGGGCCACCTGGCCAGCCTCCTCACCTCTCAGGCACCCCCAGCCTGGCACCCACCCCACCCTTTGTCCCTCCTTTCCATTTTGATTATCGCCATCTCCCCATCTCATCCCACCTTCCCCCATACCCACCTCTTCTTCCTCCACCCCACCCCTGGCCCTGGGCCTCTTCTCTCCCATCCTCACCCCAGCCTCCGCCTCCACTCAGTTTCCCATCTTGAGCTTCTCACCCCAGCAGGTAAATGTCCCCATGTCAATAGGACAGCTCTACGAACACATCTGTCTGACAGGCATCCTTCCTCTCCCGTGCCTTTCCCCATCCTGTTCCATCAAGCCCTCCTCTAAGTAGAGCGGGCTGCTGCTCCTCTCGCGGGACCCTGCCTGTGTCTCAGCCAGGGGAGTCCGTGGAGCCCCCGTCACCTTGGGCAGAGTGGAGAATGGGAGCTGGGCTGAGTCTGTCTTTGTGACCAGGGCTCCCATTCTGGTGTCTCCTGGATGTGATACCCATCAAGAATGAGAAAGGGGAGGTGGCCCTCTTCCTGGTCTCTCACAAGGACATCAGTGACACCAAGAACCGAGGGGGCCCGGAGAAATGGAAGGAGACAGGTGGGTACTCGTGGGGCCGTTGATTTAGCTGCTGTGGCTGGGTACCTCAGGTCTGGGCTCGTGGGTGCCCCCACCCACCCACTTGCACTCATTCACTCCCATTCTGCTGGCTGCAAGGCCTGTGCTGCTCTCCTCTCCACATACTCAGGTATGGAAAGCTTGTTTCCAAATAGAGGGGTGGAGACACAGTTGGAGTTTTGAAGTCAACTTTACTGAGAAACTGAAAGCAAACTCCACTGCCTGTGAAGTTTCATTTTCTGATCAATTGGGGGGGCTGAGCACAGCTTCTCCCTACCCCTCACCCCTGTGCCTTTTCCTCTCAAAAAAACTGACTGGGGAGCCGTGGCCAAAGCCCTCTTTTAAGTCTTTGGGGTCTTGCCCCTTTGGTATCCTCTCAGGGCTGGGGAAGGCCCTTGGGCAGCTCACCAAGCTCTCATCTGAACCTGCTCCAAGGCTTCTTTGTCATTTGGGGATGCTGGGTACTCTCCATCCCCCACTCCCTCACCCCAGCCATGGGTAGCCCTCTCCACAATTTAAGTTCTCAGTGGTCCTTGCACCTGGACCCTGGGCTCCTTCTCTGAGCTCCTACAACTCTGCCTTATGGCCTTCAGCTCGCTCTGCACTCCCCCCACCCTTGGGAATCACCTCTCCCCTCCATTCCTAGGCCTTTCCCTGTGGAGATCCTCTCCTGCCTTGCCTTGGTCCAGACCTCCTTCTCCTTGAAGAAGGCACTGGGAGTAGTATCAGTAAGCACCCATAGGATTGCCCGTTGCCGGGGGTGGCAAATGACCCTAGGAAGCGAGGAATGCCAGAGTCCCCAACTCTAACGAGGCTACCTAACTAGTCAATGAGCCACACCCATCCCTGGACCAGCAACTGGTGTCCTACACCCAGGACCTTCCCGCCGTCATCCTCATCGGCCCCTCTTGTTTTGCAGGTGGTGGCCGGCGCCGATATGGCCGGGCAAGAGCCAAAGGCTTCAATGCCAACCGGCGGCGGAGCCGAGCTGTACTCTACCACCTGTCTGGGCACCTGCAGAAGCAGCCCAAGGGCAAGCACAAGCTCAATAAGGTGGATTGAGCACTAGGGTGTGTGTCTGAGGGTTGGGGCAGGGTAAGGGAAGGCTAAGGAGATGGAGGGGGGAACTGAGCCCACCACAGAGAGACTGTCTGGGGTGCCCACACACAGGCCCCGCCAGCACTTTGGGTCTTGTGACTGAGGGAAGGACTGTCACATACCTGATCCATCAAAAGTACAGAGGAGAGTCTTAGCCCTGGGGTCAGGTGGGCCTTGGCTCAGTCCTGGCTCCTCCTGTGTGACCTCAGCTAAGTCACTGGACCTCCCTGATCCTTAGTCTTCTGATCCATAACGTGGGGACTCTAATGCCTACATCAGAGGTTGCTTTCAGAATGCAGGGAGGGAAAGGAGGTGGATGCGTGTCCTGGACCCAATCCAAACTCAGCCTGTACCAATTTCCTATCCTCCTTGCCTGGACTTGCCCTGCCTCACTCAGGGGGTGTTTGGGGAGAAGCCAAATTTGCCTGAGTACAAAGTGGCTGCTATCCGGAAGTCACCATTCATCCTGCTGCACTGTGGGGCGTTGAGGGCCACTTGGGATGGCTTCATCCTGCTCGCCACCCTCTATGTGGCTGTCACCGTGCCCTACAGCGTGTGTGTGAGCACCGCCCGGGAGCCCAGCGCCGCCCGTGGCCCCCCCAGCGTCTGTGACCTAGCCGTGGAGGTCCTCTTCATTCTTGGTAGGTGCCCTCTGTGCCTCCCACCCCACCCGGTGCCAGGTTCCCCTCAGGCTTTGATGAGGATGGTCTGTTTGGCTCCAGCGCCTCACAAGTGTCCCCCTTGCCCTCCTCCTATTTATAACCGGTGGGCTTTGAAATCACACCTAGGTTCCAAACATGTCTCTACCACTTATGGGTTATGTGACCCTAAGCCAGTCACATCATCTCCAAGCCTCAGTTTCTCCCTCCATCAAATAGGCGTAGCAATGTCCACCTTTGAGAGTTACTGCAGGCCAAGAGCCTAGGACAGTGTCGGATGCTGAGCAGGTGCCCAGTAAAGAGTAGCTCCTCCCCCACCCTGTGCCAACTCGCACCCGGACGTTCCGCAGACATCGTGCTGAATTTCCGTACCACGTTCGTGTCCAAGTCGGGCCAGGTCGTGTTTGCCCCCAAGTCTATTTGCCTACACTACGTTACCACTTGGTTCCTGCTAGATGTTATCGCGGCTCTGCCCTTCGACCTGCTACATGCCTTCAAGGTCAATGTGGTCAGTGTGGCTGGGCAGGGTGGGCTTTGGGGCGGGCCAGCCGGGCCGGCCCCGGGGTGACCTCCTGCCCTCCCCACCTCAGTACTTTGGAGCCCACTTACTGAAGACGGTGCGGCTGCTGCGCCTCCTGCGCCTGCTGCCCCGGCTGGACCGCTACTCACAGTACAGCGCCGTGGTGCTGACCCTGCTCATGGCCGTGTTCGCCCTGCTCGCCCACTGGGTGGCCTGCGTCTGGTTCTACATTGGCCAGCGGGAGATTGAGAGCAGCGCCTCGGAGCTGCCGGAGATTGGTACTGGAGGGTCCACGGGGAGGGTGTGCGTACCGACCTGCCTGGGAGTATGTCCACTCGAGTGTGCGTGGGTCAGGGAAATGGCAGTGGACGTGTGTGTCAAGGCATGTTTGTGAGCCGATACAAGTGTCAGAAATATGTGCAAGTGTGCATGTGTGTGCACCTACGTGTGTCACAGGAACGTGCGTGCAAGTAGACATGTTTGTGAGAAGAATATGGGGGCTGGTGCACACACGTGCATGTGTGTGTGTGCGCGCGCGCACACAGGTGTGAGTGTGACAGCCACCACCTCACAGTAGGCCTGTTCTCCAGCAGCAGAGCATTGTGGAAAAAGGTGGTGGGCTGCCTGGGGGAGTCCTGTTCACCCATTATTGACCTTGTGGCCAAACTTTTCACATTCTTTGAGCCCCTTCCCCACCCCTCTCAGGAGACAGTCGTGCAGGGAGCCCTACCTGCAGGGTTGCTCTGATGCCTGGCACGTTGTCACTACCCTCTCTGAGGCTCACGCCCCACCACCTTGGCTCCTAAGCCCCCTTCCCCACTCTTGTCACCTGCAGGCCGCATCTCTCTGCTGCTCCTCAGCCCTCCTCCAGCCGAAAATGCAGCCTTTTTCTGTGTCCCACCAGTGTCTTCAGTCTCCTTCATTTCACCTCCACTTTCACAACTCCTCCCTCTGCTTACCTCCCACTCACACCTTCACTCCTGCTAGCAGGGCTTCCACCTCCACCTCTCATTCCAAAATGTCACTCATCAGGTCACAGTGTCCTTCTGGGGCCCAAACCCTCGTCCCCTTGAAGTCCCTGTAGCACCTGGCCCTGCCTGCCACACTCCTTGGAAATGTTCTGCCTCTGCTCTGGGCGGGGCCTCCTCCTGCCTCAGCCCCTCCCAGCTCCAAGCTTTCCTCAGATCTCGCCTCCCCCCTCACCTTGTTCTCCCTTGGCGGTTCCACTGGTACCATTATGTAAACATCTCAACCACCATCCTTTCTCTCTCGAACTCACTCTGTTCCAGCCATTTCTTAACTCTGCGTATGCGCAGCTCCAAAAGTCAGCACAGCTTCTTCCTGTGCCCTCCAGGCCTCTGGTAACTACTTGGTAGCTGGCCTGTAGCACCGATTTCCAGTCAGTGGGCAAGAGACCAGCTGCTCAGACGGCCTCTCCTGACTGTCTGCTCCTTGGCGGGGTCCAGGTCAGCCTTAGAAACCTGCTCTGATCAGGTCCCAGGATGAGGAGGCTCCCAGGGATGAATCCTCTCTCCTTTGCCAAACCCACAGAGACCGGTGTGTAGCACAGAGGGCCCACCTGATATTCCCCAAGTGCTCTAGTCGCTGAGCACACACACGTTCCTGGCAGGGGCAGCTTCTGGGTGCCTGCCCTTCAGCCAGGGAGGCTGTGGGGGAGACTGCTCTGGGCTCAGACAGCCACCCAGCAAACATAGTATGATGGTGACAGAAAGCTCTGACCCCAAAGCAGGCTGAGGCACCAAATTCCTGGGTCCATTCCCCCAACCCGAAGCAGGACCCACACACCTTGAGTCTTAATTCCATGTGGCTGCTGTGTTCTGGCCACTTCACAGGGGCTGTGGAACTGACATTAGGATCACCTTGGGCTCCCAGAGGGCTCTGGGCCCCACAGGGAGAGCATGGGAATGTGGGGGGTTGGCTGACTATTTTGCAGAATTACACATGGTAATTCTTGCACCCTTAAACCCTAAGTCCTAGAGTGCTGTTCTCTTTGGGTCTGGTACTAGTTCATATTTAAGGAGTTTCCAAGTCCTTCACGTCATCGTTCCCCCCTTCTCTTTCCCGGGAAACTAGCCTTCCATCTGGGTTGGGTCTCCCGATGTCCAGCCCTGGAAGGATGTCTGTTGGGGGAGAGTGGCACTCCCTGCTGGCCCGGCTCTGTCTGTGGGAGGCAGCACCTTCCCGCTGTGTCCTAGTCTTGGTTTGCCTGTTCCACTGCCCATGGTGTAGACACAGTTCCTGCCCCAGATTCCCATGAGCCTAGTGGATTTTCAAAAGATTGTCCTAAATCCTGAGGGAAATTGCTCAGGGCATTTCACAGTATGAAAGCCACCAGCCTCCAGAACAGCTTCTGCCAGCCTGACCCTCCCCACACACAGACACCATCCCTCCACCAGCTCCAGGAGCAGCAGCCGCTACCCCGGGGAAGACAGGAGAGGTCCCTCTGCCACCCTCCCCTCATCCTCCTGCTTCTCCCCCCAGATGGCCCCTACCCTCCTCACCTGCCAACTGGTTTCACTTAAGGGGCCCAACTAATGACTGAAAAGTTTTTACCCCAGTAAATTAAAAAAAAATAAAATAAAATAATAAAAAAAGAAAAACAATACACCAAAAAAAGAAAAAAAAAGTTTTGCATACTCCCTGCATTCTCACAGAACACCGCAAGTAACAGCAGGGGGAATCCTCCCCTTGGCTCAGGCCTTATCACAGCCCTCCAAATTCATAACCTGGAATTTGATGCCCCAGTGTGAACCCCCATTCCCCATTCTAGCTAAGCAGGTGTGCTTGCCTGTATTTCCATCTCGAGGTTTGGCTCGTGCCTTCCCCTAGATCAGGAATGACCCCTCTCAGTTTCTTTGTATCAAAACTTGATCCATCATCTGAGACCAAGCACAAATGTCCCCTCTTCCAGGAAGCCTTCTAGCTCTAGCCTATTGCATATTGGTTTGAGCTTTATCATGTGGCACTCAGGCCTTGTGTATCTCGGAGGCGTAACTCCTACCCTGCAGTAAGCTCCTTCCTGTAGGTTCCCCCAGCTCCTGACCCATGTCCATCAGGTTCCGGAATGAATGAATGGGTGAGAGGGGAGTCGGGGTCACGGGACAGTGTGTCATGCCTGATGTAAGGTGTTGAGAGGATGGAGCAGGGAGCAGGGAGGGGCAGAGCAAATGTGGAGGGGGGATCCCACTGCAGCCTGTGATCCTGAGCCCATATCTGCACTTACTCTCTGCATCTCCGTTCTTGGTCAGCCAATCTATTTTCTGTCTTGCTCCCCATGGCCCCCAGCTCTGCTGGGGCCCCTAGGGCCCCCCATACAATACCCTAAAACTCCCACAACCCCCCCAGCTAGGCTCAGTGACTGCAGGCAGCTCAGGAAATGTGGGGTTGGTGGGAAGATGAGTAATCTGTGGCCTCCACCTGGTGGCCCAGGATGGCCTGTGTCTGCAAGTGTGCTGTGGGGCTGTGTGTGTGCACAGGTACCTGCCTATCTATGGCCTGTGTGCTTGTGTCCATGCAAGTGTGTGCGTGTGCAAGCACCTGTGTAGCCTTGTCTAGCTCCTGAGTGTGCACAGGCCTTTGCTGTGTGAGTAACCACAGCCATGCACCTGTGAATGTGCTCACGCATGTGTGTCCTTGTCTTCGTGAGTGTGGAACGCATGTGTAGCCTCGATGGTGTGTATGTGCACAGCCACATTGCTGTGCTTGAGAACGTGTGTGTGAGATTGGTGGTGTGTGGCTGGCGGGGGTGAGGCCGAATGGGAGGCAGCTTTCTGGAGCAGGCGAGCTCAAAGAAAGAGCAAGAGGAGTCTGGTGGACAGAGCAGAGGAGGTGGCCTCACCCATGTGGCCCCAAAGACCCTGTCTGGGATTTCTGGGATTAGTGCCAGCTGCTGGGAAAAGGGCACAGTGCTCTTGCTCCGTAGTCAGCTGATGGGACGGCCGGCTAGGGAGATGACAGCCTCAGCCTTGTTCTCATGTCTTGCTGAGGGCTGAGGTGGAGAGGGGAGTGCTAGGTGGGCAGAGAAGGAAAGTGGTGGGAAGCCCTGGGGGTAGACCTGTATCCACATGTCCCCCACCCCGGGGGTACCCGCAGGCACACCTGCACCGTGTGGCAGTGCTGTCCTGCTGACTCAGGCCGACCTGCCCCCTCCCCAGGCTGGCTGCAGGAGTTGGCCCGCCGATTGGAGACGCCCTACTACCTGGTGGGCCAGAGCCCAGCGGTGGGGAACAGCTCTGGCCAGAGTGACAACTGTAGCAGCGAGGCCAACAGGACGGGGCTGGAACTCCTGGGCGGCCCGTCGCTGCGCAGCGCCTACATCACCTCCCTCTACTTCGCGCTCAGCAGCCTCACCAGCGTGGGCTTCGGCAATGTGTCCGCCAACACCGACACGGAGAAGATCTTCTCCATCTGCACCATGCTCATTGGTGGTGAGGCCTGCCACTCCCTGGGCCCCCTCCCAGACTCCTGCCCCCGCCGTGCCCCCCCCTCTGCCAGGGTCCCGAAGTTCTTCCTGGAGGGTCGGCTTTAGAGGGCCCAAGGAACTGGAGACGGGCGGCGGAGCCCACGTGCCTTGCCCAGGAGTGTGGGGGTGGGAGGGGTAGTGGGGGCGATAGGACAGAGGTGTCCGGCATGGTGTCAGGCCGGCCCGGGCCAGTCCTGGAGGTGACCCCCTCTCGCCGCCCTCCCCAGCCCTGATGCACGCGGTGGTGTTTGGGAACGTGACGGCCATCATCCAGCGCATGTACGCCCGCCGCTTTCTGTACCACAGCCGCACCCGTGACCTGCGCGACTACATTCGCATCCACCGCATTCCCAAGCCCCTCAAGCAGCGCATGCTCGAGTACTTCCAGGCGACCTGGGCCGTGAACAACGGCATCGACACCACAGAGGTGCGCGGGCCTGCAGGGCCGGCCCTTCCAGCCCGTGCCCCTCAAGGGGCGTGCACTTGGCCGGCCGTTCTCAGGAGTGGGCCAAGGGGCAAGGAGTGCGGGATCCCGGCCCCCTGCCTCCGTTCTCCCCTGGGGGAACAGCAGCCCGGACAGAGGGCTCAGAGGCCCCTCTCCGCCCTTGTGGGGTCTGGAGGAGGAAAGCTGGGCTACTCATGGAGGGGCTACAGGGGTTGGGAGGGAGGCAGAGCGCCCCCTTGCTGATTGGACCCTGTGGGCTGGTTGGAGACCGCCCCCCCCCCCTTCGGCCACCTCAAGCCCAGCCCCGCTCTCCACCCGCAGCTGCTGCAGAGCCTCCCGGACGAGCTTCGCGCAGACATTGCCATGCATCTGCACAAGGAGGTCCTGCAGCTGCCCCTGTTTGAGGCTGCGAGCCGCGGCTGCCTGCGGGCTCTGTCCCTGGCCCTGCGGCCTGCTTTCTGCACGCCCGGCGAGTACCTCATCCACCAAGGCGATGCCCTCCAGGCCCTCTACTTCGTCTGCTCCGGCTCCATGGAGGTGCTCAAGGGTGGCACCGTGCTCGCCATCCTAGGTTTGTGAGGGGGGAAGAAGGTGTAGGGGCTTGTGGGAGGCAGATGGCCCCATCTGCAGAAAGCCCAGAGAGGGAACCCAGGCAAGACCACCTGGGGAGAAACAGCCAGGATGGTGTCGGGAGGAGGCGGGAAGCCCCTGGCGAAGCTCAGAGTGGGCCCAGTGATCACAAGATGGCAACACGAGGGGGTAGAAACGATCTTGAGGGTGTGGGAGGCCAGAGAGAGTGGAGGATCCGCCTTAGTCTATGAGGGGACGGAGCAGCGCTTCCTGTCGAGGAAATTCAAATGCTGAGGATGGAAGTGCTGGAGAGAGTGTTCAGACCGGCTGGAAAAGGCAGGAATAGAAGTTATCCCTGTGGGGCTCCCCCCCACCACGGGGGCTGCAGAGGGGGGAGATGCTGCTTTCCCCGGGGCAGATGACAGCAGGCCCAGGGACATCAGAGCTCAGTTTCAGTGTGTGTACTCCCTTCTTGGCCAAAGAAAGAGGTGAAGGTAAAGAACGATTCCGTAGACAAGAAGAGGTTGCAGATATGGAATCGGCATCACAATAGTGCCAGCCTCAGGGTCTCACAGCAGGGCCAGCCCGGTGCCCTTACACCTTCATCTCAAGCAAACCTCAAAACCCAGAGTGAGAAACTATTGCTATTCCTGTGATGCAGAGGAGACAGGAGGCTCCCAGAGGTTCATGAATTGCTAGGCTGGTTTGCCTGGCTCGAAACCTCCGTCTTCACACCTGTGCTCCCAGGTCTCTGCTCATGCGCTACAGTAAGGGCTTTGTTTCAGGATTCCTGGACGTGCAGCACATCTGGGAAACGCGGGGCTGCAGGGTGCTCGGGCTGTGGGAGGCGTCAGCAGTGGCCCTGAAATGTGGGAGCTCTGTGATCTGGTTGGGTAATCGAGTGCCTTGCGTACGGAACAGGACTAAATGGTAAGGAGGCGGCGTCCTGACCACAGCTGAAGGCTCAGGCAGCCAAAGGCCTGTAGACTCAACTGTGGGGACAGGTGACGCCCAGAAAGGCTGAGGTATTTCTCTAAAGCTGGAGAACTGGAAAGACCAGATGCCCAGCAGCTACTGTCTGTCCATCCCTTTTCCCTTGAGGAGGAGGATGTTCTAACAGGAAACAGGAGAAATACCATCAGAAGGTTTTGGAGCTGAAAGAGGCGAGAGGCTGCTACGTCCTTCCCTTTACGTCATTCATGAGTTTGGCTTCTGGGCCAAGATGCAGTTTATGCCAGAACTCAGAGCACGTGGAGTTATGGCCACTCACGTATGGCTGGCAATCCTTTAGAAATTATGGGAACTGGAGAGATTAGAAGAACAAAAAGACAGATTTTGACAATTGCAGACTGGTCACTCCAAAGCAAGATTGTCAAGTAGATGATTAAACAGATGGTTTCAGCTTGGAGCCAAGGAAGCAGTGTGGCTGGGAGCTGGCATGGGTCCTGCAAGAGCTTCTCTTCACTGATGCCAGGCACCAGGTTTCAGAAGAGCCACATTCAGTATTAAGACAGCCTCACGGAAGGCCACCTCCTGTGTCCTGGGTCTTTGCCTCCAGGATGTCCCCAGCTCCAGGACTTAATGCTACCTTTGATCTGTCCTGTCCTTGCTCATATGTTCTGGATGAAGTGTTCCTCTGTTGACCTGTCGGCGCTGGGTGCCTCGGGAATGCCTGGTTCCCCATGACCTGGTTTTCTGCTTTGCCTTCACCCCATGCCCCACCTGCCTCCTTAGTTTAACACCCAGGTACCTCCTGCTTGCTCTTGGCAGCTCAGGCTCACTGTGCCTAGCAGTGTTGATTCTAGCTCCTCCCTCTGTGTATGAACTAACAGCTAAGTGTCTGCAAAGTCGGTGCTGGGGGAGGAAGGAGGCAAGAGGAAAAGATGTGGGCTGGTGCTGGGAGGAACTTACGGGACGTGACGATCTGAGCTGGAGTGTCAGGCTGAGATGCCAGCCTGGAGGGTGGTCTTTGGCCCCTGAGACCAGTGGCACTGAACTCTGTCCTTGGTCCTATCCTGATTCTCATTTTTATCTCACTTCTTGGATGAAGACAAGAAATACACACTTATTCTATTTCCAGACAACACATATAAGAAAGAGCTCATTCATCAGATGATCACAGCGAGATCCAAACAGCTCTCAGAAGGAACCAGAAGGATGGCCTGAAACCAAAAAAATAAGATTTAACAGTGATGCATTCTACTCTTGAGTTTGAGCAAAAGTCCATGAACATTTAGAGTTCTGCTGGCAGCATGAGGCAGCCCACGGTGGGGGTGGCAGTGATCCATCCCCTTCCTTAAGGATAAGGAAACGCTTTCCAATCTTGTGAACTCTCTGGCCACGGGTTGAGCTGGCTTGTGAGGGCCGTGAGTCCCGCTGGCACCCCGTCCCTGTCGGGAAGGATCTATAGGGGACTCTTGTGAGGAGGGGAGGGAAGGAAATGAACTTCGGTTGGTCGCCTATGTGTCAGGCGACTTTACCTCCACTAACTTGGGGACACCGTACTCAATGGATTCTAAGACACACATTTCCCCCCCGCCATTTAACATCCCTGAGATTGGGACGTAGACTGGTACTGCACTCTAAATTGATGCTGTTTTACAATCTCCGTCAGCCAGGTGGCAGTCTCCGCTGGGTGGTGCGGAAACCCTCCATTGATGCCTGCTGGTAAAATCAAGAAAGCGCGACAGTTAATACAGGATCTGTTGCAGAGACGAGGCCCCTGGGCTCAGGGAGCTGTAGTAACGTGGCCGCCTGACATTCTCCCTGTGCCACACAGGGTACTAACCTGCTGATTCCACACACTGTTCCCGGAGAAGCTACATCTGAATCACCTGGAGGTTGGAAAACCTCGGCTGTGGGTCTCTCGTCGATATTCTGATTCTGTAGGTAGGGATAGGGCCTGGGAGTCTGACTGGTTAATTTTTCTGGAGGATGCTGAACCCCAGGCAGGCTGGGAGTCACTAGAATTGGTGACTGCCATTCGTCTCAGAGCTAAAGTTCAGATGTGTTTCTGCATTGTGGCTTTGATCCCACATGAGCTCACCCCAACCCTATCTGAGGGGCCAGTGAGGCAGCAGCAGGGCCTGCCAGGGCCCAGGCGTCGGCTCCTTCCTGCCCTGGCTTTCAGGCCCCACGCAGCCCGTAAGGAAAGCTCAGCCACCCTCTCTAATGGCTGAAGGGCAGGGAGACCTCTGACCTCTGCTTCCTCTCCCCAGGGAAGGGTGATCTGATCGGCTGTGAGCTACCCCGGCGCGAGCAGGTGGTCAAGGCCAATGCCGACGTGAAAGGGCTGACGTACTGTGTCCTGCAGTGTCTGCAGCTGGCCGGGTTGCACGAGAGCCTGGCCCTGTACCCTGAGTTTGCCCCGTGTTTCAGCCGAGGCCTCCGAGGGGAGCTCAGCTACAACCTGGGTGCTGGAAGAGGCCCCGCGGAGGTGAGGATGCTGGGTACGTGCATGAAGGCGGCTGGCTGCCAGGGAGCCTGGTGAGGTGGGCAGAGGCTGGGGTTTGTGGAGGTGCTGTGTGAGCACAGGGCCTGGGTGAACACCCCCTGTGCCTGGTGGGGGATCTACACGCACTCTCCTTGTCCCTTCATACCTACACTGTCCATAGGCCACGCTCCGCTACCCTTCCCGGGTCTCCCTGGCCCGTGTGAGACAGCCCGTCCCGTCCAGAGCCAAGTCCACTGGTACCACAAAAGGAGAAGCTGAAGATGAGGGATGGTGCGCATGGGGCAGGGTGGGCAGAGCCGTGCACAGCCATCCAGGCCACCTCTGAAGAGAGCCCTGCATCTCCCCCAGTTCTTCACAGTGAAACAGGGCTGCTCTGACGGGCTTTTGAATTTTCCTGGCTCATGTCACCAATTCCAAACCCGTTTTGAGTACTGTGTTCTCTTGGGTAACTCAGCCTGAGGGAACAAGCCACATAGTTAGAATTTTGAGGGGCAACAAATGTCTCCAGAGCTTGGTGGCTTTGTGGTGGCAGCAGAAAAGCAGCCTTCAGCCCCCTGCCCCTTCTGAGCCGCTTCCTCTGCAGGGCGAGAGTAGGCGTCCTGTTTAACAAAAATGGCTCTTCTAGGGACATGAAGCGGGGGCATAGTAAGGGCTGTCCAGTCAGTTCCCTTTCCCCAACTCCTCACAGGCAGACACCAGCTCCCTGAGCGGCGACAACACCCTCATGTCCACGCTGGAGGAGAAGGAGACAGATGGGGAACAGGGCCCTGCAGCCTCACCAGCCCCAGCTGACGAGCCCTCCAGCCCCCTGCTGTCCCCTGGCTGCACCTCCTCTTCCTTAGCCGCCAAGCTCCTATCGCCACGTCGAACTGAGCCCCGGCCCCGGCTAGGGGGCAGAGGGCGATCGGGGAGGGCAGGGGCTTCACAGGCTGAGGCTGGCCCCCCTGCTCGCCCCCAGAGCTTAGAGGGGCTGCGGCTGCCCCCCATGCCATGGAATGTGCCCCCGGATCTGAGCCCAAGGTGAGCAGGCCCTGTCTAGGCACTCCCCTGCCCTAGGTGCCCACCCTTCCATCCTAATCCCTCCTCACCTCCTCCAGGAAGCCTTCCTTGATTTCTTTATCTCCCTACTGCCCCACCCCTCCATTCCCTCCCTGCATGGCCAAAATTGCTCAGAACTCCCTTGCTGTTTCAAGCTTGGATTCCCAGTGAAACTGCAGGCTCCTAGGGAAAGGGACCTTATGTCACCTTTCTCTTGGGGCCCCAAACCCCCTGGCCCAGCTCCTGCAGTCTCTGTGTGAGGACACTGGGAAACACTGCGGTGGCTAACTGTCCATTGACTTATTGTCCTGGTACCTGTGTCCACAGGGTAGTAGATGGCATTGAGGACGGCTGTGGCTCTGACCAGCCCAAGTTCTCGTTCCGTGTAGGACAGTCTGGCCCGGAATGCAGCAGCAGCTCCTCCCCTGGACCAGGTACTGGGTGGGTCTCGGGTCCAGGGGGCGGTCAGCAGGGCAGCCCCTTTACCCTGTGAGCCTCTGAGAAACTGGCGGGGTACAGACTTGCCTGGAAGCTCTTTTGCCCTAACCTACCTGCATGGTATGGGCAGGGAGTTTGGGGGTGCATACTAGCGTCTTGGTGTTGGAAAGTAGCTGGGAACAGGGATTGGATCTCTGCTGTCGGCTCTCTAGCAGTGACTTTGGATTTTGCCCAGCTTCCGGTCTGTAAAATGGTTGCTGTGCATGTCAGATAAGATAATGTAGCTAAGACCCTTAGCACGTCTGGCTCACAGGGAGGACAGAGGCTGACGATGCCTAGTTGAAAACGGCCCCCAGCCAAGCCAGGCAGCCCTGGGAATAGACCAGGCAATGAGCTCCTGGGAGTGTCTGTGTCCCTGGAGGACAGAACAAGAGACAGCCACAGAAAGCAGCTTCCCAAAGGGGAAAGTGGGACAGCGTGCTCGAGGCCCCCTGGCAGTTTGGGCATGAGGGGACAGCGTCCCAGAGAACAGTTTCCACGTGGAAAAGTGCTGGCTCAGGTAGTAGGTGGCCATCAGCTGTGACTAGTTGGCCACCAGCTGTAACCAGTTAGCCATTAGCCACTGATACAACTGCCGTGGCTGAGCTAACAAGCGCGGATTGCAGTTAGTGAGGGAGGTTGGCTGGCAGGAAAGCAGTCGGCAGGTTGCGGATCGTGGGGCTCCTGCTTCCTGTGTCTCCAGCCCAGCCGCCAGCGAGACTATAGTGATATGACTCCCCTACCCATGGCTCTGTGGGTGTTCCTTTTTGGCCTCGCCATATCCTGCGTTCTTATGCAGGGAGCGGGACCAGAGACCCTGCATGACAGGCAGAATTCAGCAACTTGGGCAAGACTGGAAGTGGCCCTTCCTGGCGTCAGGCCCTGCCAAACCAATGTGGTCTGTGCTAACTGGGGCACATGCCTGAACTCTGCATTGTCTCCTCACTCGCCCAGGCTAGTAACCCCATCTTACTGTCCACAGAGAATGGCCTGCTCACTGTCCCCCTTGGGCCCAGCGAGGCGAGGAACACAGACACACTGGACAAGCTTCGGCAGGCGGTAGGTGAGGGGCACGGGGGAGGCAGGGAGAGGAGAGGGGCTCTGCTGTTGCGTAAGGTCCTGGCTCCACCCTGCCCTCGCCTCCTCCCTCCCTGTAGGTGATGGAGTTGTCTGAGCAGGTCCTGCAGATGCGGGAGGGACTCCAGTCTCTGCGCCAGGCCGTGCAGCTCATCCTGGCACCTCATGGGGAGGGCCCGTGCCCTCGGGTGTCAGGAGAGGAGCCATGCCCAGCCAGCACCTCTGGGCTCCTGCAGCCTCTGTGTGTAGACACTGGGGCGTCCTCCTACTGCCAGCAGCACCCAGCTGGCTCTGTGTTGAGTGGGACCTGGCCCCACCCTCGTCCAGGGCCCCCTCCTGTCGTGGCACCCTGGCCTTGGGGTCCCCCAGCATCTCAGAGCTCCCCCTGGCCTCGAGCCACAGCTTTCTGGATCTCCACCTCTGACTCAGAGCCTCCAGGCTCAGGAGAACTCTGCCCTGAGGCCAGCACCCCCGGCTCACCACCTCCTGAGGACGGGGTGAGGACTGGGCCCCCCGAGCCGGTGAGCCAGGCTGAGGCTGCCAGCACTGGAGAGCCTCCACCAGGGTCAGGGGGCCTGACTTTGCCCTGGGAACCCCATAGCCTGGAGATGGTGCTTATTGGCTGCCATGGCTCTGGCACGGTCCAGTGGACCCAGGAAGAAGGCACAGGGGTCTGACTGCCAGCCCCAGAACTCAGTGTTGCTAGACATGCTGCCATCTGCTGCTCTGCCCAACCTCAGGGAGGAGGAAGGGCGGCAGCCACCCCCTGGGACACCCAGCTGCCCACTGGCTCAGGGCAGGGAGCCTGAAAGCCAAGGCCGGCCTGGCCCTGGGCTCCCATGGAGGGGGGGCTGTAGCCTCAGGGGCAGGCCCCAGGCTAGGGATCTCCGGGCCCCTACTTGTGGGGCCCCTCCTCAGCCTGAGGCCAAGGAGGGGTTCTGCCATCCCCTGCATGTGCCCCTGCCTTACCTGTCCCCACATTTTTTATTTAAAAAATAACAATAAAAGAAACTACTTTGGAACTCAGTGATTTTTATTTACAAAAGAAAAATAATAAAGGAACAGTCTGAAGTTAATCAGCTGGAGATAAAGGGGTGAAGATAGGGGAAGAGGGGAGGGTGGTTTGCAGAGGAGAAGGGGAGGGGCTCTGGCTCTAAGGAAGCCGCAGGATCCTAGCCCACTCCCTTTCCAGGAGCCTGAGTTCCCAGCTCCAGGGAGCTAGAATGGCAGGGGAAACTGAGGCTACAGCCCGTGGGTTCTGCCAACACCCTCACTGTGGCGCGATCTTGGCAGCCTCTGCTCGGATAAGGGCAATGAGGTCCTGGTTGATGAGGAACACGAATCGCAGGCTGGCAATCTGGGCAGGAGGGGACAGGGGTGGCTGAGGAGAGTGGGGCTGGGGACCAGGCCCGCACTGCAGCTCACCACGCCCCAGGTCTCATGCGGCTTCTCCACCTCCTTCCCAGCTCACCTCCACCACGGAGTTGTTGCTGAGGCGCCATTTGGAGCCACACAGCACAGGCCGTCCATCGATGTAGATGGGCCGCCGACCCTCATTGGCAATGAAGAAGTCACCATTGTTTTTCAGCTTGATGACACCTATGGGAATGGAGAGGAAAAGGGATGATGGGATGGGAGACGGCCAGGGAGCCCAAAGCCCCCATGTACCCTCTCTGCTTCCTGGGCACCCAGTACGCCCAAGTTTGAGGTCCGGAAATGCCAGCTCATCAGCGCCAGCTGGCCCATGAGAGCTCCCACGGAGAATAAGCCCCGGGGCTCGGGAGGGCAGTGAGAGGCCGGGAGGGACATGCTCACTGCTTCCTGCTGGTACCTTGCTTTCGGGAGATTTTCCAGGCTGGCCCTTCCAGAGACAGGTCCACGTCAATCTGGTTGTCCTTGGTGGCTCTGCCCAGGGTGATCTGGGGAAATGGGGCAGGTAAGCGCTGGCACCTGAGGACTGGGGGAGGGGTCCACACAGGCCAGGGCACGATGAGAAATCAGGCAGCAGCCACAGAAAGGGCAGTGAGGGGAAGACTGACGGAGGAGGGATGGCTGGGCCTGCCTCACCTCTCGCGAGCGCATCAGGTACCGCACCATGCGGCCCCGCAGCACTGCCAGCGTCTGGTTGTCGAAGTCCGGAGAGCTCATGCCTGGGGGAGGAGCAGCTCGTGTGGGGGACAGCACACCCGAGGGGTACAGGGCAGAAGGAGGGGAGCCAGTGCAAGGTCTACTGAGGGACAGGAGTCGAAGCTCGGAAACGAGGGTGCACCCAGCCAGACCATCACAGGAGCTCAGGGTGGGGCAAAGAGGGTTGAAACGTGCTCCCGCTGGTCCCCGGGCCCCCTCACCTGTGATGCTATCTACTAGCACCTGCCACTTATGCAGCTCCTGTTCCAGCTGCCGAATCTCTCGCTTCTGGCGCCGGTCAGCCACTGTCAGCTCTGGGGTGAGGTTGGGTGGTAAGAAGGGACGCTCCAAGGTCACCAGCACCCGCACTAGTCCTCTCTGTTCCGGCAGGCGCTTCCACCCCCACGGTCCCCACCACGGCACACTCACCATGTTCCAGGACCTCATCTCGCATGTCTCTAGGGGGTAAGAGGACAATTGAAGCTCCACTTTCAGCTCGCCTGCCATTACCATCAGGCGCTCCTCTGCTCGTTAGGGCCTCCCTCGGCCCCTTAGCTGAGTGGCCCAGCAGGCTGCTGCTCTTGCCTCTGCTTAGCCTCCTTCCCAGGGGTGGGGGTGGCGTGGGGTAAGGCACACGGGGGGGGATGGGAAGCTCAGCAGGGAGACAGTTGTCAATAGCGACAACTGGAATTTGAGGCTGAGACTGGGCTGGGCTCTGTCCTCTGCAGCAGGAGAGGTAGGGACGAGTGGCCCGGGCCCTCTGCCCCGGGGGACACTCAGCTCTCTGCACTGTCTGTGGCCCCCAACACTCACTTGAGCTTGCTGTCATCAATCAGGTCCTCTGCATCGGAGAAGTTCAGCACTTGGTCCCCCTTAGGCAGCGGCTGCACTGAACAAAGGACGGAGGGAGGGTCAGCGCCGATGTTCCTACTCACCCCCACGCTGCCAAGCACACCCCTGAACTCGGGACAAACTAAAGACGGAGCCCATGGGATCCGCTTCGTGCTGAAATGCACAGAAGTAAACCCGATGCAGGTAACAGAACGCATGCCACATTAGGCTGCATGCTGATTTGGCACAAAGCACGCCTGGGGTGAACAGAGGGCAGAGGTGGTTCTAGAAAGGGAAGGGAATTCAGATTGGCCTTTCATATGGGCTTTTTGGTATATGAAGGGTTCCCACTTACACAGCCTTGAACTAAGTAGGGAAGGCACTGCTATTAGCTCCATTTTACAGACGAGGAGACGGACACCGGAGAGGGAGTCCAACTACGTGACTCTAGTTTCAGACAGAGCCAAGATTCAAGCTCTGCTGCTTCCCAGATTCCAAACTCAAACAGCAAAAACATCCCATGCTCTTGAACATTTTTCTGCCACCGTCAGTGAGGGGCTGAGAGGCACATGCCAGTCAGATTCCACTTAGAAAGGATGTGCCGAAGATAGCTGGTCACTGTAAGCCTGTGTTTTTCAAACTGTGGGTCATGATATGTCAAAGGGTCATGACATTAGTTGCAAAATTTTCCCCCCAAAATCAATTAAATAGGATAATTAATATCAGACTCCATCAGCTATGTTCAGGATAAATATTGTTTCATAAAGTTTTTCAGTTTTTGTCTAGTCAAAACGTAAAAGAAACTGGGGCCTCCACGGTCTGAGAACTTCTGTCTTAAGGCCAGCAGCTCCCAGAACTACAGTGTCTCCTTCATAGTAGCTCCCACGAGTTAGTGGCTGTGAGACTGTTGATTGAGGAGTTCTGACAATACGTGGGGTGTCCTGCCTGCCACATACACGTTCCCTCCCCCACGACGGCTGCCTGAAATCCCACCGATCTAATATTCAACTGACTTGATGGTTAAGCAATGTACATTCCCTGTTCTGAGGGGCTCCTGGCTCTAAACAGCAAAGGAGAAATCAAATCCCCACATAAGACGACTCTTGAAAAGAAAAATTAAACCTTTAAGTTAACAAGTACATTTACACAAAATTACTTCCAAACAGCGATGAAGGAGCTAGCTACAGCAGCAAAAATCAACTTTCCCCAGTGTCCGTTCTCTCTGTGGGAATTCAGCGGTATCTGAGCTTCAGGAAGCAGCAGAGATTTGGAAGCTGCGGGGGAAAGTGGGCTGCCTGCGGGGCACTAAATCCAGACATCCTCAGGATGGAAGATTCCACCCCTGCCCCATGATTTCCTAAAATCCTCTTGTGGGAATATCTTTTAGTAACTGAGCGGCACGGCCAAAGTCACAAGGTAATGGGCATGGCCGAAGCTTGCTTTTCAGAACAGTGTGGACAACGACGTAGCAGGCAACGGGCAGTCCCGTGTGGGAAGCTAGAGCAGGGCGTGCTAAATGACGCAAGTCTGACCCTGAAGCCCAAAGCCCACGGAAGAGTTTCCTGCAGTTTAATGAGACTGCTTTCCTCATCTGTCACTAGGACAGTGAAGAGATTTGCGATGAGGGGAGAGATGGAGCAGGGAGCATCCTGGCCCCTGGGGAAGAAGACAGATGAAGGACGGTGTGGAGCCCCGAGGGAGTTCTGAAAGGCCGGAAAGCAGCCTGACAGCAATGAGTGCTGGTCGGAGGAAAGGCAGTGAGAAGGAGATGGAGAAAGGCAAGGGCAGGAAGGCTTAGAGAAGGTCATCTCTTGGGTGGGAAACTACTTCCCCTCCTTCTGGAAGGAAGTGGATTTTGCTTTAACGACAAGTGACCGAGACATGGGGGGCCACTGCGGATGAGGTTACAGGGCCCTTGAGGGCAGCTGTGCCCAGCCCATGTCACACTCACACACCTGCACGCACTCTGCCAGCCGGGCGTTACCTGTCTGGTCCTCCAGAAGGTAATACTGCTTCATGAGCTGCCAGTGGGCCTGCAGAGCCTTGGCAGTGCGCGCCAGGTAGAAGGCAGCGGGGTGTCTGTGCAACAGGTCCTGGAAGGTCTCCAAGGTGGGCTGGCTGGTCTGGAGGGCGAGAAGCATGCTTTGGGCGCCTCGGTTTTCTCAATTCTGCCTCTGCCTTACCACCCCCACCCCTGCCCCGTCCATCCCCACCGGGAACTGGAAGAAGCGACATCTATCGCTGCCCAGGGAGCCAGGCTGGGCTCTTCCTGAGGACCCTGTCCCAGGGCCCCTGCGGATGTGTGTGTATCTGCCCGGGCATGTTTCCATGCAGTGGGGTCTCTGACAGCGCAGTTTTCCAGGTAGTCTGACTCCTACCCTGCCCAGCCCTCAACCTTACCGATCCCACTTTGCTCAGCAGCTGTTCCTCAGCCTTGCTAAACAGGGCCTTGCTCTGGATGGCAGCAATGGCCTCTGGGTGCAGCTGCCTCATGGCCTGGCAGGCTAGCCTGGGCAGGGAAGAGACAAGGTCAAGGGAGGGTTGTCAAGCAACCTGGGGTTCCTACACCTCCAAAGCATGCAGGTCTTTGAGATGCAGGATGAGAAGTCAGGTCCTCAACAGAAAGAGCCCAAGGCTGAGCTGGCACCTGTGGCCTCATGGGTTGGTCAAAAGCATGAAGAGGCAACTCAGGAAACTGAAATTTCTTGTTCAAACCCCGTGAAGAGACTCAAAGGCACAGCCCCCTAGAGGCCAGTGGTGAGGGACATCCTGAGACCAACTGTGGCCCCCTCCCCAAGACCTCTGTCCTTACTTGGCCAAAGCTGCCACCTACTAGCCTTTGCCCAGCACCCCCTTCCCCAAGCTGAGCCCTGCCTGTTTCCTGGTGTATCAAGGCCATGGCTACAGCTTAAGCAGTGCCAGGGGCTGGAGTAGAAGACAGGCGTTAAGCATCCCACCAGATTCGGATGACATTAAACAACGTGACTGAGGAGGAAGACTGTGGTGCGTGTACGCACAGGTTTATTTGGACTCAGGCTGTTGGAGCTGGAAGTCATCGTGGGATGTCAGTGTGGAAAGGTTGGGAGGTGACCTTCCCCAAACCACAACGCACACAATGGGGGAACCAGGGCTCCTGGCCCTCCTTGGGGTGTTTTCTCCTATGCTACCTCCTCAGCTTCCAGAGTCCTTGCTTCTGGCGTCAGGCCAGGGCTAGCAGGATTGGCAGCAGGAAGAAGCTTTCCTCTGAAGCCTGGCAGGTCTGGTTTCAGCCCAGAGGATGCAAGGTCCCAGGAGCCCCCTCCTTGGGCCCTTACACAATTCCCTCTATTCCAGGAGCCGAGTTCTGGCATGCCCAGACCCCCCATGGCTGGGGCCCCACTCACTTGGAGATGACAGGGTCGTAGAGCAGGGCGTACCAGCGCTCCTGGACTTCTCGGAGGGTGAAGCGGCAGCTGAACTTCACACCCAGGTGGACAGCTGTCAGGTCATTGGTCTGGGAGGCCCCAGAGAGGTTTCCTTCAGACTTAGAGCTCGAAAGAACCCTTCCCTTGCCACCCAGAGGACACTGCTGGGCCACCTGGGGGGCTGGGAACTGGAGGCTGTGGGGAGAAGGACACGAAACCTGCGATGGGACGCACTACCTGCAACACAGCATTGATGAGCAGGAGGTCATCCGCAGGCTTCCAGCGGCCCAGGTCCTTGGTCACCTGGAGTGGCTGTTTGCTCTTCTTCACACGCTTGGTGAGTCCGGGCGCTGGGGCTGGGCTGGGCGGCACAGGAGTGCTGGGGGCCTTGGACACCTGGCGGAGGACAGGAGCACCGTGAGCTCCAAGCCGGCCTCAGGGCCGCGGGGGCCCCAGCCCCAGCCAACAATAAGCAGCACAGGCAGGGAGCTCAGCTTTCTAACCCCCGCCCCCACCAAAGCACTTCTACATGGTCCTTGACCATTTGGGGTCTTCTCTTTGCTGGTGGCACCCCCGATGCCAGAGTGGGGGGGGGGGATGGATACCAGGAAAACACTTTTGCTGGTACAGTGTCTGGGGCCAGAGCAATGCCACCTGGGGGTTATTTTTACATCCAGCAATGCTGGGAACAGGCTGTCTGCTCCCAGAATAGATGCACGCTACATGCCTCCCACACAGAATGTGATACAGGATGCATTGACAGGGTGGGGGTGCAGCAAGTAAGGGGGAGTGGGGAGGGATGGGATCCTAGGGAGGCATCTGAGGTTGGGCTGGGGCAGTTTGGTTCTCTCATAAGCCTCCTCTGCAGGACTCTTCCCAGCTGGCAAAGGCTGTGGGGAAACACAAACTCTGGTGCTGGATTCCATCCCCTCCACCCCCCGCCCAGTATCTCCCAGTCCTTCACCTTCTTCTTCTCACTGGAGGAGGGTTCACTCCCAGAACAGCGCCCTGGTTCCACCCCACTGGCCCCCTTTGCCCGGGTAGAGGACTTGGCCAGGCTGCTCTCCACCAACTCATCATCAAACTTCTTCCTCTTGATGAACCTGTGGAGGTCCACCAAGTGAGCAACCCCTGGCCCGTCCCCGCACCCACGCACACACCCAGCCTCCAGGACAGAGCAGGTTCCCAGCAGGATGCTGACAGCTCTGGCTCCGTGGATGGGGCAAGGACCTGCTATGCCCCACCCCGAGACAACAAGGCATTGTACCACAAAGACTCCACACGTGGAAGACCTAAGATCTCCCTCAGTCCCCCGAAGACCCTCAGTCGGGGGTTTAGTAGGGAAAAGCACAAGGCTCTGCCAACGCTTAGGCCCCTGTGCGTCTCAGGTAATCATCCCCCACAGAACCCTTACTACCTGGAGGAGCTTCTCCGTTTAGGGATGGTGCCCAAGGCCTGCGAGGAGGCCCGCTTCTGCCCTGCCAGCGACTCCTCATCCTCTGAGCGGCTGGCAGTGCCTGATGCCATCAGGGATGAATCTAGCAGCCCCTGAGAATCTAGAAAAAGAGAAGTGGTGAACTCAGGCCTCCTGAGTGTCTAGCAAAGCCTTGAGCATTTGCTCATGGGTCCCCTTCTCAGTCCCCCCTTCCTCTGCCAGCGCTCCCAGACCCTCCCCATCCTTCCTCGACACTTGAGGTTTTACAATGGGAGTTCCCTGGCCATCCAGATCCCATCTGGGCTCAGACCTGGCCCAGACCTTCCACGCTGGGCAGTTCTCCTGGTGCCACGTGTCATGTCGTGCAGCACATGGTGCTCAGGTCAGACTGGTGATGCCAGCACACCGGGCTCTGGGTATAACTGTTCCCTCTGCCATCAAAATGCAGCCATGCCAAAGAGCGGCAACTCAACAGCAAGTCAGTCAATTGTGGCCTCTGCCGAGAGGCACGTGAGTGGTGCTGGCCCAGGGGGAGGTGGCAATGCCCAGCCAGGACCAAAGGACATGTGCCAGGCATGGGGTGGAATCTGCAGATGCTTGGCGCCCAAACATTTGGAAAGCTGGCCCGGACTCATACTACCTTTGTCCATCCTTTTACAGTCCCAAAGCCACTGGTGCCAAACCACAGGGCTAGGAGGAAGGGTCCCACAGGTTCATCCAAGGATTCTGACCAGGTGAGCTTAGAGGCCGAGAGGAGACTCTGCAAAGGAGAAACGAGGCTTCCTGAGGCTCAGGATTCCAACCGGCCAGCCTCACCTCCTCTACTGCAACAGGTCTCCCAGGGCCCCAAAAGCTAGGGGTGGAAGACACAATGAGAAGACCCAGGCCTCTATTCTGCCAATATAACCCTCACAAACCAGTGGCCTTTTGAAGACCACTGACATTTGAGAATATGATAAAAGGTATGGACTCCAGAAAAATGTACACACACATACTATTCAGGGGGTTCACGGACCCCACTAATGCTACTCACAGCCCCTAGCTTAAGGGCCTTGATATAAACTAGCAGGAAACAAGGGATTCTCGGCTCACTTTCCTTCTTGTCAGCTGGCCACTCATATCAGCAGCACCACCCCTTTCCCTCCCAGGTCAACGAAGGAAAAAGAATAGAATTCCACCAATCCATCTTTTTTCTTTTTCCATTTGCGTCTTTAGCTGAAGATTTCGTGAGTAGTAAGTACCTCGTGGGAGCTAAAATAAACGGTTTGGGGACTGCCTGAATCAACCGCGGGGCAAGGCGGTGGGGCCCCTCAATTCTCGAGAACTCAGTTATTGGGAACCCCCGGGGCCCGCCGCTGGCGGGGCGGCCCTCTGCTCAGGGAGGCTCTGCGCGCAGCCCTGGCCCCCGGTGTGCGCGTCGTGCCGCCCCAGAAGGTACAGCTGGGAATCCTGACCCCCGGGAGAGGCGAAGGGCCCCGATGCCAAGGACAGACAGGCAGCGTCTGCGCCCTCCGCCCGCACGCTCCCCCGAGTGCACCCCCAAGGTGGGGGATTGGTCCAGGTCTGTTTCACGGGCTCGGGAGAGAGCGGGGATGAAGTCAGCCCTGCAACTCAAAAGCAAAGCACCGAATAAACCCCGATGCTCTCGCAGCCTTGGTTTAGGCCCCAAGGGCTGGTGGCGGGACAGGTGGGACCAATCCGCCGCCAATTCTAACTCCACCTTCGGCGCGCCACCTTAGCGCATGCGTAACATCTCGGCCCAGCTTCTGGCCCGGTCCATATCACGCATGCGCAGATTTTCGGGGCGCTACCGGGGCGGGGCCGCAAACCTCGGTGAGGGTCGTGGCCGGCGGCTCTCTGGGAAACTCTATTTGACCCCCAACTCCGCTCAGAACCCTCCGAGGCGAACCGCGAGGTCTCACCATTCCTACGCTGCCGGCTCCAACAATTTCTCCGCGGCGACAGCAGCAGCCGCAGGGCCAAAGCCAGCTTCCGTGAGGTACCTCTAATTCCGGGTCTACGAACTAGTGGCTGCGCAATCCCTTCCGGTTCGTCCGGAAACGTAAGGGAAGTGGGCGTGGCCATGGCTGCGAAGTTGTGACTGTTTTGCTGCAGGCGAAATTAAAGGCCTCCCCAAGTGGGACAACACGTAGGGAAACATCAGGGAGTATAGACCTCAGAGCAGTTACCCAGTTGGGGGAAGCGATTAAAGGGAAGGGCGAGACTTGGGTCAGGATAGACTGAGGAGCGAGACCGAGGGCCAAGTGGGACGACGCTGGGCAGGGCGGGCCCGGGCGGCGGACGCGATTCGGCTTCCGAAGGAGCAAAAGGAATAGGAGGAGTCTTTGATAGTCTCCCAGGACCAGTTATGCATTGTTTGGTTCCACCAGCGGTTTTAAGAGAAACGATTCTGTGTCAGGCCCTGTGCTAGGCACGAGACGGGGGGATGATGTTGGCTCACCGGAGAGATGTGTACAGGAGAAGGGAGGTTGATGTCTACGGAACGGATGGAGGGTCGTGGGCCGCGTCCCTAGAAGGTACAGGCCCTGGGAGAAGGAGCGGTGCTAAGTTGGTCCCGTCGACCCACGTCGACCCAATCCCACCTGGACAGCTGGAGACATTGTGGGTTCTGGGAGGTAAGAGAAAACCAACGGAAGCACCTTCAGAGGGGAGTGCGCTGGATGGACTCTTGGGGTGGGAAATCCCGGGAAAGTCGGGAGTTTGAGGGTGTAAGAGTCGTCCTGGGAAACACCAAGGACTGTCCTCTAAAAGAGGGTTTCTGTTTGTTATGTGTTTTATGGGAGGGCACAAAAGTGTAGTAGTTCCAGAGAAACCCACTGCAGCTCAGAATAAGGAAGATCCACTGCCCAAGCTGTCCAGCAGCCAACGCGGTCCCTTCAGTGGAGTTGCGAGTACATGTCACCTGGACATGGCCCCGGGAATTCAAGTGTCAGATGGGGGACTGGCCCTCCTAGCCCTGGCAGGGTATGTAGCCCTCTGCTGCAAATGTCCCCCCCTCATTAACCCTGAAAGATTGTGTGTTTCCTGATACGAGGTCTGGTGGGCTATGTGCATAGTGTACAGTATCTACACTAGATGACAGCTACCAGGGAGGTCTCTAAGGGGGTGACAGCTGAGCTGAGATTTGACAGTTGATAAGGGACTCGTCATGGAAGAAGCTGGGGTAAGTTGACTTAGAGGGGAAAGGATAGCTCTAAAGCAGAAAAGAGTTTGGTGAGTTTGAGGAACAGGCAGGAGCCCAGTTGTAGCTAGAGCAGTATGAGCAAGAAAAAAGGATGGAGATGAGAACAGAGAGGTCATCAGGAGCGAGTTACATTAGCCCTTATAGTTCATGGTATGAATTTTGGCTTTTATTCTTTTTTTTTAATTGGGGAATATTGGGGAACAGTGTGTTTCCTCCAGGGCCCATCAGCTCCAAGTCGCCGTCCTGCAATCTAGTTGTGGAAGGTACAGCTCACTGGCCCATGTGGGAATCGAACTGGCAACGCTGTCGTTTAGAGCTCGCTCTCTAACCAACTGAGCCATCCGGCCATCCCCTGGCCTTTATTTTTAATGCATTGGAAAGCTCATAAAGGATTGATTGCAAGCAAAGGGATCCGTCCTGTGATGTTATTTAATTTTTAGAATGAACCCTCTGGCTGGCTGTGGAGATTGACTTGTAGGGGTCAAAAAGGAGGCACAGAGATCAGGTAAGAGGCCATTGCAGCAATCCAGGAGAGAGGTCATCCAAGGTCGTTTAGCTGGGTTGTGGTGGCAGTGAAGATGGACAGAAACAGTGACTTGGATGTATATTTTGGAGGTAGAACCACAGACTTGCTAATGGATTGGATATGGGATATGAAGAAAAGAGAAGAATCAAGGATGAGACCTAGATTTTTGGCCTGAGAAACTGGGTGGATGCTAGAACTCCCCCAACCCCCCTTTAGAATATATCCAGAATCTGGTCCTGTCACACCAGTTTCCCCACTGTCTCCTGATCCCAGCCCCCCTAGATCTATCATCTTTCATCTGGACCGTTGCAAGAGCTCTCTGATGAGTCTCCCAGCTTTCATCTTTACTGCCCTTCTTCCAATTTCTTCATAGCAGTCAGAGTATTTAATAGAGATTTCCTATTAAAATGGAAATCCACTCATGTCAAGTCTGTTCAAAATCCTCCATTTTCTTTAAAAGCTCATGGTCTAACCCCTATTACTGCTCTGACCTCATCTCCTGCTCCTCTCACTTGCCCTTTTAAAAATTTTAGTCCCGGGGCCGGCCCCGGTGGCTCAGGCAGTTGGAGCTCCGTGCTCCTAATTCTGAAGGCTGCCGGTTCCATTCCCACATGGGCCAGTGGGCTCTCAACCACAAGGTTGCCAGTTCAATTCCTTGACTCCCGCAAGGGATGGTGGGCAGTGCCTCCTGCAACTAAGATTGACCACGGCACCCAGAGCTGAGCTGCCTCCCAGATGGCTCAGTTGGTTGGAGCGCGTCCTCTCAACCACAAGGTTGCCAGTTCGATTCCTCGACTCCCTCAAGGGATGGTGGGCAGCGCCTCCTACAACTAAGATTGAACACGGCACCTTGAGCTGAGCTGCCGCTGAGCTCCTTGATGGCTCAGTTGGTTGGAGCGCGTCCTCTCAACCACAAGGTTGCCGGTTTGACTTCTGCAAGGGATGGTGGGCTGTGCCCCCTGCAACTGGCACGGCAACTGGACCTGGAGCTGAGCTGCACCCTTCACAACCACAACTAAGACTGAAAGGACAAAAACTTGAAGTTGAATGGCACCCTCCACAACTAAGATTGAAAGGACAACAACTTGACTTGGAAAAAAGTCCTGGAAGTATACACTGTTCCCCAATAAAGTCCTGTTTCCCTTCCCCAATAAAATCTTTAAAGAAAAAAATTTAGTCCCCGTCTCCTGTACTCTTTACCCCTTACGTGCTTTGGGTTTCTCCTTAGCCCTTTGGGTTTCTCCTTAGCTCCTCTAATGTATAATGTAATTTATTTTTTTTCCTGTGTATTGTATGTCACCCAGCAGTAGAATGTAAGCTCTATGATGGGATTTTTGTCTGTTGTGTTCACTGCTTTAGTAGGTGCTTAATAAATATTTGTTGAGTAAATGTGTTAAATAAACTTACTGAAAAGGAGAAGTCTGGGAAGAGCAGGTTTGTATGGAGGCAGATGCAGAGAGTTCTGTTTAGACATGTTAGGTTTGACATGCCTATGAGGTAGAGAGAGGCGTGGCCTGGAGATACACATTAGGGAACCATTACCATGAAGATCTGGTACCAGTGCCCAGGGTGAGAGTGTAAATCAAGAAGGAAGAAGGTCCAAGACCAATGCCTGGGGCACTCTACCATTTCAGTTACAGTAGAGGAAGAGCCAGCAAAGGAATAAAAAGAGTGTGAATAAAAAGGAAAGCTAGCAACAGTACCAGCCACCCCACCTCCAGTAACTGTCCCTTGGCTCCAGAGTAGTCTTTCACAGTCCTTACACTCTGGGATAGATTTGGCTTACAGTGGAGGCCACATTCATGATTTCTTTAGGACTCGGCTCATCTGCTCAGGGCCTCAGTGTCCTCCTCCGAGATTACAACATGGTGGTTAAGAAGACAGGCTCTAGAGTCAAACTGCCAGATTTCAAACCTCAGCATCTCACCTCCCAGCTTTTGACCTTGAACAAGTTACCTTTCTTTGCCTCAGTTTGATCATCTGTGAGGAAATAATTGTACCCACTTGATAGGATGGTTCTGAGGAGTAAATCACACTACTTTCCCAAATGGGTAGTATATAGCAATTGACGAAAAAAGTGTTAGCTGTTGGTACTGTGCTTGGCTGGTTGGTACTGTGCTTGGCTGGGGTCTCAGCGTCTCCTGCCAAGTGCTCAGAGGCTAGGACCCGGACAGACTTGGATAGCACAGCCCTTCTCCACTCCCGTCCTAGAGCAGGACCTGTTTCCCTCTCACCTAAGGCTTTTACCTTCTGGATACCTAGTCAGAGGACACAGGATCTATCTGCTGTTGAATCAACTCTAAGAAGTCAAGTTTAATAAAGCTGTTGACCAGTACAAAGTTACCTTCGGATTCACAAAGCATTTTAAGTCAGCATAATACTCTATTTGATATCTTTACACCTTTTTTTTTCCTCTGAGGAGATACTGTCTGCAAAGGAAGAGTCTTATACACACACTGACACCCTCGGAAATACCCATCCCTAGGGAAGAGAATCACAGACAGACTTTATGAAATACCCGACCTCTTTAACATGACAAAATGTACACATCTCAGTCTAAAAGCTAGAATCACACCTAATGACACCTAAATTATTTCCATTAAAGTTAGGTATTCCACAAGGATGGCCCCTGTGACTCATTTTATTTCACATTGCTTTGAAAGTGTTAGTCTACTTAATTACAGAAGAGAAAGGAATGATATAAAAACTGGAAAAGAAGAGGTAAAGTTATCATTATTAATGATATTATTATTAATCATTATTAATAACATTGCTTATAGTAGCAAAAGTGTACAAACAACTCAAACGTCTGTTACCAGAAGACTAATTAAATAAATTGCAGTCCATCCATACAATGGAATATACAGCCTACCTGAAAAATCCAAGGATATCAACTGAAAAAATAATACAAATGAGACATTTTAGCCAAGTGGACACAAATTAGTATACAAAAAGCCAATGAACAACAGCCAGTTAGAAAGTATAGGGGAATAAAATTTATCATTTATGACACCAACAATAAAGTAAACTAAGAGTAACCTTAACAATAAATATGCTAGATCTAGGTGCCCCAAATTAAAATGCTATATTGTAGGACACAAAAGGAGGCTTGAGTACATGGAAAGGAATGCTCTATTTTGGGGTAGAAAGACTTGCTAGCATAAAGATGTCAACTCTCCATAAATCTGTAAATTTAATATAATCTAATAAAAATACTAATACTATATAATCTGAATATAAAGTTCATATGGAAATTTTTGCATGAGGAATAGCCATGAACATTCTAAAAAAGAAGGTTAATGAGGAAAATAGCTCTACCAGATATTAAACCATTAAAAACTACAAGAATCGGGGGCCGGCCCAGTGGCTCAGGTGGTTAGAGTTCCATGCTCCTAACTCCGAAGGCTGCTGGTTCAATTCCCACATGGGCCAGTGGGCTCTCAACCACAAGGTTGCCAGTTCAACTCCTGGAGTCCCACAAGGGATGGTGGGCTGTGCCCCCTGCAACTAAGACTGAAAGGACAACAACTTGAAGCTGAACGGCACCCTCCACAACTAAGATTGAAAGGACAACAACTTGACTTGGAAAAAAGTCCTGGAAGTACACACTGTTCCCCAATAAAGTCCTGTTCCCCTTTCCCAATAAAATCTTTAAAAAAAAAAAAAAACTACAAGAATTAAAATAGTAAAATCCAGGGGACACTGGTGCTTGCATAGGCAATTTGGTCAAGAGAACAAAAGAGAGTCCAGAATTAGACCCAAGACATTTAAAATGTTAGTGTATGATAAAGATGGCATTGTCTATCAGTAGGGAAAAGATGAGTTATACAGTAAGGGGTATTGAGGCAATTGTGTAGCCGCCTTAAAAAAAATATGTAGTATTTCTAGTCCTTACACTAAAATAAATCCATATGAATCAATTGTGTTTAAATAAATGTAAAAGTAAAACCATAAATTTATAATGTCATAGTGGAGAAAGTATTTTTCAGAATAGCATAAAATTTCCCAAAGCATAAAAACATATTCTGTCAACATAAAAATCTATAATTTCTGCAGAGCAAAAAACACCATAAACAAAGACAAATGGCAAACTGGGGGAAATATTTGCAACTCGTATCATAGACAAAGGGACTAATTTGCCTCATACATACAAAATCCCTTCAAATCAATATGAAAAAGAAGAAAAATCCAATAAGAAAATGGGATGGTTAACATAAAAGGAAAGACAAATGACTCTTACACATATGAAAAACTACTCAGCCTCACTCACAAGAAAATTGAAACTACATTTAGATATCATTTTTCACCTATAGATTGGCAAAAATCCCAAATGTTTGACAGTAGACCCCTGGCCTGGTTGTGGGGACATAGGCCCTTTTATATGTTACTGGTAGAACTGTAAATTGTCAATACTTGTCAAAATTACAAATGCATATAATTTCTGATCCAATATATTTGCACTTACAATAAACTATACACAAAGTTATCAAGTACAGCATTGCTTATAGTAGCAAAAGTTTACAAACAACTCAAACGTCTGTTACCAGAAGACTAATTAAATAAATTACAGTCCATCCATACAATGGAATATACAGCCAGGCTGAGGAGCTGTCACAAAAATCTTTATAGGCCATGATTTAAACTCATGAAGAACCACAAAAGAATTTTCAAGCAGGGTATGGTATTAGATCTGGATTTTAGAAAGACCTCTTTGGCCTAATACAGAATATAGATTAAAAGAGTAAAACTAGAGATAGGGTGGTCAGTCAGTAGTCTAAATTAGGGTAGTCACCAAGGAGAAGACACGTAAGATGTAAACTGGATAGAGCTTGGTGATTGATTAGATACGAGGGTGCAAGAAATCAGGCACATGACACTCTGGTGTGGCGGTAGATGGACAGTGATGGTTAGTGCACCGAAAATAGCACAAGTGGAGAAGCTCGTTTGGGTGAGAAGGAACAGTGATGAGTTTTATTTGGATAAATTGAGTTGGAGGTGCCAGTGGGCAACCGATGCTCAGTTGGGTTTTTTGACATACAATTCTATGACTCAGGAGAGAGATTGGAATTAGGGATAAATGTGGGACCCATCATCGTATGGCTGATGTTCAGAGTGGTAGGGGAGGATAAAATCCTCTGGGGATATCCTGTGGCATGAGGCACTGAAGCGCCCCCTGGAGTACACAGGCAGAAGACAGTGAACTCCTCCCGGACCAGAGGCTGACGTGGGGAACATGAGGGGAACCAGTAACAGCCTGGAGAAAGCCTCAGAAGCAAGAGCAAGGCAGCTTAACTAAGGACCGATGGGATCACTTATTCCTTAGGGGAAAGTCTGACTTGGTTTCTACTATGTGTGTAGCACTCTGTGCCGGGGCAGCTACAGCTGTGAAAACAACTGAGCATCTGCTCTTAAAAGAGTCTGAAGTATGGTGGAGCTGAGGACAGGCCCATCAGTAGTTCCAGAACAAAGGCAAGACTGACCAGCGCTGGAAGAGATGCATGAACAATGGATGGAGAGAGCCCCCAGGAGAATGGGGTTCTTAGGGAGGATTAGGACAGTCTTCATGGTAGGGGGAGTTAGCATTTGAGTTCTTTTACTAAGTTGTCCTGATTGGGATGGGAATTATAATAGCTTCCAACTGGTCTCCCTGTTTCCCCCTCCCAACCTTCATTCTGTTCTCATCACTGTAGCTAGAGTGATGCTTTTGAAGTGTAGGTCAGATGATGTCACATCTCTGCTCAAAATTCTACAATGGTTCCCATTTCATTCAGAGTAAGAATGGCTCCTGTTCATTCAGAGCAGAGCAAAAAGTCTTCCCAGTGGCTTGTAAGTCTTTCAGTGGTCTGTCTCCCGATCACTTCTCTAGCATCCCTCCTTCTCTTCTGCTCACTCACCCGGTGGCAGCCACACTGGAGACTTCGCTATTCCTTGAATGTGCCGGGCATACTCCCTCCTCGTACTGTCCGCTCTGCTCGGCACGCTCTTCCCCCAGGGCTTGCTTCCTCACCTCCTTCCAGTCTTATTCAAGTGTCATCTCACTAAAACCTGACATGACCTATTTTAACTGTAACCCCTACATTCTGGTACCTTACCCTTCTTTTGAAATGTGTGCTTCTCCATGGCATCTTTTACCATCTGACTCTGTGTTTTTTACTCATTTTTTTGTTTATTGTCTGTTTCTCCCCAATAGAATATAAGCTCTGTGAAAGCACTTTTAAAAATGAAAAACCCTATCCTCTTCGATATTATATCTCTAACACTCAGAACAGTGCCTTGCATCAGTGCCCAATAGATATTTGTTGGATGGATGGATGGATGGATGGATGGATGGATGGATGGATGGATGGATGGATAAATAAGGACATGATACACGTTTGAGAAAGTCTACCGGAAACTCTCCTTGTGGAGTTCCTAAAAAAATAGTTACTTGAAAAATAATTTGCAAGGACAGATCTCTCACCTGCAGAATCGAAGACCCTGCTGGGGGTGGGTGGTCAAGTGAAGAAGAAGTGGCCCTTAGGCTGAGGGAGAAAAGACTCCGCCGCTAAGAACTGTCTGCAGAATCCAGATGTCCAAGGGATGGGCCAGGAATCCATTGTCTCTTCCCTCTACCTTTGCCATCCCTGCTCTCCATGCTCAGCCAGGCACCTTCTCAGATGAATCCCGCCCAGCTTCAGTTGTGTCTATCTTTCAGCAGTTCCCATGCTTTTAATTCAGGCTTTCTCCCTCTCCCGGCTGGCGGAGTCCCTCAAAAAAGCTCTTTGTTGCCTCCTTGTGGCTCCTGCAGTAAAGGAACTACCTTCCAGAAAGGGTGGCGACAAAGACCTACCAGGGACTCAGAACAGGGATTGTGGGAGAGGAAATCTGAATCTTCTCGACCCTAAATTATTGACAACTGCCTCCCCTCACGGACATTGCCACCAAATGGCAATTGCCATTTCTCAGCAGAGCCCTGCCAGGTGTGCCAGCTGGACTCAGGCTTTGGTTGTTCTGGGCTGGTCACCTTTACGGAAAGAAAGAATTCGGTGCAACAGTCAGAGCCCAGGACCTATCATGAGGGGCATTTAGATCAGTCGACTAGTATATCTAGCCTCCACTGACTCTGCCTCCTCTCAAGTCATAGCCAATAGATAGCCTTTGGGGGTGATGCAGCCACCAGCCTCAGGGCTGGGTGTGTGTAAAGAGAGGAGGGGCGGGTGTGACCCGAGAGGGAGAGCTGCACTGTGGAGAACTGGACAGCCCATGCCCTGTAGGTCACTGCTCAGCTCCAGACAATTGTTTTTGCAGGTAACAGAAACCTGCCTAAATTAATATCAGCCCCAAAAGGGGAAATGTTCTAGAATGCTACTGGGCCTTTTGGCTAAGATCAAGTGTCGAATGCTACTGGGTTATATTGTGGACCTGTAAGGCATGGGTACGGCAGGGCCTCAGGAACCGTCTGACTGACAAAGTTTCTGATGAGAAGACTGCTTTGTTACTTATTTCTGTGTATTTTTTTCCCCCTTTCTAGCTGTTTTCAAGATGTTCTACCTTTGGTTTCAGTCCTTTGGTTTCAGACTATGATATGCTTAGGTATGTTTTTCTTTGTATGTATCCTGTTTGGAGTTCTCTGAGCTTCTTGGATCTGTGGTTTGTTGTCGTTCATTAATTTGGGAAATTGTCAGTGATTCTTGAAGTATTTCTTCTGCCCACTTCTGTCATCCTTCTTCTTCTGGGACTTCAGTTACATGTGTGTTAGGCCATTTGTCATTGTCCCACACATCTTGCTTAGTTTTGGGTTTGCTCGATTGTTTACATATTTGCTTTTATTCTTCTTGTTATAGTTTGATTAATTTCTATCGACCTAGCTTCAAGGTCATGATTTTTCCCCCCCTCTGCTTTTGTCCAGTTTGCTGATAAAAGTGTTGAACTGTATTCATCTTTGATATTAAGGTTTTCACTTCTAGCATTTCCATTTTTCCATTTCTTTTTTACAATTTCCTATCGTCTGTTCAAATTCCCCACCAGTTCATGCATGTTGTCCATCTTTTCCACTAGACTGGATCTTTTCACATACTAAATATAGCTATTTCAAAGCCCCTTTTTGATAGTTACATCTTAGTCATGCTCATATTCTCTTTCTGAGATGACTCCTCCATTCATGGAGTCATGCTCATCCTCTTTCTGACTTTTTCCAAGTTGGCCTCCCTAGTCCGTGGGACACACCAGACTCCACATGACTTTCCTCTCCTTGGCTCTTTGGCTAGACTGTTTACAAAAGGTTTGTGTTACTTCCACTTCACTCATGCTTCCTTAAAGGTAACAGTCAGAGCTAACGTAGACCCTTCCCTCAGATCCCCTTCATACTTTAGTGGTGGTTCCCCATCTCTGCTTGTTTGCCAGAGAACTTGCTCGAGGACGTCCAAAAAGTCCAAGTCTTCCATCACCAGAGCAGCTTTAGCCACTAGGAACTTTACTTAAGCACAGTGCCAAGAGCATCTGAAATGTTTAAAAATGTTATTGGCGCCAGAATACAAAAAATGTAAAAAATACGTATATATAATTAAATGTTTATACAAGTTTTGTCAGTTTCATTACATTGTCAAATTTAATATTCAAATATTCCCATTACATTTACAAAACTTGTTTGATTTCATCTCTACGCCTGATGATTGCTGAGAAGTCACAGCCAACTATACATTAAAAAAATTTATTCATAGCCAGTAAATTTCCAAAGCAGAGTTATAAAAATCCTTTCAAAATATTTAAAGCGATACGTTTACTATGAGGACATTTTAATAGGTTGGATACAACTGGTGTGAGGCCTCCAAAAAAGAATAAGCCTGGGATCTGAAAGGCTAGAAACAGCCCTTGGCCCTTGGCTGCCACAGCTGGTGTATGTGTGCCCTGCATGAGGAATGCCTATCAGGCTTTCTTGCAATATGTTAAGCTGTGGCTCAGAAATCCCATCCTACTCTGACATCATACAAGAGCCAGCTGTTTGCATCCCACATCCTTTTCTTCCTTCCAGACTCTCAGCCTTAACTGGAAGCAAAGATGGGCACCATTCCTGAAAAACATAATCACTGGATTGTGGGTTCTCTGAGAATAGGGTCATTTCCTAGGTCACGTTTGGTTATGCCTGGTCCCTGGGCCAGGTCTGGCTGGGTAAGTGGAGCAGGAGTGGGAGGCGCAAGGCCAAGTGAGAGACAGGCACATGGCTGCCTGTGAGGAAAAGCGAGGGTGAGGTGGTGCTCCGTAGCTGAATGAACTAACAAAAGTAGTGTCTTCACTGAACTGACAGGCAGTTGCCAGAGAGATGGCCTCCTTAGCCCAGACCATCTAGATTTGGAAACTGTGTCTCGGTTTCTGCCACTTTTGATGGAGGAATATTTTTCCCGTGAGTCCCCAAGTGATGTAGGTGATGTTGGATCTGCCAGCAGTTTCTGGGTGTAGGCCGGGATCGAGTCTCGTGAGACCGAAGAATGGAAACACGGACCCAGGAGAGGCAAAGAGTTTTAAAAAGAGGATAGTTTATTGAAAGCAAAGAGTCAGAGCTCCCTAAAGGGGGTTCCCCGTGACTGAGGCAAAAGCTCTTACTTTTGTGCCTTCCCTTTGCCTGTTTGGGGAAGGGGAGCTGTTTGGAGAAGGGAACTGTTTGAAGAAGGGAACTGGTGCCTTCTAATGAAATTCGTCTACCAGGTTTGTTCTGCTTGCCCATCCTAAAGGAATTAGCAAAGTAACCCACTCTTATCTATCAGATCTGCTCCGTTTGTCAGGCCAAAAGGAATTTTATGATTAACCTCAAGGCCTTGTTACATTTTGTCCTGGAGCAAAGGAGTGATTTCAAAACCTGGAGTTCTAGGATAAGGCTGTCTTTGTTTATTCCACCAGGGACCTCCCAGTCTACCTAGGGACATGCTAGCTAACCTGCATCACTTTTGCTGTCACTCCTCAGAGATTCGCTGGCCTCTGCCTCCCACCCCGTGATACTTAGCTCTGACTCGTATTCGGCATCTCCTTTTGTTTTTATCTTCTGTGCGTCTGTGCTAACCATCAGTATTTCTGCGTGATTAATGGAAGCATTACTGACTCCTGCCACGTGCCAAGCACTAATCTTAGCTGTCTCTGCTTGTTGGCTCCCTAAGTACAGAGAACACTTGGAGAATCTTCTCTGAATCGTGTTCAGTCATTGGCCGGGGTGGTCATAGACCTGGTTCCAAAAGTGAGTTGGGGAGGTGTGGGATCAGCAATGAGAAAGAAAATTGTAAAAATACACACACCTCTATTTTATTAAAAATATACAGTTTGGGGGCTGGAGGAAGGAAGGAGAGTTTCTCAAAGTTCTAGGACTACTTAGCAACACCCATGGTGTTTGTTTCAAAACACCACCTGAGAGTCTGCATTTGGAACAAGTTCTCGTGGGATTTGAGTCACCCTAACGTTTGAGACTCACTGCCTAAGGGATGGAGTGGGGACTGTGATTGTCTCGATCCTTTTGGCTTTTTAGGGTTCCAGGAAGGGACTCGCTTGACTTTTTATGAACAAGTTCAGCTGACTCTTCTGAGGGTTCCCGGCATTCCTTTCTTTGGGTTGCTGAGGCACTGAAAGAGTTAATGCAGTTATAAGTCGGGGAGTAGCTGAGACAAGGCCCCAGGATGTGGGTGCCCACCCCACTCACCTGCGAGCCTCCCAGGTTGTCTCTGGGACATCAGTCAGGGCTGGGCCCAGAGTTGACCCAGACATGGCACTGCCTAACACTCATTTCTGCCACATCCCAGGGGCTCTGCTTCTTTTCTGGTGAATCCGCCTCGTTTTACCTCACAGACGGCTTCCCTCTTCCCTCCCCTCACTCTTCCCTGTTCCTTCCTAGCCACCCACGTTCCTTCCTCTCCACCCCCATCTAATCTGCCCAGAAACCAGCGTGTTGGACGTCGATGTAAGCCTGCATCTCGGCGCACGCATGTGCACCCCTGTGAATGTTAGCTGTGCAGGAAGACCCTGAGCAAGGGGGCCAGTTAGAGGGAAGGTGAAGCTTCTTCTGCAACTGCAGACAGCGTTTGATGTGTGCACACACAGGGCTATCTTACCTGTCAGACAGAGAGCCCCAGGGAGACGCTTGTAAGGCAAAGCAGGAAAAGATCTTGAAGCAGGGGAAGGTCTGCTGGTTTGTGAGGGACACAGTCTTCCCCGTGTCCCAAACCACAGAGGGAAAATGGACAGCCCTCCCCACATACTGAAAGCCGCCCGGCAGGCCTGAGACGCGACAGGCTGTCACTGCCAGGTACACCAGGAGAATGGGGCAGTCGGCACGAGGTCGGTCCTAGTTATGAAACTAGACAGTGCTGTGACCTGGACAGCGCAGGCGGGGCAGCAGGTGAGGTGGGCAGGATTACAAAGAGGTGAGTGACCTGGGACCACACAGCGGGTCACCCTGAGGATTCATCGTGGGCAGGCGGCCGAAGAGAAGGTGCACTTTTGGGAGTGGAAGCAGAGTGTGTCTCCAGAGGGGCACACACAGAGCACGCAAAAGGAAAGCAGCGTGACCACCCCCCAACCGCCCGAGGCAGCAGCAGCCTGGGCAGTGGCAGAGAACTTCTCCTGCCACGGTACCGGGATCCCAGGACAACTCAGGGAGCCCCCACACTGAAACGCCAAGGACCAGCCTGACACGCAGGTAGACGGTGCCAACCTGGGATGTGGATAAAGACGGCAGAAGAACGAGGACTTTGCCTCTACACCTGGTAGTGAGATAAAGGGAATAAACTTGTATAGAGTTAGAAAAAAGGGAAGAAAATTGTATTCACCTAAATTCCCCTGGAAAGGAGAAGCTGTCTGTGCTGAGAACAATATTTTGATAAGTGCTTAAGCCTGAAGCTGAGATCCCAGTGGAGGTCCGGGTGTGGGTGGAACAGCTCTGCGTGGGTCAGGCAGGAGTGTTTGAATTCTGCATGTTATACCAAAGAAAGAGTGGAAGAAAAGAGGTTCACTGAGAGTCCATTTCCCCATCACCCCCTTACACTTTCAGAAAGTTACTAACATGAAATGCTTGGGGTCAAGTGGAATGTGTACACTTGATATTTATGCGCACATACTTATGTGGGTAGGAAGAACCAAGGGGTTGGGGGCCTCAGATTCAAACAGATGCCAAGTAGAGCCCAGGCACTGTTAGGGATGCAGACGGAGACAAGAAGGAACTCCGAGAGGAGAGACACCACTGTGGGGGCGCCTTGGGCAAATGTAGCCAAATCTCAGGGGCACGGGGCCCCAGTTGACTTCTGGGTTACTGAATTCTGCCACGTTGTTGTTTTGGTTGTTTTCAATTAATTGTGTATGCTATATCCAAGTCAGCTCACAACAACTAACACACACACACACATGCACACACGCACGCACAGCCTTGGAACCTCTCCAGACATTGAAAACCAGGTATCTATGTACTTGGCAGACTATAATGCTAATGTCCAACTGGGACTCCCAGGCCCACTTCAGAGCAGAAGCGTAACCAAGGAGCAGCGTCTTCGATGCTCCCTGCTAGCCTGTCTCACCTGTGTGAGGTGGCACCAGCCTCTGACAGCGCTTGCTTCTGGTTAGGTCTAAGGCTGGCGGGCATCCGTGCCCTCTCCCTGTCAGAGATCTTTAACTGGGGCAGGGCCAGGGCCACGCGAGGCAGTGGGAGCGAGCATCTAGGAAAGCTCCTTGAAAGAGCCTTGAGTCATCGATAGTGATATCTTCAAGCCAAGAGAGGCAAAGGAGAGGCGAACCCTCCCAACCAGAAAAGCCGCTTGTTGGCCCAGAGTCCTGCCTCCCTCCCCTCAGCTGCTCTCCCCAAGGACGGTTCCTGAAGGCCTGAAGGAAATGACAGTGCGAAGGCCCCTCTTGGTCTCCCTCATCTATTATTCTGAACCTGGTTTTCTTTGAGAACAACCCTCACACCTAGGGCGTGATACACCTCTTGAGCGATTCCCGTGCAGCTCAGGAAACAAGTGGGAAGGGAAGACTTCTGTGTGACCTTCTGAGACACCGTGGAAAGTCCTTGAGAGAACTAGATTGGGATTGGCGAGGGGATGCAAGCTGGTGGCCGATACTATGTGGCACAATAAAGGGGGTCATTGTTAATGGTGAGAAAGAGATCTCTTGGGCCACTGGACAGACACAGAGTGCACTCTCCTCTGGCCTGGAGGGCACGTCTCCCTGAATCAGATTAACCTCCCAGCCTTGTGCCTCACCGGGCCTTGAGGGACATCAAGCTTTTATGGTAGCAGGAATGCACATCCAGTTCCAACAGCCGGGGAATATCTGGGCACCCCCCTAGCTGGTCCCAGGACAGGCTGGTGGGGGTCTTCTTTTCTATTGGGTGACTAGAGGAAGCCACATCAGTCTTCCAGACGGTCTCCATCTGGTTTCCTTGTTGGCTAAGGTGGAAAATGTAAAAAGAGACCAAGAGTTAGATGGCGGGAGGGAGGGAGGGAAGAAAGGAAGGAAAGAAGGAGGGTGAGAGTGAGAGAGTGGGATTGAGAAGCAGCAACAAGCTCTCCAGGGCCACAAGGCCCAAGACACTGGGCCTTGTTTTCTTCCTTTCTCAAGTAGTTGTCACCACCTTCCTTGTTATCTTTGCCCCCTTAACTCTAAGTCTCCCCTTTCTGGGGCTCTTCTTGCTGAGGAGCTGCTGGAAGAGGTTCCCCAGGCACATGTCCTGAACTGGGCCATACTTGGGTGGGTGTGGATGTGGGTCTTTTCAGCTTCCCAGAGGCTCATAGTGTCTCTTTTTGAGCCAGGGGTCACACAGTGGGAATGGTCAGGCTTGTTTGTATGGATGGACCAATGGGAGGTGCCGGACCAATGCTCAAGATAGAAATGATTATGAGCTGTCAGCTGTGGGTCCCCAGAGTCTTTCAGTTGCATGGTTTGGAACATACCTGGTCAGGCTGGCCCCTGAAGCCCCCACACCACCACATACATGCACACCCTCCTCTGGGCCAATGGCCAGAGCTGGGCAGGGCAGCTAAGACGACGGGTGCCTTGTCACTCATGGGGTGAGCTTTGTCTGTGCCCTCAAATAGCTGCCATCCTCCCCAACCGACCCCCCTGCTCCCTGCCCACCACTCATCCATTTGGCTGCCCCCTTGGTTTCTTGCACCTACCGGGCCATCCACAGGGGCACACGTTCCTGGTACTTGGACGGAAGATTCTCTGGGGGCTGCTTGCAGGAGGGGCCGCTGGAGTGGACCCGCCGGAATAAGGATGAGGACAGCTTGCTTTTCCTTGGCTTTGGAGAGGTGAGCACAGGGGTGTTCAGGTGAATGTTCCACTCCAGCTGGAGCTAGAGGAACCGGCAGAACAGCGTCAGGGAGACAGGAAGTTATCTCCTCTCTAGGGCAAGAGGAAGCATTGTCTAACTCAGGGCTGAGCAGACCGAGGGAATCCTTCCAGTTAGAAACGCCTGGGACTCCAAGGTCTCGAATTTCTTTGAATTGTTATTTGCTCCTATTATCTCCTTTGCTGTGGAAAATCTGGACAATAGGCAAAACAGCAAGGACAAAAAAAACCAAAGGAAGCCACAGCAGCTGGAACTCCTGCGAGCACTGGCAGGATTCATGACATGGGACCAGGTTGTGCCTGGAATGCTTTCATCCAGCCCCAACCTGGTACTGGGCAAGGAGCTGGGGGAACCCTCATAACCACCTGAAGAACTGTCCTATGGTCCCTGTGGCACGTACGGGAGATGATGAGGACTAGTGTAAGGTGATAGGGAACTGAGTTGGGAGATAGCTCCATGGCTGAGGCACTTCCAACTGCCCGCTCCTGGCACTTGCACAGAGACCCTCAGCACACTGCTTCCCCCAGACTGAAGCCACTCTGTCCAGAACTCAGGGGGTTACCTCCTGGCCCAACCCTAGGGGAGATCCCAGCAGGCTCTGGGTCAGTACTGTGGGATTCCCCAGTCCCTACAAGCCATGGGCTAACCCTCTGGGGACCAGGTCAGCACTGGATGCTTCTCTGCCCCAATAATGGGGGAAGGAGTAGAGGAAACTGAAGACAGCCCTCAGAGATTAAAAATAGGTCATACTCAAGGAACTGGGACTCAGAATGACTTTGGACTCGCAATAGCAATGCCAACACCTAGATGACGATGAGCAGTGTCTTCAGAATCGTGAAGGAAAATGAATTCTAACCTCGCCTTCCATATCCAGGCTAACTGCAAATTAAGAGTGTAGATACTAAGTAAAGATGTTTCCAGACAATCAAGGTCTGTGAGGTACCGTTTGTCAGGAAGTGACTGGAGGAGGTGATTCATTAAAACAAGGGAAACCTGGCATCTGGAAAGCAGGGGAGCTGTCCCCAGAGAGAAGGAAAGCATGTCCCCAGCATGAAGGTAAAGAGGACAGCTGTGACCAAGCTGGAGAGCAACCAGAACCTTCAGGAAAAGGGCAGAGACCCTACAGGAGGGAGAATCTCCGTAAAGCTGGGATTGCAGGGCCCGGCTACCTTCCCCCTCCAGAAGAGTCTTTTCTTCCCTAGCTCTTTCTGAAGGTCCATCTCTAGTGCTGGCACCATAGATGGATATTGGGAAGCTGCCGTTCCTTACACTCAAGCCACCTCCTGTCTTCACCTCTTCCTGGTTCAGAGGTGTTGGCTTCTCTTATTTACCATCTGCCCCCACATCCGGTCACTTCCACGTTCCTGCCGGCTCATTTCCTGGCCCCACCTCTACTGGCTGTGCTGACCCCCGAGAAGGTCACCAGGCAGGTGGCCCACCTTGGGGAACATGGTGACCATGCTGCTCAGGCACTTTTGGCGCTTCTCCTCCAGATCCTTCTGCCTGTCCGTCAAGGCCTGCAGACGGAGATCCCGCAGACGGTCAGTGTGCTCCAGGAAGATGTAGAGTTTCTGGGGCTCGTAGGGAGCCCCCGTTTCTCGCATGGCTTGTATGTGCTTGATCACTTCTTGTCTGGGGAGAGAAGGAGTCATTCGGTGGGTGAAGGGCCTCTTCCTCCCCCCACGTCTGTTAACCAGACATGACTCCCCATTTGTAATTCCCAGGAGCAAGAAGAGAAGTGGAGGTTGGTGAGAGCCAGGGAAGGCAGGGAGCAGAGAAGTGTCAGGTGTGGAGCCTCGGGGCTGGGCTGGAAACAGGAAGAAAGTAAGCACAGCGGGGAGCATAGTAGGTGGGTGACGGGCAGGAGGGGAAGGAGGGAGGAAGAAGTAAGGAAAAGCCCACTACAGGGCGAGCAATGGGTAAGCACCCCACCGCCCACTCCTTCAGGGTTGCCCAAGGCCTCGGGTGCTTCTCCCCGGCCCCCCTTACCCCATGCTCCTCCTCTCCCCTTGGGTTTTGGCTCTGCCCACACACCGGGTGTGTGCCAGGGAGGACCTACCGGAGGCTCTGGAAGTGTCTGTAGACGATATACTTATGGCACAGGCCCTGCAGTCTGAGCACGCTCAGCCCCATGGTGGTGGCGGTGAGCTCCAGGGCCCTGCTGCGCAGGTAGTGGGGCAGCCCCCACTCTGCACCCTCACTCAGGAGCTGCAGATTCTTCCTCTGGGCCTCCATGTCCATGTGGTACACCTTCCCCTTCAGAGTTATCGGCGATATATGCAAAGGCGGCTGGGCCACCTTGCAGATGGATTCCCCTGTGACAGGAGCAGAGGCTGATTTCTTGGGCTTTGTGAGAATGCGGCGGGTCCATGGTTTCTGGGTAAAATCAGCTGAAATCGTGATCCTCTGAGTTCTAGGGGTAGGCTGCTGGATATTAGGGGACCTGGGCAAGTGTGGGCTCCTGCCTTGGCGTGCAGATTGGGCCCGGCTTGGGGGAGGTGTCAGCCATGCCTTCTCCAAGTGTCTCCATTGCCTGGAGGTCATGAAGGTCGTCCTGTCGGTATCCTCCCTCGGCTCTGGCTCCCTCTGGGGGCCCCCTGGCCCCTTTTCCGGCTGGACCAATCTCTGCTGCTGCTCCTTTGCCACCTCCTGCATCTCCCACTGCCGCAGCTTCTGCTGGTGCTCCTGCTCCAGCAGGGCCCACGTCTTCTGCCGCTGCAGCCAAACCTCCTCCTCCTCCAGCCACTGCTGCCTCCGCCGCTCCCAGCTGAGCTCCTCTTCCCAGCGCTGCACCTTGCTCTCCAAGGCCACCTTCTGGGAGCTCTCTGGGGACAGCTGATCCCTAAAATGGGAATTCATTGGCAGTCCTTCTTTCTCCTGGGCTGCTTCCTGGAAGAAATCCTTCTGGTCTTTGACTATGTGGCCTGGGCGCTCTGCCACCGTTATTTCCCATTTCTTAGGAAACTTGTGATCCACCGAGGATGGCAACACAGGCTGAAGACTTTCAGCACCCTTGCTGCTGTACACATCTGCGATCCTCCATTGCATGGTCATGGTGGAAGGTGACGGGTATGTGGAAGACGTAGCACCACGGTCCCTGGCCATGGCCGTGGGACGTGGTGAAAACAACTGCTCCTCCTTCTTGGGTTCCTGTCGGATTTCCTCCACGCCTGGTTCTTTCTCTGGGAGGGTCCCTTCCTCAGGGGGGGTCGGGGAGTCAACGAAAATCTTGGCCGAGTCATCTGCTTGACCTCTAGCAGACTGAGCCTTCTTTAGCTGGAACTCTAAGGCATGCTTTATCAGGAGAAGGTCGTGGTACTTTCCCCCTAGAATTTCCACCTGCTTTAGTAGGGCATCCCGCTTACTCTCAAGGACTCGGAGGGACTGCTGGGAGTATAACCTCTGGCTGCGGATTTCTTTGCACATCTCTATTTTCAGGTGCCTGTATTTGGTCTCCAGGCTCCTGTTCTCCTGGTGCTGGAGGATCAAGGCCTTGTTGAGGTTCTCCACCACAGTGGACATGTACCTGATGGCCCTGACCTCCCCTTGGTTGAACATGGGAGAGTCCAGGAGCTCCTGCAGCATGGACATCACCTCAGAGACCCTGGTGCAGGTCGTATTCTTGTCCTGGACCATCTGCTCTGGGCTCAGTGGCTCAGGGAAGGATGCAGATTTTTGTGGGCTTTCTTCCTGCCAGCCTTGCCAAAAGGTATGTTTGGACCCTAGAAGAAGGAGAGAGAACAAAGGCAACAAGCTCCCATGGGTCCCAAGGGTTATACTGCTTCTCCAGACCCTGCTTGGCCAAATTCCCATCCAACTGCCTTAGGGCTTTGGCAAGAACAAGGAGCTGAGGCTGTGCGGGGGGCCAGGGGAAAAGGCAGGAGAGTGCTCTACTAGGCTCAGAGCTTGCCGAGGACTTACCTGTCAGGGCCTGCCAGCTCCATAGCACCAGAACTGGAACTATTCCATCCAGTTCAACTCAATTCCACGTACTCTTGATCTTCCATATTTCCCTAGAGCAGAGTTGTTTTTCTAATCACGCTACTGCCCAGCCTCAATATCTGTGTGTGCCAATTATCCAAACTCTACAAGCCTACCTGGTACTTAGATTCCAGATCACCAGGGAAGCTTTATTTCCCTTTCTTGTTGTCACTGGACCGTGTTTGTAGAGAATTTATCACATGGTCCTGTAGCTGTCCACATGTTTTTGTTTTTAATGACTAATGTCCTTTCCCATTTGGGGGGGTTATAAACTCCTTTGATACTTTGATGAAAGCAGGAGACCTTCTCCCCAGGAAAATGCACATAAACACAGATTGTACACTCTGTGTTCAAACCAATTCATAGACCTCGGCGCGTCAGGGCCGGGTCACATCTGCCATGTGTAAGGCTGCTGGAGTGATTCTCTTGGAACACCCATTCGTTTCATTTGCTCATTCAATGAACATCACTGGCAGAAAAAACATTGGCTAACTTTGGATGTGGGCTAAAGGAAATATATCAATGAAATGACATTGAAGTCAAGCTAGCATCAATCTAATATTGTCAGAGAGGCTGTATGGCCTTAGTGGTTCAGAGCTTGCATTCTGGAATCAGGTAACTTGGGCTGATCCCATCCTTACTTACCACTTGCTTTAGGCAAGTTTCCTAACTACTCAGTGCCTCTGTTTCTGAAAAATGGGGATAATCATAGTATATACTTCATAGTACTTAACTTAAATCATGTTTCGTGCCGAGCACAGTATCAGGTACCTAGTAAGTGCTCAATAACTAATCCCTAAAAAGAAATGAATAAGACACAACCTTTGTCCTCGAGTTTATAATCTAGCAAGGAAATAAGTCAAGTGTACAAACAACTATATTTGGAGAATATGGTAAGGAGTGTAGGAGAGTGTGTCTCCTTTTCATCCACCTTTCCCTGCTCCCTCCCTCCCCCAACTATGGACCTTGCTTGATGACAAGGAACCTGGCCATGAGAGTCAGTGATAAAATGCTACTGGTAAATATTGTTTATTAAGCCCTAAGCGTGTTCTACGTGTTTTGCCAGATGTCTTGTACCAAGTGGAACCCTGCAAGAGGGCAGTGTCCTCATTTTGTGTATGAGTAAAGTGAGGATCAGAAAGCTGAAGTAACCTGCCCAAAGCCACACAGCCAAAAAATGGCATATGGGATTCAAACTCAGGTCTGTCTGACTCTAAAGCCCATGCTTTTGAGTAAGATTAAGAAGCCAGAAATTCTAAGCATGGGGCCTGGTTTTGCCACAAGCTTTCTTTGTGGTCCCTCCTCTTCTTTGAACTTCAACGTTCTCATCTACAAAATATAAGAGTTAGATCATTGCAGGTCCCTTCTAGTGCTGATAGGAGTAAAATTTCAAGGTTGAACCTTGTTCTTGACTGACCACTTCTGGAGAAGCCACAACTGAGAATGTTCTGGAACCTTTGGCTGAGTCTCACCAGACTTTTGTCTCTGTAGCTGGGTTTGGAGTAAGAAAAGATATTCTCCGGACTCTAGCGACAAGCTCCTACAGGGAGCACCTACAGGAAGCTGTGTCCACATCACGCCTTCCTCCAGTCCTGAGGGACAACTCAGAACTGCTCAGTGCCCAGCTTGGGATCAACACCCAAACCCCTCACCACTGCCCATCCATCTCAGGTACAGCTTTTGTTATGGAGGAGAGTCAGAAAAACCCCCACAGATTCTGGTGTGTGCCTTCTTACCCCGAGATGGCATCCACCCCACCCAGCCTCCCACCCAGGTACTCCTGGAACCTACTTTGTATGCTTTTCTTTTGTCCTTCAATGAGAGTGGAGCAAAGGGAAATGAGAGACTCGATGCCTCCTTTGGTGGTGATGAGGGAGAGAGGTAACACCTTCTCCATCACCTCAATCCATTCATCCAGGCCTTCCTCTTCCTCCTCACTCTTCCTGTTCCTGATCTCATATGTCAGACTGTCACCTGGAGAGGGAAGGGAGGGGGTTAGGCTTCTAAGGAGCCCCTAAGCAGCCCTATAGCACAAGGGTGATACCAGCAGTCCTTGAGGCCAGACTGGTTTCACTTCCTGCTAGCTATGTGATATTGGGCCACTTATTCCCTTGAACCTCTGTATCCTTGCTTGTAAAAGGATTGAGTGAAGATCGAATGAGATAATACATGTGAAATGATCAACATGAGTCCTGCCATGTTGAAAATATGTAATAGACGTTAAATAGTATTGTTGTACATTAAGGCCAGGGATGTGTCTGCCTTATTATTGCTCTATCTCCATAGCCTAGTCCAATATCTGGACAATTAAATGAATTTAGTGGAATCAACAGCCCTGCTTAGTTCTTGGGGGCAGCTGAAGGACTATTAAACCGAGAGCTCATCAGGGGCAGGGCAGTGTGAGGGGGCTGGGGTACATCCCTATAGCACCTTCCTCCAACATTGCAGTATCCACCACACCTCACAGCAGACTGAGGTCTCGTGATAGGATAGCTGATCGTAATGGGGGTGGCACCTGGCTCCAGGGCGACATGCAGCTCGTCCACACCCACATGGCTATACCAGTTTCTTTTTTTTTTTTAATTTTATTGGGGAAGGGGAACAGGACTTTATTGGGGAACAGAGTGTACTTCCAGGACTTTTTCCCAAGTCAAGCTGTTGTCCTTTCAGTCTTAGTTGTGGAGGGCGCAGCTCAGCTCCAGGTCCAGTTGCCGTTGCTAGTTGCAGGGGGCGCAGCCCACCATCCCTTGTGGGAGTCGAACCGCCGGATGAGAGGATCGACTTGTGGTTGAGAGGATGCGCTCCAACCAACTGAGCCATCCGGGAGCTCAGCGCAGCTCAGCTCAAGGTGCCGTGTTCAATCTTAGTTGCAGGGGACGCTGCCCACCATCCCTTGTGGGACTCGAGGAATCGAACCGGCAACCTTGTGGTTGAGAGCCCACTGGCCCATGTGGGAATCGAACCGGCAGCCTTTTGAGTTAGGAGCATGGGGTGCCAACCGCCTGAACCACCTGGCCGGCCCCAATATACCAGTTTCTTACAGCTGGCATCAGTGTTGTTTGGACCAGTAACCACGCAGTAAGGGTCATTCAGTGCTGTGAATATCACCCTTGGGTTCCTCTATAAAATAGTTAGCGTGTTCCACCAAAAAACTATGAGGACTAATAAACAAATTCAGTAAAGTTGCAGGACACAAAATCAACATATAGAGATCAGTTGCATTTCTATACACTAACAATGAACTATCTGAAAAAGAAATAAAGAAAACAACCTCACTCACAATAGCATCAAAAACAATAAAATACTTAGGAATAAATTTAACCAGGGAGGTGAAGGATCTCTACACGGGAAATTATAAGACACTGATGAAAGAAATTGAAGACACATGTAAATGAAAAGATACCCAATGTTCATGGATTGGAAGAATTAATATTGTTAAAATGTCCATACTACTCAAAACCACGTATAGCTTCAATGAAATACACCATTGGCATTTTTCACAGAAATACAAAAAAAATTCTCAAATTTATATAGAACCATACAAGACCCCAAATAGTCAAAGCAATCTTGAGAAAGAAAAACAAAACACCTCACTACCTGATTTCAAACTATATTACAAAACTATAGTAATCAAAACAGTATGGTACTGGCATAAAAACAGACATACAGACCCATGGAATAGAATCAAGAGCCCAGAAATAAACCCATGCATATATATTCAACTAATATTTGACGAGGGAGCCAAGAATACACATTGGTAAAGGATAGTCACTTCAATAAGCAGTATTGGTAAATCTAGACATTCGCATGCAAAAGAATGAAATTGAACCCTGATCTTAACACCACTCACAAAAATTAACTTGAAATGGATTGAAGACTTAAATGTAAGACCTGAAACCATAAAACTCCCAGAGGAAAACATAGGAAAAAAGCTTGACATTGGTCTTGCTGATGTTTTTTGGACGACAACAACAACAAAAACAAGTGGGATGACATCATACTAAAAAATTCCTGCAGTGAAAGAAATCAGCAAAATGCAAAGGCAATCTACAGAATGGGAGAAAATATTTGCAAACCATGTATCTGATAAGGGGCTAACATCCAAAATATATAAGAAACTCATGTCTCAATAGTAAAAGCCAATCCAATTTATAAATGGCAAAGGATCTGAATGGACATTTTTCTAAAGAAGATATACAAATGGCCAAAAAGTACATGAAAGGGTGTTCAACATCACTAATCAGGGAAATGCAAATCAAAATCACAATGAGATATTACTTCATACCTTTTAGAATGGCTATTATGAAAAACATGAGAGCTAACTATTGGTGAGGATGTGGGAAAGGCACCTGCCCTCAGGACAGCACCCAGCCTGCAGACTCACCCCAGTCACCCAGCCAGTGGAGAATTTCGTACAAGTGCTTCTCTTTAGTCTTAGCATCTTTGGAGAAGGAGGCAATTTTCTCTCGCAAGATGAATCTGTTCTTGCCCTTTTGCTCCATCTGGTGAGATTTTGCCTTTTCTTTTAAATCATATCCCAGTTCTTCCTGGAAGCGGTTGATGACACAATTGACATTGTCCAAGATATCTGAGAGCTGGGAAGAAATATCCTGTATGGAAGATAGCAGATGGTAATATTTAGAGGTGTGAGCTCTGGAGCCAGATGCCGTGTCCTAGTAGAGTGATCTCAGACAAGTCATGTAACCTCTTGGGGTCTCAGTTTTCTTATTTGTAAAATGGGGATCACTATAGTACCTGTGTCACAGGGTTTTGTAAAGATTAAATGAATTAATATTTGTAAAGCACTTGGGATAGTGCCTGGCACATAAAATGAAAAATAAGTAGCTCTTATTACTGTCATTTTAATGATTAAGATCAGGTCAGGGAAGGAATACTGAAAATCCACAGCAAACGTGTCTTCAGAATTTCAGAATTTGCTGGGGACTTTTGGACATCTCTCCTCACAAGGAGGCACAGGCAACAGACGGGAAAAATGAGGCCCCAAGAAACCCTCAGGATCAGAGTCTCCCATAAAAAAATGCACTAGAGGCTCAAGAGCAGGGTGATTCCAGCCTTTGGCCATTTCCCTGTGAGCTTCTAGGACTCAGCTTGGGGAATTCTGATAGGTTGTGAAGAACACACTCCCAAATCATGAACTCTGGGCCCTTCCTCCTACCCTGCTAGGATCCACTCCTCTGTGTGTCAGGGTCATCCTGGGGTTTCTGTGGGCTATTCTCTTCCTGGGTCCTGCCCAACCTTGGGGGGACAGCAAGGGAGGGGGTGAGGGAGTTGGGTGGTGCTTTGACTCCAGCTCGCCCTGCAGAAGCCAAGTCTAGGAGGTGGATATTTTTCACCAATCTATCTGCAAACCTGGCTTACTGAGGATCCCAGGAACCCCGAGGGTCCAGAGCTGGAATCTTACCCAAATCTGGGATCAGTCCCCAACGTCCACATCAAACCCCCTCATCTCAGGGATTACCTCCTGAGCCCGAGTTAGCTTGGCAGCCTCAATCCTCGAGATGATGGCTGTCACTGATGTGGGGGTCACCAACTGTGGGGGCTTGTCTTTCTCCATTTTGGATCACTGTCAGTCACAAAGATGTCCTGTTTCTCTAGTACACAAGCCAGGACATGTAGTGTTGGCTGCTTTGGGGCTAAGTGCTCTGGGGCAGCTCCTGAGTACCCTATGCCTAGCCACAGCTCCCTGTAACTGCCAGACGGCAGGTTCCAACTGACCTTCTCTTCTCCAGTGACATCATCAGTTTGGTTGGAAGAATGACTCCCTATCATCTATCTGCATGAATATATGTGTATATGTTTCTAATACCATGTTTCCCTGACACTCTAATGCATCCTTTGGAGCAAAAATTAATATAAGACCCAGTATTATATTACATTATATTATATTTATATATTATATTTTATTTTAATAAGACCCAGTCTTATTATATTATATTTTAATATAATAAAAATTATTTAAAAACCGGGTCTTATATTAATTTTTGCTCCAAAAGATGCATTAGAGCTGATGGTCTGGCTAGGTCTTACTTTCTGGGAAACACAGCATATATTAACATGTTGCTTTTTAAAAAACATTAAATGTTTTGCTCCCATACTAAATGTTAATGGCCAAAATAGGAAAAAACAATCAGAAAAAGTTATTTTCCCAATGAGAACTTTTTAATAAATTAGAGCCAATCAGTAACTAATGGAAATACGTTTGTATTTGCACCAGGGATCAGGGAGGGAGTAGGGAAGGAGAAAGGGATTAAAAAAAAAAAAAAAAAAAAGAGGGAAGGACCCTAGATTGGGAGTCAGGAAACCAGGTTTAAGTTTCTACTCTGTACCTCCCAGCTCTGTAACTAAGTAAATCTCCTAACTCCACTGAGCCATAACTTGCACATGTTTCTAAGGATGAATAAGTTATTTATAAACTACAACATGCTCTGAAATCATAAGGGATTAAAGGACCATTCACTGCCAGACGTATATATAAATAGACAACTATACATAAACCAGGGTATGAGCACCTCAGAGAGATCTAGGCCTCACTTGTTTTCAGTATTTCTAACACCTAGCCCCATGCCTGGCGCACAGAATGTTACCAGTGTTTGTTGACTGAATGAAGCAATGAAAGAAACTGAGTAAGTGAATGAACGGTAAAGAACAGGAAGGAACACTTCTTATTTTATGAGGTTAGCATTACCTTGCTACCAAAACCAGACAAAAATATATAAGGGAAAAAAAACCCAGTATCCTTTACAAACATGGACATGAAATGAAATGGAAGCCTCTGATTGGAAAAAAAAATATTTGCAAAATATATGTTCGATAAAGGATGTGTCCAGCATATATAAAGAACCACTACAACTCAATAACAAAAAGAAAAATAATCCAGTTTTTAAAATGGGTATAAGAAGATACACAAATGGTAAAAAAGCACATGAAAAGATTCTCAACATCATTAGTTCTTAGGGAAAAGCAAGTTAAAACCACAATGAGATACAAAATCTGGCAAAGATGAGTCAGACAATAAAAAGTGTGACTTGTGCTCGCTTCGACAGCACATATACTAAAAAGTGTGACAATCCTAAGTGTTGAGGAGGATGTTGGGAAAGTAAAACCTCATATATTACTGGTGAGAATGTAAAATGATAGAGCACTTTGGAAAAAAGTTTGGCAGTTTTTTTTAAAGTTAAGTATATAGTTACCATACAATCCAGAAATCCCACTCCTAAGTAATGAAAACATGGCCACACAAAGACCTATACAGAAATATTCATAAGCAGCTCTATTTGTTATAGCACGAACCTGCAAACAACCTAAATGTCCATCAACTGGTGAATGGATAAACAAATTGTAGTATGTCCATGCAATGAAATATACTACTTTATATTAAAAAGGAATGAACTGATAACATGCAACAACTTGGATAATCTCAACAGCATTATACTACGTGAAAGAAGCCAGACACAAACTACTACAAATGTATGATTCCACTTATATGAAATTCTAGAAAGGCAAAGCTATAATGACAGAAAACAGATCAGTAAATGCCAGGAACCGTATGAGGAGGAAGAGACAGAATGCAAAAGGGCACAAAGAAAGTTCCTGAGTGAAGGAAATGTTTTCTGTCATGATTATGTAGTGGTTATATGACAATATACATTTGTGAAAATGCATAGTATTGTACACTTAAAATTGGTGAATTTTATTATATGTACATTATACCTCAATAAAGCCAATTTTAAAAACTAATGTTTTATAATGCCCAAGACTGTGAAATTAGTCAGGAGAGTATTGGAGGGTGTAAGGAAATAATCCTTTCTTCTTTCTCAGGTGGCAACTCTTCTCTACTTTCATTCCCTTTCTCTTTGAGGTTAGGATGATCCCTCTTGCAAGTTCCTCTCCCATGCAGCTCTGTGGCCAGTAACTACACTTTCACCACAGTTCCAGGCCACACTGAGGTGATCACTAGCCCAGGAGAGAGGTTTATAAACTTTTTGAAAAAATGTAGCCAACCCCCTTTCCAAGCAAAGCTTTTTATAGAACCTCACTAAAACAGATAAAAACAATATCTTATTAGAATATATTTATAAGTTCAACTTCATGATATCGCTCATTCAATGTCAACAAGTCTGTCTGATGAACCAAAAACTTTGATATGTAGGAGATTTGAGTGTATATATTTTTAAACTGTTTCAAAAACAGTTAAAATATATATAAAGTTTCTGGGTAAAAATGGTAGAGTGAACACATGTATCTAATTTTATTCTACTGAAAATATACTAAAATTATTGCAAGGGATTTTTTTTTTTAAGGCATAAATCCACAAGGACAGGGGAACAGGACAGGAGACAAGAGCTAAATACTTTAGGAAGCTGAAAAGTATGTGGATGAGTGGTTCCTGACTTAGAAAAGGATGGATCCTTAGGTAGCAGTGGGGCAACCATATGGCAAAACAGAATTGGTTGTGGCAGATGGCTTACCACCCTGAGAAGGAGGTCCCTAAACATCAGAAGTTCCCTGCAGTGAAACTTATGGCCAACAAGTCCCACTCATGTACCTGAGCCCACACAGCACAAACGCTTCCAATCGGCTTTTTGGTAACCCATCCTTAAATGTGAACATAAAACTAAGTATTATAAAATCTGCAAGAAAAGACTCTAACATGAAAGAGACCAAAACAACAGAAAAAGAAATGTAGAGCAAACAGAGATTATGCAGAAAGAAGAAAATGTAAACAAAACTATCATTAATAGCTTCAGAGATAAGATAAGCTACTGCAACTCTGAAAAAAAAAGATGCTACAAAAAGAATATTCAGAGAATAAAAACAATGTGAGAATAATAAAAATCTTTAAAATATTGAAAAACTCAGTAGACGTTTTCTCAAGAGAAGAATGGGAAGATAAAACTGAGGAAATCTCCAAGAAGGCAAAGTAAAAAGATGGAAAGTAGGAGAGAAAAATAAATTAGAAGGACCAGTCCAGCAGATCCATTGTTTGAATTACAGGAGTTCCAAAAAAGAAAACAGAAAACAGAAGGGAAGAAATCATCAATGGGATGATTCAAGATTATTTCCCAGAAGTGAGGGGGCATTGAGTAGCCAGCACAACAAACAACCTCTCACCAAGACATATCACTGTCATTTCAGAACACGGGAGACAAGGAGAGGTTCAGAGAGGGGGAGAAAGTCACGAGGGATAAGGAGTTAAAAGGCTTCAGACGTCTAAAGCACAATGATGAAAGCTAAACGGTAATGTCACAAGGTCTTCATAATTCCCAAGAAATTCTATTCCCAGTCAATCAATCCAGGTCAGAGTAGAAAAATGGCAATGTCAAATATGCAAAGTTTAGAGACAATTTACCTCCTTTCTCAGGAAGTTTCTAGAAGATGGTCTCCAAAAATAGGGAATAAGTCAAGAAAGAGAAAGACATGGACTATGGCAAATAAAAGACCCAACAAAGGAGGCAAAGAAAATGCCCAGGGGGATGAGAAAGGAGATGCCAGGTTGCCAGGTGTGCAGCAAGGATCAACACTCAGATTAGAGCAGGTCAGAGGCTCCTGCAGAAGGTGGTGAACCTGAGTTCCAGCCCTGGGAGGGAGGGCTTGGCAGGGGGGTGGGGCTGGTGGAGATTCTGCACCAGGAGGATGCTGGCTGTCCCTGCGGTCCTCGCCCTGGGGCCCTGCAGCTTGGTCTCTCCCTTTGTATCTCTGGCACCTCCCAGGTCGTTGTCCTGTCCCTCCCACAGAGCCCAGGGTCATCTTGTTTTCCTCTCATATCATCTCCTGTGATGACAGTGTCTCTGCCTGATGAAGCTGGTGATCATGATGGAAACCTGTGATTAGACCCCTCTCGCCATCACGATGAATATTGATACCACTGATATGTTCTCCTTTTCAACTGAGATCCAATTGGAAGTAATGTGTATGGTGAGAAGAGGAAAAAGCACACAGTGAAAATGTAAGTCATTGAGATTAAAGTTAGACTTGCTAGTACTTCCCACTTAAATAATAACAAGAAATATATCCATCTTGTGGAAGGTATAAACTGTGTTAATAAGCACTGTCAGGAATTAGTTACTTCTTAAACATGGTCGAAGGGAAATCCTAATAACTTTAAAAAAAAAAACCCTGCCTGTTAAATTCTTAGCGGATATTTTCCTTTCAAGTTATGGGGCCTGTGATTTTGCTTTATGAATGAGTATGTATTGAATCCAATTCAATAATATATAATTCCTATTAACACACATTAGTGATACTTCCCCATGATAAAGAAAAATTCTTTTTGTCAATGCATAGCTCTTCACATATTTCAGAGAAATGAGTCATAATGTTTAAGAGTTAAGAGTCCTGATTAGTTAGTCATTTAAATAAGTATATTAATACATTGTCCATACTGTCTAGAATTAATAAAACCTAATTAATGTTGGACATTCAGGGGAAAAAAAGGTGAACTTGATAGAGTATCTGCTGTATTTAGATATTCTGAGAGGAGATTTAGCCAACAAGGGGAAGATTTTGAGGCAGATTTTGTGACAAATACATAGAAAACTAAACAAATGAAAAAAATAATTATCAATTCCAGGAAAAAGAAAAAAGTTATGCAGCAAAGGAAGAATAATCAGCTTTCTACATGGCTCAACTCTGAATGGCAGATGTAGTCACAGTGTTGTAAGAACTAAAAATTGAACTAACAAAAATTATCTAATTAAATTTGGCAGATGGGAACTAAGAATGAGGTATAAGTGGTGGGGAGAGAGGAAGGGAAAAAGAGTTAAATCCTCAAATCTGCCCCCATTATTTGTGGGGGCTGATGCAAGACTATAATGGAGACTCATATACTAAATATTTTAATGTGATAAAGTAAGCGAACAAATTGTTAAATAAAATACCTGCTAAACTCCTCATTTTACAAATATACCTTCATAAGGACCTGAAAAACCAGATGAGAGGGGCATGGGAGGGAAGGATTCATTCTGGGGACCACAGTAGAGGGAAACTTCATTGTAGTTTTCATCACAATACCTAGACAGCCTCATATGAGGCTGTGGTTTTCAAACTTCATTACTGAGATCTCCAGGCATAGCAGAAGTGGTTTAGGGGTTTAAAGTTTTTCTTTTTTCAATGAGGTATTTCTTGGAATACAGAGACGCCTATTTTAAAGAGTCAAATACTTGTATAAGATTTGTTAAAAACAGCAGAGCCCTGCCTCCATCATCTCTCCCTTGTGGGAGGCAGCCATTTTCAGCTCTTTCAAGAGGTTTCTTCATATCTCTGGCCCTCCTGCAGCTGCGTCCCTCTCCAGGGGCTGAGGAGTCCAAGGGATGTGGAAAACCAGGTTCTAAATTAGAATTTTTAGAATCCTCAGAGTTCTAACACTAGAAAATAGCAGCTTCCGCCCCTTCCCCCCACACTCCCCCCCCAACACACACGGCCTTCCCTTCTGCCTTTGCCTCTGTCCTGCATTGAGAGAGGTTTATTTGTAAAATATGTCCTGTGGATGCCACTGCTGGCTCACACCTCTTGCTGCAAAAAGCTGCCCCATGGCTACCCCTCAGTCCTAGGGATGCCCACACCATCAGCAAGGTCTCCCTGGGGAGGAGAGATCCAAGGAAGAAGCTGCTTCATGCCCAGGAAGCAAGCCGGACATGGAATTCCAGGGTCCCTGGTATTCAGAATGCCTCTAAGGGGTAAGTGGTCTTTGGATGGGCAGATCCCCTTGGACTCCTCAGGCCCTGGGGGGGGGGACGCAGCTGCAGGAGGGCCAGAGATATGAAGAAACCTCTTGAAAGAGCTGAAAATGGCTGCCTCCCACAAGGGAGAGATGATGGAGGCAGGGCTCTGCTGTTTTTAACAAATCTTATACAAGTATTTGACTCTTTAAAATAGGCGTCTCTGTATTCCAAGAAATACCTCATTGAAAAAAGAAAAACTTTAAACCCCTAAACCACTTCTGCTATGCCTGGAGGTCTCAGTAATGAAGTTTGAAAGCCACAGCCTCATATGAGGCTGTCTAGGTATTGTGATGAAAACTACAATGGAAAAAAAAAAAACTACAATGAAGTTTCCCTCTACTGTGGCCCCCAAGAATGAATCCCTCTTCCTCTCCTCCCATCTGTGACCCTTAATTTAGGACTTCTACTTCGTATTGGTTTTTTCCCTACCTCTCCCAGTCTAGACTCTAAGCGCCTTGCAAGCAGACACGCGGCTCAGAATTCTTCGTATTTCTAGAACCTAGCACAGTACCCAGCACAGAGTAAAGGCTCAGCTAAGTGTTGATGGATAAAGGAAAACGGAAGCATCTTTTTCCAGGCTTTGGAGGGAAAGTGTTGGATCCTTTCTGCATCTGTATGCTTGGGGCCTTGTCAGTTACTGGCCCTGAGCGTCAGCGTATTCATTAAAAATTGCTTTGAGTTACATATAATTCCTTATCTAAACAACACATCTCACATCTTTAATACCTATAAAAGATGGGGTCCTTGCTCCAAATCTCAAAAATAAGTTAACTTCAGGGTAACGTGAGAAGCACACGTAGGTCCCATGAGAGCAGGGATTTCGGGGATATTTTTTCTTTCGGTTGTTGTATGCCCAGTACCTGGAACAGTTCCTGGCACATAACAGGTGCTCAACCAATAATTGTTGGATGCATTAATTAAAAAGCGCTAAAAATAACTACGCATCGAATGAAAAAACACGCTTTGCTACGTGCAAAGATACCCCTGTACTCGAATACTTCAGTGCAGCCCCTGGTCGTGGGAGCGAGCGCATGGGACCCAGCCGCTGAGAGCTGTGAGGGGCGGACGCGCCAGCCGAGCCGCGAAAGCCGGGAAACTGCTGGCAAAGGTCTGGAGGCGGCCGGCGGGAAGGGCGCGAAGACAAGAGAGTTGCAGGTTCACGAAGAGCCGGCCAGGGACGCACGACGTGGCTGCTTTGTGCCGCCCGGCGTCTGCCGCCGGGGCCGTCGGTCAGAGCCCTAAGTAGGTGCGCCCCGCCCCCCGGTGGGCGGGCCCTGGACCCGGCGGCGCAGGGGCGGGGCCTGGGTCTCCGCGCCGGGGGCGGGGCCGGACCCGGGCGATCCGGCCCGGTGTGGGCCCGGCTGGTTGACGGGAACGACCGGAGCCCCGGCCACCAAGGGGTGCGACCCCCCACTGGCCCCGCCCTCCCGGCTGCGGCTCGGCCAATCAGAGTGGCTTTTACTGGCGGGTGGGCCGAGCCGGCCCAGCTGCTCCGAGGTTCTGGCATGGTAACGTCCCCGCGCGGGGGTGGAGGGGCCCGGGGCGGTCCCACAGCGCCCCCCGCGGCCCGGGCCGGGGCCGGGGGGCCGGGGAGGTCGCCGGGCGTACCCGGGACCCCGGGGCGGGGAGGGCGAGGGGCATGAGCGGTTAGGGAGAGGAGCCCAGGAGGGGGGATGGGGCGGGGATTTGGGGAGAAAGGGTGGGGGAGGCCATGATGGAGGATGGCGGGGGGTGGGGTGGTGTTGAAGGGAATGAGAGTTGCGGGACTGGGTGTGGAGAAGAAGGGGAAGAAGTGAAGGGTGGGTTTGTGGAAAAAGGTCGGGAAAGAAGAGGGGGCAGGAGATGTGGGAACCACGGGACTAAGGGAGAGCTGGGGGCCACAGTTTCCCCTCCTGGGATATTTGGCGTGCGACATGCCCCTCCCCCAGTGCTTGTTCCCTTTGGAAGCCGTGGATGCCCCTTAAGACCTCTTGGAGACCTCCTCCTTCACTTCCCCCGCATTGTCTCCTGAGAGGAGGAGGGGGCACTGTCTCCTGAGGAAAGAGAGGCTTCCGGCCCCCACCCAGTGCTGGACAGCCCAAGAAATGGGAGAGCAGAGGGCACTTGGTCCCAACCCTGGCTCTGCGGTCCTCAAACTATGTAACAACTTTGTGTGACCTTGGGCAAGTCACTACCTGCCTTTGGGCCTCAGATGTCCCATCGATTACTTGAAAAAGGAGAGAATGCATAAGAATGATAACCCAGATCCCTTCCAGCTCCAAAATGGAGTGGTGCTTGAGAGAGTTCAAGACAACGGGTTCTAGAACGCGGGGAAGCAAAAAAAAAAAAAAAAAAAAAAGGGGGGTTGAAGATGAGACCTTGGGCTGGTGCAGAAAATCCCTAGGGATGTGGGGGGAGGGTAGGCACAAAGCCTGCAAGGCCGGGACAGGCCAACCAGGGCCTCTGGAATCCCGTTGGAGGGATGGAAGAACTCTTAAGTGGAGGAGGAGGAGGTTGAAACCTAACCCAATAAAGATGAAGACCAGAAGTAACATTCTGTTCTTCAGAGGGAGAATAAGATGGCAGGAGCCCAGAGAAGCAACGGAAGATATTTTCTAGGAAGATAGTTCCTTTGGGGAGCAGGAGGAATAATAAGGCTGGTACAAGAGAGTGGGGGCTAGGATGGTCTTGAAAACAGGGAGGGAGGGTCGGTGCTGTGTGGGGTAGCTGAAGAAGGGCAGCAGGTCGATAGTCCACAGGATAATTAGCTGGTCTCAGCCTCCATGATTCTTTTTGGCAATGGCTACCTCTTTCTGACAGACATGCCTTCCAGCCTTCATTTACCAACACAAGTCTCCTCAAGGAGTGAGTCAGACCAGGTCAACCTGGGGATCGCCTTTCTGTCTAAAGATTTCAGGATTGTGTGAGGATTGGGGTGACAAGGAAACAGGAATGAATTTAAGTGTGAGAAACACCTGTGGTACCATCATCCTTGCTGCAAGGAAACTTTGTGGATTGAAAGCACAGGCTTTGGGGTCAGACTGCTTGGATTCTAAACCTGCCTTGGCCATTTAATCTCTTAGAACCTTGGTCAAGTTACTTAATTTCTTTGAACCTCAGTTGGTTTATTGATAAAATGGGGATAATAACCTCTAAGATGGTTGCGAGGAGTAAATGAGTGTCATGGTATCTGGCTCATGATAAGCACTCAATAAATATTAGCTGTTAGCTCTTATCATTCACTCTTTCCATTCTCTTCTGTTTCACCATTTTTGTCCTTTTTTCCTTTTGTTCTTTCTTCTGCATCTTCAATTCTGAGATGCCCCTTAGATATGGAGGCTGAAAAGAATTGATTGCATCTTGGGGGTCCTTCCGCTGGTCCACACATGAAGATCAGATGATCTTCTCTCTTCATCTTCTCTCCTATCCCACAAATGCATTTTTGTTCCAGGGAAGGTACAGGATCTGCTTCTTTTTCAGGCCTCTTTCCTATATCCTTCTCACACGAGCTACTTCTTGAGATTCTCACCCAGAAGTATAATAAGATCCAAAGTTGTACAGGCACTACAGCAAGTGAAATAGGGGAAGAGGTGTTTCAGGAAAGAAAGTATATGCACCGCTCAGGGGAGGCTTAGGGAAAGGAGGGCTTTGGAAGTTCCATAGAAATTTATGTTCATTCCATTGCTCTGCCCTCTGTCCAAAGCATACCAGTATCTAAATCCTTGCCAGGGGTTTCCATTCCAAGTTAAAGATGGTCGTATACAGTTAGTTTTTTTATTGTTTAGGTTTTCCCAAGCCAGTATTTGATTCCAGTTCCTTTTCCCCGGCTACATAGATCTCTGCCAAGCTGCCTCTCTGTCTCATCGCAGTCTTTACCCAGATAATTTATACAAAAGTACCTGGGCAAATGTGCACACATGCACACGTTTGCCTCCTTTAGTATATTCTAGTATGCAAACATCTAATAAGGTTAAGGATGAGTCTGCGTTTCATGACAGTATTTTGTGTGCAGGGCCTTGCCTAGACACTCAGAGGAGACTTAAAAGAAAACTCAGTCCCTGAATGTCGGAGTGAGGAGACAGGCAGTCCCACGTGAAACACCCAGCAAACATCTAGAGGAGCAGGTCACTTGTTGCAAAGTAGTGTGGCATTTATCCTGAGGGAACACAGGTAGGAGTGTGTATCTATAGAGGATAGTCATAAAGGTAACCTGAAAGAGGTGAATATTGGATCATTGTAAACAAAGGGAGAGACAAAGTGGAGTAAAAAACACATGGAGTAATCTATGTGCAAAGAGGAGGGAAGCCATTGAGTCAGGAGCCAAGAAGAGTTGTGGCATGGGCCTTGTTGAAAGGCTTTGAATTTTGAATGTTAGATGAGAGATTCTATAGAGTGGGCAATAGGGGGCCACCACTGGTTCTCAAGGAAGAAAATGTTGGATCCTTGCTGATTTAACCATGGATTGCAGGGAATCCATGGCATTGAAAGCAGGGGACATACTGGAGTGAAAAAACAGACGTGCTTCACATGCAAGGACTGCTTTCAAGGGGTAGGGCTGGAGGGCAGATTAGATCCAGTCCTGACTTTGCCCCTAACCAGCCGTAGGATCTTGGACCCATTATTCCCCCTTAGTTTTCTCATCTGAAAAAAAGGGGGCTACACTGGGTGGTTGCCAGAGTCCCCTCCATCTCTGACATCCTGTATTCCCTGAATAACTACCAGGCCTTACCAGTAGCTTTGTTTTGTGAGGCCTGTCAAGACCACTCAGTCATTAAGTGAACAAATATTTGTTAGCACCTACTGTGTGCTAGTAGCAGGTTAGGAAAATATAGTGGGGATAGGATATCGGGGTGAGCAAAAGCAAAGCCCCTGCCCCTTAGAGTTTTCAGCCTAGTGGAGGCAATAGTGATTTCATTGATTCTGAGACTCACTATTTAACATTTCTGAAGTCAAGATTTATCTTAAAATCAGTGGAGTATCATGATTTAATTGGCAGCATTTGTTTTTATTAGTGCCACATATTAGTACAATCAGAACTGTACAAATAACTGTAAAATTCCAATGGACAGTTTCTGAAGGGAAAGGTACGTGGTGTACAAGCATGTAGAGGAGGGCACTGGCTGGTCCCCTGGGTTGGGAGGGAGGCTTTCCTGAGGAAATGATGACTGCTAGATGTGAAGGATATGTGGGTGAGGTGTGGGTTGGGAGGAAAATTACCCCAGGCAAAAGGGGATGTTGAGGTGGAGAACTGAAAGAAGGTGAGACCCAGCATCCCAGGCCCTCGCGGGTTTTGGTCTTTACCCTAAGAGCAGTGGGAATGCCATTGACAAGTTTTAAGCAGGGAAGTAACATGGTCTTAGGTGCGTTTTGGTGAGCTTGTTACGGCTGCCGTTTGGAGTGGATGTGGAGAGATCAGATGAAAGGAGTTGGTGGGCGTGGAGGAGGAAATAGGAGTAGATGGATTCAAGAACTCTTTAGGAGGCAACATTAACAGGACTCAGTGACGTATTGACAAGGAAGAGGGAAGTTGTGGAGAATGACTCATGTTTTTGTCTTGGACAACTGTGTGGATGGTGCACCATTCTCTGACATGGGCCACCTGGAGCCCGGTAGGACCCAAAGATGGTTACATACGTAGCATGTGGGAGGAGAGAGAGGATCTTAAGGCAGCTTGAGGTGGGAAAGTGTGGTATAGAGAATTGGATTTCCCCCATATTGATTAGTTTCCGACTTCCCACGCCGAGGAAAGTTTCGGGGACAGGAGCAGGTGTGATACAAGGCTAGAGGAGTTGAACACTGAGTCAGGGTGATTCAAGTGGGAGTGGTTTGTCTTATCTCCTTCTCTCCTTAGGACAAGATGGTTGGGAAGAGAGGTAGCACAGATCTTGCTGAAGGCAGAGGCTAGAAAGCATTTTTAAATGCTGAGCCTTCTCAACGTAAGGATTATTGAGGACGGGAAATCAGGCAGTAGCGAGGTGGCTCCTCAGCCAGCTACCACCTTTCCCTGGGCCTCTTCTCAACCACCCCTCACCTTTTAAGCAAAGGGGGAAGGGCAGAGCCTTGTAGCTGCATCCCCACACCTCAGTTCAGTTAAAAAATTTTTTTGAATGGGTAATATAGTCAGATGGGCACATATTCAAAAGTTACAAAAAGGCATATTAGTGAGAAGTCTCCTTTCCACCTCAGTTCCCCTTCCACCGATTTCTTGTGTATCATTTGTCTATGATTTTCATACAGTGATAAAACTTGACAGCACTTTGCATTTTTTCCTACTTGTTAATTTATCTTTGAGGTTGTTTCATATCAAGACGGTGAGCGTCTTCATTCTTTTTTATAACCGCATAGTGTTTCACTTTGTGTTTGTGTATAAATTCATAGTTTCTTACTGATGGATATTTAGGCTGATTCTAATCTTATGTTTTTACAAATAATACTGAACTCGAAATCTTGTACAGACATCATTTTGGCCATATGGGGCTTTATCTACAGGGTAAACTTTTCGAATTGGAAATTTCTATATAAAGTGTATTTGTACCTTCATTTTTCATTCATTCATTCAATACTTATTGAGTACCCATCATGTGCCAGATACTGGCAGGTGCCAGGAATCCAGCTGTCAACAAGCTAGATATGATCCCAATCCTCATGGAATGTTATTACACTCTGTTAAGGGGAAACGTAATTACAAAGTTGTGTGCATGAGGAAACTAAAAAGGGGACCAGACAGAGAATGAATAGGAAGGACCTGCTTTAGGTAGAGTCAGGAAGGCTTCTTAGAGCAAGCGATATTTAAGCTAAGAACTAAAGGATGGGATGCGGCCAGCATCCCATTAGGTGTAGAATGTGGAGACCTAGGCTGATAAAGCTTCACCCAGAGAGAGAGGAGTTCAGGATCTGGAGGGGAGGAGGAACAGAGCTAAAGAGTGAGCTAGGTAATTGGAAGTGGAAAAGGTCAGAGAGCAAGGAACTAAAGATGAGGCCAGTTAGGGGAGGGCGCTGGGAGTGCAGAGAGGAGAGTTAGGGAGACTAGTATTTATGAAGGACGAGTGACTGTGTTTAGAGGGCTTTGGGATTGAGTCTCTGTACCTGAGTGAATTCAGGTGGGGGAACAGGAAAAGAGGCCACTGCCTTCCTGGTTACTATGGGAATGAGAGGCCTCTGTTTAACTGGTTTGAGGAGGCACAACCTTGCCCACAAGCAGGAGAGGGGATGAAAAGCATTAGGCAGAGCCAGATCTGTGCTTGTAGCACAGCTTCCTCCATCTTTTCTGTGGCTTTGGCAAAATGGAAACTTCTAAAATAAAGTTGACGTCGAAGAGGCACGGCCAGCTGGCTCTGTGCTGGTGGAAGAGAAGAGCAGACCTACCCAGGGCTCAGAGCTGGGGGTGAGCAGGAAATTGGGCTTGGAGACCCTTCCTCGGAACTTTGTTCTCCTTTTTCACCCTCACCCCTATGCGTACCTTTTGCAAAAGCCCATCCTTGCCCATCCTGGGTCCTATGACTTTTCTCTCCCTCAACAGTCGGTTCCCGATTCTGGTCCCCGGCCCCCAGCAGCGCCTGCCCCCTTCCCACCGGGGCCCCCCATGATGCCACCACCCTTCGTAAGTTTTGTGTCTTTCCCTGGGCTTGGCTTTTCCAGCCTATACCCCTAGCTCCCCAGTCCCTAGCACTGCTGCACGGTTTTTGTGTAAAAACGCCCTCTGCTGCCCTTGGAAGAGGGACGGTCTTGCTGGAGTATTGGGGTAGGAGAAGCTGGGGTTCCCCTCTCCATCCATAACGTTAACAGTTCCCTCTTTGACTTTTTGTCCTTGGGACACACGGGCTGGGGTAGAATGGAAGTGGAAGGGAGAAGACCCCACTAGTTGTAAGGGCGGGGTGGGACTGTCTTTCTCTTTCACTACTCCTTATCTGTATTTACATATGCCACGCAAGTCAGCTGGACTAGCAGCTGGTGGTCATCAAGTTGGAGAAAAAGGGGTGGGACGCAGGGGACTGCGGATTGGGTACCTGGACACCTGCCTTCGGGCCTCTTTGGGGAGAGTTGCTGAAGAGCTGAAGCCTTCCAGCCGCTGTCTGGTGGTTACACTTCCCTTTTCCCTCTTCCCTCTCTACCTCTCAAGAAGCTGTGTGCTTGCTTGTTAGACCCAGAGGACCCCCACCCCACCCCCTCACCACCCCCAGTTATCAGTCTATCCCAGTGGTGAGGAAGGAGGCAGTGTCATGCTTTGTGCATCTCAAACTAAAGCCGTGGAATTGCCTCAGAGCTAAGGTGGAAGGCTCAGGTGGGAGACAAGTGGATGTTTCCTGCCAGGTCCCAGGCTGTGTCTTCTTGGCTAGTATGTCTTTTTTTTCCTCATTTGCAGATGCCCCCTCCAGGAATCCCCCCACCCTTTCCTCCAATGGGACTACCTCCCATGAGTCAGAGACCACCAGCCATCCCCCCCATCCCCCCGGGCATCATGCCCCCAATGCTGCCACCCATGGGGGCGCCACCACCAATCACACAGGTAATCCTCTCCCTTGCACCAGGGCCTCAGAGAACCCTGTCAGTTTAGCTGGGGGTGGAGATGAGAGTGGGCGTCTGGACTTCAGAAACGGGGGAGGGAAGGAAGGAGCTTCAGGCCAGGCCCATGTGGGTTCGTCTGCGGAATGACTGGAGGAAACCCCAGAATCCCTCGGGGTTGCCTGAGAAGGTGTCCGTGTGAGGGTCACAGCCCCAGCCGTCTTGCTCAGGACCCTGCTCAGCCTGTGCTTCTTTGTCTTCTTTGTCTTCTTTGTATCCATAGATCCCCGGGATGGTACCTCCCATGATGCCGGGAATGCTGATGCCAGCGGTGCCCGTCACCGCAGCGGTAAGCACTGGGGCCGGCAGGAAGCAGGCTCTGACCTGCAGCACTCCGGATGTGACTTGGAGTTCAGGGACTTGGCTCCATGCTTTGCCTCTTTTCATCGGATGTACCTGGGTCCCTGGCAGCACTCTCCACACAGTCCTCCTCTCAGCCATGTACTCAGCTCTTCTCGTTTCTCACTCGTTCCCAAAGGCGTATAAATTCTCTTGTTACTCACCACTGTGCCCATCTCCCTCAAGGGACACACTCATGCCAGCTACTGCTCACCCTCACAGAGCTAGCTCTCTGCACACGTAAATACGGTCCCTCTTCACATCTTCATTGTCTCTGGAGGAAACACCAGCACCTTCTTGTGCCGCTGCACGGTGTAGTAGAGTCTGGGTAGGACATAGAATTGGGCATCCACTGTGGAAGGCGTGGGCCTCCGAGGTGGGCTCAACAAAACACTCTGGCTTGAGGAAAACGAAGAAAGGAGCTGTTGTGCGAGTTCCCTTGGGGTCTTAGAGCCACGGCCCTAAAGGGTGGGGGAAGCTTGTTAGGGAGCAGAGATCCCTGGGAGCAGGACACATGGATCCTGGCCTGGCCTGCTTCTCTGTCCCCCATGGCCTGGGTCCTGGGGGCCACTGGGCTTGGCCCCAACCCTTCCCCCTCCTCTTTCTTCGGCAGACGGCTCCGGGTGCGGACACCGCCAGCTGTGAGTCTTCTGGGGGTCTGTTCCCCCCAGGCTCGGAGGTTGGGGGGTATAGGGGAGAGGGGACTAGAGCCCACCCTGGATCATGCCTGTTGGGATGCCAGGGGGCCTGGGATTTTGATGGGACTAGGGGGTACATATTGGGGTTGGAGTAAGGGAGGAATAGGTGGGGATGAGAGGGGTGTTGGTGCAAGGACTTAGCGTCTTTCCTTTGGCTTTTTTTCTAGCTGCTGTGCCTGGGACAGGCCCTCCGGTGAGTTCTTCCAGCTCAGGGGTCTCTGGGTAGAAAGGCTGAAAGTGGGGGGCTAATGGTTCAATCTTTGGGGTGCGGAGAAGAACCTTTGGGAAAGGGGTCTTGACCACCATTCTGTGCCCCCCTCCCCCAGAGGGCCCTGTGGAGTGAGCATGTGGCCCCTGATGGGCGCATCTACTACTACAATGCTGACGACAAGCAGTCCGTGTGGGAGAAGCCCAGCGTGCTCAAGTCCAAGGCGGAGGTCCTGAGCGGGGCTTTCTGGCCCTTCTGTCAGCTGCCCCGACCCTTCCAAGTGCTTGCTCTCCCGAGTCTCTGACCGTACACACTGTGCTTTCTCTGAGCCCGAGATCCCTGAGCACCTCAATCTCCCTAGGAGCTTAGGAAGTCCACCTTTCCCCATGTTGAGCCAGGCCAGGTGGTAGCTAAAAACCGCTGTGTCCCCTATTCCCTGGGTCCCCGTAGCCCCCCAACTGTGGCTGGAGGGCATACCCAGCCCACTGATGTCCTCTGACCCATTCTCTTGCAGTTGCTGCTGTCCCAGTGTCCCTGGAAAGAGTATAAGTCAGACACAGGCAAACCTTACTACTATAACAACCAGAGTAAGGAGTCCCGCTGGACCCGGCCCAAGGACCTGGCTGACCTGGAGGGTGAGGACGGGGTGGGCTCAGGCAGGGGCTCTGGGAGGGGCCCTTGCTAGCTTGTGACCCTGTTCCCTTTCCCATTGCAGCTCTAGTCAAACAAGAGGCCGTAGGGTGAGTGACTTGCCGCCTGTCTGTCTGTACTCGGGGCTACCTGAGGGGCGGGAGTGGACTCCATCCCCATGACCTCTGCTCCGCGGGAGGAAGAGCCAGCTCTCAGTCTCCTTGCGGAGTGGTCTGCTCTGGTGCATCCTTCTCCGGCCCCTGATCACCTCTGTCCCTGCTCTACTTCTGGACACTGCCCTTCTGGCTCACCTGCAGGAAACAGCAGCAGCCGCCTCCTCAGCCACAGCCCGACCCCCCACCTGCGCCTCCTGGCCCCACCCCCATGCCCATGGGCCTCCTAGAACCCGAGCCAGGTGGGAGTGAAGATTGTGATGTGTCAGACGCGGCCCAGCCCCTGGAGCAGGGCTTCCTGCAGCAGCCGGAGGAGGGCCCCAGCAGGTGAGGGCCCCCCACACGGCCTTCTGGATGCTGGCCTTAGGCAGGCTCCCAGCCTGGTTCAACCCTTGACTTCCACTAGGCCTGTCAGGAAGGGTGTGGAGGTTTGGACATGACCTCAAGGGCAGAAGAGGGCTGCTCTGGGGAGGCAGGAGGGGGTTTGCTGCGGATCATGCAGGGCACTGCAGCCTCCGGGGACAGGGTGCGGGTTCTGAGCCCCCTGTGCCTCCCAGTTCTGCTGGACAGCAGCAGCCACTACAGCAGGAGGAAGAGGAGGCAAAGCCAGAACCAGAGCGGTCTGGCCTCAGTTGGAGCAACCGTGAGAAGGCAAAGCAGGCCTTTAAGGAGCTGCTGAGGGACAAGGTGCTGAGGGGGGCGCTCCCAGGGCAGGCCTGGAGGGGGCTGGAGGGGGCCAGGCCTCTTGACCCCCACCTGCTCCATTCCAGGCTGTCCCCTCCAACGCCTCATGGGAACAGGCCATGAAGATGGTGGTTACCGACCCCCGGTACAGGTAGGCCTGGGCAGAGGGAGCCAGGCCCTCTAGAGCCCGTTCATAGAGCGACTGGGCGAGCGACTCCCTGAGAAGCCCTAGCTCAGAGGCCCCAAGGGGCCAGAGTCAGGAGCATGGTAGACGGGAGGGTTTGAGGGGAAGAGAAGCTACGGAGGTCCTCCAAGAGGAAGGGGAGGAATCAGACGTGAAACATTCAATAAATGCTTGTTGAATTGAATTGATTTGAATTGAGTTAATGGGGGAAAAGGGGCAGGATAGGGCAGAGCCCCAACTGCAGTTTGCGTACCCCAAAGCGCAAGGGCCAAGCAGTAGCAGCGTCCTGGAGCCCATCGCTTCCCCTCACTGCCTCTCCCCCTCCCACCTCTCAGAGACCTGTCTTGCCTCCTTGTACCCTGGAGCCCCTGCAGCCTGCTGTGCCCATGCATGGACCCCTCTCTCAGTGCTGTGGAGACCTGTCCCCCGTGTGCCATGATCCTGCTTTGTGGGCTCTGCAGGGTGATTCAGGCTGACTCCTCTGTTCCCCCCTCCCCCCAACTCCCACCCCAGTGCCTTGCCCAAACTGAGTGAGAAAAAGCAGGCATTCAATGCGTACAAGGCGCAGCGGGAGAAGGAGGAGAAGGAAGAGGCCCGGCTAAGGGCCAAGGAGGCCAAGCAGACCTTGCAGCACTTCCTGGAGCAGCACGAGCGCATGACCTCCACCACCCGCTACCGGTCAGGGACCTGGGCTGGGGTGGCCCGGGGTCTCTCTGCTCGGCCTGCCTACCCACAGTCCATATGCTCCACAGGCGGGCAGAACAGACCTTTGGGGAGCTGGAGGTCTGGGCGGTGGTCCCCGAGAGGGATCGAAAAGAGGTTTATGATGACGTCCTCTTCTTCCTGGCCAAGAAGGAGAAGGTAACAGTCACTGGGAAGTCTCAGACTTCCAGTTTTTGCTTCCTTACAGACCCTGGCCGTTCATTTCTCCAAATGCCCCGGGGTCCCCGCTTCTTACTTGGAAGCTGGTGCGGCACTTACACATCTTTACCTCCGCTCTGGGCCTCCAACCCTGGGCGTGGCAGCAGGAAGGAGTCCCCTGTGCTCCTTCCCCTTGCTGGGGACATGAAGGCCTTGTGCCTGGCCCTCCTGGGGTCCCCTAGCTGCCTGCCTTTCCCCAGTCCTCTCTGGCCAGGCCCACTTGGGCACTTTTGGCTGCCCTGCCTCACCCCATCCTGTGGCTCCCCAGGAACAGGCCAAGCAGCTCCGGCGCCGCAACATCCAGGCCCTGAAGGGTATCCTGGATGGGATGAGCAGCGTCACCTTCCAGACCACGTGGTCCCAGGCCCAGCAGTACCTCATGGACAACCCCAGCTTTGCTCAGGACCATCAGCTTCAGAGTAAGCCTGGGGCCCCACTCCCACCTGTCCCTTCCCCTTGCTCACTGACGGGCCTCCAGGGCCGCCGCACACAGCTCCCCTGCACCTCCTGCCCTCCTGGACGGCCAGGAGTCCCTGTCCGTCTCTGGACTCGGGAGCGGCCGGAATGCTCGGGACACTCTCTCCCCCATGGGGTCCACTGTTGACCTGGAGATGATGTGTCCTCGGAGGAAGAGCTGTGGGGTAGGAATCAGAAGGCCTGGAGATGATGGTTTTTATAGCTGATGTGAAGATTGTCTTAGATTGTCATGGCAGTGTTGGCACAAACTGGTCACGCATGTTACCATATGCTGTTTCTGCCCGGTGATGACTGGCTACATCAGAAATTCACCTTCTGAAGTTGCATCAAAGCTCATTTGGTTCCTGGTTCCATAAACCATGAAACCTCAGATCTCAAGAGAACTGATTTCATAAACATGATGACTTCCAGTAACTAAATGTATAAGAGCTAAATTCTTGCCTAATTTTTTTTCATACAATTAATTAGTGATCCCTCCCCAAGAACCCCATTCCGGTGGCGTCTGCCACAGAGCCCTCTGTCATCCTGGCTCTCCCCGGTACCTACGGGGACAGCATCCTTGAAGCAGTGGGGGTGCTGGGGTTGAGGGTGTCCCCTGGGGCGGTGCCCACTGAATCTCCTCCCTGCGGTTAGACATGGACAAGGAAGACGCACTGATCTGCTTCGAGGAGCACATCCGAGCTTTAGAGAGGGAGGAGGAGGAAGAGCGGGAGCGGGCCCGCCTCCGGGAGCGGCGCCAGCAACGCAAGAACCGGGAGGCCTTCCAGGTATGTTTGCCACCCCGATCAGAGCTCAGCTCTGCCTGCATCGTGGCCTCCCACTGTGCCCTGCCTCCTCCGCCAGGCCCACTGTTTCTCTGTGCCCAGCCCTGCCCCAGCCCCACCAGGCCTCTTGGTGCCCGCTGTCTGCCCCTGCCATGTCCCCTCAACTCAGCCCTGCTCCTCGAGGGAGACGAGATGTGTGTGCCACCCAGAAACTGCCAGCAGAGAGCACCCTAAAGGCACAGCCTGGCAGCTGGGCCAAGTTTATGTCTCTTTGGTGGGGAGCCAGACAGGCATAGCTTTTTGCCAGCTTGGAGGTGGTAGTAGTGAGGGTTACTTAACCGTAACACATGGGGAAGTTGAAACCAAGTCATGGGAAGGTTGTGCTGCAGGCAAGTTTCTGTTCTTTGCCTCCCAGCCTGGCTCACTCTCGTGTTTTAGTCTGTCCCTCTCTGTATTTACATTCTTTCCTTTCGCATTGCTCTCTGCTTCCCCATCTGTATCTCTTCATCTCTGTCTCCCTGGCCTGCATTTCCTCAATCTGGATTGTCCCTGCCCCTCCTGCCGTTCCTCTTTTCCTCCCCAGTCTTTGGCTCTGCCTCCCTCCCTGTCTCACTCTCCCTATCACTGGACTCTCCCTGCTCAGACCTTCCTGGACGAGCTGCACGAGACAGGGCAGCTGCACTCTATGTCCACCTGGATGGAGCTGTACCCAGCAGTCAGCACTGATGTCCGCTTTGCCAACATGCTGGGCCAGCCGGGTAAGGCAGCCGGGCTCCCCTTCTCTGGCCTGGCTTCCTGCCCTGCTGGGCTCTCTGCACTCCCACTCCTGGGTCCTGTCCTCGACCCCACCCCCAGGCCTTGGGAAGCTGCCGCCCGCCAGGCCCCCCTCCCTCCCTCCCCCACAGGCTCCACCCCTCTGGACTTGTTCAAGTTCTATGTGGAGGAGTTGAAGGCACGATTCCATGATGAGAAGAAGATCATTAAGGACATCCTTAAGGTGAGGGAGACGTGGGCTTGTGAATGGATGCAGGCTGGGGACAGAGCGTACTCCCCAGTTTGGCAGGAGCATTGCAGCTCACTTCAGCAGATACCTGCTGTGATACTTTACCTGCACTGGGGACACAGAAATGAATAAGATACCATTTCTGCTCATAAGGAGCTCGCAGCCTAATAGGAAGGTAGACGTCACAATTGTTACACAGAGGGGCAAGTGTTATTACAAAGACGAGAATCAGAAGAATTGACATTTGAGTTGGTGGAGGTCCTGGGCACAGGGGACTACAGGAGCGAAAGTGGGGTGGGACAGGGAATGGCAGGTTCGAGGAGCCAGGAGCATAGCTAATCTTAAACTGGTAGCTCACAGATATGTTCCTCCTGATCCGTACAGCGTTTTAGAAAAGTTTGGAATTTTTGTCACATTTTAAGATCAGGAGATAGCACATAAAAATCTGGATCTACAGCTTCTCTTGGGAATTTGGATTATCTAGAAGCACTGGGCTGGTTTTGCAAGGCATTCAGGGACACCCCCCCTGAGATGCCACTGCATTTTAGAAGAGGCACGTCATTCTTATCTTCACTACTTCTTATCACTTCCCTGTGGTGGCAGTGAGTTCAGCTGCCATTTACCATCGCAGTCGCACTGCATGTTGCTTTCCTTACACTGGAGAAGTAGTTCTCAATCTCCATGCCTATCAAAGATGGAAAAGGGAGCGATGGACTTGTGTTTCAGATGAAAAAAACAGAAAGCTTATTTCTTTGAGGAAGGGAAGAACATTCTAATGCATTTGAGGAGGCGGTATGCACATTTGTGAGGAGCAGGACCATGGAGGCAGACTGCCTGGGCTAAAAGAGCTTAACCACGTACTGGTGGTGTGACCTTGAGCACACTGTGTTTAACCTATCTGAGCCGCAGTTTCCTCGTCTGAAAAATGAGAGTTTTCCACCAAAGTGTGCCTGCTTACGGAGAGGGGTAGTAATAACGTGGCGCCTGTAAGGCGAGAGGGGTCTGAGAAGAAAGCTAGAAACACCCCACTGCACACACAGCATTTCTTTGAAGTCCTGTGTTCTGCCCTACAAATTCACGCAGGTGTTGTATTCTAATACCATGTTACTTCTCTGCCTAACACAAACTTAATATTTTAAAATTACTGACCTCAGGTAAGACATGTATTGTCTGTCCTGTGGCTTCCTCTGTTCTCTGGAACCACATGTCCCAGTTTGGAAGTAGAGCCCTGTGTGTAAAATTCCTTGAATGCGAAAACAAGCAGGTTGAATTTTTATCTTGTAAGTAATGGGGAGCTGGGGAATGAAATGATCAGATGACGTCTTGGAAAAGCCCTGGTGAGCGTGTGGAGTGGTACCGCATACTGAGGAGCAGGTGATACTAGGTGGTTAGTACCTGCAGCCTCAATACTACGGACAGCGATAGTGGCAAGTAATTCAAATAAATGTTGAGCTTGAGTCATCCTGTTCTGACTCCCTCCCAGACCTGTGCCCCGTTGGGGGGCCATTTGGTAGAAAAGTCTGAGTGGCCCTGGCCTCTTGAGGCTGGGTCAGAGGTGTGGGAGGTGGGGAGGGAGGCCAGTCAGGAGGCTGTGCAGTGAACCAGGTGGGACGTGAGCATGGGCTGGGCACGGGGGTGGCAGATGAGGAAAGAGCTGTGGCGTCCCAGCTGTTTCTGAGACTCCCTAGGTTTCCTCAGCGGTGCCTTCGGACGAGCAGGAGGGAGTTACGCTCCTTCCTGTTCGCAAGTACAGCAGCTTGCTTATCTTCTCTACTTCGAGGTTCTGCATGATATTTTTATTGACAGAAATGTTTCTGCTGTTAAAAGGAAGTTTTAAACCAGCACGATAGTCACTCATTGACAGGGGTGTGTGTGTGTGTGTGTGTGTGATTGAGGGAAAGGAAGAAGTGAGTTGGAGTTGGTAGGAGGGGATGATGGCGCCATTGGTGACAATTAAGCAGGAAGAACTGGGCTGGAGAAAACAGGAATTCCATTGGGGGAATTATTCTCAGAAACAACCTGGAGCAGGGAGGAATAAAGTATGTAGCATATATTCAATAGACTAATCATACAAAGTAGACATATCTAATCCCAGGAGAGCTAAATTTTATTGGACATCTGACTTTTAGCCAGCGAGGGGCTGGTACTGCCGACGGGCCTGCAGGAGGCCTGTCCTCGCCGAGTCCTGTCTCTTCACTCCTCCAGAGAAAGAAGCTTCCTTAGACAGTTCCCCTGCTTGGGCTCCTGCCTGCGGAAGGCCGGTGAGCCGGGAGTTCCCATGGCACCCCAGTCAGGCGGGCTGCGCTGGTGTCTCTCATCCCACAGGATAATGCCAAGAGCCCCGGACTTGGAAGCGCTGGCAGACAGAAGATCTGGGCCTGGGAGATCCATGGGGGCGTGGGACTGGGGAGAGGTGCTCACGGGAAATGATTGTTTGGGGGGATCTGCTGAATTGAAGTGTCTATTAAATATCCAGTCTAGTATGGGTCTGAACATGAGAGGTAGGAAATGAAATTCCTAGGGACAGTGCAGATTGCAAAGACTAAGTGCTGTTCAGGGCACAAGTGCATATAAGAGAGATAGTAAAAGAGGTCAGAGAGACAGGAGGGGACCCTGGTGAGGGGAGCAGTGAAGACATGAATAGCAGAGGTGCTGAGAACCAGGTGAGCTGAGCGAGGACCGAGAAGGGGCCCTATTGGGACATGAGCAACCTTTGGGGGAATAGTGTCCATGAAGAGGGTAGGGTGGGTGCAGCACACGCTTTAGAGTCAGATAACTCCTGGCTATTTATTGGTAGAGACCTCCCAACCAGTGGCTCTGAGCCTCACTTTCCTCATCTGTAAAATGGGGATAACTTATGTGCAAGGTTGTGAGAATTTAATAACATTTGGTAGTGTCTTGCTTATGATAGACTCAATATTCATTTTTCTTTGTGCTGCATTTAAAGATTTTGAAGCAAAGGAAAAGAGGCAGAGGTTGTGAGCTTAAGGAAGGTAAGAGCAGGGTGGCAAGGAAGTTCCAGGTTAAGTGAGGTATGTGCTTAATGGAAGGAGCCAGTGAAGAGATGAGATTGAAGCTTCACTTCCCCACAAGAGATTGATATGTTTGAGAAGGGCTGGAGAGCGTGGGTTGAGGAAGTCCTCTACGCAGGAGCAAGAGCATGCCTTTGCTCTCAGCAGGAAGGCTGGAACCAGTTCCAGCTGTGTTGAGGGAGAGGGAGAGGCTGGGCCCATGCCCCGGCGGACTGGAAAGCCAGGCTGCGAACTCCAGCGGCTCCACTTCCCACCGAGTTGTCTTGGCCGAGTGAGATAACTTGCCTAAAGCTCTGCTTCATTGGGGTTTGTGCGGATGAAAGGAGAAGTACAGAGCCTGGCCTATGGTGCTTGGAGAATGTGAGGTGTTTTTAATATTGTTTGGGGGTTGTGCACCTGGTTGGCCTGTTTCTCCCGTGGACCATGTCACCTGTGGGTGTAGTGCCTCTAAGTACGGGCTTTGGCGTTCAAAAGAGCTGGGGTAGAGTTCTCGCTCAGCCGTCTGCTAATGAGCTGTGAGACTGGGCAAGTTCTCTAGTTTCTCCAAACCGTGGTTTTTCTCTTCCACGTAAAAGTAGGAGACTAGAATTTGTGTTTCAATTTTGACAGGTGAGGATTCAATGAGATAATGTGTGTGAAGCACTCAGCGTGGTAGCTGGTACATAGTAAGCACTCAATAATACAGCCAAAGGGAGGGACCAGCAGAGGCTGGCTGAGCGTGCAAGGAAGTGACTGAGCAGCAGAAGGGTCCAGCAGGGGCCCAGGCTTGAAGCCAAAGGAACAAAGAACTAATTGTGAAAAAGTCAGGCATCGATCAGCAGACATCACACACACACACACACACCCCTCCCCGCCCTCCCTGTGTGATCCAACCCTCCAGCAACTGTGACACCAGGGTAGGCCCAGAGGCTTAATCATCGGAAGGTGAGGACTCGGGACAGGACTCTGAGCGCACCCCAGTCCGTGCGTCTCCTGGGGAGGGGACTTCGTGAGCATCCCGCAGTCGGACCCCTATGCCTGCCCTGGAGGTGCCCCTGGCTTCATGCGCTGCTGTGCCCACAGGACCGGGGCTTCTGTGTGGACGTGAACACAGCCTTTGAGGACTTCGCCCACGTCATAAGCTTTGACAAGAGGGCTGCCGCGCTGGACGCAGGCAACATCAAGCTGACCTTCAATAGTGTGAGGGGTCAGGCGGGGCGGGGCTGCAGCCAGGGCGCCTGCTCAGACTCACCCCTGTGTCTTGTTCCATTCCTTCTCGCTCACTGTCCCCGTATAACCACCCCCAGTTCAGGGGATGATGGTAGGAGCCCAGACCCCAACTTCCCACCTCCTAAAGTATACCTGAGAGGGGCCCGGGCACCCACCCTCCTGGTTGACCCTGTTCTGTGTGCTTTCTGCCCTCAGCTGCTGGAGAAAGCAGAGGCGCGGGAGCGAGAGCGGGAGAAGGAGGAGGCACGCAGGCTGCGGCGCAGGGAGGCTGCCTTTCGAAGCATGCTGAGGCAGGCCGTGCCGGCCCTGGAGCTGGGCACCGCCTGGGAAGAGGTCAGGGCTGCAGCCGGGCGCCACGCCGCCCGTCCTGAGGGCAGCCTTGCTGCTCCACCACTGGTGGCTCACCCCGGTCCGCACAGCTGGCTTCGGCTCCGGCTCCCTTCCTTCCTCCGCCCTAGCCCTGCCCTGCGCTCACGGCGGCGCCCAGGCCGTGCCGGGGCCGGTCTCATCAGCCGTGCTCTCCCGTTCAAGGTCCGTGAGCGCTTTGTGTGCGACTCAGCCTTTGAGCAGATCACCCTGGAGTCGGAACGGATCCGGCTCTTCCGGGAGTTCCTGCAGGTACTAGAGGTGAGGCACACCTGGTCCGCTTAAAGGCCCGCGGCGAGGCAGAGCCGGGCGCTCGAACACCCAAGGCCAGCCGCACCGTTTTCCAGCCCTGCAGCTCTCCTTTCTGGGCAACTTAAGGGGGGCGGCTCCTAGATGCCCTGGGTAGGCCTAAGTCTTGAGCCTCGGAGGCGAAACAGCTCTTAGGTTGCAGGGCCCTTGCTGAGTCTAACCCTGGTGCCTTCCTCACCCCTCGCTTTGCCCGTACCAGACTGAATGCCAGCACCTTCACACCAAAGGCCGAAAGCACGGCAGAAAGGGCAAGAAGCACCATCGCAAGCGTTCCCACTCGCCCTCAGTGAGTTGGCAGGTAGAGGGAGGTGGGTGAGGCTGGACTGTCTTGGGGAAATCAGAACTACTTTTCTTACTTTTTCCCGACATCACCTCCCGTGGAAGGAGATTTAAGGATTCCTTTGGCCCTGGATCCTGCTCTTTGCCCCCAACTCCCAGACTTGAGGGCGTCTGAAGGCCAGGGAACCTCCATGCTGACATGTTTCTGCTTATCTGCCCAGGGCTCTGAGTCAGAAGAGGAGGAATTGCCTCCACCGTCTCTCCGGCCCCCCAAACGGAGGCGGCGGAACCCTTCTGAGTCTGGCTCTGAGCCCTCTTCCTCACTTGAGTCAGTTGAAAGTGGGGGTACTGCCCTTGGAGGACGGAGCTCCCCATCCTCCCGCCTTCTCCTTGGATCAGGTAAGAGTTGAGAGCTAGAGAAGTTGACTCAGACCAAGAGGAAGCCCTGGGGAGCCCCCGTCCCAGAGGGGAGAGTGGAGAGGGAGGGTAGGAAGAAATTCCCATGCCTGCCCAGGGAGAAGGGAGGAAAACGACTGAGACCTCAGGCAGGCCCGTCTCAGGAGTGAGCAGACAGACGGATGGACTGTGGCAGAGGAAAGGGTGAGTCCTGCCTTCTCCCATGGCACTTAGACGGGGGGGTTCTCTATCTCCAGATCATGGCCTTCGGAAAGCCAAGAAACCAAAAAAGAAAACTAAGAAGAGAAGACACAAGTCGGTGCGTAAAGAAGAGCTTCTGCCCACGGCCCGGCTATTGTGTGAGACCTCTTCCACCCGCCTCCGGGCTGCCCTTCACAGGAACTGAGGCGGCTCTGGGGTCTTACAGAACAGTCCTGAGAGCGAGACAGACCCTGAGGAGAAACCTGGCAAGGAGAGTGAGGAAAAAGAGCCGGAACAGGACAAGGACAGGGAGCTCCGGCTGGTCGAGCTCCCTAACCGCTCCCCAGGTTTTGGAATCAAGAAGGAGAAGGTGAGAGGCAGGTCCACGGCCCGGCCCACGTAGTGCTCTGTCCGGGCGTCCGCAGCCCTCAGGGGAGGCGCTGGGTGAGCTGTGCCTTTGTTCCAGACGGGCTGGGACACGTCAGAAAGCGAGCTGAGCGAGGGTGAGCTGGAAAGGCGGCGGCGGACACTCCTGCAGCAGCTAGATGACCACCAGTGACCCCACAAGCTGCGCAGCCTCGGGTCTGTGTGAGGCTGTGGCTCCACGACACCCTCACCGTCTGCCAGACGCCTTCCTTAGGCTGGTGTGCATCCACCTTTTCTCAAGTAACCCCACCCCCGACACACCACTGCTGGTACCTCCCCAGGTTGCTGGTGGTGTTGAAGGGCCCCCCACTTCCCGGACAAGTAGCGCAGTCCTTGCCCTCAGCCCCAGACCAGAGCTTGGTGGTGTATGGCACGCGGGGTGGGTGGTGCCAGTAGGAAAAATGTGACAAGGGGCCTCCAGGGAAGAGGGACAGGCTGGTGGACACAACCTGGGTGGCAGAGGGTGGGGTCCTACCCTCTAGCATCGGTGCCTGCTTCTGCCTGCCTGGGCCCTAGGGCTCAACCACTCCTTCCTCCAACCCTGGGACCCAGTGGATGTGTGTTTTATTTTGTTTTTGTTTTTTAAATAACAATATTTATAACATGACCAGTGGCTCTTTTGTCTTCCCCATTTGCAACTGGGACCCGCTGGGGACTAGGCAGGTCCCCCCATGGCCAGCAGAGGGCACCAGCGTCTCGTGGCAGGCCTGCCTCCCTTTGTGTGGTTGGAGGGCACCCAGCCTGGTTCCCTTCTCCAGGCTTCTGCGCTCACCTCCCCCAAGCAGATGGCAGCTCTGCCCAGCCTCCTTTCTATCCCTGTGGCTCCGATGAGGCTAAATGGCCACCCTAACCCTCCACACTCAGAAAGAGAAGACAGAGGCCTGGTGCTTCAAGCCTTTGTTGAAAGAAGGGCTAGGGTTTATGTACAAGAGAGTAGGGAGATGGTACATGTACAAAAACGATTGGGCTCCTGCATTCCCTTCCAGGACCTAAGAAACTTCCAGGGGACTGAGAAAATAGCCAACTAAGACCACCATGTCCCCGCCCCCCAAAATAAAAGCTGAGGAAAGGAGGTGAAGATGCTGTTGGCACACCCTTTCTCTAGCTGTCTTAGGGCTGGGGCAGAGAAAACCCCTTTGCCCACCTCGGCAAGGACAGAGTCAGCTGGAATGGAAAGGGCAGCGAGCGTGGCATCTCTCCTCTACCCTTATGACCAGGGCACGGCTGAGCAAGAGGCACAGGCTTACGAGGGCCTTGCTCCTGGTAAAAGATGATCTGAGATTGGCAGGGTCCCAGGGCTCCCCAAGTCGGGACATTCCTAGACCGCAGTTGACCATAGGGCTGTGAAAAGGAAGGGAGAAAAACAAGGGAGAGTTGCTTTCTCTCGTCCCTCTGGCTCTAATGACAGAGGGGCCTAGATGCCCCAATGTAGGCTAAAGCTGGAAATGGTTTCTCCACCCTGGGCTGACCCTTGGTGACCCTTTGGGAAATGAAGTTGAAGACCTTGGGGGCAAAGTGCAGTACTGCAGGCACCAGGGCCATGCCAGGCCCCAAAAGACCTGGTGCCCAGTTGGCGGCAGGCGAGATGCAGCTTCGACAGCTGGGTAGACACTGGGTTGGGAGCAGCATAGCCCTCTGCTGGGCCCTTGGCGGATTCCAGGGCTCCAGGTCCACTGGCAAGACTCAGGGTAGAAGTGCTTCTGCCTCCTGGAGGGTCTCAGTGGGGGCCTGGAGCCCGAGGGGGGCCACTGGGTGGTGTGGCACTCCTGGCTAGGTGGCGAACGACAATGGGCTGGCAGTGGAGGCCTGTGGGGGAGACAGGCCCGTGAACAGGCAGGCAGCCAGGCGAGGCCCACCCGGGTGGGACAGCCCGTTCAGGAGCAGCCCACAAGCTGCTTGGGGCTCTGTTTTCAGAGGTTCTGGTGAGGGTGACTGGAGGCCACTGGGCAGTGGCAGAAATAAGGTCGCCTCCGCAAGAGCCAGAATTTGGGAAGAGACTCCACATGGACTAGCTAGTGGGAAATGGGTCCAGCGAATCGGATGCCCCTGTGGTAGAAGCCACGGCCAGAGCTCTCATGAGGAGGGGCCGCAAGGAGAAGCAAGAACACGACGCCTGGCCCAGCAACGGAGCCGAAGGCTCAAGCCATCAGAGGCCGTGGCCTGGTCCCAGCCACTCTGGGAGCTCCCTGCGTCTTCTATCCCTTAGTAGAAGCTAGGACAGCATTAGAAGCTAGGACAGGGAGAGACACCACTTCCCTGAGGGCACATGCAGGACATAAGCCACGCTTCTCAGAGCATGGGGCATGCGGGAGGCAAGTCTGTGTCCCCGTCACCAGGAGGCAGCCAGAGAACGGTACCACGCCATGCAGAGGGGGCTGCCCGGGGGCCTCAGCAGGAGCATTCTGGGAGGGGGGCATGCAGAGGGCAGCTGTGCTGCCCAGTACCTGTCAAGGGCCCCAGCCTTGGGGGCTAACAGTTTGACTCATCATGGTGGGCTGCATCGCAGAAGAAGCGTGAGCCCCGCTTGGCAGTGCGGGCCGTGAAAGGGACACTCTTCAGCACTGGCCCAGGAGAGAGACACCGTGGTCAGGCCCCGTGGGGGTGGGGTGGGAGGAGGGTCCAGGGTGCACAGTTGGTTGGCGGAGCTGGACCCCGTGCCCAGGCCCCAGGAAGGAAAAGGGCCCCACCTGTGATGATGTCCTCAATAGTCCCATCCTTCCCCTCGTACACAGGCCGGTGCTCCTTGGCCTGGCGCCGCCTCAACTCTGCAATTAGCTCCTGCTGTTGCCACTTGTTCCGCTGGGATGGGGTCTAGAGGCAAGCATTTGAAGGGCAGGTGTCACCACTAACCTACCAGGGGACGCTCCTGCCCCTCCTGCCCCGAGGTGCAGTCAGCGTGTCCTGAACCATGCGTTGCAGCCCAGCCCCCATCCCTGCCTGAGAACCCCCCCCCCAAAGCCCCTCTCCCCATCCCATTGGACGCCAGCCCCAGGCCCTCTGGGTGGTCTGGACTCCAGTTTTCCATCTCCTCCCCCTCCATTTGCTCCACCCCAATCCTCCCCCTGGTCTCCTCCGGGCCCTGAGCTCGTCCCACCCACCTTGGCATCCAGTTTCTTGGCTTCCTGAGCCAGCTGCTTCTCCCGCATTACTTCCTCCTGCTTCTTGCGGGCTTCATTCTCCTGTTCTGCTTCCTAAGAACCGTGGTGGTGGGGGTGGGGAGCGGGGGTGAGGCTCACACAGGCTGTGAGGGGAGGGGCTGACACTGAGGGTGGAGAGTGGGTGGCAGTGGGACCAGCAACCCCAGGTGGCCACCCTGGAGGGGCACTTCCTGCCCCAAACAATGACAGGAAGGGCCTGGGCCCCCACCCTGCCCACCAGTTCACAGCTAAGAGGCCTGTGGCCAGCTTCCCTCGCTCCCTCCCAGGACTCAGAGGAGGAGACGGAAAAGGCCCAGACTTGAAGCCCAGCCCTCTTTCCCCATACACCAGTTTTCTCTGTCTTTTCTTTCAAAGCCTCTCTCCTGCTCACCTTGTAAGAACGAATGAATCGGACAAATACTGGGAAGAATACAGAAGGAGGCGTGGTCTTGGGACTCTCACCGAAGTAGCGTACAACTGCATTGTAGGCCTCCTGGGGAAGGGTGGGCAGGAGGGGTCAGCCTGGTGGGGAAGGAGCAGCCAGCTCCCCACCAGGGACAGGAGGCCCAAAGAAAGCAGTGCCCAACCCTGCGGCCTGGAAAAGAACCTGGGCTCCCACAGCTTCCTAGAGTTTGTGTCTCCAGAAGCAGCTGGAGCTGCCTCTCCCTGTGCCCTCTTCCCCCCACATGAAGCCAGCCAAGCCAGTCGCTTGATAAAAGTTCTTTGATCCAAGAACCAGAACTAAGCCCAGCTAGGGGGGCCCAGTGCCTTGGCCCTGGCTGCCCCGCCTGCCTCCACCCTGCGCTCACTTCAGCCGTCTTGGCATCGCGCTGGAGCTTGTCCAGTTTGCCTTCATTGGTGCTGAGGAAGTTCCGAAGGACACTGTTGTCATGTATGCTGCACTCCCGTCGAATCAGCTCCATGCCCCGGCCCAGCTCCTTCACATCTAGCAGCACGTTCTCCAGGGACACTGTGGTCACCAGAGCCCAGGCTGAGGCCCGCCCAAGGGCCTGACATGCCCACCTCCCAGCCCAGGGCTACAGCACAGGCTCAGGAGAAGCCCCTCAGGTTCTCATGCTCCGGCTTCCTGACCCTTCCAGGTAGACACTAGGGGGGCTCTCACGGGCAAGGAAGAGGAGTGGAGGCTGGGAGCTCACGACCCCAAACAGCAAGGTAGCAACGGCAAGCAAGCCAGAGAGATGCTGGTCTCCAACACACAGCTGCCTCAGGCCTGCCCCAGTTTTCACGAATGGGGCCGAAATAACAGCTCCCTTGCGTCTGAGGGGGCTTTATGGTTTTTCTAAGCACTTCCCATCCATCATAGAGAAATGCAGTCTCGGGGACCAGCCTGAAGGCTTTGGGAGTGAGAGCCACCTGCTGCCACCGCATCCAGGCGGGAAAGCCTGGCCTGGTGGCTGCAGGAAGGCTCCCTCTGAGGTGGCCCCTGCCCATGGCCCCAGCGGAATACTTTGAAGTGGTCAGAGAAAAGAAAACAAAAGCCAGAAACAAAGGGACCGAGCGTTCCTTCTGCTCAGAGCCTCCTGGGATTGTCCTGGGCTGACGGCGGCAGGCTCGCTGGCTCAGACCCCCTCACCTGCTGCAGCCTTCTCCACAAAGTGCAGCTCGTGCCAGAAGTTCGCCAGGTCTGGGTATTTCTCCTTCACCGTCAAGGCAATGAAATGCAGCAGTGTCATCTTCCTGTCAGTGGATTTGGTGTCCAGCAGCTGAGAGACGGGCAGGGGACAACGCGACAAGGCTGACACCCTGGCTCCACAGCCGCTGCCCCTCGGGCGTCCTGGCCCCGTGGTGCCCCCACCATCTTACCAGATCCAGGCTCTGGAGCTTGAAGCCGTACACAGCTCCCCGCTTGCTGCTGTTCATGTAGTTCCCCAGCGCAAGGATGATCTGTCCGAAAGACGTGCGGGGACCTCAGGCCAAGCCCTGAGGGCCCCTTCCTCTTCTCTGTGTACTCCAGGCCCCCACCCAGGACCGGGGCCCCACCGGCCACCCCATCACAACCTCTCCCCACCTCTAACATCTGCTTCAGCTTCTGTGAGGACTTTACAGAGGCGGAGGCTGCGATGATGGCATTGAGTTGCTGAAAAGCAGGAAGAAGAGCTGAGTGACCCCAGGCTGGGACGGGGCAAAGTCCGCGAGGGGCCGGGACGACGGGAAGTGACGACTAGCCGGTGGACAGCGCAGAGGGAGCTGGGACGTGGCTGGGGGTCCTACCGGCGTGAGCATCTGCAGGTTGTCCTGGAAGTTGCCCAGGAAAGCCATGCCAGCCATTCGCTGGGTCAGCCGCTCCACCTTGCTGAAGAGCAGCATGAAACGGTCCTCGGCTGCCAGCTCCTCCAGGGGCTGCCGCTCCCGCTCATACTGCCGCAGCAGCTTCACCTCTGCCTCCGTGGGCAGGAAGCGCATCAGGCACTCCACGAAGTCCACCGGTAGTGTCTGGAGGTCGAACCTGTGTAGGAGGGAGGAACCCCTCAGGTTTCACATTTGCCCACATTATCCATCATCCCTTCATTCTCCAGCTCCTGCAAAGACGGAGGGTGGAGTCTGTGAGCAGGACACAGTCAGAGGCAGAGGACCGTCCTAAGAGGACGTTCCTTAGAAACCCTTCAATATCCTCTCTCCATTCCTAGGGAGAAGCCTTAACACCTGAGCATGGCTTAGGAGGCTCAGCCTGTAAGATTTCTGCCCATCTTTCTACCCTATCTCTCCCACTCCCATCGTTACACTAAAGCCACAGCCAATTTTCAGTACCCAAGGCACCATGCTTCTCCCTCCAGACCCTGAACTGGACTTCATACACTTCTTTCAGGCTGTAGATGAAACACCTCCTCTGGGAAGCCTTCCCTGATTTCCCAGCCCAGCTACCTGGCGCTCCCTATTCTCCCAAAGCTGCCTATACCTCTGTCATGTTGGTGGTTATCACCCAATGTTACTGGACTGTTCCATTGCACTGGGAGTTCCTTGAGTGAAGGTCTGGGCTGAATCCCCAGCATCTCACACAGTGCCTGGCACCCAGCACAGATGCAGTTACGTTCTGGCCAAGTCTGGATGACTGAGGGGTGTGAGGCAGTTCTGCCAAGGTCCTGAAATCCAGGGAAGGCTAGGCTCCCAGGTAGAGAACTGGGTTAACAACTGGCTGGGGGCCAGGGCCAGGTCAGTGGGAGCCTCACGTGTGGATAGCCCTGCAGATCTCCTCAGCGGAGCGGCCAGCCTTGCGTAGGGTGATGGCCAGGTTCTTGGCACGATTGGCTTCCAACAGGGTCACCTTGCTGGCGGCCTTTTGCGCTGTCTTGTTCTTGGAGCAGATGAGGTCAAGGGCAGGGCCCTGGGCTTTCGTCTTGAACAGTTCTTCAAATTTGTCCAGGTCCAGGTCCTGGCAGAGGTTCATGAGAAGGAAAAGGCTGTGGCCTCTTACGACTGGAGGAGCCCTGGCAGCCCTCCCAGCAGCATGGGCTCAGCCTGCGTCACGGAGGGCTGAGTCGGAGGGCTTTTCCAAGGCCAGGAGATTGGGTTCAAAGGGCAACATGATTCCCAGCCCCCCACTTCCCCTTCAGGGCCCCGGGCCCTGCTACCTCCAAGATCTTCTCGTCATCAAGTTCACTGAAGACAGTGCCGCTGATCTGGTTGGGCTTCAGTGCCGTCCAGTTGAAGACAGGCAGCCGGAACTTGGTCTTGATAGGCTTCTTGATGCGAATGGCTAATGTGGAAGGAGGGTCAGTAAGACAGGGACCAAGGATTCACTCCCTTGGTCCACTGAGCCCTGCCCGGAGCCCTGGGGACACTCACCTGACAGGCCTACTGTCAACACCACAGAGGGAGCAGCGCCAGGGAGAGGTGGGGCTGGGGGACATTTGTCTGGGGAAGAAGAACGGTGTAATGGCCCAGGGGCCAGGAGATTTGCAGAGGTCCCCGTCCGTCTGCCCGCCCACCCTGGCCTAAGTTAGACTCTCGGGGAAGGCAGCTACATGAACTCCCTGCTCAAGTGGCTCCCAGGGGTCTTAGCTCTGACTGGGGCAGGTCTTGCTAGTCTGACCCCCTGTCTTCTGCTTTGCTCTAAGCCCTCTCCTTGGCTGTCTTCCGAGGAATCAGGAATAGCAGCTTTGTGATCCTTACAACAGACCCATGTCTGCCTTTAGACATCCTTTCCTTTAGTAACGGAGCCTCCCTCAGATTCTAGGCCCTCCTCAGCCCTGTCCCACCTGCCTTTACATCCTTCCAGCCACGCCCCCAGTTTCTCCCTGAAGAAGAGACTGCAGCCTGGGGTTTAGTCTGGCCCCACAGTGAGGCTGCCCCGCCCCTCCCGGGGTCCTCCTTACCTGGTAACGGGGGAGGGGGCGGGGGCAAGGGAGGAGCGGGCGGCGGAGGCAGAGGGAGGGCCTCCTCCGGGGGCGGGGCTGGCGCCAGCAGGTCCAGGTCCGAGCGCGGCGCGCCCTCGCTCAGCTCCGCAGGGCCCAGCCGGGCCAGGGCCTCACTGCCCACAGACTCCAGGCCGCGGGCACTGGGCTCCAAGTGGCATCGGCGCTGGAAGGCCTCCTCCTTCTCTTTAATGAGCCTCCGCAAGGTGTGCACCTGGTGGCTGGTGTTCTCATACGTCTCCTGTTGGGCGGACGCACAGTCCAGAAGAGAGAGCTGAGGGCGCAGCAGTCACTGCCCCAGGAGTGAGACTGCCCACCCAAGGGTTTCCCAGCTAGGGTTTCTGGGAGGGTGCCCAGGGGCAGCACGGAGAGGCCCTGGTGAGAACCAGGGGAAATGAATGCAGCAGAACAAAAGGTGGGCACAAGCGCCCTGTGGTGTCCTTCGCTCCAGCGGTAGTCTCACTGGTCCCCGAAGGACCAGGGAGAAGGTGCCCCTGGGTAACTGAGGCCTGCTCTGCGGCTCAGCGCTGTGCTGGTCACTGCTCATTCCCTTTGGCCTCGTGTACTCGCTCTATTGGGAGCCCCTGCGGACAAGACCCTGCCTGAGCCATCTCCCTGTCCTCCCTCCATACTCCCGATACACTTCCCACTCTTAGTAGGGGCTCAGCAGATACATACTGAGCTCAACAGAGCCAGCATCACTATTCCTCTGGAAGAAAAGGTTGGTTGGAGCATTGATTTTTATAAACTGAAAGTTAGCTGAGGGGACAGAGAAGACACTGAAATATGAGGACCCCTGCTCTCCCGATTTAGGAGACCTGGCAGGTATCCTAATAAGAGCCCCAGGACCTGGGCTCCTCTGAGCCTGCTCATGACGCAGGGCTGGGGAAAGCACTGGGGGTGCAGGGAGGGAAAGCAGCGGCTGGGCTGGTAGGAGGAGAGCCCAGACGCACCCCTGCTACCCGGTCTGCTCCCACCCTCTTTTGTGTGTGTCTAGCCTACTCGGGCTTCAGCTTCCTTCTCCAACCAAAACACGGGGTGAAATCATCAGCCCACCCTCATCCGAGTGTCTCAAGGTCATGAATCAAGATCTGGATTCTCGAGGACCTGACATGAGTCGGGAAAGAAAAACAAAGATCCCTACGCCGTGGCGTCCAGTACCAGCCAGGAACTCCCTTCCCCTAGTGACTGGGTACCTTGATGCTCTCTAGTTCCTTCTCCCGCTGCAGCAGCTGCTTCTCTAGCTCTGCCACCCGCATCATGTTCTCGTTCTCGAGGTCCAGAAGCTTCTCCGTGAGCTGCAGGATGGGAGGGCAGGTTCGGGGCTGGCTCTAAAGTCTGGGCACACAGCACAACCTAACTCCAATCAGGACCTGGGCCTCAAAGGCAGCCTGGCCTCGTGGCTTCCCTGCATTGCTCCTGGGAGCCCAGGGTCTCAGACCACGTGAAACAGTACAAGGCAAAGGGTCACATCTGCCTCTCCCGAGCCAGAGGCCACCTCACGCCCAGTCCTCAGGTGAGCGTGAGTTCTGATCTGGGGACAATCCAGTGCCTCAGCCAGAGGGTGCCCAAAGCCCCGGTGTGTGCTAAGATGGCCCTGGCCTCAATCTGGAGGCAAGTGAGCAAGCTCAGGATTCCGGAACTCAGATGTCCCCACCCCGCCCGCCCTCAGCAGTGGTTCTGGGGGCACAGGACGGCCACCTACGTGGGACACATGCTCCTCCAGTTCTTCCACCTTCTCCAGGGCCACATTTTTGGTCTCGGCGTCCTCCAACAAACCCCCCACGTCAAACACGTTGTCTAGGTACGCCTGGATCTGCACCTGCAGCTTCTCGCTCTCTGTGTGCCTTGACTTCTAGGGAGAGCAGGGTGAGTAGTAAGTGGTTGGGGAGTCTCCTGAGCAAGACAGTTCTCAGCGCCCTCCATGGCTGCGTCCTGGAGCAGGAGACCCAGGTGCTCCTGTGGCCGTGCCAGATTCTTGCCCCATGGAGCTGCCTGACTGGGGCGCCCTCCGTGGGCGGGAGGGCCTAAGTCCCTGGCCACAGGAGACAGGCGGGGTTCCGGGAGCATGTAACAGCGACACCCTGGTAACATGGCTAAGCTGGCCCTCTGCCCCGACGTGCCTCGCCCTGTGCAGACTCGAGCCCAGCTCACCTGCAAGAAGTCCTCCAGCCCCAGCTTAGTGAACTCGTACTGCAGGTGGACCCGGAAGTTCATATCCTCCACTGAGTGCACCACAATGTTGATAAACTGCATGCAGGCCACCTGGGGAAGGAGTGGCCCCGATGGGCAGACACAAGGACGCAGGAGAGAGCGAGAAACAGGGAGGGCAGGCGGTGGTTAGAACCAGCATCGTTAGGGGCGTAATCAAAAGCAGTGAATATAAAAGGTCAGTCTTTCTGGGAGTGAAAGAGTATTTTAACTAAAAAAAGTGTCAAACTTAATATTCAGTGTACGAAGACAAGTGGATTACATGGGAAACAGATGTAAAGGACGGTACAGATCTCTGGTTTCCTCTGCACCCAGCAGGGGGTCCGTGAGACAGCCCTGCTTAGCTGAAGACACTAGACTGAAGGACAGAGAAGCGGGAGGGAGATCTCAGCAAAGGGAACGCAGTTCTCAGGGACGGGAAGGCCTGCAAAAGTGGGAAAGGAGGCAGACCTGAGACACCCAAATGACATTGTCCTGACTTTTCTAACAGCTCTCTGGGGTGGGCGAAGGGACCAGGGGCATCCTGGGTAGAGAAAATCATTCTAGGTTCTACACAGAGTGTCAACATCCGCGGTCAGCCTGGCCCCTGAGAAAGCAGCAGGCGGCCCTGCTAGGCGTGCACCTGACCCCGGCCCAGCTCCTTACCATGAAGTCGATGTTGCTGTCCTCGTTCCGGAAATACTCCATCAGCTTCTCAAAGCGGTGCAGCTCCTTGCAAACCTGAACAAGCAGACTTCTCAGCGAAAGGACCTGTCCTAAGCAGAGCCCAAGGCCCTGAACCCTGGCTCCCAGAAACATCACAGCAAAGGGACTGGTGCAGACCGAGTTTAACCACTGCTATCTCTATGCAATGGGCCATTCGGGACACGACGGAAGAAAGCCTGGGATCTGGCACCTGCCCTGGGTCCCTGGTCCCCCACTAACTTGCTGAGGGAGCTCAGTAAAGCCCATGCCCTTAGTTTCGGCTTTTGTTCCCTCTGGGGGTAGGCCAAGAAGAAACATGGGGTCTGTTGTGGCCAAGTTACTGAAGGAAGGAGGAAGCAAGGAGGAAGGTTGGAGGCCATGGCTGAGACAGGAGGCTGAGGTCCTTGTGGGCACATGGGGGAGAGGCCAGGGTGCAGGAAAGCCCCTGTGCTGAGAGGGGTCTCAAGATTACTCCGAGCTCTGGCTTCAAGGAGGAAGAGCCATTTCCTGGCTGGAACAATGGATGTCAGGGAAGCGGCCCACAGAGGAGGAAGGGGTGGGACCAGTCGCTGTGGCTGGGTGTCGAGGAATTCTATGTTCAAGCAGATGGGGGTTTCAGAGCCAGGCCCAGAGTTGGGGAAATTCCAAGCAGAAGCTCCCTTTCCCCTCACCAGTAATAGCCATCAACCCAGGAGGATCCTTGCTTGCTTTTTCCTCCCACTGCAAAGACATCTGCCATGGGTTCCACCAGTGGGTCCACTGCCTCAGACCCACCTGGGGAGCCTGTAAAAGCACAGATAGCCAGGCCTCCCAGGGATCTGTTTGTTTCACAAGCTCTTCAGGTATTCTAAGGCCAGGCCAGGTCAGGACCCTGGGACTAGAGCGCTAGATAGCCGTGGGCGTCCTCAGCTGGCCAATCAGAAACTTTCCTGGCGCACGATCTTGTGAGACTAAAGTTCTGGTTTTGTTAAAAAAAAAAGGGGGGGGGGCGGGGGTAGGGTGGAAGGCTACTTAGGTAAGCACTCGGGTTTAAAAATCGCTGGGATGTATAGGGTACGGGAAAGGGTACCTACCTACCTGGCTCCCACCACACACACACACACACACACACACACACACACGAATGCAGGAGACTGACCTCTTTGAAATTGTCAAAGGCAGCCAGAATGATTTCGTGACCGCCCCGCACCAAACACACAGCCGCCAGGAGCTCTAAGACAAGGGCTTTGGTCCTGAGGGGAGAAGAAGGAAGATTAACACCCTCACGCCACACAGCTCACTTCCACAGCTGGGTGAGTCCTTTCAGAGAGGAGACAGCCTCCGGGGTGAGGCGAGAGGCTGGGTTTGGGAAAGAGGACAGGGGGAGGCAGGCTTGCTCCCTCATTAAGCTGTGCCGACCAGCGGGAAGCCAGGGACGCTGCTCCTCCTCCAACAGAGGTGAGGCAGCCGAAGCAGGGCACTGACGCAGGCCACAGCACACCAAGGCCTGGCAGGACTTCTTGTCGGGGATAAGTGGAGCCCACATGTCCCGAGTCCTGGGCAGGGGGGAAGGAAAGGGGAGGGGAGGGGCTCACCTTGGATTCTTGTTGTTGAGACTGAGAGCAATCTCGTTGACAGCGTGGGGGTGGGACATGACCAGGTTGAATCCGTACTGTAGCCAGGGGAAAAGACAGGAAGGGAGACTGCTGGTGGGGAAGGCACATCCTTGACTCCTTGACGCAGGGTCCCACCAGCAAGCCTGTCTTTTAAAGCTGGTGCCCTCCCAGCGCTCCTGGTCTGGCAGACGAGGCAGAAGAGGCGGAGCGCCCTGGCCGGTGCTGCCCTTACCTGATAGTTCATGATGGCTCTGAGACACAGAATGCAGACGTGGACGTCATCCTTCTGGCTCACCAGCCGCGAGTTCTTCAGAGCCCTGCGCCCAGGAAGCGTGCTGTACCTGGGGGAGAGGCGGCTGTTGGCGAGGGTCTAGGAGTGCTCACCGTCACCCAGACAGCAGGCTGTCCCTTCGCAGCAGCAGAAAAGGGAGAAAGAGGACCTTGCACCGCCAGCCCAGAGAGACAGGGACAGGGGGCAGGGCGTCAGCTGTCTCACCTTCTAGAACAGGCCTCGGTTGCTAACTACCCAGGAGCCCAGCTCTATAATCTGTGCCCAAACCGTCCTAGCCCAGCAGTCCTCCAAAATACAGCAGTAGGTGTGTAGCCTTCCTAGTCCTGAAGATGGGTCCAGGGAGACGTTCATTTGCACCTTCCCTCCTCCTCCTTCCAGTTGCTGAATCTTCCACACATTCCCTGGGGCAGGATCCTTTGGCTCCCATCATACTTCTATGTCCCAGAAAAGGCAGCACAGACCCCAAAGGCTTTAGGAGCACGGGGGGCTACATCTGACTTTGCCCCCTCCCCAGTGATGTTTCATGGAAAAAGGGGAAGCACCAATGGTATCTGCTTATGCATGACGAGAATGATGAGCAGTGTCAGAGGGCAAAACCCAAAGGAGACCAGGCAAAAAGCACAGCCACGAGAGAGAGAGACCACAGAAAGGGCCACAGGACCCAAAGGAAAGCCTTCCTGAGTAGGAGGGGCTCAGTCTTCAGGTCCATCCACCTGCCTCCCGGCAGGACAGCTCTTAAGATACTGCAGACAAATGAACACCTTGCAGCCTTGGCGAGAAAAGGCCTACAGGAAGAGGTGAAGGGAAGGTGAGCAGCGGGCAGGATGGGTGGGAGCTGGTCTCCGAGCAGCTGATGGGACAGAGTGCGGAGCCAGAGGGAAACAGACAGGAGGGCTGGAGCCCCCAGTGAAGGTGAGGGAGCTGGGTGAGGACAAGCCCTGCCTGAGAGGCCGGGAGGAATGGCAGAGTGAGAATGAGGAATGGAGGGGCCCCCAGAGAGGGGGGGAGGAGGGGAGAGCTGGAACCCCAGATGGGGTGGGCACAGCCGAGGGCGATGTACTTACCCAGGACAGATCGCTGGGCAGAGTCAAGGAGACAGAGAGGACAGACCAGAGACAGACTGGCAGGCAGAGGGCAAGAGAGCTGAGCCTGGAAGCAAGAGTGGAGCGTGAGCACTCACCGCTTAGTTACCCGGGACCTGGACGGGGGCTGGGGGAGGCAGGCGGGCGGAGCGAGAGCACACATACCGGAGCACAGACTGGCGCGCAGAGCGAGCGAGGCTGTTGGTGAAGGGGGCTGACAGGGCGCTGGGTGGCTGCAGGTCCTCGATGGACCTGCTCCAGGACCGGAGCTTGTCAAACGCACCATCGTCACCACTCTCCAGACCCTCAAAGTCAAACCTGGAGCAGGAAAGGACACACATGCGCACACACAGGACAAATTCAGTGCCAAGCCCTCTGGCGAGCCCTTCCCTGCCCTGTAGACTCCTATGGCGACAAGAAGCGAGGCAGCCAGAAGAGAAAGTGGGATTGGGCCGCAGAGACCCAACCGCCGTCAGGAGAGCCACCGGCACAGGACGGCAGAGCAGGCACAGGCAGCAATCGGGGGTCTGAGGAGCCGAAACGCTGATGGAGGCTAGCCGCCGCCCCGTCTGGCCAGGCAACTCCAGGACAAGTGACTGCCGCATAGGCCCAAGGGACACAGGAGCTGGCAGACTTTCTGTACCCCTAGTCTCAGATGGGACATCTCAGAGAAGCTGTGGCCCCAAAAGAGAATCAGCCCTACCACGGGTGGTGGGGAACAGGCCAACTGAGGGGCTTGCTGGTTGTCCAATGACAGCAGCTGAAGGAGCCTCTGAGTGCCTGAGGGAGTCCACCTGGCTCTGGGTTGGGCTTACGAGGGTAGGTCAGGATGGAAAGGAATAGGGATCCTGGCACCAGAGAGGGGAAGTCTTCTATATTTAGGAGGAAACCGTGGCCCCATACTATCACTGGGTTTGAATGACAGGGTTTTCTGTGGTTCTACGTGAGGCTTCTAGGTTTTTCTGGTAATAAAGGCTCCTTGGGCCTCAGCTTCCCTGGGGGAAGAAATCTTAGGTGTAAGCTGTGGACTGGTGTCGTTAGTCCCTACAGGAGTTGGGTTTCTCTGTCACTTCCTGCTCTGGGACCAGATGTTTCCCACCATCAGCAGTGTGGCCAGGCGAGGAGGACAGCTCGAGGTCACGAGGTCTTCTCCCTTCCATGTCCCCACATCAGGATATACATGCTCTGAGAAGAAGGCCCACTCCTCCTTCCTGTCCTCCGCACCCTGCCCCTCGCAGGTCACTGAGGACTGAGCGAGTCTCTTCTACAGGCTCTTCCCCAAGGAGCCTTCTGTTCAGCCATGCACGGCCCTGGGATCGTGGCACAGAGGCCGAGGCTCGCTGAAATCGAAAGCGACATCTACAGACGCCTGAATGTTCCAAAGGAAGCAGGAGCGGGCTCGGCGTCCTGACGGTCGGGAGACGCTTCATGGGGCTTTCAAGTAGAGGAGTCTCGCTGACAGGGAAGCAGCTTGGCAGTGGCTTCCTCTGTCACTGACAGCTTTCCCTACACTGGTACGTGCACTTTACACTCTCTCTCCTCCACCTCCCCATGCCTGCCCTGCGTCTGTCTTTTAAAAACAGAGTCAGAGGCACCACCATGGACACTACAATCCTGAGGTCCCAGTGTATTTTGGTTTAGAGCAGCTGGGGTTTGTTTGCTTTTCAAACGAGATAGGCTTATTTGGAAAAATGATCTACATCTTTTTACTATAAAAGCTCTGGTTTTGTGTGTGTGTGTGTTTTTTTTTAATCACTTCAGCAAATGTTTTCCATTTCTTTCTATAAAAAGAGTGTTTTTTAAAGGGATAGGAGGGTCACGAGGCATTACTGCTGCAGGATGGGAATGGGGAGTGGGCAATGCTTGGTTTTAACAGAGGGTGACCTGGAAAAGGTGACAGAGAGGCCAAACCTAGGAGAGGCAGTAGTTTGAAACCCTGAGGAGATGAGACAGAAGACTTGCTGGATGACAAAGGAGAATAGCCAAGGGGACAAAGACAGTAGCAAGAAAAGTGAAAGTGGAGGCGAGGGCGGAGTCCCCGGAGTGAGGAATTCCCCAGGACTGGGGACTTTCACGGCTTCAACTGGGGCAAGTCACAGGCAAACCGGGCTATTGGTCACCCTTAAATCTTGGGTATTAGTCTGAATGTGTTGGTCTTCCAGTGAATAATCACTGTGACTCGTTTGCACATATTTGGGTAATTACATAGGGTACAGCACCTTGAATATTAGCAATTAACAATAAAGCAGCAGTGACAGTATAGACTGTGCTCCAAACACTGCAAAGTGCTTTATACACATGATCATGTATCATCTAATCCTTACAACAACACTGGACTGTGGATCCCCCCTGACAGAAGCAGACGCGCACTCGCCTGAGCTGGTAAACGCAGATGGTAAACAATGGAGACCCACAACCAGCTCCGTCTTACTAAAAGGCCTCCTGTTCCTTCCACGGCCCCACACTACCTTCTCACCTGTGCTAATTCAGTTCTGAGCCCCCAACCTGCTTGAAAAAGACTCCTGAATGCTTCGTTTTCAGTCTGGGGTGACCTGGAGTAATCTTCTTACAACTGGTGACTCAAAGGAGCTTCTTGAAGACTCTGCTCTCCAAAAGCAAATGAATGAACCCCACCAGGGCATCTCCCAGAATCCAGGACATTTCCTTGGACTGTTCCCAGCCTGGAGTCTGGATACTTTAGGTTCCGATTCTGAGCTCCCTTTCCACATCTCTCTCCTCCTGCTCCCTAAAACACACCTTCTGCTGCAGCCACCTGGCAGTCTTCGCTTGGCTGCCCGTCCACTCCCCTCCACTCTCTTGGCCGCTCCCTTCTGGCCTGGGATCCCCATTGCCATCTTCACCATTGCAATCTCACCTTCCTCATTTAATCAGAATGGGACTGTGTCCTCTGTCCTCCCACACGGGTCCCCACCCCCAATCCTAGGGTGGTACTCACATGACAGAACATTGGGCAAAGGACAGGTAATCCACCAACACATCAAGGCCTTTGTTTTCATCATTCAGAAACTCCCGCACCCACCTGCAGATAAAGAAAACATAGTGGAGGGGTCTGTTAAAGTGGGGTGAGGGGAAATGGCCTCTGATCCAACAATAGTCCCTCATGGATCCCCCAAAACTTAACATCAGGCTGGGAACATTCGGAAGATCAGAACCCACGGCAGACACCCCCCCCCCACAGGCCATGTCATCAGCCTAGACCTCCCCTAGGCTGGGAAGCCAGGGGTAGGGAAAGGTACAAGCTTTCTAAGACCACGTCAGGCAAACAAGCCTTCAGTACGCCCCTTCTTCAAGGACCAGGGCCCTGGCTCAATCGTTTTCTGTGTCCCTGGTGTCTAGCACAGGCTGGGTGCACTGTCTTTGCACAATGTTTGTTGGAAGAATTGGGGGAGTTAACAACAGCATTTACTGCAGAGCTGTGCCTGACAGAGACCAGCGGGTCCCTGATTTGACCAAAGTCTCAGTGAAAAGACAGGCAGGAAGGATCAAAGAGAGCTCTGGAACAGAGGCATATTGAGACTAAGCGTTCTCCACCAAGTTCAAGGAAAGGTATTTTGTAAAGTACTGAACAAAGAGGGATATGAGGGAGTTCTGTTTGGCAGAATGGGAAAAGGATGGGGGAATAGTCAGGAACTCAAGTAACTCCAGAATGGCTGTGAACACTCATCCAGGCTGAGGAGTTGAGACTGTTCAGCCAGGAAGGCAAGAGGGTAGACAACAGGACTCCCTAAAGATGATGGCAGACCAGAGCAGTTCTACTATTCTGCCTTCAGGCCTTTTGGGCTGAGATATCCCTGGAAGGGAAGTGAAGAGTGTGTCCCAGGAGGGCTGTTATAGGACAGGTTATATAGCACAGCACAGAGACACATAAAGCTCTCAGGATGAAACCCTGACTCTCCTGAGTGCTCTATTCCCTAGGAATGTCTGGGAGTCTTTATAGGCCAGCTGTGCCCTACAGCCCTGCAGGGCCACTTCACCCCCACAGCTGGGACACCAGCGCCATGTTTGCCGGCCACACCCCGATCTACAGAGCGTCTGGGCCAGAGCACCAGGCCTGGCTGAGATCTGGCAGCAGGCTCTGGCTGAGGCTGACTGACACTGGAGCTGCCTGAAGTTAGCTTCCTCTCTGGGGGCCAACAGGCCTCCCGTTTCCTGTCTGTCTGCTCTCCAGCTCCCCACCCCCTTCTCATTTCCTGTCTGAGTCTACACTGCTATTTTCGGGATCTTGACACTTTGAGGAGAGGTTAAAGGGCACTTAGGCAAGGCTGAGAAACCAATACAAAGCCAGGAGAGGGGGAGTGGCAGAGATTCTGGAATCCCACCTCCCAGCCCACCCCGCTCCAGGGTCTGCGTTCCCATTGGGCTGCCCCTGCACACCCAGCTTCCACAGGCACTGGGTTAATCAGGCTCTGACTGAGGCAGGATCCTCCTCTCCCTACCTTGCCCTGGGCTACAACCGCCCAGGAGCACCCACACCCTAGCTGGACAGCCTGACAAACTCTTCCTGCCCAGAAATCCCGGAAAGATCTGGCCCTCCTATATGACTACCCGGAGAAGCTACAGTTCAGATGACAGGAGCTCCTAAAATGCCAGACACGAAGCTGTTCCCTGGGAACCAAGGACCGGCTCCAGACCTCTAACTTGTGTGCCAACTGCAGAGAGGCCCCAGGCCTGGGAACCATGCTGCTCTGGCCCCAGCTCCTGGCCCGTGGCCAGAAGGACAGGCACCAGGTAGAAGGGGAGGGCAGAAGGGACTGGCACACACTGCTCTGTGGCCCCCATCACCGTGCAGCAAGACTTCATAAGAAAGACAGGAAGGAGGAGGGGGAGGGGGGCAGTGGGTGATGTTCTGAGCTGCCATCTGTGTCACTCTTGCTCTCACACGCATGGTAGCTGAAGAGGCCCTGCCTGTTCTTCCTTCTCTGAGGCGTCACCAAATAAAGGTGGAGGCTTCATTATACATTTCCTAGTGGGTTGGCTTTTGATGCCTGCTTCATAGATGAGACGTAGAAGCCAACTCTGGCCAGCAAGCACAACTACCGAGGCCAGGAACTCTCCCTTTCCTGTTCGTTCCTGGGCCACTTACCCTGTGACTGCTGCAGCAGCTGGCTACATACAGGTAGCCTCTACAAGAGACCCGGTGGGCTCAGCCTGGGTGTGGACAAGTGGGTGGCTGACACGGACCAGAGGGGAAGGCAGATGATGTCATTTGGCTCTTTCCATCACTGCTCTCAGGAAGCCCAGGACCCTGGGGCTGGCACCTGCCCAGCGACCCCCACCCCCAGCCCTGGCTCGACTTCTCACTCATGTAAGCTCTCAACATTTGTACCAGGCCCCTTGTTCAGGACCGTAGCCCTGCCTGCCGCTCTGTGTCACGAGTCCCTCACTGTCCTCTGTTCTCTCTCTCTCTCTCTCTCTCTCTCTCCATATATATATGTGTATACATATATATATATATGTGTGTGTGTGTGTGTGTGTATATATATATGTATATATATATACACATATATATATGGTCTCTCTCTCTCTCAAGAGAGAGAGACACTGCGTCTGGTTTTGGTTTTATAAAACTGAGCCCACTGCCCTCATTCACTGTACCTCATGCCTTAGCCCTCTGCTGCTCAGCAAGTCAGGTTCCCCATCAGAGACTAGAAAAAAAGACTCACACAGTTCCTAGGGGCCTTGTCAATGGATTAGTTGGCAGTACCAGGGTCCATTCATACAGAACACATTCAACTCGTGGCCCCACTGCCTTAGATCTATTTTCCTGATACTTCAAGAAATTTCTGCTCATTTAAAGATTGTCTCAAAATGAAGCAAATAATCTTCTGGGCACCAAACAGTCCAGAAACGAGGTCTCAGCTACCCAGTGCAAAGTGCTCCCCCACCCCCTGCTTTCTCTGGGCTTTCTGGCCCAGCACCAGGCCACAGGCAGACTCCAGACTCAGCTGCTATGGGAATGTCTTCTACTCAAAGCCACAGGCGGAAGACCCCAGGAGAGGCCCCGAGCTTGTCAGCAGCTGGCAGAACTGTGGGGGAAAAAAGCCAGGAAAGGAACAGTCTGAGCGCTGGGGAACCAAAGCCATTCAAGGGGCACTCTGCCGCCTGGCAGGGAGACAACAGGCAAACCATCCTCAGAAGACACCAGATCCTGAGGGACCAGGTGAAAAGGCTCTGACAGCCAAATCTGACTCACCCAATGTGGTTGGTACGAAGCGAGATCTCCAGCTCCCTCAGTACTTTGGTTGACTCCTGCACTCTCCTCCTAAACTTCTGTAAACATGGAATTTTCTGTCACTGATGGAGGCCCCCAATCTGACTTCACAGTACAAACCAAAGGGGCAGAAAAGGAAGAGGAAGGGCTACAAGAGGGCAGTTATGAGCCTGCCTTCTGTCATCAGCCAGCCACTCCAGGCCCGTGGATGCAGAACCTAGACAGCCAAGCCCCACTGCTCAGAAGCACGTGACCCACACTAAGTCAAAGGGTTTGCCCCCAAACCCCACAGGACTATAAAGGGCAGCAAGACAGGGCCTTCCTGCCTCACTTCACCTTCCGAGTTACGCTGGGGTCCAAGAAGCTCTGAAGTTTCTGGATGTAAGTGTGGGGAGGGTTCTTCACCTGGAATCGTTCCTGTAAGAGAAACACACGTGTGTACACAGATGCCTGGAAGCCCGGGGAGCATGCTGAGGGAGCAGAACACTCCTTGTGTTCAATATGAGGGGACCCAGCCTCGTAGACCTGTAACCTGGCCTGTGACATGGCCCTTAACTGTAGTAGATGCCCTTCCTTGACTTATCCTCAGGTGCTTCCCTGCTATTGCCATCTTCCCTTCCTCCAATTAGTGTTCCCTGAGCTTAGATCTTTCTATGTCAGAATTAAGAGCCTGCTCTTGCTACAAAGATGCAGAGTTCGCTGCACTGAACAGCACCCAAAATAATAAAGATACGATTGGGAAATGTTCACTGCCTGGCCAACCAAGGCAAGGGGAGCCAATCTTTGTAGAGTCCAACTTTCTCAGCTCTGAATCCAGAAGTTGGGGCTAGACTGGTTTTGCAGCATTGCCACAGCTCAGGGCTGCCAACACACTTTCTACCCCTTGCCCAGGCCCCAGACCCCACACCCAAAGCATCCTCAGTGCTGAAGACTGCTTCCAGCCAGGTCATCCCTCCATCTGCTTCCACACAGGGCACAGGACCATGCCCTCCCCATTTGGGCCCAACCCCCTCATCTGGCCCAGGGGAAACTCAGGGAAAACTCTTAGGCATTCTGATCCTAGAAAGGGTATTCACGACTGAGACATCTGAAGAGTGGGGGGTGAAGGGGCTGGAAAGGGTCCAGGAGAATGATACAATGTTAGGAAATAAGACCTAAAACAAAAATGAAAGAAAAAAAAAAAGGGTTGAGAATGAGCTGAAATTATGTGAGCTAGAAAAGACTGAGAGATTATCAATGAAAGAAACTCAGTACCAAAGAGCTGCTGTTCTTCCAATCTCAAGCCCATGTTCACCATGCTCACTATCTCCTCTTAATGCAGAATACAAGCAAATGGGCCGGAGAGGGAGAGAGCTGGACGAGGCTCTCGGAGGCATACTCCTACCTTAGGGCGAGCGGCGTGAATTGGGAGGCAGGAGCCTCATGGTTACCGTGTCTGAGCCTTGGCTCCATCACCCTGGCTCCATCACCCTGACTCCATCATCTGCCAGGGTTCTTCATGTATAAAATATAACAGTGCCTTCCTCACAGGGTTTTTGTGAGGATTGAGAAATTTAAATATATGTAAAGTGCTTGGTCCATAATAAGCACTCAGTAAATGTTGGCGATTATGATTTTGTTCAGTGCTTGAAAAGAAATAATAAAATGGTTCATGCTAGGCTCCTTGGCAAAGTGCTGGGCAAACACACTGCGTGCACTGTGCCAGAGGAGGCAGTAGAAGCCAGTGCTCCTAGCCCTACAGGCAGGCCTGCCCGAGTTCACAGCCTCATGACTTTGACCTTCAAATGTCTGCAGGGGAAAAGGCCAGGTGGTAGGTGTTAGTTCTTGGTTCTGAGCTAAGTAATAATCTCTATATTCTCTTCCAGTTCAAAATACTATTCATGTGGCAAGAGCTTCCAATCATCGTGTTCTGAGATCTGGGGACAGAAGATTAGGGGACAGAGCCGTCTCATTCATAAAGGCCTGTAAATCATGAGAAAAATCCTGCTACTTGCCACCTCTGGGGCAGAGTGAGAGGCATACAGTCCTTTGGATTAGTACCTTGCCAGGCACAGCCCTCACTCTGGGGAAAGGCAGAAGAAACAGGCTCTACTGGAAAACTACCAAACTCCGCCACAGCTGACCCTACACCCCAGACCTATACAAACCTCCTTCAGGCTACTACCCATTGGGAAGAAATCAAGACAACTCTTTGCGGGAGCGAGAGGGGAACTCAGCCTCCCAGCCTGTCTCTGTGAGCAGTCCTCCTGGCGCAGGACCTGAGCATGGACTGAGGCCGAGTCCAGACCTAACTTCCTCAAGGGTGACAGTCCTTGCCTTTGGCCTGTTGCCTCGACCAGCCCAAGACGCAATGCCCGCCTCCCAGCCTCGCCCCTCACCCCTTACCTGGTCACAGATCAGATCCCACTTCTTCTCATTGTCATACTGCCGCAGAAGCCGGGCCTTGTCGGGAGGCAGGTTCATGGAGCTCTGAGGAGAGAACCTGAGTCAATGGGGTTGGACGCTCCCCCCACCTGGAGGAGAGAACAGCGAGACTTCACACATGTCTCCCCTCCGGGACCTTCAGTTCACCCTGGCACTCTGTCACTGGTAAGGAAGTGGCGGGGCCGACCTCCTGCCTCCCCTTCACATTTAGTTCAGTTTGCTTGAACAATGTTTTCTAAACTATACATCGTGGAATCAATTTAGTGAGTCAAGATTGTCTTCATTTTAAATGAAAATGAACAGGTTAAAATAGAATAGGACAGACGACACCAGGATTCATTGTGAGTAGAAAGTATAAATAATGAAGCTTTCATAAAGCTCTGTTTCTTTTATTACGTTTATGTATACGCGTATACATATACACACACACGGGTCATGCTGTGAAATGTGTTTCTTCACATGGGACAGGTCAGAAAAGTTTGAAAGCCACCAGTTGAAAGCAGAAACTTTTGATCTGCTTTTCCCCCGTGGCCTGAGAGATGGGTGGCCTTCCTGTACTATGCACCAGCAGGGGAGAATCCTGAACCACCCAGAGCCCGTGTAGATGCGCTATCTCTTTGCCCCCATCAGAACACGAGTGAATGAAAAGGACATTAGCATAAAGATAACTGCTCAGAACATTTTTAGGAAGTAACTTACAAAACTTGAATACTTTAACTATCAGTAGCAAGTTACTTACGACACATACAGATAGACACACACACACACCTCCCAATGAAGACACAGTAAAGTGTCCTGACCCCTTGTTGAGACACTAACCTAGAATACAGAAGGACAGACCAGGGATCATTTTATTTTGTTCGCTGCTGAATAAATGAATAAAAGTGCAGGTGAGTGAGTGAAGCCCAAGGCATCCACCACCTGGCTGCACCCAGGCCAGCGGCCTTTATCCCCATCCCAGCAAGCTCTCTGCTAACCAGTCCAGCTGCCTGCCGCAGGTCACGTCCCTTGCCTCTAAAGGCAGATCACCGTACCTGCCCACCCCCCATTCCTCCTGAATCAAACACGATCTCCTACCTGAAGTATCAGAGCTGTCTGATAACCCGCATGACTTGCCACAAATCCGGCGTCTTCCCCAGCCCACTGCAGGCCACCTGGAGCGCCTTCCTCTCATCTTTCTCTCCTTTACCGACTGCTCCAAGTTCAGCTCTAACGCTCCGGTAACCCAAGCATGACCACTTGGTTTACCTCTGCTCACTCCCTGACACCCTCTTCCCTGGGGACATGAATTGTGTGCACTGAGGAGTTACACAGGCCCTGCATTACTCCAGAAGAAGCAGGAGTATCTTGAGAGTGGGACCTCTTCAGTTTTCAGGAAACTGAAAGAAAATCCTTAAACGTTATTTCTATCACACATATCTATTATGCATTCATTTACACACGTGTTATTAAACCAGCTGTACACTCATCTAGTCCCTAAAAGGACAGTCTATTCCTATGGTCTCTAACCCCCAATAATGTCTAAAACTGAAGGCACCTAGTGGAGATGAAGTTGCTGGTAAACCTATGGTTAAGACGTCCCAGTCTGGCCTATGGGCTCAGCTCCTGGCTGGAAACAAGGTCACTATGGCTCAAAAAGGAAGTAGGGTTGGGATCTCTGGTCAGCATTTAGAAATGGTAGCATTTAGGAATACAGAGGTGGGGCAGGACAGAGAAGAAAAGGGGAAGACACCACAACATCACACCTCCTTCCCCATGGTTTCTGCTGTCCCGTGAATCTGCCTGAACTTCCCCAACTGAATCCTCCCACTGCGGATATAATATGGATGGTGGGGGTGGGGGTGGGGGAGGCGGTACCAATACAACCCTGAATGTTCTCTCTGGAACTCCTTTGTTAAGGGCCAATCTTGGCATGTCTGTGTGGATAGCAGGACAGGGGCAGGAGGCCACAACCAAACAGGGACCCAAAGGTCAAAGGTGAGCCGGGAGCAAGGTCTCCCTCCTAACCAGGGCCAGGCCGCAGCCAGGTGAACCCACGTGAGACAGGAGCAGAAAGAGTCCTCGGGCCTGGTTCTGACTCTGAACACATCCTAAGCACATCACTGTCATCGGCCCATTTCTCCCAAGTTTGTATCATGAAAACAGTTTTCTATTGTCCCCGATGGAAGAAAGCCAGTGGGGAGCATGTGGGGGGCGCCCGGTGCTACTGTAGCTGACATCACTTCCTGTCTACACCAACTTCTTCCCTCAGCCGCCCACTGCCAGCTGCTGTGGCCTCGCATTTCCTCACCAGTTCGTTTGGTGTCTCGGGCTTCAAATACAGAGCAAAGTCACCCCCTCTCAGAACCCGAGGCTGAGAGCATGGAAGAGGCCTATCAGGGACGTGGTCACACTTCAGATGCTCAGAAGAAAGGATCCCCAGAGGAAGGAAAAAGGTAGCAGAAGCACAAATCAGCTCTGGCGTACGGGCCCCCATCCTCCAGTCTGGAGCTCTGGGTGGCACTTTCCAGTCTGTGGTACCAGTCTCCTCTGTTTCTTTGGGGCTGAAGTGTGATGCAGAGGAAGGTGAGGAGGGGGAATTCCCCCAGCCTGCAGCACTCCCCCACGAAATTGGTCGCTGGCTGTGGGGTGGGAACCACTGGCCCTGCGGGCAGGACCAAGGCCAGGCTGGGCCAGTTCTCTCCCTGCCAGACAAGGGCGTCGGGGCTTCTGCCTCCACCCGATAACGTGCGTGAGTCCAGCAGGGCTCCAATGTCCTGAGGAAGCCACTCTGCCCTAAGGAAGGACAACTTCCTGAGTTCCGGGGACAGCCAGGGAGCAAACCTGACGAGGTTCCGGTCTCAGTCAAAAGTTTGTTTCCTTGACGTTTTCCTTCAGCAGTTCCACAGGGACTGCGGACTCTCAGAAGTCAGAAGCGGGGCTAAGTTCTCGTGGCCTCCTTGCTGAGACTCTTGCTGAACTGGAAGGAGGCGCAGCTGTCTCAGAGCAGAGGGCCCTGAATGCAGAGTCAGTGCAAGGGCAGCTCTGGGCCCTTCAGAGATGCTGAACCTCAGTGAGCAAATCCGTACAACGAAGATAATCTTGCTACTTCCCTGGGTTTTAGGAGGATTAAACGATACACGTTTTATGTCTGTATGTGTCTGGAACACTGTGGGTGTTCAATGCAGCCCCCTTCCCCTTCCTCCTGACAAGCCTGTGTAATGTGGTGACACATGGGGACCCTCCCTCGGGCTTCTGGGCTGTCTGTCTGTCTGTCTCGGCCTCTGTCCCTCCTTCAGCAACTGCGTCTCCTCACTCGGAGGACAAAGCAATCCTTTACCCTTCCTTTGATCTCTCTCTGGTCTCCTCTAAGATGAGGAGGCACTGAAATACCACCATCCTTGTGGAGGCACAGGGAGACCCCAGGGAGATGGGACAAGAAGGGGAAGATGAACGCAAAGGGAAAGCAACTCTGGAACTGAGTCTTAAATCAGACGGAACCAGCGAGGAGTCTAATAATAAAAAGCTGTAACGTGAAAAAGCACAAAGGGGAGGATCTGATGCTTCTCCAGAGAGGTTACTCTGGTTGACTGCCAGTTTGAGGCCAGGCAGTGCCCTGCTCAGCGGCCAACCCCCTCCTGGGTTCTGCAGGAGCAAGGCTTCTTTACTCCCCAGCTGACCCTGTCCCCGCTGTGAGGCGGAGGAGGAGGGAGGCAGCTCTGGTCGTAGAGGTTCCCTTCCCTTTCCTGCTCTGCACCCCCAGACAGTTAGCCCCTCCTCGTTTCCTTCCCATTACAGAGAGGGAAATGCCGGTGGGGTTGGGGTTTCCTTCAGCTGTGGGCCCTTGGTTTGGGACTCACCCCTGATTTGTCGGTCTCCTTGGGCCAGGCCTGGGGAAAACCCAACACAGAAATAGGAACCACCAGAAACTCCCAGCTGTTTCTGTTGGTCCCAGTCAATCATGAGAAATCTTAGGAAGAAAGACAAAAATGGCATAGCTCCTTTGAGAGGCAAGGAGCGAAATGTCTGAAACTTTCCTGCAAAGGGGATTCTGGAGGCTGTAGGGAAGGCCAGCAGGGGATGTTTATTTTGAGCAAATACAGAATGTGAGTTGGTGGTTTTCTTAATGTTTTCCCTCTCAGAACTACCTCTTACCAAGTCCCCTGTGGCTGTGGTACCCCAAGTGTGGTAGCGCCAGCCCCCAGGCTCAGTCCACTGGGGTGGGGAGGCCTAGGAAGCTGAACCTAGAACTGCCCCAGAGATGAAATGAGGCTCTGTCCTGGGTACCACATGTTGCTGAGCCCCAGCCACAGCTGCTAGCAAAGCCTCTCGAGCATTCACACATCAGCCCATTGTACAGATGGGCAGAATCGGAATGTAGTGAGGAGGCACAAAGTTTGGGAGTCCAGGGCAACACGGAGGCCTATCCCCGGCCAACAAAAGGACAGAGTGGTAGGAGCAGCCCAGCCTGCCCTCCACGTGTCTCTACTGGTGGGCAGTAGGCACAGCTGTGGCCAGCTGGGCACTGGTCCCAAAGGGCAAGGGCCCAAGGAGGTGGGAGGTACCAGCTCCTGCTGCCTCAGCCCCTTGGCGGCCACAGCCGGCCCTGCCGCAGTAGCAGCTCCCAGACAATGAGAGTTATTTTCAGCCAGCGCTTTAACACAAGCCAGCTGGCCAGTGAGCAGGGCGGGAGTCCTCCTCCACCCAGCCGCCCAGATGGCAGGCAGGCCCAGCCCATTGCCTACGCTGCTGCTGCTGCCTCCGCGGCACTGTTTGTTTATCTCATCGTTTCAGCACCGCTCCTAAGTCCCCCCCAAAACTACAATCCTATCAAAAGGAAACCAAAACATCAGAGAGTTTGAGCAAAGATCCAAAAGCTAAAATTAAGAGGTGCGTACATGGGAAGCACAGCAGCCCCTCCAAACACCCACACTCTTCCTCAGCCCCGTGACTGGTGGGCGTAGTGCAGGGGAGGAAGCGGAATGGACCAGTGGCCAGATCTCACGGCAGCCCCCACGGACCAAGGCCGAGCCTGGCTTTGCTGCCAACCCGCAGGACGAAGCTCAAGACTGCTCTCCTCGCCTGCCTCTCTCCCATCCTTTTCAGAGCTCAGGTTTGGAGAAAAGAACTTGACACAGACAGCCTGGAATGAGCCTGAGACAACTGTGAAAAGTTCTGGGAGAAGAATCATATCCTGTGGCAGAAAGGAAATCACAGGAACAGTTCATGACACTTGGCTGGAGGGAGAGGTACCACGCCCCATGATGGATGGGGGTGAACGCTTCAACCAGCCCCCTACACACTGGAGAGTTCAATAGGAAAGGGTGGGCGGCAGCAGTCACCTCCCCGAGCTGCAGGCCTCCAGCCCGGGTGCTCCAAACTCCACAGTCGACAGTGCAGCTCCCCCTCTGCCCCTCATCTCCCTCCATTTGTCACCCTGTGCACAAGAGCTCATGGGTGCAACACAACGCTCCACACACACATTTTGCTCTAGGCCTGAGCTGCCCTCTTAGACTTATGGGAAAACTGCTGGAGGTACCTCATGACAAAAGACATCAGAAAAGTGAGCGCTCCACGACTTAAGCGTCAGTAGCGGCTTAAGTCTGGCTTTCTATTTTTGTTTAATTGAAGCTATCACTTTGGGGACAAGCTGCCAAAGAAAAGCCAGCTTTCACAGGCTCGGAGCCCTGTCTGGAGAACGTGCTTCTGTGATCCCTGATGACTCTAGAACCAGAAATGACTTGCTGAGCAGTTACAGGCCAGGTCGTTGAGCAGCCTGGAGGAAAAAGGGATGGGTTCACCAGATGTCTCAGGCTGAGCTCTGCCACTCACACCAGGGAAGTCAGATGAAGGCGAGGTCCCAGAAGGACAGCATCAATAAATACAGAGATGGCTTTGCCCAAATACCACTGCCCCAGAAGCCCGTTCTTCACCTTGGGGGACTCCTCCATTGGACTGCGAGAAGGCAAAGGAAGTTGGCCACGTCCCAATGCCAGCAAAGGCCCTGCTCTACCTTCTGCCATACTGTCAGCCTCACACCTGGTGTCAGGTAACCTCTGCTAGTCACCTGGTCCCCCAATTATGGCTGAGGACACCCCTTTCTGGCCTACACAGTCCAGAAGTACACAATCTCACATAGAAGAATTCTTATTAGCCCTGAGACCCCAGGCCCTAGCAAAAAAGCCACTGCCACAGCAACTTGATCTGTCTGCTGGCTCCTCAGCCCCTCCTCGCGGTGAGCCAGACCCACGCTCCCCAGTTACGCAGAATGGAAACTATTCTGCTGGGGGCAGCCGGCGTTCCAAAGCCAAGGAGTCTTGGGGCAGAGCCTCACATTCTCCCTGCAGCCAACCAAGGTCCTCTCTTCTCTTCATGATATTCTGCCCTCCGCCTGGGGAACCCTAATAGGCAGCACCACCTCTCCGAGGACACAGTATTCCTGGAGTGACATCCCATAAAGGGCAATTTCCGCTCTCTCCAGACCACTCACTCACTGAGACCCAGTGCATCTCCTTCACATACCTTCCCTTCCATTCCCACTGTCACCACCAGATGGGCCCTTACTGGTCACGCCTGACCCTCTGGGATAACCTCCTAGCTGGCATCCCTATTTTCAGCCTCCACCCACCACCCAACCTGTACGTGGATGAAATTTCTAAATTTCCCAGCATATAAATTATGTTTCTTCTCAGTTCAGAAACCTTCTCTGACTCCTTATCATTTACACAAACATGAACTCCTTGGCCTGCTGTTCTTAGCATCTTAAAGTAAGAGCTTCAGAGGTAAGATTCTCCCCAGGCTGGTCCCAGCATCTCTGATCAGCCTTATCCCCTTCTGGAGAAATTCTCCCTCCTGGAACATCCACTCTTATAGCATTTGCTTGTAACCAATGTTTCCCCAATCTTCTGAATCCCTTCCTCTTATTACCTAACTCAAAATCCAACAGGTCTGTGACTGACTACCCAACCTAAAATAATTAGCCCCTCTTCTGAGCTTCAAAGCATCGTCCTATTGAAGAATGATATGCAGAGACCTGCTTGTTATCCCCAACGTCCCCTCTTCATCTTCCACCAATATTCAGTTGAGCACTTGGCAGCCCAGAATTAATATATTTCTCATCTCCCCTGACATTTAAGTGTGGCTATGTGACCACATAGGATGCAAGTAGAAGCAGTGTGTACAACTCTGAGAAGTGTCATTAAAGGGAGGGAGTATACCTTCCTTTTCTCTTTTCTGCTTCTAGCTAGTTGGAATGCAGAGGTCATGGCTGGAACTTCAGCAGCTATTCTGGACCATGAGGTAACCCTGAAAATGGGATTCCAGGTGGGTGAAGCAACAAGAAAAAAAAATAACCTGGTCACTGCACTGATATCATGGACCTTAGCATGCATTGAATGTGTTCCATACAGAGTCTTTTCATGTGTGTGCGTCCTCTATTCACAATTAGAACATGAACTCCTTGAGGATAGAGGTCATCCCTCTTTGACTCATGTGCAGGTGCTTACTAAATAACTGATCCTGCTACTACCTCTCCCACCGCCACGTCTTTTGTTCAGCTCCTGGTTATTTTTAGAGGGGATGATCCAACTTTTCACCATTGTCCTACTATTTCTGGGCTCTCTCTCCTTTAATCGACTGTATGTTCTACAGCCCAAATCACTTTCTTTACATGCTGCTTCTCCCTCAGCAAACTCCAAGACTTCTCATTCTGAGTGTCAACTCTGTCCTTTACTTCATACCATAAATCTAAGCCACTACTCTTTAACCAGACTCATCTTCTTATAGCCTGTGAGACTAGAGGGCCCAGGGATCACCACCAGCTTACTTACCCCCGTAGCAGGTGTTCAATAACGATTGGGCAAGTTGAATTTCCCCATAATATACTCCTCTATCCTCCTGTCCTTAAGTTCTCTACTCCATTATACCCCGGGGAGATCATCTTCTGCCCAATTGCCTGCCATGCCCCTCCATCAGTTCACAAGAGGTGAAATCCCACCTTCTCTAGCAAATGTTTCATAAATGAGAGTGATAAGATCTACCTCCCTTCTACCCCCAAAAAGCCTCTCCACACATTTACTAACACCTTTAAAATGCGTTCACGGAGTTGTGATTTATGGCTAACGTCTCTACCTTTTATTGGACGGTCAATAAATATCCTATCACAAATCTCACAGTGTGGTTAAAGCACTGAATGAGGAGCCACACTGCCCTGTTATGAATCCTGGCCACCACTTACTAGTTGTGTGGCCTTGGGAGAGTTATTTAACCTCTATGAGCTTCAGTTTCCTCATCTATAAATGGAGGTAGAAACAGTACCTAGTTCATAGGGTTGCTATGATAACTAAATTAATATATGTAACACATTTAAATCAGAACCTAGGTAGTAAATGTTATACATAATGCTAGATTTTTTTTAAAAAATTTTTTGGTTTGAATTTTTAATTCAACATTTAGCTGGAAAACAACTGTAAGCCAAGCACTAAGCTAGGAGCTGGAGACGTAAAAATAAATAGGGCAAGATCCCTACATTCCAATAGTTTATACCCAGGAGGCAAGGTAGAGAAGCAAACCAGGGGCGAGGGTAGACAGCACATGTGAGAGACCCAGGTGGCACGGTGGCATTCCAGGAGGCGACATCTAATTGGACAGAGGGGTCAGGGAAGGCTTCCCAGAAAGAACCACTACAGGATATAACCCTAAATATCAAGCAGGAGAGTCAAGTAAAGGTAATGAAGGAGGGAGAGGGTGATAAGCTAGGTAAGGCAACAGCATTTATAAACATGTGGAAGCACAAAACACCACAAAAGGCCCGGGAGTCTCTAAGTGATCCATGGTAATGGAATGAAAAGTGTCCTATGAGGACATTACAGCAGGCAAGGAACAGCCAGATGACAAAAGCTCTTAGGAGCTAAGGCGAGGAGGTGGGCCTGAGTAGAATAATAGTGTTGCTGCCACCAAAACAAAAATAGTAATAATGACAAAAGTTACCATTTATTGAGAGAACTATGGTAAGAGCTCTATATGAATTATATTATTTAATTCTCACAACAACCCCATGAAGCTGGGACTATGATTATTTCCACTTTATAGGTGAGGAAACAAAGGTTTTGAAAGGCCGAGGAACTTGCCCAGGGTCACAGAGTCGGTATGTGGCCGAGCTGGGATTTGAACCCAGGTCTGACCCTGACGTTGAGCTTGTATCCCCACACAATGCCTCCTCTGAAACAATGAGTTCGATTAGCCCCAGTCTGTCTGTTCAAATTGTACGCATCCTTCAGACCAATGCACTCCACCTTCCTCGTGAAACCTCCGCAAACAACGCAAACCTCACACTCCTTCCTCTGAACCGCCTCCTGCTCACCATCATATTCGATCACTCGTGTCTTTGATGTATCACGCGCTGTGCCAACTGGAAGACTTGTTTTGCCTTGTGGTAGCTCTTGCGTATGTATAGAGAAAGGGGAAACTATGGCTTATAACCATCTACTCTGGCTCGGTCACCGTGCTAGACCCTTTAATTACAACATTTTGTGGACGATTCACTTCTCTCTCATGTTGTTATTCACCTTTCACATTCTGTACAATTTCCTGATCTAGACCGTAAGCTCCGTGTTGACTTTGAACAACACACTTGTTCCTGGACCCGGATGTCAGGTACACGGAGTTCCACAGACGCTGTGGCTGTTCACGTGAGCAGCAGAGGCTGGCGGGGGCAGCACTCCATTGCACCCAGTGCACCGACTGGGCACCCAGCTCTGGCTTTCCAGGAGTCTCACTATAAGTCCATGAGCTTATTATCAAACCATAAAACTTAATGAATCCCTTCCTACCTCCAGACTACATGTGGGAGGGGCATGACTCCTGCTTTATGGAAGGGTAAACTGAGGCCCAGAATAGGCACACATCTGTCACAAGTCATAACAGCTGGGGAGAGGCACTGTAAGTCTTCCGTATCTCCTGGTTATTTCAATTGCTCGCAAATGGGGGTCCACCCTGAGCCTCAATGATCCTGTCCTCTTTGGGGAGGAATCATAATGACCCCAGCCTGCTCTTGATCCATGAGCTGTCCTCACGACATTGTCCCCCTCACGTGTTTTAAAGCCAGAGCTTGACAACAGAGGTCATAGCTGCATACACCCCAACTCCATCTTTGAGTGTCCCAGCCTTTTCCCATCTCATCTGATTTCCCAAGTAGTCAAAAACACCTCTTTGGAGTTAGTCTTCTGAGACTTCCCGCCTCCTGAACCAAAGAGACCCCGTATCTTCTCTGCTTCTCACAATGTCTGGTGTCCGAAGTGGCATATTCACTCAGGGCCATGGAGGGGGAAGAAAACATTACTGAACGTCTCTTCCGTACCAGGCACTTTTCTCACAGGATCTCACTGCTCTCAATACCCACCGGAGATAAATGTTAGGATGCCTGTTTAACTGGGGAGAGAATTAAGAATCTCGGACCAAGTGGCTTGGGGTCTCACAGTAGAGTGGCAGAACCCAAATACAAACCCAGATATGTGTCCTCTAACATAACTTTTGCCAGGACGTGGCTTTTTCTACCAGGTCCTGCCATTTGCTTACAAAGAAAACGAATTTCCATGTCTGACTGTAGAAGGCCCACCCGGATTTGTCTGACAGGCTTTGGCTGATCATTAAACAGCACTTCCCTGTGCAATGTAACTGGGGTGGAACCAGCGGAACACAGCATGTGTGCCGGACACCTGAAGTTCAAGGCTTCTGTCTCAGAGAAAAAGGGTGACCAGGCAGAGCAAAGAGACAAGGGAACTGTCCTCTTGGACATCACATGGTGACAATTCCCTCATCTCTGAATGGCATTTCAAACATTCAGAATGCTACAGATAACGGCATGGGCTTTGGAATCAGGGATGACCTAGATCTGAATCCTGGTACTTTTCATGAGACTGTGGGAAAATCACTGAACTTCTCTGAATCTGTTTCTTCATCTATAAAATGTGGGTGATAATATCTACCTCTTACAAGAATTTAGTGAAGGGATGAATGAATGGGAAGGACTCTGCACAGTGCCTGGCACAGGAGACGGGCTCTGTGATGGTAACTGGAGGAGCTACTCCCGGAGTTGCAGCCGACTCCAGTTAGCTTTTTAAGCACATAGGCAAAACATACTTTACAACACATACGTATATAGAGATAGGTGACCAGTATCGGTTAAATATATGTATATGTTTATTACTTCTCTGGTTCGAGCCATTGTACACACACCCTTTGACAGGTAAGACTGAGACACCAACAGCCACCCAGAGTATTCACAGAAAAGCTGGGACCAGACTTGGGGAGACAGAATTGAGTCACTGACTAAGGCACTCTGCTGAGTGCTCGGGGAGAACTCCTCTAACATTCTGGAGGAGACTTTGCTAAACTGTCTTTCATGTTCTACCTTATCTCAAATCCCTCACTTCCCCACTATCTCGCAACTTCCTCAAGCCAAAACTGCGCTCTGTAAACCTGAGGCCTGATTCTGCTACAAATGTCTGTTTTGGGCCTCCTCAGCTGATTTACTGTTCTCAACAGCTCTGCTTCTCTCCCTGTGGCCCTGCGTCAGTCCTGGGAGTTGTCCCTCCCAGTCATTGAAGGGCTGTGCTATCCATGGGAATATAGAGAAAGGCGTGAGAATCTTTCCGCCTCCAATTTTAATCGACCAGCAGACACCGGTGACTCTCAAATATGTATTTGTATCCCAGACTTCTGTGAGCTTTAGCTTTAACTATCCAATCGCCCATCAGAGCTTCTGTCCAGACGTCTACAGGCTCTGCCACCTCACGTCTCCAACTGGCCTCGTCACTGACCCTTCTCCATTGTTTTTATTCCTGTGTTCTCTTAACTAGTGGGACCTCCATCTAACTAATTTAGCAAGCTAGACATTTGGAAGTCATTCTGAATTCCTCCTTTTCCCCTTATCTCTACCTTCCCAATGTCAAATGTAATCAGTCATCAAGTCCTCAAAATGTAATCTTCTTAAGTACTTCTTGCCACTGTCCCATCATTTCCACCATGCAAACCGGCCCTGGGTGAGGCTCTCATTCGCATCACACTGCCAGCCCCCACCCCCTCAAGCTGCCCACCCCCAATTCTGATTCTCTCCCACAGCTGCCAGACTGACCTGCCCACACCACTCAATGAATAGCATGAAGCACAGTCCCTTCCACGTGGCGTTCACAGCCCTCCTTCCTTATCCCTCCAGCCTCTGCTCCCCCCACTCTCTGCCTTCCTTCCACCTCACACATTAACAGCCCCAAGCAGCTGCATGAGGATTCTCTGAACACATCATTCTCTGTCTCACCCCCATGTCACGGCCCATGCTGGCCCCTCTACCTGGAATGCTTCGTCTCCCACACTTCTCCAACTCCTAATTATCCCTGGAGCCAGCAGAGATTTCCTCCTACAGGCAGTATTCCCTTGGCTCCACCTCTCCCCTCTGCTCCCCAAGCCTCTGCGGATCTTCCCCGTTCAACTTCCTAATCTGTATATTGCAGTGATATGTTTCATGGGCTGGCCTCCCTCTGGGCTGAACTCCTGGGGCAGACAATATCTTAGTCATTTTACTTCTCTGGCACTTAACACAATTCTAAGTGCTCCATAAATGCTTGTTGAGTGAATGAACAGCAGGCTGCACTTGGCAAGTCTGTGAGAGCTGGTGTCGGTCCCTCTGCAGTCTCCAGGCAGGGAAGATGACACCGTAAGCATTCTCAGTACTCCGCCCGGAGGCCCTCCACACTAGCAGGGTACTGATGCGAATCTCACCTGGCCTGCCCTAGGGTGAGGCTGGAGGAAGCTCTCTGCCCTCTTGCCTCTAAGACAACCAGAGGCAGCTGGTACTGCTTTTGCAAGGCTATGGCACCATCCTGACATTTCCTTGGGCATCTACAGGCAACAAGTACTAGGTGGTTTCTTTACAATTCATGGAGGGAATCGACTGAGAACCAGATGTCACCAGACACTGTCTAGCTGGCTACCCCTCAACTCCCGAGGTGAGACTCACAGCTTTTAACAAGGATATTCTGAGGAAATGACATAAATGCTTTGGGAGCTCACCAGGACCTGTTGCCCCATAAATGCACAAGATTCCTAATTCCTTAGTCACCCAGGATGCCAGCGGTAATTAGCCAAGCCCAAAGAGTAACTAATAACTGCCACTGGCCCATAAGTCTGGAACTCATGCCAGATGCATCAGAAAATAATGTGCAGACTTGAGCACTTTACAAGGGATTCACCAAGTGCCCTGACTGCCAGGGCCAGAGGATAATGAGTGCTTGCGTGATGCTGATTCTGCTGAGCGGCAAGTAAAAACAAACTACCACAACCACAAACAAGAAGTCTGTCCAAAGAAGGGGCCCAAGCGTACTCCGGACACAGAAGGTTCATACAAAGATGCTCCTTCCCGGTTCGCTAGCTGTCATCCATCCATTCGAGGACATTGTCTGGGCCTCACTCTAAGGCTGGCATTGAGCGGAGGGGAGTGTGTGACCTCCAATCTGCAAACGAGCTCATGCATCAGGGGCCTCTACCAGCCCAGAGTTCCGTGCAGTTCCAGGAGTACAGGTCTCAGCCTTGGCTGGCCTGTGCTGGCTGTGCTGGCCTTGGAAAATGCCCCAGTCCAGGAGGCTCTTACAGTCCGATCCTTCTATGGCTGTACCAGAGATGAAACGCGCAGGCCAAGGGCTACACCGGTTCCTGGAAGTCCTAAGATGTATGGAGAGGTCATGACGAGTCCAATATCATCAAGTAGGATGGCAAGGTGGCACTGATGTGTGGTGAGCAGGTTAGTGATTTTACAACTCTGAGGTACAAAGAACCAGTCTCTACCCAACAACAGTAATTTACATTTCTTAAATATTCTCAGTGGGCTCCTAAATATCAAATCCCTGATTTCACTAGTGGTCTTAGAAAATTTCTACTTAAAATTTATTGAGCACCCACTCTGCCAGACTCTGCCCTAGATCCTTTACATATGCTATTTAACCCTCACAAAATCCTTAGAAGCTAAGTAGTATTATCCTGATTATACAGATAAAAAAACTGAGGCCCTGGCCCAAGGTCACAGAGCTAATAAACGGCATGGCCAGGATTCAAATGCCAATCCATGGAGCCCCAAAGCTCTTGCAAAAGGCCGGGCTGAGCACCCAGTCACAGGCTGGAGGAATCCCTGCGCTCCCTGCAGTTTCCCAGGCCAGACTTCCTTCTCCAGCCAAGAACACACAGAGTGACTTCAGGAAATCTTGAGAGAATCAGGCTTGAGGAGCTCTGGAAACACAAGTATCTATTTACAGTTAATCAGCACCCTGCCCAGCCCTGCAGACAGTTCTGACAAGTGGAGCCGGGAAGAGGCAACCACAGGCTCTGACTGGGGCCCACCTGGGCCCCCACATGAGCACTGATCTGACCCCTGCCCAGACTGGCTGGGTCACCATGGGGAGCCCCTTCCTCAGAGAAACGTTGGGGACCAGGATCCAGAGTCCACAGAGTTACCCCTCACTATTTCACTTTTCTCTTGGACCTCAACTCCAAAATTTGTCTTGTCTCCTTATCTAAAATATTGCCCCCATTACTCTCTATCATCCCTTCCCTTCTTTTCCTTCATGGCGCTTCCTGCTACTTAACATTATATTACACACCTGTATATTTGTTTATTGTTCTCCCCAACAACGTGAACTCTCCGGGGCAGGTCTCTTTGTCTTTTTTCACTATGGGATCCCTAATGTCTAAAATGTAGAGTGAAGACTCAATAAAATTGTGTTGACTAACTGAGTGATCACGCAATCAAACATTTAAAAACTCTACTTCCATCCCAGTGGGCTATGTAAGAAGACTGAATAACACCGACTCCCAGGGCAGCCCCAGCCAACCTGTCATCGGACCCTAGCATGCTTCCAAATATCTCCCCCTCACTTCACCCCTAGGCTCACACACCCTAACCTGCCCCCAGTAGGCACTAAATGGAGAAAATGGAGCAGCGCCTAGGGAGGAGACACATTTCTCTTCCAGTTAAATACAGTCCAGGACCTCGGCAAATTAAAAGCTCCCTCTTTACTGAATCCACTCAGCTTTAGTTATAGGTCGCACTTTTTATTTTTGTAACCAGCCAATCCACCAAATTATAGGCTCAGGCCACCGGGAGGCACGCCAAACACTGGGACTAGCCTAGCAGTGGCACTGCCCTTTCTAGCCTGAGTGGGGGTATAGGAGTGAGGGCTGAGCACCAGTCAAACCTGAAAGGGCAGAGGGCATGACAGCTGTGCTGGGCAGAGCAGAGTGAGGAGCCTGCTCTCACTCAGGCCAACAGACTGCCCAGAGCACAGCCAGATGCAGGGCTCTCCACAAGCAGCCACAGTGAGCTCTTACAACGAAAAAGCAGAGCAGGTCAACCCCCTACCACTGATATTCAAACTCCGTCCCAGGGCTGATGAGGTCCGCGTAGCCTGGGCCCCACTCACCTTTCTTCTGCTTTGTCAGACATCTCCTTAGCGTCCTTGTCAACTAGTCTGGCATTCCTTCAGTTTCTCCAATGAGCAAAGTTCTTTTCCACCCCAAGGCTTACACGGGTTGTTCCCTCTTCCTAGAAAACCCTACCCCCAGCTCTTTACATGTGGCTATGACCATGAATTGGGATGGCTGGGTCTGCAAGACTGGAGTAGAGAGACCACTAAGGTGTCTATTACAGCAGACTGGGCAAGTGATGAGGACAAGTAGAGCAGTAATAGTATATATGGGGCGGGTGAGAGGAGAAGGAGCCCAGAGCGACGCCCAGGTGTCTGGCCTGGATGACTAACTGGGCGAGGGGGCCATCCCCCCAATACAGCGTGCAAGAAAACACTGGCAGGTAGGAAGTTGCTCACAAACATTGGAACTGTTAGTATGCAATGAAATATATTGAGCAGCTACCCGAACAAATTGTTAATCACACAAATTATTTACTACAAGACATTTTACTCTAACGCGAGGCAAGACAGATTTGGCAAAGGACAGGATTAGACCAAAACTTGGTGACTAGAAATGGAAGCTTCTACATTTTTGGACTTGTGCAGTTCCGAGGTAACCTGTGGGGTCATCTTCTAACCAGTTTTACTTAAAGCAAATTATTCTGATTCTCTAACCTTTAAGGATTAAGCATTTATTTCTCATATATTGCAATCATTCAACATTAACAAACAAACCCATGCATGGCCAGGAACCATTTACCAATTAATCTCTATTCCCTGCTGAAAGCCGGGCAGGAAGGCCCTCACAGACTTTTCTAACAATCAGGGGCTTTTCAGACAAAACTCTTGAGAATTGAGTGTCCGTTCTGATCCAAGCTCCCCTGTCTGTCTGTAACAGGACTCCTCTATTGCAGCAGGCAGAGTTCCTGGCTGCCCGACGTACAGCTGGCTCATTCTTCCTCTGTAATCCCCTCCCATATGCTCTGGCCTACAACAGCGGCCTTTCTTGGGATCCATACCTGTCACCTTTAAGACCACAACTAGATTGAAGGACGACTTGGAGATGATGAGCCCTAAAGAAACACAGTCCCCCAATATTCCCCAACAAAAAAAAGTTAAATTAAAAACACACACACACACACAAAAAACCCCAGCTTACAGTCCATGCCCTCCTTAGAGCACTGCCTGATTAGTGACCCTTTGCTAACTCTCCAGCCCTACGGTGCCTGTAGCTGTGTGACACCCATCACCTGACAGCACCACCTAACAGCGTGCTCCTGAAGGGGCGCTTTGAGCTCCCTGGACCTCAGTTTCCACACCTACAAAATGGAGATGACAATAACCACTTCACAGGGCTGTGATAATTAAATGAGATAATGTGTACAAAGAGCTTTGCATGGTGCCTGGTGTGAGATTAGCACTCAGTAAATGTCAGCTATTAAAATGATTAGCTATCCGTATTCTGGGGAGACAAGAATCTAGAGAACGTGGCTTCCACGGGGTCAGGGCTGCTGAACTGACTTGGCTTGGAGAAGCTTAGCCGCCTCAAAGCCCAGAGCTCATGTGTATTCTCTCTGCTGACTTCACCTGCTACGGCTCTGCTAAGGCAAAAGGTACAGTTAGCTCTCACTGGCCCGGAAATGAAAGAGGCTAAAAATACACAGCCTGGCTTGTCTGGGGGATCATGTCTACATTTAAGAATTTGAAATATAGCCTCAGGGCAGAAGAGCACCCCTTAGGATTCTTTCTACTCTGAGAACGAGTGCCAAGCTCAGCACAGGGCAGGGAAAGGGCTGTGGCCAGCTGCTGAGTCCACTGGTGGCCTTTCTCCCTCTTGCTCTCTTCTTTTGCCTTAGTGCAGAGAATAAGAGGAACTTTCTTTTTGGCCATAAGAGCTGAGTCCTCCTCTCCTATTTTTATTCCTCTTTTTCCCTTACAGAAGGAATAAAATGTATGAGTACATATTGTAAAAAAAAAAAAATTTTTTTTAAATAAATCAATGAACTCAAGAGCTTGAAGGAAAAAAAAGAGTCACGGTTCAATCCCCAACCCTATTCATCCCCCTCCATAGGTCACCACAGTTACTAGCTTGGTGTTAATTCTTCTGGGCCTTTTTTCTATACATTTACAGATAAACACATGTGGCCTTATAAAGCATTATATATAGTCTTCTTTTAATTGCCTTTTCAGATGATTATATTTATACACACAGACACATATCGTCAAGATTCCCATCAGCCACAGCCATTCATTGGGTGCCTACCCGGTGCCAGGTATTCGGCTGTACAGTGATAAGCATTTGTCAAGTCTCCACCCTCATGGAGTCAACAGTCTGGGAAGACAGACAATATAAACAAGTAATCAAACAAATAATTTCAAAATAAAAAATACAAAAGAAATGAATAGAATGCTAAGACAGAGAATAAGAAGGGAGGGAGATCTCTCTGAGAGGTGGCATTTTTTAAACTGAGACCTGAAGTATAAGCTGGAGCGAGCTATTTAAAGACCCAGGGAAAGGGCCTTCTAGGAGGGGAAACAGCTTGTGCAAAGTCCCTGAGACAGAAAGGAGCTTGTCCTGAACTGAAAGCTAATGTGGAGCTTGGTAAACAGGAGGGCAAGTAAAGATGAAGAGGGCAGCAGGAGCCCCGTGATGCAGCCAAGGGCCAAGGTCAGAACTTTGCTGTTTTTTTAGTACAAAGGGAAGCCACCAAAGGTTTTTAGGCAGGGGGATGATGCTATTTGATTTATATGTTAAATTTGGCTGCTTTGTGGAGGATGGATGGGAGGATGGAGAAAGGGGCAGTAGAGAGAACTGGAGGCCAGTTGGTTGGATGTAATACAAGGAAGAGCCAATATTGGTTTGGAATATCGGCTCCAAGAGGCCGTGGCAGTAGAGATAGAGAGATGGGTAGATCAAGATATATTTTTGGAGATAGAATTGTCAAGGCTTGCTGACATACTGAGTATGGGGAAGGGAGAAAGAAAAATTAAGGTAACTCCCAGTATTTGCTTTGAGTAACTAGATGAATGGAAAGGAAGGAGATTTGGGCAGGAAAAGGACAATCAAGTTATTTCCAGTTTTTTACTTTTAAAATGCAGCTCTGAGGATCCTTTCCGTGTGCCTTCATGGACATATGTAAACAGTTCTGTAGTGCAGTTTGCTGGAAGTAGGATGGCTGGGTTAAGCAGTGTGCACATTTGAAATTGATAGACCCTATAAAATGCCTTCTAATGTCGATACCAAATTACCCTACCATTAATAGTGTATTAATGTACCATTAATGACAACCATGGACATTGTCAATCTTTAAAATTTCACCCAGATAATCAGTATAAAAAGTTTATCATTTAAATGTTCATTTCCTTGATTTCTAGTGAGGTTACGAAGTTTTTCTCTTCTTTAACTTTTAATTATATAACTAACATATAAGCACATTCTCCTTGTAAAAAAAATATAAACAGTATAAAGCTAAATTCCCTTTGACTCTCTTTTCCTCCCATTATGGTTCCCTCCCTGCACCCCAGAGCTAACTATTGTTATCCATTTTATTTATATCCTTCCAGAAAATTTTCTATGCATTTTCAAATCTACATATATAATCAAGGATTAAGTATCTTTCAGAAATTGTATTTCTAGCAGTCCTTTTACCATGAACAAAATATCTAACCGAAAAGTTTTGCTTAAAGCCTCTCTAAGTAAGTGACAGTTATGCTGAGACCTTCTCCAAGTTAGGTTAAGGTGTTGTCAAGTTAAGTATAAAAGCATGTGGCATATACTCAACAAATGTTCTCTTTCCTTAATGTAAACAAGTTAAATCCAGGCATTTGGTGGAGACAAGAAACTAAGCCATTCCTAAAAGAATGAGATGGGAGACTCCACCCAGCAAAAAACTCTTTTAATGTTGTCCTGAAAAAAACTTTGTTTCATAATAAATAAGGCCCCCAAAGATTTGAATTTTGCTTCAAAAATGTTAGTATGAAATATTCTGAGCAGTTAAAAGTGTCAGGTGTTGTTGTTGTTGTTGCTGTTTGGCTTTTGTAAGGCAGAGAGAGGATTTCAGCAGAGAAGTAACGGCTTGAGACTGGGCTTGAGACTGGATGTTCGCAGTCCCCTCTCAGGCACGCCCTGGGAAGCCTGGATATTCCCACAGCCCTTAGGCCTGATGAGGCTGCAGCTTTAAACGGGCCATACCTCCAAACACAGGATATGACCTAACCTTTGGGCCTCACTGCAAGGATGCCACTGGTTCCCCTGGCTTGTCAAAGCACATCCTGTCATCCCTCCTAGATGTTCCTGGAGGTTGAGGGTCTAGTTCAAAGGGGCAGACCCCACCACAAAGCATCCTTCATCAAAGTTAAATCAAAATGTCCAGAAGTTGGACTATCTCCCCCTGAATGGGGATCAGCCAAGTTTCAATAAGCTCTCTGTTTCGGAACCACCAAGAGGCATCATTGTATCTGAACTGATAACCAGGGCTCCTTCTTCCTACGAAACATCAAGAGCACTGTTTGTATCAAGCAGCTCCTGCCGTGGCTTCTCCTCACCATCTCTACCTTCCCATTCCTCTAGCCTCAAAGCCAGGGATGCCAGCAGATCCAAGAATGAGCTTTAAACCCCCAAAATACTATGTGTGTGCACATATGCGTGGGGGGAGGGAGAATTAGGGGTCACAAGTTTAATCAGATTTTAAAAAGCATCTGTTACCTAACAGATTCAGAAGCACTGTTGAAAGGTCTTCTCAAACCTATTCCCAAACTAAAAGAACTTTCACCCTGTTTGAGGAGCTAACCAGGAGGTAGGCAGGCAAAAGTCAGCAGTGAAGTATGTACACCCCACGCTGCTCCCTGATAAGTTTTAGGGTCCCTATTGTTATCAGTTTTATTTGTATTGTCCCAGAAATTTTTCTATGCATTTTCATATCTATATATATGTTTATAATCAAGGATTAAGCATCTTTTAGAAGTTGTATTTCTCGTAGTCCTTTTAGCATGAACAAAATATCTAACAAAAAAGCTTTAGAACCAACAGAACAAAGGGAATCAGGCATTAAACCTACAGAGAGAGGTAATAAAAAGAGGTCCATCGCTAGCCTGAAGGTGTAAGAGGAAATGGGAAAATCAAGAGGGCACGAAAAACTACTGCTTTGCCTTCACTGTTACTGCTCTTGAAGCTCCATCCCCAACTGGGGCACAAGGCAATGGAGGTGCAGACTGTAGGGGAGGATTCTCACCGGGAGTGCTGTGAGCTCTGTGATGGCTCTTCATTGCGCGAGGCTGCCCTTCGTCCTCAGGGTGGTTAATATCCCGGGTTAATATCACTAAGTGCCAGGAGCGTCCCCAGCCAGTGTGATAAGCAAAACATCAGCACTTGTTTCCCCAAACCCCCTGCTGGGACAATACCTCCCCCAGCTGAAAACCACTTTGCCTTCTGGGAACAGAGGTGGCGTAGTGGGTACCGTATATGCCACAAACATGTACCTGTAGAACCTCGATAGATTACAAAGTATTTTCATTATGTTGTCTACTTTGAACGTCCTCAAAACCTTATAAGGTAGGTATTATCATCACCCATTTCATAAAAGATGAAATTAGCTCAGAAAAGTTCTAGGTTTTGCCCAGGGTCATTCGTCTGGAAAAAAAGAAAAGGCTACAAAGCTGGATCAGAGCCCAAGTCTTTGGACTCCAAACTGATGCTCTTTCTTTCAAACCATCCTCAGCCAAGAGTCTCAGACCACCTACTTCCACCCAGAACGGACTCCCCCCCCCCCCAGGTTGCAGGGCAAACACTCGGAAGATCTAGTGATTGGCTCCTCAACTCCCTGCAGCAAGGAAGCTGGTAAAAACTGAGCAGAAACTAATTCTGCTCTAAGCTGTAGGTAGTTCTTAAAACAGGATAACCATCTCCTAAAATACCCAAACACCGAGCTCATCCTCAGCTCTTACTTAGACAGGGGCTGAGCAATTGAAGGAGGGTGTCATATTCTCTAGTCTAGAGCCGAGCAGAAATGAGCAAGCAGGAGAGGAAGACAATACATACCTTCCCTGTTAATATTTTTAGGGACCCTAGGCAAGGCCACCAGAGCAATTCCAGCCCAGGCAACAATGCTGGCTGAGGTGGCAAGGTGGTAAAAGAAATGGGGAAGAGGGGCTGGCCAGTTAGCTCAGTCGGTTAGAGCGTGGTGCTGGTAGCACCACGGTTGCTGAACATTATTTAGAACACCTTTCAAGGACCTCAAAATACTTTATAAACTGAGACGAATATGCACATTTGTAAAGCTAGGGGTCGGGGAAGACTCCTCCCAACAAACCCAATCCAGACCCTCTACGACCCAACACACAAACTCCCACCCCACAACTCTGTTGTGAGGTGATGGAAGACAGAAAAGGTAAGAGAATCTGGAAAGAGGATTCTGAAAGTTGAAAAAAAGTAGAGAGGAAGGCGGGCGGCAAAGCAACCAGAGCCTCTCGAGGACAGAGAGGCAGCCTGACACCTCCACCTCTTTCTTGGAGGTGCTTATTCTCCGATGCAGGAGGAAAAGAGATAAAAAGATGTGATTCTGCCAATGGAGGCAAGAGAGAGACTGGAAACAGGAATTCGGGAATTCTAGCCACCCAATTAGTTCATCTCTATTCTGGAACCCCCTTCTCTTCACGGATGACAACCGTAAAACCCTTAAGTTCCCATCTGGTGCTATTCCAAGAGGGAGCCTTATAGTGCCCAGAGGGATTCGGGGTGGGGTGGGGGAGCTGTGTGGCAACAGCACCCTCTCTTATCTTCAAAGAAAAAGGTCCTTCCTCTTCTCTGAAGTGCACTTCCGAACTGGAATGAACCCCCGGCCTTTCCCTGGCACTGCTTCAGCTCAGCTCAGACTTGAGAGAAATGTTTCCCCAGAATGAAGGTGACCAGATAATATGGATTTCGGGCAACCAGTGCTGCTGTCCCCTGGGCCCCCTGCAGCCAGTTCTGGTCTAGGCCAGTTCTAGTCTTGACCACAGAATCAGGGCCCTGGCTTTCGTCAGCCTTCCCAGGCCACCTCGGGGCAGGGGAGGCTCTGTGGTCTCATTTCCTCTCCTCCTTGGCTTCTTTTCTCACTTCACTGAAGATTAGCTATTTCCACCACGACCAGTTCCTGTTCTCACCAGCTGTAGTTGTTTCCCCGCAGACAGGGCTACGAAGCACTGGTGCGGCTGCCACCTGGGCTGTCCCAGCTGCAGAAACAGACCCAGCGAGTCCTGAGCTGAAGGGCTTTTTCATTCCAGAAAAGACAGCAGGGAGAAGAAATTTTAAGAGGCAGGAAGTAATTTTAAGAACACACAGTGGATATACCGGTGTCCATCTTATTATGATTTTAATCTTACATAATAGTTACATAAGAAATGCAAAGTAAAACAAGACACCATGTCTCATTCAGGAAATTGACAACGGTTTTTAAAAAATTAAATCCTCCAGTAATGGTTAGCTTATAGAGAAAGGAAGACACACGACAGGTGGAAAAGCCAACTAGTACAACTTTTTTAGAAGGCATATTTCTCAAAGGCCTTTGAAAAGCATACACCCTTTGACCTGATAACTTGACTTCTAGTCATTTATCCTAAGGAAATAATCAGAACTACACACAAATAGTTATGCACAGAATATTCATCACAGAGTTATTCATAGTAGCGAGCGCGCAAGAGAAATACAAGACAGTAATAAAATATATTATGGAGTACTATGCAGCCATGAAATCATGATACTGAAGAATATTTAAACAAATGAGAAAATGCTTAAAATAGTAAAAATCAGTTTACGCAACAATATGCACCGTATAATCCCGTTAGAATATATATGTATATCAAAACGTCAATAGTAGATAGATTAAAGGTGATTTTAATTCTCTTCTTTATACGCTTCTATATATGTTATACATTTTTCTATGTTTAACTTCCAAATTTGCTTAATAAACATGTATTATTTCGTCATCAGTAGAAAAGAAGCTATTCTCAATCCTCCTCCCTCCCTTTGAGGATACTCATATGCATTACTCCTTTTTTTAGAAAACCATTTGGAAATGTGTATTTAGGAACCTAAAAACGTATCCTACAAACTGGCATGTTCAATTTTGGGTTTCTATCCTAAGCAAACAGAAGCAAACAACCTAAATGTGCAACAGTGGGGGGTAGTTAAGTAAATAACGGTATATTTACTTGATGGACCATTATACACTGGACAGCATTTTAAAATGCTTACAATGATTAGCATGGGAAAACTAATAAAATTTTTAAAAACTGGATTTTTAAAACACATTGGCTCCATTTGGTAAAAGAACTAAAGAAAACAATGGATGTTCTTCAATCTAAATCTTCAATCTTTTCTTCTTTCTAAATCGCTCATACTTTTATTAAAGAATGAGTATTACTTTAAGAGAGAAAGGACAAAAACCCTAAATCTCCCTCTGAGCAATGGAAACATTCCCAAATGACAAGGGGTCCATTCCATCAGACCATCCCCACACACACATATACACACTGCCCCAGTCTAAGGCAAGGTCATAGGGGACGGGCAAGGGAATGAGGATCCTCTCTCTGTGGCCTAAAGTCTTCTCAGTGGGGTCTCTGAACAAGAGTGGGTTCCTCTGACCAGCTGCTGTTGTCAAGGGCCCTTTCCTTCCCCCAAGTGCTATTCCAGCCTGAACTAATTCACTAAAATCTCCAGAGCTAGAGAAAAAATTCCACGATGGCTATTTGGAACTTGATATTGAGTCCAACTTTTTCCCAGCCCCTTTCTGTGTCCAAGGAGGCCCCTCAAAGCCTCTAAGACAACTAGCACCCAGGCCGGCTTAGCTCCTACATCAATGTTACACTTACAGCAAACCCCCAAGTCATCAGTCATCACCAGGGAAATATGAGAGGAGGAGCCAAGGCAGGGACAGCCTGTCACACAACCCCACCCTCGTGCCCTGAAAGCCTCCTCCTGAGGGATAGCCAGGGCTTTTTCTGGCATCAGAACCTTCAGACTCCATTTCAAGTCTACAATAAGTCAGCAAAGAGAAAAATCAGGGTGGAAACACAGCAAAGGCAGACGGCTATCTTTTCAAAGCCCTGAAAGTCCTCTGCTTCCCCTTTCTATCGAAGGAAAGGCTAGTACTGGCCGGAGTGCTAGCTTCAGAGTAACTGAGCATAGACAGTAACCTAGTTAGGACCAAAACACAGACTGGGCCTTTATCAGACCAGAAATCAGCTCTCATTCTGGTTTTAATAAAGAGGACCCCCAATAACTGTCCATCCCTAAACGTCTCAATACTCAACAGAATGGGAGCTGCGGCTCAGACAGGGAGGTAAGGAAGGATTCCAAGGAAACAGCATAACGGTAGCTTCGGAACCTTTTTCATATGAGGGCACACCTAGAAAATAATACTATTTGTACAGTACATGGGGTGTGGTGAAAGCAGATCCCAGTCAGAGGGGACTAATCAGCGACCTCAGCTGCCCCCAGGGATGAGGGGATCCGTATCCCAGCACACCAGGAGGGAAGCCCTGGATTAGGGCACTGGGCTGGGTTAGGACTCTTGGGATCAACGTACTGAACAAATCACCTCATGGCCCCAGACCTCGAGCTCTCCAACCTCGGCTGACAGGCCATGGGTCAGATCATGTGTCTGCACCAGAAATCTCAGAGCCGGTGGTCTTGACTCAGCAATGATACAACTTCCCCAACCACGGGTGCTTTTCAAGGGGGTTTCCATAGATACATTGGAACTGGGGAAGCCCTCCATCTGACAGCAACAGACATAACCCAGAGACTGGCTATATAAAATGGGGTAATTGATTTCATCAGATTTCAAAACTTAAAATCCCTTTTTAGGAAAACAAGTGGTCTCAGGTCTGAGTCATTGCTAAGAGCTACAAATGTAAAGGCTACCATTTACTGAGCACATAGTAGAAGCCAGACTCCGCTAACTAAGTACTTGATTTCCAGTTTCATTAAGTCCACACGACAACCTCATGTGGCAAATGCTATTATTATCCCCATTTATAAGAGGAAACTGGGACTCAAAGAGATTAAATAACTTGCTTGAGGTCAAACACTTTTCTAACTGGACACTGTGGAAAGCCACTATGTGAGCCCATTTTGACTTGAAAGTCTCTATGTTTAACCAGGACACCTGCATGACATCTCAACAAAACCCCCAAACACTATTTGGCTTTTTCTGAAAGCAAACCAATTATAGTGAAGCTGACAATCTGGGAAAGAAATGGGTGAAAAAGGAGCAACTTGTCTGACTCCTTCACACAATCAAGGAAAGCAGCTAATCTATATTGAGTACTATATTGGGTGCCAATCGCCTTACACACGACTCACCTAATTCTCACAGTCCCATCAGGATAGGTATTACTAGCCCCAATTTACAGATCAGTAAATTTATAACATTTATAGATGACACTCAGAGGGGTTAAGGCAATGGCTAGGACTGAGCCCTTGCTTTTTCTATTACACTCTGCTTCTCACTGACTGTTCAAGAAATATACCTGAGCCTGTTCCAGGGTCAAACATCCAACAGCCAGCACAGTTCCCAAAGGATAGCAGGAAGGGCACATTTCAGGACCAGAGGAAAAGTGATCTTGAAGAGCCCCCAGAGAAGAACTCAAATGCCCAAGAAAGCATGATTTCCCTGTATTGGAAAAGTTGAGGTAAAATCCCCTTCTCTCCTAAGACAGCTAACTAGCCCTGGCCTGCCCTGTTCCAACCCCCCAGCAGCAGCAGCTCAGGCACACAGAAACAAGACCAAAACAAAAGCCACAAGGAAACAAATCAAAACTTTATATAGAAAGGAAGGTTTGCAAGTGGGTGGTCTGGTCCCCTGCTTAACCTAGGCTCTCTGGGTGCTCTGGCTAGTCATCGGGATACCACGTGCATTTCATGGATATTAAGCCATCAATTCGCCAACTAAACAAATGTATCAACCAAGCTCCAACGAAGACATGACCGACTCCGGTTATGAGTTCTCACAACAAATGGTCTGGCAGCCCTTACCTAAGGTAGCCCCCGCCCCAGGCCACCCGAGTCCACCATCCCTTTCTCTCCAATTTCTGACGCTACCTTGTGCCAGCTCACTGGGGGTTTTCATACCCCCACTGGAGTGCAGATTCCCTCCCACTCGTTTTCCCAACAGTTGAGCTCTTGTTCTCAAGAGCACAGAATCCCAGGCTCTCCTCCTCAGCCTCTGAGATGGCCACAGCACATTAGTAATCACTGACTCACTCCATTCCCCCTGCGGAGGCTAGGGGAAATTCAGAGGGGCACAGGATGTGTGGCCCAGATCGCTCTGGTCCTTCGCTGCGCTGGTGGGCAGAGAGCTGCCAGTAACACTGCTTCCCCTTGGACCCCCATGGATCCTCTCTGCTTTGGCTGTGGTACCAGTGGGCCGATGTCAGGCTCTCCACCATCAGAGGCCAGGATCTCTCGACAGCTCCACTGATGCCAACAGATCTAATCTCCCTATTCCAAGGCAGATGAAATCCAAGAAGGCTGCTAAGTCCACAACTTATCCCTCCTCGTGGGCAAAGGCAAAGCCAGCCCTGCAGGCCATACCAACAATAATGGCAGCATTGAGGAACTAGGAACTATTTCCCCAAGTCTGTTACTGTGTTAGCAAATATTCCATCACTTAGTTCACTTTCTTTCTCCAAAGCTTCATTTTTAGCTCCAACATATTCTTAGGCTCCATCCCAGTGATATCAGCTCAGACCCTCTCTATTCACAGCCACGGACATCAAAAGTCCAATTCCCACGCCAAAGGAGAATCCCAAAGTCAGCAGTAAAAACTCATCTGTACAGATCATTTGGTTACCTACAAACGACTTTTAAAAAAGGCACAAGCAAGGAACACCGACCAGCCACTAAGGCTTGACATAAAAGGGGAGGAGGGCGGGTTGGTTTGTGTGTTGTTTCAATTGGAAAAATACACTAGTGAAATGGCTTATCCACATGTTCAGCCCTTTTAGGCAAATCCCACTATAACTTTGCAGGATGCCTGCAGGGCCGTTCTGAAAATAAGTAGAATGGCATCACTCTTTATTCCACCCCCTCCAAGAGCTGCCGGCCCCCTCCCCATTCCCCCTTCGCTCCCCCAAACATCTGGTCGGGGCTGGGAGTGGGACCCACTCCCTGGAAAGCCTGCATGTTAACACGAGAGGCGGTCTCCCCAGTCAGCCCTGGCTGAGGCAGAGGAGTGGGCCGGCCCCAAGCTTCCGAATTCCCCCCACCGGCGCGAGGCTCAGGAATGAGAATTCTAGGGGCCCGGGGAGACTGTCGGGGAGTGGGGAGACGTGAGCAGGGCAGCAGAAAGCGGGCATGGGGAGAAGAAGTCTGGATCCCGGGGCGCTCCCGAGCGGGGGACCTTCCTCCCAAGCGTCCAGCGGTTGAAGCGTCGGCCGGGAGGTCCCGGATAGGGCTGTCCCGCCGGCCGGCGTCCGCTCAGGGGTTCCCGGAAAGGCACTGGAGGCCGGGGTCTGTCGGAAGCCCTGAGTGAAGGGGTGGGCCGCGCGGGGGAACTGAGGCCAAGCCCCCCACGGAGCCTGGGACCTGGGGGGCGGGGGGGGGAGAGACTGGGCTCCGCTCTCACCAGCACCAGGGCGAACCTCTCTTCCAGCTCACAGGGCTCAGGCATCGGCATCTTGCCGGGCGGCGGCAGCAGGGAGACAGAGGGCGGTTCGCCTGCTCCCCCCTCGGCGCTCTCCAGGTTGCCCATCGCCGCGGGGCCCCCTCGGGGGCCTCAGCCCCCCACCGCCACGCCCGGGGGCTTTAGGCTCGGCCGCTCGGACCCGGCTCCTCTCTCAGCGCCGGCTTTCCCAGTCCTGACTCCTCCGCCCGGTCGGGGGCGCCGGGGACTCCTCGGGGGTCCCGCAGGCGATGGCGCTCGGCGCCGGCGGAGGAGGCGCAGCGGCCAGTGGCACAGAAACGACCGGCACGGCAGCCACGGCTCTCGCTCACGCCCGCGCCTCGCGGCTCTCCGCGCGCCGCCCCGGCACTGCCCCTCCCCGCCCCGCGCTCTCTTTCCCTCTCCCCCCACCCCCACTTCGCTTCCTCCCTCCCTCCCACTCCCCGCCGGGACTCCCGCTTCCCCCCGCCTGCGCCGACTGCAGCCCGCTCGCGGGGCTCCCCATTCATGCAGGCCCCGCCTCCCGCCCACAAACCTCCCGGGCGGCCGTCCCGCCCCCTCCCACGCCCGATTGACGACCACAACTACCAATCACCGCGCCTCCCGCCCCCGGCGGCCTCGCGCCTGGCGCCTGGCGCGCCCTGGCGGCCCTAGTGTGCATCTTTTCACCGCGCTTGCGGTGAGTGTGAGCTGTCGGCTTGCACTGCCAGGAAATATGGATCTGGCCCTTTCCCACCAGGAGCTCACAATGTATACCAATAAGTCAAATATGGGGCAAAGTGTGAAAAATAACTACAAGAGAAGTAGAAATTACTAGGACGCTCAGAAGAGGGAGAGAGACTACATCTGTTAAGAGTCATCAAAAGGGAGATCATGTTTGAACCTGGCGTGGAGGAATGAGGAAGGCCTTAACTGACAGAGACAGGTGAAAGGCACTTAGAGGGAGAGGACCTTTTAAAGTTCAGAGGCTGATCTGTCTGGGTGTGAAAATGGACGGGCAGGATGAAGAATGCTGTTCTGGGCTAGGTCTGCTGGTGGCTAATCATTGATGATCGTGATGGACATCTGTTGTTTCTGCCAGCTTAGCCTCCATCCCTTCTTCAAGTGATAGCACCCCATTTCCTTTTAGGGAGCCACCGTTTCCCTATTCTCAGTCCATGTAGAGCTGAACTTTACTCCCATTCCAAGGAGCCCCCGTGACCCAGGCCTGACCAGTCACAGGATTTTCTGCCTTTCCCTTCAGAGATTGTTTTAGGGACTGGCACTTGACCAACGCCCAGAATATGACTCATTTCTAAGGCTTTCGTTGGAGCAATCAGGAAAGAGGTACTCTATTTCCATTAGAGCAGCTAAATTGTTAGACTGTAAATCTGGAGCGGCTGGTGTCGGTGGTGCCATCACACAGTCAAGCCTGCTTGAGAATGAAGCCAATGCAGAGGAAAGCAAAGCTAAGAGATAAAGACAGAGTTCTAGTAATGGACTGAAAATCGAAATCCAACCATGCCCGAAGTTCTCTCCTTACCTTTTCATTCACTTATCCAACAAATATTTACTGAAAAGCTCATCATGTGTGAAATATTGTTTTAGGCATTGAAGATACAAAGACGCATACATCTTGCCCTCCTGGAATTTACATTCTGGGTAGGAAAAGAAGTGGACACTAAATAAGTAAAATGTACAGATGTTAGTTATCAACGTTAATAAAAATAAAGGGAATAGAGGTGGGGGAATTGAAATTTTAAATAGGGTAATCAGAGAAGGCCTCACTAATAAGATAACATTTGGATAAAAATCTGAAGAAAGTGAGGGAGTAAGCCATGTGGACTCTGGGGGAAGAATGATCCAGGCAGAGGGAATGGCAAGTGCATGCTATGGCTGATGTGTTAGAGAAACAGCAAGGAGGCCATTGTGGCTGGAGGGTAACGAGCAAGGGACAGAGTAGTAACAGATGAGGTCAGAAAAGTAACCAGAAGACATATTATGCATGGCATTGTAGGATACTGTAAGGACTTTGGTTATTCTCTAAGTAGGTTAAGTAGCCATTGGAGGATTTTGAGCAGAGGAGTGACATGATCTAATTTATGTTTTAAAGGCTCGTTCTGGCTCTTACATTGAAAACAAACTAAATAGAGGCCTGGGCAGGGAGACCAGTGAGGAGGCTATTATAATAAAATAATACAGGTGAGAGATGATGGTGGTTTGGAGTAGGACAGTAGCTGTACAGGCAGAGAGAAATAGTCAGATTCTTCTTTTTTTCCTCTGTACTAAGAATTTTTCAAGTCCAGGGTCCAATCCAGGATCACCTGTTGCATTTCAGTTGTCATGTCTCTTCAGCCTTCCTTCATCTGGATCGGTCTTAATTCCGTCTTTCTTTGTCCTTCTCAACTTTGACATTTCGAAGAGATGGGCCCAGTTATTTTGTAGAATGTTCCTCAATTTGGATTCATCTGATACTTCATTAGATTCAAGTTATGCACAGGTGGCAGGAACACCCAGAAGTGATGCTATGGTCTTCTCATTGATCCTGTCAGGTGGCAGGCAATTGTGACTTGTTCCCATATTGGTGATTAACTTTGATCACCAAGTCCTGAACATGTCCTCCAATTTTCTCTACTTAGTTACTATTTTCCTCTTTGTAATTAATAACTAGACTGTAGGGACATTATCTGAAGCCATGTGAACATCCTGTTCCTTATATTGATGGCTCTTGTGTGAATCAAATTATTATAATGATTGCCAAATGGTGATTTATAAACTCTATCATTCTTTCTGCATTTATTAATTAACATTTTACTGTAAGGGTCTTCCCTTCTCCCTTATTTATTTATTTACTTCTGTCACTATGGATCCAAGGATTCTGATTTTTTTCAATGGGTTATAATCCATCACTATCATTACTTATTTTGGTGCTCAGATTATCCCAGATTTGTCCCGTGGGAGCTCCTTCAAGCTGGCTTCTGTGCCTGTCATTCTTTGAGCACATTCTTAGTCTGGCACAAAATGATTCAGGATTACTCTCCCAGTGCCAGCCCTCGACTCAGCCATTTTGCTAAGGACCCCTGGTTCTTTATAGTGGGGAGTGATATTAGAACCCAAGATCTGGAAACTAGGTGTGCTCATTGCCACTGAGGTGTCTTTGCTCATGTCCTTTCAGTGGACAGACTGGAGAAATAGCCATTACATATCATTCTTGCCTTTCACCATTTTATATTTGTAGCTCCTTTCTCTCACTGTGAAAAGCCTGGTTCCTAATAAGATCGATAGATATATTTACTCCTTTGCTCAATACACATAAACTTGTTTCAGAATTACTATACCCACACCACTATTAACAATAAACCTACTAACCTATTAAGTCAAATTTAAGTTTTCTTTGCAGTTCTTTTGGTCCTTTGATCTTCAGACTGAGGGTAGTAAACATACTATAGCTAACTTACTTGGATTCTTTCTTTTTATTTTCTTTAATCTGGTTGTTACCCATTTAAAATATAGCTGTTTATTTGTGTCTGTTTATTTCCAACTTGGAAGTGAAAAACCAAATTCTTGTTGATTTAACTTTTGGTGTTTTAATTATGATGTGTCTTGGTGGGGTCCTCCTTGGGTTCACCTTGTTTGGGGCTCTCTGTGCTTCCTGGACCTGAATGTCTTTCTTTCACCAGGTTGGGGAAGTTTTCAGTCATTATTTCTTTAAATGGGTTTTCTGTCCCTTTCTTTCTCTTTTCCCCTTCTGAGACCCCTATGATTCGAATGTTGGTATACTTGATGCTGTCCCAGAAGTCCCTTAAATTGTTCTCATTTTTTTAAATTCTTTTTTCTTTTTGCTTTTCTGATTTCCTCTTCCCTGTCTTCCAGCTCTCTAATTCATTCTTCTGCATCAACTAATCTGCTGTTGTAGTTTTCATTTTAGTTATTGTGTTCTTCCATTCTGACAAGTTCTTTTTTATATTTTCCATGCCTTTGTTGAAGTTCTCAGAATGTATCTATTCTTCCCCTAAGTTCATTAAGCATCCTGATAAGCAATGTTTTTAACTCTAGCTGACAGATTGCTTGTCTCTGTTTCATTTAGTTATTTTTTTGGAGTTTCGTCCTGGTCTTTCGTGTGGAACACATTTCTTTGTCTCATTTTAGCTGTCTCTCTGTGTTTTTTTCTGTGAATTAGGCAAAACACCATGGAGCTGAAGCATGCATGGGCTGCAGGGCATTCTAGGGGCAAGCCTCACTGGGGCCTGAAGCTATAGCTGGAGTGGGCACTGGTGGAGGGAAGTCCCACCGGCAAGCTGCACCAAGGACCGCCTTGGCAGGTTGGTGGGAGTTGTAGCTGGACTGGGCTCAGGCTTCGGGAAGTCCCTGGGGCCTGGAACTGAGCCTGGAGCAGCTGAGAGCTTCACGGATTCCCAGGGTTAAGCAGCTGAAGTGGAGGTGGTCTTCAGGGAGTCTAGGGGACAAGCCACACTTGGTTGGGAGCTGTAGCTAGGGCAGGTGAGAGCCGAGGAGAGTTCTGGGGACAAGTGGTGCAGGGGTGCCTTGGCAGGCTGGCTGGAAGCTAGAGCTAGAGCAGCTCACAGGGAGGCCCACGGAAAAGCCACACAGACCCAGAGCTGTGGATAAAACAGGCGAGGGAGTCCTCAGGGAGTCCAAGGGAGAAGCAGCGGAGCTGCTATGGGCTTAGGGCATGAGGCGCACTGGGATGGCGTTAGCCTGTGGTTAGAGTACCTGGATCCAGCACCTGCCTTGTGATCAAGGGGACGAGGCCACAAATGATGCTCTGATGCCTTGGAGCCTGGAGAGAGTTCCCAAAGCTCTCCTCTGGCTTGGCAAATGCTCTAGGGTTAGTAAATGGATTTCCTTCCCATGTAGCCCACGTGTCCTTTAAACCACTGTTGTGTCCCAGTACCCCAGGGCGGACAAAAGTGTGTGGGCCCCGCTGTGATCTCGCAGCTGCGGGGGGTACGTCGAGTTGGCGTTCCCGCAGTGCTGTGCCTCCAGCTGTCCTGCCTGTTCCTGTGTGGTCTCTCATTTGTGCAGAAGCTGTTCAGTCCCCTCGCAGTTCTTCTTCAGGGGGATTTGCTCTGTCTGTAGGCATAAATTCAATGTGTCCATGGGAGGAGGGGAGTTCAGGACCTCCCTATGCCACCGTCTTGAACCAGAAGCCCCCAGATGGCCAGATTGTTGGTAGATTTGAAAATACTGCCAATAGAATTGCTTGCCAGTTTGAATGTGGAGGGTGAATGAAAGAGCATACCAAAGCATTTGGCCTGAGCAATTGGGAGTGTGGAAATTGCATTAACTGACATGGAGAAAGATTGTGAGAAGAGTAGATTTATTGAGGGAGAGACAGAAAGGGAAAATCAGGAACGCAGTTTTGGCCATGTTGAGTTTGACTTGCTGATTGGACATCCAAGTAGAGGTAGCCAATAGGTAATTGGATATATATGAGACAGGAAATCCAGGCTAGCAACGTCGATTTGGAAATCATCAGCATATCAATGCTTTTAAAGCTGGTAAATTCTACTTTTTTCTAAGTCAGTCTGAGTTGGGTTTCTATTGTTTACAACCAAAAAGTGAAGTCCTTGTCTTTCCAGACAATTGAAACTCTCTCCCAAGAAGCTCAGCCTCTTCCAAATCAGTTAGACAAACCAACCATCTCACATCTTTTCCTACCCCCTACTCCAAACACACACTTTCCCAACTGCTATAGCAGATTCTTCTGGGGCAGAGGAGTTATAACATTACTGAAGATTTCTACTAGACAAAAAATTGAGAACCCATGAAGGGAAATAATTCATCAGTTATTTATTATAGACACTCAAGGAACATCTAGCAGAAAGAAGAAATTTGATAAGACAGTAAACAGCAGTGTATTTGCCTTGTGTGGTCTCTTGGTCCCATATCTTTTATTTTTCATTTTGCTTTACCACCAGATTTCCATAATCTAGAGTCTTCTGGAGTCTTCTAGATTACTGCTTTCATTGTTGACTCTCTGCTCACCCACCTTCAAAGCTTTCTTTATACAGGATAAAGCCAAAACTTAGACTGGTATTCAATCTACAAACCCCAGTGCCTCTTTAATCTACTGTTCCTATTTTACCCAGCTCTAATATTTCATGAACACTTTGCTTCAGCTCGAAGGGTCCATCTCCAACCATTAGGTATGCATTCTTATGTCTTCAGATTTGCTCCTAGGGGTAGACAGAATAGTGGCTCTCCAAAGTGCCCTTGTCCTAATGCCCAGAACCTGTGAATACGTTATTTTAAATGGCAAAAGGAACTTTGCAGATATGATTCAGGATCTTGAGATGGGAAGATTATCCTGGAACATCCAGGTGGGCTCAATGTAATCACAAGGGTCCTTATAAAAGGGAGGTAGAAGGGTCAGAATGAGAGAAGGAGGTGTGACAACAGAAGCAGAGGTCAGTGATACAGAGCCACAAGCCTAGGAATGCAGCATCCTCTAGAAACTGGAAAAGACAGGGAAACAGATTGTCCCCACAGTCTTTAGCAGGAACATAACCTTGTTTACACTTTAATTTTAGCCCTGTAAGACCAATTTTCAGGCTTCTAACTTCTAGCACTGTAAGATAATAAATCTGTGTTGTTTTATGCCACCAAGTTTGTGGTAATTTGTTAGCACAGCACTAGGAAGCAAATACACTTCTGCTGGGTCCCTGACCTGGACTTCTGCTTTCTTCTATGCAGCCGATTCAAATCCCACCCAGGCTAAGCATAATCTTTAGTTTTTAACAAAATGCAACAAACACTTATTGGATGCATATCATGTGTAAAGCATCTGGCTGGAGACCAGTAGATAAAAAACACAAGCTACAAAGATGACTAAGAGACCTCGCAACTTCAAAAGCCCTCACAGTCTGGAGCAGGGAAGGCAAAGTAGAGAGGAGGAAGAGGAGTATGAACCAAGTTTAAAGGCACCAGATGGGATCATTGGTGTTATATTGGTGGATATCAGCTTTTAAAACCGATCCTGGGGGCCAGCCCGGTGGGTCAGGCGGTTAAAGCTCCATGCTCCTAACTCCGAAGGCTGCCGGTTCGATTCCCACATGGGCCAGTGGGCTCTCAGCCACAAGGTTGCCAGTTTGATTCCTCGAGTCCCGCAAGGGATGGTGGGCAGAGCCCCTGCAACTAAGATTGAACACGGCACCTTGAGCTGAGCTGCCTCCGGGATGGCTCAGTTGGTTGGAGCGCATCCTCTCAACCACAAGGTTGCCGGTAACTGGACCTGGAGTTGAGCTGCGCCCTCCACAACTAAGACTGAAAGGACAACAACTTGAAGCTGAACGGCACCCTCCACAACTAAGATCGAAAGGACAACAACTTGACTTGGAAAAACGTCCTGGAAGTACACAGTGTTCCCCAATAAAGTCCTGTTCCCCTTCCCCAATAAATAAATTTAAAAAAAGAAAAAACCTGTCCTGGAGTTCTCCCATATTTAAATGATCATGACTCTTATTTTCTTCACTTTTCATTTAGAACTTAATTTAACAACATTTACTGAGAATCTACTACATACAAGACTTTGTACTAGGTGCCGTAGAGAATACCCAGATACATAACTCATGGGTCCTCTACTGCCTGTTGTTGTTTAATTTGTTGTGTACGTCTTGTCTGGACTGCGGGATTTTTGTTTGTTTGTTTAAGACATACATATCCAGTACCTCCTTTGTTTCAAATACAAAGGAAGATTCCATAATGAATAGGTGTCTTTCTTTTAGGTGCTTACTATCTAGTAGGGAAGACTCTCAAAATAATGTTTACAAAACAGTGTGGTAAGTGTCATAATAGAGGGGTGTACAAAGTGCTGTCAAAAGACCTGAGGACGGAGCCGTAAAGGAGGGCTCTAGGGAGTAGATGACACTTGAACCAGGACTGAAGGATGAAGAGATGTGCCAGAGGAAAAAGTGAGACAGTGTGATGGAAAGATCAGGAATGGCAAAAGGCATTTCGGGTAGAAAGAACAGTACAGGTGGAAACGGGGAACTGTAAAAGAGCGTAGAATGTCTGAACAACAGGAAGAATTTCAGTTAGGCCGAAGCATAAAGTGTGTCATGGAAGGACAGGAGACAAAGCTAGAAAGGCAGTTTGAATCAAGTTCAAGAGGAGTCTCGCGCTCAGCTGAGAAGTTTGCCCTTTTCTGCTGTAAATAGCTCTATGTCCTAGACAGTTTTTTACTATGCTCTTTGGAAAGATTCCTTTAGCAGCATTTGAGAATACAAGTAGGTCTGCAGAGACGATATGGAGAAGATAAGTGCTTGAACCAAATCAGGGTAGGGGGGGATGAAGAGAAGTAAAGTTGGGGGAATGATTAGTCTGCTGGGGCTGACATAATAAAATACCACAGACTGGGTGTCTTAAACAGCAGAAATTATGTTCTCACAGTCCTGGAAGCTAGAAGTTAAAGGTCAAGGCACCATCCGGGTTGGTTTCTGGTGAGACCTTTCTTCCTGGCTTATAGATGGCCACCTTCTCCCTGTGCCCTCCAGGACATATCCTCTGTGCACACTGGGAAGACAAGGGCTCTAGAGTCTCTTCCTTGTCTTATAAGGACATCAGTATTATCAGACTAGGGTCCCACACTTATGACCTTCTTTAACCTTAATCAATTCCTTAGAGGCCCTGTCACTAAATACAGTCACATTGGGGGTTAGGGTTTCAACATATGAATTTGAGAAGGACACAATTCAGCCCATCACAGAGATATATCTGAGACAGAATCAACAAGACTTAGTTACCTATTGGATAATAGTGACTTATTATTATCTAGTGGATAATATTTTTACAGTGCTTCATAATTTACACTTTTTTTCACATCCGTTATCTGATTTGACCTTTACAACAGTAGGAGGGAAATATTATCATTCTCATTATATAGGTTAGTAAACAAACTAAAAGAAGTTAAACAATATGTCCAAGGCCATTTGCTAGTAAGTGGTGACCCTGGCACTGAACCTGGCCTTGGCCTGGTAATCCTATGCCATTGTAATTCTCTTATGAGAGGTAAGGGAATAAAGAAGACTGAAAAGTTAAAGGCAGCTTGAGGATGCCTTCCCGTTAGTCTCTAGAGGAGCCCAGAATCTCTCTTAGGTCAACTGCTTCCACCTCCTTATTCAAAACACTTTCAAACTCCTGCCTCCACCGGTGCCCTCCCCACCCAGGAAGCTCCTACATTATCCCTAGCTTCCTCTTCTAAGGTCTTCAGAAACACGCACTTCCTCTTTCCTGGGAAGGCGGGAGAAACGTGAACAGAGCTATTTAAAAGTTTTTTGTAATAATTTACCCTATTACAAATAGAATGTCCTTCCCCTTCCTCTTTGCTGACTAATTTCTACTCATCCACTAAAACCAAGCTTACAGATCACCTCTTTCATGTCTTTTCCACGTCTGTGAGCACAGAGTCTCAACATATCTGCATCGTCATCCCATGAAATCATCAGATTGTGTAAACTCCTTCAGGGCAAGTAGATATTCCTAGTATCTCGAAATAATACCCCCTTCATGTCTGGTACATGCTCGTTGAACTAACAAATGACTTCATATATTGTCACATTCTTCCCACACAGTGGAAGTCCTTTTCTTCTTTATCATTCCTCCCAGATTCAATCTGACTGCTCTTATCACTCAGGACTCAATGCAGGAAACAAAAACACTTCCAAGTAGTTTAAGGATACAAGGACACAGATGTTTACAAAACCAAATGGAAAGTCCAGAGGCCCACTCTGGGCTGAAACTCCAGGAATGACCTCCAGAGCACGGAGAGTGCTCTGCCAGGGAAGCTGCTACCTCTGCCACAGTCAGGGAGGGTGCGGCCCCTGATATCTTCACTGAGGACTGCGTTTAAGAACCAGTAGCTACAGTTCTGACCCAGAGTCTGGAAACTATGATCAGGACATTGCTGCTGCAACACTCTGATGCAACCACCTCTCAATATTTGCAAAACTAGAGACGTCACTGGATTACTGCTGTAAAAATGTATCATATCTCTGTGACCTTGCCTGCCAGGAGAAATAGCCAAGTAGCAGTACAATAGCCTTTGTCTCATTTCTGCCTTCTAAATCTCACCTGAGTATATCTGACTGGCTGCAAGGTATTCTAAGAAATATAATCCTTAGCTTTTCAGCCTCTTCAGCATAGGGAAGCACACTAGAAGGAGACGGGAATATATGCTGAATGCTAACTAACCAGATCTGCCACTCTGCTTGTCTGACATCTACATTTGCAGTCTATCATTTGCAAATGGGTTTCTTCCTCCTCCCTTGTCTCTCTTGCCCAGGGCCCTGGTTGGTCTTGGTCTCTATAGTCTGCTCCTTCAGGCTACAGTTTGCCCTTTTCTGTGACTGGGGTGACGCAAAATTTCTTAGCTATGATTCCAAAACCACAGTCCTTAAAAGAACAGATGTATATATTGGACTTCATCAAAATTAAAAACTAATGCTCTTTGAAAGGCATTGTTAAGAGAACTAAAATCAAGCCACCGACTAGGAGAAAATATTGCAAATCACATATCTGACTAAAGACTTGGATCCAGACATATAAGTAACACTCAAAGATGAATAATAACAAGCAACCCCATTTAAAAATAGCCAAAAGATTTGAACAGATAGTTCACCAAAGAAGATGTATGGATGATAAATAAACACACGAAAAGATGTTCAACATCATTAGTCATTAAGGAAATGCAAACTGAAACCACCATGAAATACCATTACACACCTAAAATTGAAAAGTCTGATCTGGGTATTGGTGAGGATGTGGAGAAACTGGATCTCTCATATACTGCTGGTGGGAGTGTAAAGGTACAACCACTTTGGGAAACAGTTTGGCAGTTACTCAAAATGTTAAACATACACCTACCATGTGGTTCTGTCATTCGATTCCTAAATATCTATCCAAAAAGGAACATATGGGCCCACAAAGACTTCTACACAAATGTTCTTAATACTTTATAATAGCAAAAAACTGGAAACAATCCCGAAGTTCATCACCAGGTGAATGGATAAATGTATTATGATCATCCATACAATGGGGATGGATGATTTACTTCTCAGAAATAAAAAGAAATGAACCATGATAGTGCAACAATGGATGAATCTCAAATTTATGCTGAGTAAAATAAGCCAAACAAAGAAAGAACCCATACTGTATGATTTCACTTATATAAAATTCTAGAACATTCAAACTATAGTGCTGGAAAGCAGGTCCATGGTTGCCTTGGGGATATAGAGGGTAAAGGTAAAAGAGATTACAAAGGGACGTGAATGTATTCATTATCTTGATTATGATGATGGTATCATGGCAAAACTCGTGAAATTGTACACTTTAAATATGTGCAGTTTATTATATGTCATTATTCTTAAATAATTTAAAAATTAGAGTAAAGCAGAGACATTTGGATTGGGGGGAGAAAACAAACAAACCCTATACTCCTTGTGTGTATATTCACTTATGTGATTGTTTGATGTCTATCTTTCTCACTAGAGTAAAAACTGCATAAAGCTGGGGCCATGCCTATTTGCATTCACGTATCTCTCATGTTTAACATACAAGCTGGTGCATATTAGGGACATGACAAATATATGTTGAAGAAAAGAGAGAAGAGTTGAGAATAACTCCAAATTTTAACCCTGAGTAAAAGAGAGATCATATTGCTATTGATAGACAGGGAGGAATCCGAAGGAAAGGCAGGGATAGAACAGTCCAAGAGGGTGAAGGAAAACCAGGTAGTAAGGTGCCAGTAGAGCCAAAGGAAATGGTAGAATGAAGGAGAAAAAGGATTAGAAAAAGGCCATTGGATTTTTAGATTTAGCAAGTAGAAGTCATTGGTGCCCCAAAGAAAGTGATTTCAAACTGAAGCCAGGTTGTCCCCAGTCTTCCCTGTACAAAGAACACAACACATCCCCATACAGTTAAAGTGTCCATTTACTTTGCTTCACCCTCACAAGTTGCCATTCTAGCCTAAGCCCTCATTCTCTTTCACTTGTTCTAATAGCTCAACTTCTTTCTCGGATGCCACACTTGTTCTCTTACAATTCATTTGCCACAAATCAGCTTAGAATGATTGTTTTAAAACACTAATCCAGTCATGTGTCTAGTTCTTCCACGGAATCTTCTTGTAATTTAGTTCCCCTTTTTACCCCAATGGTTAGCGCCCTAATGTGCTCAAGCTGTGGAACCCTTAACATTTGTCACAGCCGGAATCAGGAGAGGAATCTGAGTAACAGTTTTAGTCATATATTTCTGCACATCAAATTACCCCAAAACTTTAAGGCTTGAAACAGCAACAATAAAAACAAGAACAGCAACAGAAAAGCATTTATTATCTTACAGCTTCTGAGAATCAGAAATCTGGGAGAGGCTTAGCTGGATGCTTCTTACTCGGGGTCTCTTAGGAGGTGGCAATAAAGCTATTGGCTGAGGCTGCAGTCATCTGACGGCCTGATTGCTTTTTAGACGCTTCACTCACATGGCTGTTGGCAGGATACCTCTGTTCCTTGCCAGTTGTTGGCAAAGTTCCTCAGCACCTGGACCTTTCCACAGGGCTGTTTGAGCGTCCTCCTTACATGGCAGCTGGCCATGAGTGATCCGAGAGAGCAGAGAGGAAGCGGCAGCGTTTTTCTGACCTAGTCTCCCTGGGCTTCATCCTTTCCATTTTATTCTACTTATTAGGAGCAAATCATGAAACCCACCTCACACTTAAGGGGAAGAGAATTAGTCTCCAACTCTTGAAGGGAGGAGTCTCAGAGAATTTGTGGACCTATTTTAAAACCATCATAGGAAAAAGATATATCCGAGATTTGGATCATCACTTATGAAGAGGAAAACAGGGAGTCAGCGCAGTAAGTGAATGGTTATACAAGTGTGATGCCTTTTCAACCTGCTCTACACGACAGAGGCGGGACAAGGAGAGCAGACGAAGTGTTTGGAGCTTGGAAATGGTGATAGAAGAGCGTAGACGTTAGACTGCTGAGAAATACTGAAGTATATGAAATTCTGAGGCATCGGATCTGAAATTCAGACTGAAGTTTCACAGTTATATGGAAAGAGCTAATTACTTCCAAGAATGAAGCATCTAGGATAGCTCTTCAGGAAAACGAACTTAATCTATTTGAGTTTCAGGTTCCTCATCTGTAAAATGGGACTGATAATGTCTGCATTACCTTCTCCACTGAGTTGTTATGCAGATAAAGTGAAATAAGAGATGGAACATGACTTTGAAAACAGTAAAACATTCTTCTATATAATAATACTTTTGTTGTTGTTGTCACTGCACTCTGAAAAGTTAAAAGGGGCTGAGTTGATATTAAAAAATACTGCAAGTTGTACATTTTTTTCCTCCTGTCACTCTTCAGTAATAATAGCCCTGTGATTGGAGGAGGGGAAGCTCAATTTTCTTCACTCCTGTCCTTTAGATGTCAATATGGAAATGAGATCTGGGAAGTGAAAAAGTCTCCTCCTGAATCTTTTTTTTTTTATTATTAAATTTATTGGGGTGACAACTGTTAGTAAATTTACATAGATTTCAGGTGTACAATTCTTTATTACATCATCTATAAATCCCATTGTGTGTTCACCATCCAGAGTCAGTTCTTCCATCACCATATATTTGATCCCCCTTACCCTCATCACCTACCCCCCACCCTCTTACCCTCTGGTAACCACTAAATTATTGTCTGTGTCTATGAGTTTTTCTTTCTCATTTGTTTGTCTTGTTCTTTTGTTGTTTTTGGTTTATATACCACATATCAGTGAAATCATAGGGTTCTCTGCTTTTTCTATCTGATTTATTTCACTTAGCATTATACTCTCAAGATCCATCCATGTTGTCACAAATGCTCCTATATCATCTTTTCTTACTGCCGAATAGTCCTCCTGAATCTTACACTGAATGTTAAATACTCACACACATTTATAGGTTGTGGCCACGCAGCAGCCTAACCATTTGTCTCCTTGTACTTGCCCCCAAAGAAAGGAGAGTCTGTGAGACGGATCCTTTCAGGGACTTTGCTTCACCTTTGTGTTTGCACTTTATGTCTCCCTGTTTGGCCCCAGAAAGATGGCTGGTCAGCCAATGATGAGTAAGATTCCTCACGGAAGGAACAACTCAAGCCAGGTGCAGTCGAGTGGGGACCAACAGGAGAACCCACAGGGTTCATAGAGGTGGGCACAGCCCCCCACCTAACTAACAAAAGTTAATGGAGGGGAGGGGGGGAGATTAGGTGCCCCAGCCCAGTCTTTGAGGCTGCTGGTCCCTTGGCCCTAGTACTTAAACTCTATTCATGACTACTGTCTTTTCTTAACCCTGAGCTGCCCTCCTCGCTCCCCACAACCCTCGTCATACTGGACGCGACAATATGTGATGGTGGGGATTTTAATGTGTTTCATTCCTGTTAGCAGCTTGTTCTCACAACCACTGGGCAGAACAAGGTTAGTGTATTTGAGATCAGGAGAGACTGGGGTTATAAAAGCAGACAAGGAAAGGTGTGAGGTAAAGAAGAAATGACCTCAGGGAAGCCATGCTTATCCCCAATTGTTGGGGAACCTGGCTAGCCTCCTTACCAGCATCCCCTTCTCTTCACTGTCCTTGTCCTAGGCTGAGGAGTTAAAATTGCTTTTTTATTTCCTCTTTAACTCTGCCACATCCTCCTCCATAACTTCTGGAATTAGAATCGGTTGCTGTCTTTCCACCTTCCTCTCCACCATCGTTTTACTCTCCCTTAGCCCTCCCCTTAAAGTATAACTGCCATTTTCTTTCAAAGTTTTTGTTAAACACACACACACAACTTTACAAAATTACATTAACAGTACATGCCAATTTTACAATGAGAGGCAATATGTCTTAATAATTAAGAGTATGGGCTTCAGAATGAGATACCCAGAACTCAAATTCAACCTCTGTGACCTTGGGCAAATTGTTTGAGCCTTAGTTTCCTCATCTTAAATGTAATAACTGTTTCTGCCTCCCCGGGTGATTGCAAAAATTAAATTAGTTAATACATATAAAGCATCTTAAATACTAGCTTAAAGTCTAGCATACAAGAAGCAGTACATGATACATGTGAACTAGAATTATTATAGAAAGCCAAGTAAAAAGAAAAGTAAAACAACCTATGATCACAAGGGTTTTACTTCTGTTCACTAATAAGAAAAAAAGGATAACAAATTACAAATGTGAAGAAGTTACAAAGCTTAAGAGATTTTCCTAAGGTCTTTTAGTTTTTTTTCTGGTCATTAGCTGTATCCACATTCTTTGAAATAATTAGAAACCCAACAGAATTTTCCTTCAAATTCATTTCTGTGGGAGGAGGTCACTTAGTTTTCTCTTCTCCTGCCATCTTCCCTGCCTAGCCATTTCCCTGGGCCTCTGTCCTATATGGGAATAGTCTCCTTGAGCCATTTCCTAAGAGTATTCCTATGCTTTCTGAAAACAATGTTCTAGCTTCTCCTGGGAGGCAGCTTATACGCGTGTGTAATTTAGCTTGGCCTTAGTGCGTAGAATAGTAACCTAAGGGTAGATAGTGACGTGGACAAATAAAAAAGCAAGGGAGTGGGGGAGACCAAGTCCAATTTAGGAATCTTGTGAGTTTAAATTTCACAATATTGTAAAAGGATCTAGAGTACAGTGCCTATGACATAGCAGGCACTCCAAACATGGCAGCTATGATTGGGTGCCTTAGTCACATTCTAAGACTTCCTGTTTGTTTTTCCCTCTTTTCCTTCCCCCCATCAAGTAGCTAGTCAGCTTTATGCTTATTGCCTTGGGTTGTGGGGAGGAACCAGAAGGGAAGGGTATGGCAAGTAGGATAGGGTTGGTGAACAGATAATGACTGCCAAACATTTTGCTTCCTCGGCAAAGTATTCAACGGCATGGGCATAGGATCTTGGCCAGATAAGAAAGGAGAAGGACCTTCACCAAACTAAGAAGAATTTCCCTTCCCTGGATTGGGAACAGGAGAGGAGAAAGGGGAAAAGTCTGTAGGGTCCTGACAGCAGAAGATTTCTGGGCCAAGTAATCTCAAATATCTCTAGGGCCAAGGAGCCGGCAGGATTTAAAAAAATATATTTGTTTTATAAGCAAACCCTTCCTGCTTCACCCATTCATATTCTATCTTCCTAAACTGGATTTCATCGATACAGATTCACTCAAAACAGATGCACCTAACATATGCCTAAAACTAGGAGTTTTTGTAACACTTAAATTTGCATTTTGTTTCAATTTGAAAAGTATTTTTGGGAAAAAAGCAGAAAAGAACTGAGAATAATAATAATGCCCCAAGTGCCCATTGCTTAGAATTAACAAATGTTAAGATTTCATAACTTTTGCTTCAAAATATTTCTCACAAAAATAGGACATTATAAATATGTTGGAGTTTCCTTTTCCTAATCTCATTTATCTTCCATTCTTCTCAGAGGCTTCTATTATCATGAATTTAATGTTTGCACAGTCTAAAGTTTTTTTTACATAGTTTATCATTTTATTAGGAATAATTCCAAATGGGTTACGAAGAAAACGTATTCATTTGAGTTTGATGAGTTTTCCAAAAACTCTGAATGAAGATATGTTCACCAATAAACAATAAAACATCAGCAGAACTATCATATACCAGGCAAAGAGTCAGGCTGATACCAAAAGCAACATGCAACATAAAAAAGATACAATATGAAGAAAGACAATCTGCTGGGTATTTAAAAAAATCATCTCAATATGAACTCTTTGCAACCAGCACAGAACTAATTAGCTATTGAATCCAAACCACACCAAGGTAATCTTGGCTGATAGAAGCCAGGAGTCAAAAATGGGGGGGAAAATAAGTTCCTCAGTGCAAGGGATATGAATAGTGTTTTGGAGCATTTCCCTGGCTGGTACAAGCAGTATTATAAAATCCTTTTGGCAACGGAGAAAAATAAATACAAATGGAATGTTATATATTTTTTAAATCAGCAGACTGTCCCAGGAATGATAAAGGTTATCAGTAAATTAGCAAGGGGATAACTTTGAAACATTATTTGTTGAGGGCTCAAAAAAACATTCAAAATGGATTTATTTAAAGGTGTCACAATAGCTATGTGCAGGCATTTAGGCTTAAGGGAAGAAAAATTAAAAGAGGACACTTTTTTCCCAAGTTAAGGAGAATTTCTTTAAAACCAAACATATTGCAACATTATGCTTAGGAAACAATAACTGACAACAAAATAAGTTTAAATGCTGTAATATTCTACCCAACCCAGTGCCAGATACTGTGAATAACCAAGATGCAAGCTAATTTTGTTGTAACAAGCCTAGACCAGTTCTATCAAACATGTCCCTCCTTACAAGTCCAGTTTCCTTTAACGTTTTGAAAGCTCATTTGACAGCCAGTCACGTCCCTCATACAGACCAGTTCCTTGTGTAGCACAAGTGGCTTGAACACACCGTGTTCTGTTACCAAGAGACTGAAGACCTAACTTATCTGTCATTTCACTGATGGCCATGGCACTTGGCAAATCCTGCTTGTTTGCAAAAAACAGTAACACGGCATCTTGCAACTCATCTTTCTTAAGCATATTCTGCAGTACGTCGGCTCCTTCTTGAATTCTTTCACGATTGTTGCTATCTACCACAAAAATAAGACCCTGGGTATTTTGGAAGTAATGCCTCCAGAGAGGCCTTATTTTTGTCTTGACCCCCACCATCCCATACTGTAAAGCAAATGTTCTTATATTCTGTTTCCACATTAAAACCAATGGTAGGAATGGTGGTGACTATCTCCCCTAAATTCAGCTTATACAGAATGGTTGTCTTGCCAGCAGCATCCAATCCAACCATCAAAATGCGCATCTGCTTCTTGCCAAAGAGGTGGGAGAAGAGGGAGGAGATGGTGAGGCCCATGGGCCGTTGCGGCACTTGCGATGGGCAGAGGTTTGGAGCGTCCTCAGGCCTTCTCCTTTCACGCTCCCCGCAAACTGAGCAAGAAGAAAGAGGAGCTGAGGAAGAGAGCGGCAGGAACGGCTCCTTAGCCCGCATGTCAGACGAAGCACCAGCAAAGGTACTCCGGTCTAATTTTTTTTAGATCTTGGATACATATATATACATATATATATGTATAATATGTATACGTATATAATATATATAATATATGTATAATTATATCTAATTATATATAAATGATATATATTATATATGTAAACAATTATACATAAATATATATATCATATATATAATTGTTTAGGGTGTTATTTTACATTTACATCAATTGCTCCATATTGTATGTAACAACATGTAATTTGTTTTCATTCACATTGTGTTCAAGATGTGTCATGTTGATACATATAAATCTAATAAATTTGTTGTAGCAGCTATCTGTTTTTTCATGTATTAATCTGTTTTATTATCTCCCCAATGAGAAAAATTTAATTAATTACAAGTTATTAAATTATTCACATTTAATTTTAATTTCTCCCAACAAGATAAATACTAAGGAATAAGATTTTTGTTAGATAGGATTTTGTAGGATAGGGTCACTACCACAAACCACATCTAAGATTTTTGGCACCTCTAAGAACCAATTTTCACCCCTTTCGGGGTGACATTGCCCATGTTGAGAATGCATGTAGAAATATACCATGTTTCTAACTTTTTATTTCAAAAAATGCAATAAACAGCCTTAGGTGTATATCTTCACATATATGCGTTAAAATATATACTTTGAAGTTATAAGGGTATGTTCATTTCAACTTTGTTATATCTTGTTAAATTGCTCTCTGAAGTGTTTATGCTAATTTCCCAATACACCAATAGTGCATGATTTCCTGTTTTTCCACTTCCTCACTAGTATTGGAGTTGTCAGACGTTTTAATTTTGCCAATTTTGTGTGAAATGGTATGCCTTTGTATCAATTTGCATTTTTCTAATTACTAATGAGAATACTTTCATATGTTTATTCACCATTTGGGTTTTCCTTACGTGAATTGCCTGTTTATACCCTTTGCCCATTTTATATTGATTTTTGTCTTTTTCTTAATGATTTGTAGAACGAACACTGTTTCAGTCATCTATGTCATCCCAAAGTTGGTGGCATACAACGATTTTATTAGGCCCAAGGATTCAAAGACGTTCTGAAGCTTAAGCTCCACTAGATTCACAGCAAATTGGTCCTCGCGAGAGCGCTTTCTATGTGTTTTCTGAATCTCTTTCCCCCTTAACATTCCGTGACTAGAATCTCAGGACATTACAGCGCTATCCCATCACGCGTCGTGGGGGCTCCATTTCTTGGCAGGTAGGTGTCTTGGGTGGGGCCTGCCCCTCTCCACTTCCTCCACTAGAGGCGGCTTTGGACAGCAATCCTTCCTTACTATGGGGAAGAAGGCGGAGACCTTTTCTACGACGCCGGTTGGTGGCCAGAGTCTTGCTCGACAAGGGCATTAGCGAATGGCTCTGAAGTAAGCCTCCGAAGTTTATGCATGTACAGCCAATGGCATGGCAGATGTGCAGCCAACGACCAATGAGGACTGGTCTCAAGCGGCGGACGCAGGGTAAAGAGCCTCAAGCGGACTCTGGGAGAGTCAGAAGCATATCCGGTGTTCGAAGAGCTGGTTGGGTTCCTGAGAGTCGGATAAGAAGGTACGTGTGACGCTAGGACTGCGCAAGCCAGGAGTGAAGAATGGAAGGGGGTTAGCAGTTATTGTCTGAACGCGAATGGGAGTGGTCTCCGTTTTCGGACAGACTGCACCCTGTGGGAACAGGGCCCTGCTCTCGACGGGACTGGGAAGCTGGGAGGGTCGGGGGAGACAGGAACCAGTACCGCGCATGCGGAAATGTGCCGGAGCGGGGGAGGGGCGGGGGCGAGTTCGCCGTTTTTGGGGGGTGTGAAAGCGCGGGTTCGGCGCGGGAGCGCTAGCGAAAGCCTCCCTTTTCGCCTCCCTCCCGTCCTGCGGTCCTCCTCCGCTTAGTGTAGGCACAGGGGCCCCGGGGCCCAGGCCCGGCCTGGACCTTTGGAATTCAGGGCACGTCTTTCCGCCCCTTCCTTCTGTGTAAATGAAAGCGAAACCTCACGGGGTTGTGGTCTCCCTCACCCCCCCCGCACCCCGACCGATCGCTGTTCTGCTCCGGGTCCTCCGGCCTGGCGACTCCGGGTGAGCGCCGGAGGCCGGGTCTCGAGAAGGGCCTGGCCGGGCAGGCCGCCCTGTCACGGCGGGGCGGGTGATGTCACACGCCTCTGTGACACGCGAGGCTCCTTAGTTACGTGGAAGCCAGCAGCAGAGGCGGGAGGTGACAAGAGACGGGCTTGGCCTAGCTTCCTAGACCCACAGGGCAGCCCGGCTCTGGTCTGATTGGTTACCTTCGGACAGGTGAGCTGGCTTGGCTTGGTTTCGTCCTGAGCTTTGTGGGCGTCTTTCTCAAAGTCCAGGACAGGCGGGTTGGGCGTTGTTGTTGCTTTTTGGACCTACTTGCTGCAGCTGTGGTAATAAGTAGGCTCCAGCAAGTAGGTAACAGGGGGTAGTTTGTGTATTTATTAAGTGTGGAATTGCTCCTCGGTGCCGGCCCAGGTTGCATCGCCCACCCCAACAGCCTTTCATTCACCGAACAACGTCAAAACCTCTCTGAACTTGAGACTCTGTTCCAGCAACAGTGAACTTGTGAATGTGTGACCCCGTCGAAGAGCTGACTGTGCCTGACACACAGATTTTAAGCTTAAAGATTAACGAAGAATGGGCTTTCCTAGTTAACTATTGATATTTATTTCTATTTTTTATCTGTTGGTTCAATGTTTACGTAACGTAAGAATGCGGTTCAAACAAGATTATGCCAGTTGGCACAAACCACTTCTTAGGGCTTCTGCAAATACACTTGTGTAATTACGTTGATGCTCTGGTGTTTTCCTTTTCCTCACTGTCTTAATATTTTTTTTGTTCTGGCTTCAACAATATGTTGGCGTTTCGATTCTCTTTACATTTTCCTCCAGTGAGGACAGAATGGTTGAATCCTTTGAGAAATGCAATCTGTAATTTAGATTCAGAGTTTCCTTCTTACATTATTCATCTTGTGGAAACATGGCTTGTGTACCCTTTCTTCCCTTCTCCACTATTGATCTAACTGAAGTCTTACTCTCCTAAAGAATAGGAAAGATAAAATGAACCCAGATAATCGGCATTTCTGTATTTTTTTCCTGTTAATGGATATAGTTTGTGCTTATTGTAAAAATGCTAAAAACGTACAGAAAAGTGTAGTAGGAATCAGCATGTGGTAATTTTTTTTTTTTTTTTTAAGATTTCTGTTGACCTATGGTCTGGAACCGCCTTAACGAAAACTTGCTTTTCTGCTGTAGGATGTAATATCGTGTTTCCCCCAAAATAAGACTTAATCGGAAAATAATCATGCCCTAGTACAATTTCTCAGGAAGACATCCCCTGAACATAAGCCCTACTGCGTCTTTTGGAGTAAAACTTATAAGACCCCGTCTTATTTTTGGGGAAACACGGTAATAGAAAGAGTACCAGACTTTAGAGGTCAGAAGACCCCTAACCTGGTTCTGGCTCTGCTATTTATTTTAACTTTCTGACGTTGGTCAAATCAATACTAATTCCCATTTAGCACTTCACAATGATTTCACACAGACTTTTTTTTTATTGGCAGTCAATAAGCTTGGTAGAGCCAGGTGTTTATTAATTATCTTTATCTTGAAGATGAGGAAGCCTAGAAAGCCATAGGTAATGATTTTCCCAGTTATGTGACAGACAATGGTAGGACTTGTGACTTCAGATCCAGTACTTATGCCACTATTGTGCTGCTTTTCTGAACTTTCTTTTTACTCTGTAAAGTGGGACTAATCATTCTTGCCCTTTCCTCATGGATTGGTGTGAAGATCAAAGGGGATAATATATATAATAGCACTTCGAAAGTTGTAACATTTTATATAAATGTAGTCAGTGGTATTACTATAGAAGTTACTACTGCTGGCCCGAAGAGTTTCACTTTATTTCATAAACTACCCAAGAGTATTAATCTCCTCTGGGAAAACACTGAATATCCTCTTGATGCTTAATCTTCTAAATTTTCCTTTGCTACTTTGACTTGGCTGTAGAAGCTGGTGTTTTGTTTCCCCCAGAGTTTCTAACCGAATTTCATGGAGTAGTTTTTTATACACATTTTTATTTTCCAAAGACAGTGTTCAAGCCAAGGAAAGATGCTAGAGGTTGGCTTTTAGAGCCACTTGACACTTGAAAAAAGAGCTTCCAGGGTGAGGATTGAGTGGGTGTGCTGTATGTCCTGTTCTGTGTCTACTCTCATTTGGGCTAAATACGGTGTTATTGGGGAGGATTTGCTGGTTTATGCTGGAAGATGATTATGTATTGGGGCCTTATGATTCAGTTATCTGTCAAACTGTTGTGGTTATAGAGAGGGAGATTCAGTAGTGTCAAAGTTTGGTACAAAAATTTATTCAAGACAGTAGGCATTCCATCTCCAGGACCTGTTTTGGTTCTGAGGCTGACCCAGAACCAAAAGGAGGGCTGGACATGTAGGGTCCAGATCTAGGACAATCAAAGCCCAGCCCTAGTTGAAATGGAATGACTTAAACCTGAATAGACCTACCCCTAGGGTGGCAAAGAAAGCATCAAGCTAATGACCATTTACTTCATCAAAATCTCTACCACATCAGATTATCACTTAATGGTTATCAGGCTGTCTCAAAACGCCGGTGACCCTGTGGGACAGGAGGTACAGTATATAGTGCCAGAAGAGAGGCATGCCATTTTAAAGAAGAGTCATTGTACCAGTAAAAAGATTTATCAAGTGCCTTTAAATTCCAGTTTATAATTTTCTTAGGCTCCGCCCCCCCATTTAATTTTACTTTCTCTTTGGTTAAATATTAAGCCTTCAGTATGAAGCTGGCTGTGAGTTAATGGTTGAATGACTTTTTTTAAGTTAATTCACAGTATATGTAAATTAGGTCTGCCATAAATGTCTTCTAAAACTAGACTTGTTAAAGGGAGGAGCTCTCACTGAGGACTTGGCGAGTGAAGAGTATTTACACTGGTAACAACAATTGTTAACATACTGAGCCAAGCCAGTCTTATGTATGAAGCCCTATTTTAAGCAGTTTATTTGTATTATCTCACTTAATCTTCAACCCTATGAAGTAGGTAATATTATATATTACTCTTACAAATGAGGAAACTGAAGTATAGTGAGGTTAAGTGCCAGAAACTTGCTTCATGTCATAACAGCTTGGGAAATAACGGCCAGGATTCGAGTGCAGTTAGGCCATGCTCTTAACCACTATGCTAGGGACATGTTTAAACAGTGTGAAAACTATTCAATAAGAACTGAGGAATTACAAACAATCCTCCCTCTTTTTTTTTTTTTTTTTTAAATTTAACCACATGGGATTTTTCTTCTCTTTTAAGTATTAATTTGGTCCCTTCTGGATATGTGGGAACAGAGTTCAAGATGGTTAAATTACAACAGGAATGAAGAACCATAATTCACAAACTAAATGGTGTTTAATTGAATATGTGAACAATGTTTCTTTGACTTGCTAGTTTAATGTTAAATAATATACACCTCAAACAGCCTCTGTCCAGGCTCCGGCCATCAGCAGGCTTTTATTTTTCAAAGGCAAGAATTTTTTTTAACGCATGACTGTTTGTTTTGCATAGCTTTTGGGCATTTAATCATGTTTCATATGCACTGTGCGTAATAGGTATTGGAGTAAGATTGCAGATAATTTTTTTTTTTTTAATTTAAGGCTTGGCCCTTAATAAGAATCTTTCATTTTAGGACTAGGGTAAGAAAGATACCTAGAACAAAACAAGTGATTTAATAAGACGTAACACATAGATGCTCATTGATAGGAATATCTGTCTTCTGCCTGTCCCTGCTGCTCTTTCCTCCCCAGCAAAAACAGGCCACAGAATACACTCAAAACAATGTTTCTTAGTTTTTCTTTCTTGGTAAAGCTATACACTAAGCCTTTTGTTTTGGTTTTGGGTGGCTCTGGCAGAGAAGGCTGACCCATGGAACCCACAGAATAGTGACACTTCCAACAAAACATTAGCAGTATATATGGGCTTGACAAAATTTGACAGATTCTGACAAGTTTGGGGATTCCTGCTCTCCTAAGGATGAAAACATAAAATGGAGGCTCTGGACCAAATGAAAGGAATTTGGTTATGGTTAATACCTGAACATTTACAGGTAATCCCCGTATAACACGGCACGTCTATCACACGGTTTTGCTCTAACACGGTTCGAGAATTGGAGGAAACCCTCGTACAAGATGGCATCCTAGAACACGGTTTCACTCTAACATGGTTTGAGAATTACAGAAATCCCCGAACAACATGGAGCATAATAAGAGCTTTTAAGAGCCAAAAATACCTCATTCGAAATATCGGAATCCCTGAACAACACGGAATGTAATAAAAGCTTTTTTTTTCCTTCATATATATATATATATATATATATATGTGTGTGTGTATGTATGTATGTATGATTTTTTTTCAAGGTGCCGTGTTCAATCTTAGTTGCAGGGGGTGCTGCCCACCATCCCTTGCGGGAGTCGAGGAATTGAACTGGCAACCTTGTGGTTGAGAGCCCACTGGCCCATGTGGGAATCGAACCGGCAGCCTTTGGAGTTAGGAACATAGAGTTCTAACCGCCTGAGCTACCGGGCTGGCCCGTAATAAAAGCTTTTAAGAGCAAAAGATATCTCATTTGAAATTTTTCATTCGAGCGTGGATGTCATAATCAGATTTGACTGCAGAATTTTAAAATTTATTAGAATTTTAAATCCATTTTGTTCATGGTGTATTAAGTACATACATTTTAAAACTTTGTGTTTTTCTTTTTACTTATACATTATACATTATATGTATACATTATACATAGATTAAAATTTTTTGGGTGAGTATTATTCAACCTTTTTTAAAGAAATGGTAATTATGTTTTTCATTTTTGTGAATTAATTTGTAGCCCTGAACTATGTCTGGTGGAAATAAAAATAAAATACCTCTTAAAAGACATTTCATCTCACTAGAACAAAAATTACAGATTTTGGATCGGCTCGAAAAGGGGGAAAAGGTAACATATGTTGCAAAAACCTTGGATTTAAATGAAGCAGCAATCCGGACAATACAGAAAAATGAATGTAAAATTAGAGCTTCCATTGCTGCTGGTTGTTCTATCTCCGCAAATTTGACATCTTGTCCCAGAGCACCAATAATTGAGAAGATGGAAAAAGCCCTTAGTATCTAGATTGATGACTGTTCAAAAAAATAGATTCCACTGGACACCAATATCATTAAACAGAAAGCTTTAAAAATCTACAATTATTTAAAGGAAAATGGAGAATCTGCTGTTAACCCTGACTTTGTTGCTAGCAAAGGGTGGCTTGACCGTTTTAGAAAACGTTTTTCATTACAAAACCTAAAAATACAAGGAAAACATCAGCTGATAAAGAAGCTGCCAAAACTTATCCAAAGGAATTGCAAGAGATTATTGAACAGGGTGGGTATTCAAGACATCGGATTTTTAATGCCGACAAGATCTGCCATTGGTGGGGAAAAAATGCCCAAGAGAACATTTATTTCAAAAAATGAAGTTTCACCAGGTTTTAAGGCATCAAAAGACCACATAATGTTACTTACGTGCAGTAATGTTTCAGGCAATCACATGGTAAAACCTATGCTGGTTTATAAGTCTCTCAGTCCTCATGCAATGAAAAACATAAATTCAGGGGACGACAGCACAGGTGAAAACAAAGAAGCAAAACACTTTACTCTAAAAAGCGTAAAGAAAGGGCTCGACTTAGTCAAACAGTTGGAGCTATATTTCCTAACTGAAGATCCTTCCACTGAAAGAAGCACAAAGTTTAAGAGAGAACTTCACAAGTGCTTAGCACCATATAACAAAATTTATAAAGATCTCTCAGCGAAAAGCAAGCAATCTGAAATAACAGATTTTGGGCAAAAAGTACAGAATAGAAGTCAAGATAATGGTGAAGAAAGTTCAGAGGATGAAGATACCTTGTCAAAAAGAAAACGCCCTCGCTTAATGGTGCTTAGTAGTGACGAAGAAAACATTATTTGTTGTTTTTTTTGTTGTTGAGAGCCCACTGGCCCATGTGGGAATCGAACCGGCAGCCTTCGGAGTTAGGAGCATGGAGCTCTAACCCGCTGAGCCATCGGGCCAGCCCCGAAAACATTATTTAATACATATTAATCTTATACTTTTGGTGAAAATTGCTTTAATAAAGATATCTCTCTTAACTATAAAAATATAATAGTATGTTTTTAAAATTTTTGGAACCTAACCCCCTTTTTTGTACTAGTTTTTTTGTTTTATATAACACGGATTCACATAACATGGCATTTTTAAGGAACCTAACCACCATGTTACATGGGGCTTACCTGTACTTGTCATTTACAAATGCAATATAGGCAAATTTCCCATGAGTTTAGGAGGCACTGTCCGTATTACATTCCATGTAAATGATCTCCCCATCCCCCCCCCACCCCTTCCACCCCCGTTTTAGAGTTGAGTATAGAACTGGGGAGTGAGTGGGAGAGAGGACCCACTTTCTAGATTTCTTGTATGAGATTGGGGTGGTTCAGGGTAAGAAAGACCAATGCTAGTACCTGTTTTGTAATAGTGTGTTGGGACTGCTATATTGAAGAATTTTTGAGCAACCTATAATGTACTTTTTTTCTTTTGTAGTAAAATATACATAACATAGAATTTACCATTTTAATGTACTTTAAAAAAACAAAGATTTGTTTCATTTAACTGTGGGGCCCCTCTGGAATGTTAGCTGAGTTGGTTGGCTAATGGTTTTGAATACTTCACCCTCTAAGAGATGACTCTTCCCAAGATTGAGGATACTTTTGAAATGGGAGCTGCTATTTTTGAGTTATGAATGCAATTTAATCTTGTTCAGCTTAGTTTGCTTATTGACCATTGAAATGTAGATATCTTTTCTGTGCAGCTTCTGAGCACAGCTAGTTGAGGCTAAGATAAAAACCTGAGGCGAAACTTCTAAAACAGTTTCAATTCATTATTTATCTGTGCCTTAGTTCTTGTCTATTTGGAACAGACCTAGAGCAAATTATCATTTTTTTTATTCTAAGACTTTATTTCCCCTCACATTTTAACATTCTTGAAATTATGTAATTATACATCATGTCATATTAAATGCGTATTTTATTGCATTTCTTCCCTCCCCACTCCATAAAGCTATTATTAAAATTGCTGTGTATCTTTGCATCTAGAAAATTTGGTAGTTACATATTTCACTTAAATGTTAGAATAGGTAGTAATGTTGGAAAACTGGTTTTATTTTTTTTTAAGATTTTAAACCACATGCCACTACTAAATCATGAAGAAATTCCTATTTAACACCTCCCTCCATACCCTCAGAACTTTTGACAGTTTGGGTCTTTCCATCAGCCGTTTTAAGAGAGCCCGAGAAAGAGGCAGTCAGTACCCCCTGGGAAATGTCAGAGACCTGGGAAAGAAGAATTTCTGCCATCCTCCTTCCTAAGTTTCCACTCAGTGGGGTCTGGTTAGAGTGTTGCCCCTTTCTGACAATCCCCTGAGTATTTGAGGATTTAACCCCTCTCCTTGTTTTGGAAGCAAGAGGTACTGTAAGCATTGTGAATACTGAGAAACTTGGCTCGGAAGGTTGCTTCAGTACTGTTGCACGTTCTGTCTAGGGATGTCATTAGGGGTGTTAATGGGAGCCTTAAACAAAGACACTTTCCAGGTGCTGGATTCTGCCATCCTGTAAGTGTGCTCTCTCGAGGACCTATTCATCATGGTTATGGAAGGCTGTGCTTGGCAGTGCAACAGCCTGCAATAATTGCACCATCTAGATCAAGAGGACCCAGAGCCCCGTGACTTAGAGATGAGAGCAACAGGTTTAGTAGGTTCTGCAGCCTCACCCTGTATCCATCCTTAAGAACAGAACTAACAAAAGAATTGAGGTGAGTAGGGATTGTGAGAAAGGAAAGAGAAAATCAGAGAAAGCAAGCCAGCCATTTTGTTTTTATTTGTGAGAGAGAGTCTCAGGAAACAGTGGTAGTGCTGCTTTTGAACTCTAAGAATGGCATCTTTCCCCTGGCCCAGGATTCCTCAGGAAATAGGTTTGGGGATTGTAACTTTTATTGCCCAGATGCATTTTTCTGTATTAGGCAAGTTGCTGATTAGAATGGGCATGAATAGTTTGCCTGTCTTTCAAACAACTTTTGTCTTAATAGGCCCCCTTCTTCCCCACTTTTTTGGTAGAGTTGAAGTGAATGGGCATTATGGGTCTGTAAGGATCTCTGGAAGGCTTATATTTAGGAAAGATGAAAGCTCTTGATTAGATTTTTAGTTCTATAGATTGAGCAAGTTTATTTAGGATTACATGTGAGTTAGGGAAGGGAGCAAAACTTTAAGAGGCTGACTTTATTGTATTGATGTAATGTAACCTGGGTAATAGTTCAGGTAAAAAAACACACCATTTCTGACATTTGGGGACAGTTGTCAAGATATGAATAAGCTCTGTAGATCAGATTGTATCAGTGTTAATGTCCTGATTTTTATTGTTTTCAGGATATACACACGGAAGTATTTAGAGGTAAAGGGGCATTGTGTCTGCACGGCTAGAAAAAATATTTTTAAGTCTATATATTGCTGTATATATGGAGAGAGGATAAAGCAAATATGGTGAAATAATAGTAACATTTAGTCTCGGAGAAGGGTATACAGGAAGGAACTCTGTACTATACCAACTCTTTCGTAGGAAAAGTTCTGAAATTATATTTAAAAACTTTTTACACAGATTCCTTTTTGATGGAAGTAGGAACTTTTTTAAAAATTGTGAATCCCTTTTAGTTCAGTCTAAAATGCAGTGGGTAGAAAGCTTTACATGTGTATATTTACCATGTTTACCTGAAAATAAGACCTAGCCGGATAATCAGCTCTAATGCATCTTTTGGAGCAAAACTTAATATAAGGCCCGGTCTTATATAAGACTGGGTATTATGTTATGTTATGTTATATAAGACCAGGTCTTATATTAATTTTTGCTCCAAAAGACGCATTAGAGCTGATTATCTGGCTAGGTCTTATAATCGGGGAACCAGTAAAATGCAAGTCCTAGTGCCAGACCGAACTGTATAGTTTTTCCTTTTTAAATTTTTGAGGTTCTATGCCTTTGCTGAGGGAATTCTATAGTATCTTGAAACAATGACAAAGTTGCTTTATGTTCCTTCCAGTGACTGGTTTCCTTTAACTAGATTACTAATTGAGAATTTCTCAAAGAAACAAACTATTTTTTAAAGGTGCAAATTACCTTCTGAAAGAATAGAAATCAAATGCTAGTAATGAAATAGTTTGGGGAGAAGAACATGGGTTAGTTTCCTCTGTCCCCTTCAAAATGATTATGATTGCAGATGTATTCTAGAAGGAAATATGTAAAAATAAAAATGGTTATGTTAGGGCGGTGCGATTTTAAATAACTTTCATTTTTTAAACTTGTAGCTATTTTTTATAAGAAAGTTGTTTATGTTATTTGGTGTGTACTTGTATCTTTAAAATAACCTTTTCCCTTTTTATCCTTTATTCTACAGAGTGGAGGCTGCGTCCCACACACTCGGGCATCATGAACATATTTGATCGGAAGATCGACTTTGATGCACTCTTAAAATTTTCCCACATGTAAGTGTTTTGACCCTAACTACAGTTTCTTATTGTTTTTCCTTTCATATCTGGTTTCTTTTCCTTAGTTTATTAACTTTACTAGAATCCCAAGGATATGATAAAATCGCCCAGGTTCTAAGGGCTACTGTGCTCACTGGAAAGCCATTTAGTTATTCCAGTTTCGGTACTAATTGTTCATAATTTGGGGCTTTTGGCTCTTCCCCAGCATTTAAGATTCTCTGTTAACCTATTTTCAAAACATTTTTTTTTTTTACTTGTAATACAACTTTCACGTATCCCCCGAGAAGAAGAGATGAGATTGGATTGGTACCAGAGTGATGGCTCTTTTAACATTCTTTCCTAGAACCCCCTCGACACAGCAGCACCTGAAGAAGGTCTATGCCAGTTTTGCCCTTTGTATGTTTGTGGCGGCTGCGGGGGCCTACGTCCATGTGGTCACTCATTTCATTCAGGTGAGAGCAGTTTCTCCCCCAGTTGTATTGTCCAAATTGCAATTGGAAGAAAGTAGCTCAGCAGTTTCTGGGCTAGAATGGTACAAGTCTATGCCCCTCCTTAATCCTTTGCAGTAGTTTGGGACCTGAGCTCAGCCAGAGCCAGCGGTTTTCTTGCAGCTCTGCCCTCTCTAGATCGAAATGTCTAGATGTGGAATGTCTTAACCCTGACCCTGAGTGGTGTGTCGCTAACATTCCAGACCCCTGCCCACTGAATAGAGGCATGACGTGCATGCTGGGGTTCTTTTGCATAGTAGCCTTTTTATCTTTTCCTCCATTTTTCCTCTTTTTTTGCCTGAATGACTGGACTACTTGGATACAAAGCACTGATTGTATGATGAATTGTCAGGAGAGGCAGTGTTGTGACCTTGAAGGATTTGACCTATTTTATTCTGATACACTCATACCTGCATGGTTGAGTGAAACCTTTCAATCACTCCTTTTCCTGTGTTGAGGGAGAACTTGGGCTGGGTCAGCAGGAATAGAGGGGACAGCTGAAGAAGAACCACCAAGTCTGACGTTCTCGCTAGCCAAGGCTTACCCCTTTTTAGTGTAAGTACTAGGGTATGCCTGCCTATGTTGACATTGGCACTGCTGAGAACTATCCCTGTGCTCAGGCATCTCCTGCCAGGGCTTGTTTGAAAAACACTTTAGACACTCAGAGTTTAGGATTTTGATCCCTTGATTTTAGGCTAAAACATATTCTACCTTTTAGGCAAGAGTGGCGCTTTGTTTAAGTAATGTAAAATAAAGTCATCCTCATTTTTGATGGATTTCATATCTGTGAATATACCTACTCACTAAAATTTATTTGTAACCCTAAAATCAGTGCTTTGGCTAACATTTACAGTCATAGGCAGAGCAGCGAAAAATTTGAGTTGCACATCACACCATGTTCCAGCTGAGGTTGAACAAGGCAACACTGCCTTATTTCTAGCTATCAAACTATAAACAGGTGTCCTTTTCACAGTTTATTTAGTGGGACGTTTATTGAATTTTTGTGCTTTTTGTTGGTGATTTCGCTGTTTAAAATGGTCCACAAGAACAGTGCAAAAGTGCCTTTGTGTTCCTAAGTGAGAGGAGACTGACGTGCATTATGGAGAAAATGCACGAGTTAGCTAAGCTTTGTTCAGGCGTGAGTTACAGTGCTGCTGACTGAGCTCAGTGTGAATGTCAGTAATATACATTGGTGTTTTTAAACAGAAAACACATAAAACAAGGTTATATATTGATCAATTAATGAAAATGTTGTGACCAGGGGCTGACAACCTAACCTTTTATTTCCCCGAGGAGCAGGTGTTCAGTAGTCACTAATTCATTGTCCATAGTGACTGTATAGACTGTATATTCATTGTCCATAGCCACTGTGAAAAACAAGAATTACTCTACCTTCAAAGGAAGGAAGGAGCTTCCGTGTCTACATTCATCTTTAATGATTTCTCTCTTTTTTCTAATGCCTGTAACTTTTCCCCCCTTTTGAAAAAAGAACAGTTCTTCTTCTTATAAAACTAAGCCATGTTCATTGTAGAGAATTCAGGTAAAAGACTACTGATGATAAATACAAAACTCCACGATCCCATCACCCAGAAGTAACTACATGCTGTTAACATTTAGGTACTTACCCTGTCTCAGTGTGTTCGCTGTAGTAGAGTACCATAGACTGAGTGGCTTAAACAACAAAGAGTGCCCATAGTTTTCAAAGCTGGGAAGTCAAGATCAAAGCGCCGGCAGATTTGTTATGTGATGAGTGAGGGCCTACCTCCTGGTTCATAAAGGGCCATTTTCTCACTGTGTCCCCCTGTGGGGAAGGACAGGGGAGCTCTCTGGGTTGCCTTTTATAAGGGCACTAATGCCCTTCATGAAGGCACCCACCCTTATGACCTAATCACCTTCTAAAACTCTACCTCTGAATTCCATTATATTGGGAGTTAGGGTTTAAACATGAATTTTGGGGAATATAAACATTTCTATGTATATGTAATTGTGTATGTGTTTTAAAGTGATCAAAAGGGTCATTTCTACCTATTCTGTAGATTGGAATGTACTTCAACCCCTTGTCGCTTTGGTTCTTTCTCCCATTTTTTGGACAAGACTCATAGTTTGACTTAGGTAGCTGTGGTTGATGGAATAGCCAGGCCAGAAGAGCCTCCAGCATCTACCATGGTCGGTCCTAACCCTGTCCTTCATGGCTTCTGCTTTCTCTCTTCAGCCCTCACTGTCTTTTCCACTGCCTCCTGGTTAGGAGCAAATATTAAGAAATTCAGATGAATATTTGAATCTTATGTCTGCGAAATAAATTCAGTACATTCAAATATTTAATTATTGACTCGATCTGACAGGCTGGCCTGCTTTCTGCCCTCGGCTCCTTGGGGTTGATGATTTGGCTGATGGCAATACCTCATAGCCATGAAACTGAGCAAAAAAGACTGGGACTTCTTGCTGGATTTGCTTTTCTTACAGGTATATTAAGGGATTGGTCTAATCTGGGTGCGGGGAGGGGACCATATGTTTGAGTAAGGCCAGAGATTTTTATGTATTTATTCTGATTCACAACTGGTTCATTTATTATCCAACTTTATATTTGACTGTAGTTTGCCATGTACTGCTTTCTTATTTCATGTAGCTGCATCTTGCTCCTCCAACCAGAGGGTAAGCTCTTTGTGACTAGTGACTGACTTCTTTTGTATCCAAAAAGAAGCATTTATGTGCTTGAATGAATGAGGCTCACGAGCTTAGGTAGCATAACTTGTTAATGAGAGACGGGTAAATGAGGCTCAAGAATGTGACTTAGTTGGACTCAACACTGGCAACTATCATAGGAGCATCTATTCTGAACCTTACAGACAATTAAAGCGATACATTGAGATCCGTCACACAAGGCACTTTGCTGATTCTCAAGAAAAGAATTAAAAGCACAACATTTGTAGAATTATCATTAAGGGAAACAGGACTAAATCTAGTACATAATAAAAATACTTTCAAAGCACCATTTGAGTTAGTACAGCTTGTTCTGAGTGAGTAATCTATACCGTGTTGAAGAAATTGTAGAAAGGCAGGGATTTAGAGATTAAGATTTTTAGATCAGGGAAAGCTAGTCTTTGAAAGCATTCAAGGAGGAATTATCAGGAGAAAGGAGAATAGCCAAAGAGAGGAAATATTGGAGCCAGAATAGGTTGCCGCTGTGCCCTCCTGTTGGCAGGTGTCCACCTGCAGAACTGGTCTGGCCTTTTTTGCCACTAAGGGAGTCAGCGCTGCGTGACCGCAAGGTTGCTGGCCAGCTCTGCTTTGCTCTTTAATCCTCCTCTTCTTATCTAATTCCTGATCTGGCCCACATTACAGGCTCACATCTCTCCTCTCCAGTTTTGTAGCTGTAACGATTTAGCTAAAAAAAAAAATGTTTGGTATGCCTAGTCCACGTATTTTGTTTGTTTAAGGAGTGTGGGGATGGCTATGCTATTAATGATCAGCTTTTGGACGAGGGTCCTCTTTAAGAATTGATGGTAGGGCGGCCAGATGGCTCAGTTGGTTAGAGCATGAGCTCTGAACAACAGGGTTGCCTGTTCAATTCCCACGTGGGCCAGTGAGCTGCGCCCTCCACAACTAGATGGAAGGCACAAGCTGCCGCTGAGCTGCTGAAGGGGCGGCCGGGTGGCTCAGTTGGTTAGAGCGCCAGCTCTCAACAACAAGGTTGCCGGTTCGATTTCCCGCATGGGATGGTGGGCTGTGCCCCCTGCGACTAAGATTGAAAACGGCGACTGGACTTGGAGCTGATGGGCCCTGGAGAAACACACTGTTCCCCAATATTCTCCAATAAAATTTAAAAACAAACAACAACAACAAATTAAGTAACTAATACTTAAAAAAAACACAAAAAATAATTGATGGTAATACTGTGTACCGGGGCTTTTTGTTTTCTAGGAGTTGGCCTGGGCCCTGCTCTGGAGTTATGCATTGCCATCAACCCCAGGTATGTATTTTAGTGGTGTCTTATGTCTTTCTACCTTTATGAACGTACCTTCTAAGTATAGCATATATTCCTGTAGCCCTCAGTCTCCTGCTCTTCTCCTGACAGCATCCTTCCCACTGCCTTCCTGGGTACAGCAATGATCTTCACGTGCTTCAGCCTGAGTGCCCTCTACGCCAGGCGCCGCAGCTACCTCTTTCTGGGAGGTGAGTATGGACTGAAAAACAGGGAGAGGGTCTCCACTGTAGCCATGATTGTCACTAGGACTATTTCCCTACCCCCACCCCCGAAAACGTCTTGTGGCTGTTGGTTTGAAATAAAAAGCATTTGAGGGGGAATGTAAGGAATGGCTTTAATGGGATTGCTTTAGTTTGGCTTCTCTCAAGACAGCGTTTTGCCATGTCTTACAGGTGTCTTGATGTCAGCCATGAGCCTGATGCTCTTGTCTTCCCTGGGGAATCTTTTCTTTGGATCCATTTGGCTTTTCCAGGTGAGACTTTGCATATAACTTTCCAGGGGCCATTTGCCTCACACTTCTTTTTCTTAACCCTAAAGCAAGGTAGACTGAGAATCTTCCAGAATGCTCACCTTTGTTGGGCAGTGTTCTTGAAGCCTCCCCACTAACTCCTAGGACAGTCTGCTGTGGGTAGAAGTTCTGACTAAATGGATTGGACGTTGCTAAGGAGAAGACGGTTTGCTCAGAGATCATTTTTCTAAGGCCAGTCCAGCAGCGGCTCCTTGTTAAAATGATTGATGCTCTCCTAGTGACCTAAAAAAAATGAATGTAGAATTGTGCCAAGGGAACTAACCTGGTCTTCACCATCGGCTTCCGTTCCCGTGAATGTTAATGTCAGTGGGTTAGCATATGATGTACTTTCAAGTGGCCGAGAGCCAGAAAGCAACACGGCTTTTTCCCCTACGATGTCTACCACATGGTAACCTCATCTCATTCTTTTGTTAGGCAAACCTGTATGTGGGGCTGGTGGTCATGTGTGGCTTTGTCCTTTTTGATACTCAACTCATTATTGAAAAGGCTGAACATGGAGATAAGGATTATATCTGGTGAGTGAAAACGAGAATGAAGGGTGTGGCATACCGCCCCACTCCATAGCTCTTTTCTGAATCCTGGGGGTGGTCCTTTGCCTGACCCACCTTTCTGTCCACAATGGCACAGATGAAATTGGACCAGGTGGCACTGGCCGCACGTACGCGGCCAAGCTTCGGGGGTGTATACGGTGGGGCTCCCGTGCTCTTGGAACTCTGCATCCAATAGCAGTTTCCCTCAATTCTTGAAAGACATCAGATGTTTTAACTAAACTAATAATGTGTACTTATATATCCATACTTTTAATAGTGATTGTTACCTCTACACAGGAAGAAGGAAATGGATTTTTTTTACCTTTTCTTCCACTTTTGTATACTTTAACAATGAGAAGATATACATATAAACTTTTTAATATGTGTATTTTTTCATGTTGTAATCCTGTCAGAATTAGTGGTAGTTCAGGGTTTAGCCGGGCCTCTGCAGAGTGTAAAGCCCAGTGTTTCTTTTTCTCTATGCTACATGGCTTCATTGAGTTGAAAGAAGCCTCAGAGACCAGTTTTACTTCCTTAGTTGTTGGTGGAGTATTGGGGAAGCTGACTCATGGGGTGGTGGCAGGGTTTTGCATCTTGTGGGCTTGTGGATAAAGGAAAGTAGGAAGTGCAATTTGTCATCTGCTTCTCTTTCAGGCACTGCGTTGACCTCTTCTTAGATTTCGTTACTCTCTTCAGAAAACTCATGATGATTCTGGCTATGAATGAGAAGGTTAGTCAGCCAAAGATAAGAGACTGGCTCCGAAGCTCAACCTCTGTGTGTACTTCAAATTTGAAAACTTGCTTATACACTGTGTAGGCCCAGGGTTACAGTAAGGCAGGACACTGAGCAAGAACTAAACCAGAAGTCTTTAGCTGATGGAGAAAAAGGAACAAAAACAGCCCTTCTTAAAAAAAAATAATAATCCCAAAGATTAGTATCAAAGGGAAAAGAGTTTAGTGGCATCAAGAAACGGTCTACTGTATGTAAGAAACAGTCTATATGAAGAATGTAAAGACTCTAAAGATAGTTATGACTCAAAAAAGGATATTCTAGAGGATTTGTATAATATTGGCAACCAGCTTTTGTACGTATATCACAAAAGTGGACCAGTTTTATCCATTTGTTGGTCTTAATTGTTTTCCAGAGACGCTTTCTCTGTATGGTTAGTGAGTGTAAACATAATCTATTCCCAGCAGGAGGGGAACAAATGAAACCACAAGCTTTTCTTACAGACATTCTGGCACGAGAGACAGTGCAGTGGTGGTAGAAGCAGGTGACTGGGTGGCATTGCTGGTTCTCTGGTCTATGCCACAATTAGACAGAGCGCCAACCACGTGCCCAGATTCAGTCAAAGCAACTCAACTTTCATTTGTTTAATGCACTGGGCTTCCACCTAAGATTGAATGAAGAGTTTCGCTAGACTAGATTATTTCAGAATGTTGGTTTATACCCAGGAATTGTGCTTTCTTCTCAGGCTTAATGGAAAGTTGGTGGCTTGGTCTTTGTCTTGACCTCCCGTTTAGTTCTTTTAGGGTAGACTGCCAGTCTAGACTTTACTGGTTGCGATTATGAGCTGGGATGGTTGTGAATAGCCAAGAATGGTCAGGCAGCCCACCTCAGTAGGTACTCTTGGAGGAGGGCGGGGAGTGGAAACAATTGCTTAAAGTTTATTCTCATCAAATCTGTCAGCAACTTGGGGGACCGCCCCTGGGAGATGGTTAAGATTCACTTCCTGCTGCACTAAGGGAGCATTTCTCATTTCTTTTTACTGTCCGGATCCTTTCCAGTCCCCTAACCAAAGGCAGCCAGGGTGGGCTCACTCAAGAATTTGAGTTTGAATGTCAGATGCCAAAAATTAACTGGATAATTTTTCTCCATTTCCAGGACAAGAAGAAAGAGAAGAAGTGAAATGACCATCCAGCCTTTCCCAATTTAGCTTCCTCTCCTTCCACCCCTCATTTCCTCTTTGCACTCATTACAGGTGGCGTGTTCTGTGCTAATGAAAAGCATCAGAAAAGCTTTTGTACTTTGTGGTTTTCTCTATTTTGAATTTTTTGATCAAAAAACTGATTAGCAGAATATAGTTTGGAGTTTGGCTTCGTTTGCCTGGGGTTCTTCCCCTTTCCCTTTTCTGTAATCCCCATCCCTAGCCTCTTCCTCTGCTCAGGCAGCCAGTCCACCGTGATGCAGAGTGGGACCCGCAGGGGAGCCAACTCCTGGAGTCTGCTTTCCGACCACGCTGTGCCAAGTGGATCTGAACTGTTTGGTAGAGTCACCTCAGCCCTTCCTTTCTCAGCACTGGTTAGTGCATAGTTTCCATGGGACTGGGCAGTGTGTTTTCCATTGGGAAGAAGTTTGCTGGTCCCATTGTTACTCAGGCTCCTTAATCTGAGCTTCTGTTAGCCCCTACAAAGAAAATGAAGACCCTCTTCTGCTGGATGCTTTGCTTCCTCTGAGCTACTCAAGTTGCTGCTGTTCTGGCAAACACACCTTTCTGCCTTGCCATCACAAAAGGAATGTGGATTTGTGTGTGTTCCCTTTTCTATCCCTGTCTGACCCTCAGGGAATCTGTGTGCTTTCCATCCCTGGGGTGGGAGGATTGCAGCCCAAAGGGAAGACTAATCCTTGTCAGGCATTTATGAAAGGATGATGATGTATGGCAAGGTAGAGCATAGAATTCCCAAAGGTCCCCTGGCTTTTTTGTGGTTTTTTTTTGATTATCACCTTTGTTACTGAGTCACCTCTACTAGGTGGCTGTGATTTAAGGTCGCTGGAGAGGAAGGATAGGGAAGGAGAATGGTTGAGCCTCTGATGTGTAATTGTAACTAATCCTGCCAGACAGGCCTGGATCAGGACTTGTTTGGGACAAAATCTCTCCTAGGTGGTTCTTTGTTCAGATCAACAGAGTGAGGCTGTGATGGTCTGGGAGGCAGCATTCCTAACAGTCCTTGGGTATATTTTTGTTATATCTTACCTGGTAATGAATGTCCCACCTGATAATAGGTAGTATCAAGCCAGAGATTCGGGGCCAGAGATAAATACTCATTTAACACAAGCACTTTAGTTTTGGGCTGTTCACCTGTATGGATCAATCTGCAGCCTTCCTGGCAGGACCAAACCTGCAAGACACCTGATTCCTTCAGCTTTGTGGTGGCAAGTGGAGGAGGGCAGTAGTAACGGGGATGACCAGCTCCTCTGTGGGCTGCCACCCTCGGGTGGCACAAACAGATGGGCCTTGGGAGTAGTCATGGCTCTGGCAACTCACAGCTTCAGTGTAAGGGGAGCTGAGCCATCAAAGCTCATTGCCAGTAGGACACCATCTTGGCTCTCTGTTCACACCCACTACACAGTTGGGCCCACTGGCACACCCCATCACTTGTGCCATCCCAGGAAACGATTTGTTCCCAGGCTGAGTGTTCCTGGAGTGGCATGGCACCCAGAATGGCCCCCTTCCCCAGGGTGCTGCCCTCTGACTTAGCTGCTGCTGCCGCCTGTGGCCTGAGACTCCTGAAAGGACTTCCTTCCCAGTAACCCCCCCACCCCCCAATAGCAACTCCATACATTTGTTGATTCTCTGCTAGGCCTGAGAATCTGAGTTACATCTGAAGCCAATCTCCACCTCTTGTGCTGTTTTGCTTTGGGATAAAGGAGTTTTTCTTTAGAAACAGTGCCAAGAATGATAAGATATAAAAGACTACTTTTAAAGATAACGTCTAACAGGTTTTTAATACAGTAATCACTGTAATTATCACTTTCTTTTCTAGTTCCTTGGTTTTCAGCTCAGGCTGCATTCTCTAACTCATACTGTGAAGACAAAGGTGTTTTTGATTCAGAAATATATGAAATTGACAGTCTTAATTTGTAAAAAATAAAGAAAATTCCTTAACCTTTCTTGGGGTTTGTGTGAATTAAATTCAAGGCCACAGCTGAACAAGGGACTTTGGGGCTGGGAGTGGGACAATTTTCTGCTCTAGGTGTGACAAGAAAGAAACGACCCCCACTTAGACACCCATTCTGTAGCCCCAGCTTGCCACAAAGGTTGGGAATGCGCTCTGTCCACTACATAGCCCAGGCACTTTTCTGGTCCTCCCTCTCCCCAGCCTTCATTGTAGGTGGTTTGTGGTAGCAGTGTGTGCAGTTGGTTCCAGTGTGCAGCCAAGTTTTGGAACTGGCAGATAATAATGAAAAAAAGGCATAATTACTCATTCTGTGAGTACTTGGGTCACCATTGTGGGCTAACTCTATTTATTCTAGGTGCGAGGAATGAATGAAAAAAAAAATCTTTTCCTCGTAGTTTACATGTGAGGTTATAAACCAAGTTTGCATTATGATCAGGTTATTCCATTTGGCCTGTTTGCCCTCTGGTTGTCGTGTGCGCTGTAGCCACAGCGCTGCCTGTTAACTGTTAGCTGCCTGCCTCACCCAGGTTACTCCCAGTTGACCTCTGGACTCCACATGCCCCCATCCCAGCTCTTCTTTCCCAACTTGGAAAGTGTACCTAAAGCATCTTTTCTCCTCTTGCTGACTTCAAAAATGTCAGTAAAGCCCAATTTTATCCTTGTGTCACCTTCTATTTTGGGTGGGGAGAGACACAAGGCACAACATAGTGCTCACAGATTTTAATGTTCCCAACAGCCTCAGAAGGTGGTCCACTTAAATGCATATGATCAGTGGTTCACAAGGTCATGCCAGCGGGCAGCGGCACCTCTGGAGAGAACCCAGGCTCATCGTCTCCAGGGCTCCCGCTCTTTATTGTTGCCCTTTTATTGCCCTGCGTAAGCAACACGTAGGTTAGTGCCCCCTGGACTGGCGTCATTCTTTACGTCCTGACCTTCATTCCCGCTCAGTGGAAAGGGACACGTGAGGTACTTTGGGCAAAAATCTCCCCACCCCCATCTTAGTATCCAGAGGAGAAGCATGAGCTCCCTTTTAGTCATCCCCGCAACGAGCCCACCGATTACAAATGAAACGAGGTTACCACAGCAGCTCATTCCATGCCTAACAGGCCTGCTAGGAAGTCGCTGATGCAGAAGTGGAAGGACGTCTAAGGTGGGAAGAGACGGTTTGTCCTGCCTAAGCAGGTGAGCAGACAGGAGTATCTTCATGCTGAGGATAAAGACACATAAGGCATTTCGTCGTTCACAGCTGAGCAGCACAGGAGAGCTACATGCAGGCTTTACGTGCTTACACGAGTAAGGACAGCGGGCCGTGAGGCAACAGGGAGATAGCCTGGACTGGTGTCTCAGCGAAAAGTATTTTGCAGATGATACTTGAGCTCAGGCTAAATCTCAAAGATTGATTCAAAGTGATGAGGTTAAGAAAGGCAAAGGTGGGAATGGTATAAGGCACAGGAGCCTGACTCAGCATGAGGAGCAGCAAAATGTTAGGTTTTGCTGGATTGTAAGGTTTGAGGAGAATAGTAGGAAATAGCGGGGAGGGCTAAGCTGAGGATCCGGAGATACTGCGGGTTTTGTTTCAGATCACTGCAACAAAGCAAGTATTGCAATAAAGCCGGTTATAATCTTTTTGCTGGTGGAAGAGTCTTGCCTTCAAATTGTAAAAAAACAAAACAAAACAAAAAACAACTTCTGTGAAGCTGTGCTTTTATTCGGTGCTAAGAAGTTGACTATGTCCTGAGGGTAACAGCACTGCAGGGCTTTGAGCAAAGGAATGGTCAGATTTGCATTTTCACTCTGGGTGACTGGAGAATAGCCTGGGGGAAAGGAGTCAGTTGAAAGGCGAATACACACCTAATGACCACAAACTGTGGTCTCTCTACCCACTAAAAGGAATCAGAGCTTCTTGGAGAAATGGTACTTAAAGGTCTGTGCAGGAAATGTACAGGATGAATCTGGAACATAATGTTACTCCAGAAAACAAAGAAGCTATCAAATAGTAAAATTCATGAGGACTTAGGCTAACCTAAAGAGGCTCCTACTGGCCAGAGATGGGATTGTCAGCACTGATAAAAATCATAAGTGCAATGGATTGAAATCATATTTTTGAATTCATGATGGTATTTTAAAAATATCTTACTGGTCACCTTTGGAGGATGCTAGAAACCAGTCACTTGTGAATACTTGTTAATAAAGGGAAAGAAACAGTTACCTTCTCTGTAGTAACTGTACTTTAGGGTAATCAAAAAGTGAGTTTCTGTAGAAATAGTCCCGCTGATAGACGAAGAAATTACCAGGTTTATCACTATTTTGTAAACATCTGATGAAATAAAGGAGGTAAGGCAATGGTAATCAACAGCCACCAGGATCATACTAAGAGAGACAACCTGACATTATATGCCTCCTGAGGGAAGTAAACAACACTACCAATGAGGTTTTAAATTCTAGATCTACGTACCAGTGTATAGGAAAGAGCAATTGAATGTGTATGAAAAAAGGGCCACATACTAAACCTGACAAGCTTAGGGAAGGCCGGCATCGAAATTAATCACATAGAATGGTCTGAACATAAAAATTTCTAAGAGCGGGTCATGGTGGGTAGTCACATCTGGGCCTGTAGCTTCCTTGACAAAGGTCAGTCTTCACCTTAAGCGAGTCTGTCTATTGTCTTTTTGCATCTAAGATAACACACCCTTGGAATGTCGGAGTAATCTTTACCAGATCACTTAGGGCACAACCTCCCACCCGAGCAGGGGACTACAGAACCCCTTTTATCTTGTTCCCCAAATACCATCACTGTGCTGTAAATGTTAATTATTAACTATCATGTACTCACCAATGTAAAAGAAGGGTGTGTCTCTGTTTTATATTTTATCCAATCCCAGAGACTTCCTCTCACTCCCCTCTTGGCTTTCTCCCGCCCCCTTAATCTATGACCAGTGAATTTCATGTAACCCTCCTTACAGCTTTGATTCAAATGTATAAAATAAACTGCAAAACTGCCATTCTTGGGAGCATTTTCTTAATCCGTTGAGATCTTGCTTCCCAGCAATTGTCATCAGTTTGGCTCAGATGAACTCATTACAATTCTGTACAGGTTTGGATGTTCCTTACTCCAACACGAAGGACAATGTGAAATGACATCATGGGGATGCAAGCACCAAAATCCAGTAAAACTCTAAGGACAAACACTTTGGTTTCTTTGCAAAAATAAGAAGGCAAAGAAATAAGAACAAAACCAAAAGAGGGAAGGGAACCTAGAAATTACAACTTTTAAACCAAATCAACAAAATGCAATTTTTGGCAAGCCAGCTAGGAGGTAAGCCCCTTTTTGGGGACCCCAAAACCTCTTGCTTATTCTTCTGTAAACTTTTGTTTGCCGTCCTTTGTGGGCATGGTTCGAACAGTTAAATGGCCAGTAGGGCGTCTGCCGCTTGAAGACTCCTGTCACAGGATAACCTGGTCTTGGAACAGGTCATTTAGGACCTGGCGGGCTCAAGACAAACCCAAGCACCGGGAGGTCTGTGTTTGTTCGGCATAATGTCTCTCTGGAGACTTGATTTTTTCATCCCCTCTCTTCTATTGCTGAACTTCTCTGGGGACCTCAGCCCTCCATTCTGCCACCCAGCCACCACAGCCACTGCCACGCCTCTGTGGGTGGCACCTATCCATCTTTGCTTTTGCCTAACTCCTGTGGTGACCTCAACTCAGAGGACCTCCTCAAACCTCTTCCTTCTCTTCCTAAAAAAACAGCCAAGATTTATGGTCATTATGGGTTTTCTTTGCTCACCTACAAATTTTAGAGAGGGACCTGAAAGATTTTGAGCCAGTCCTATTCCCTTTGTTCCAAACTTCCCTAACAGTTATTGCTCAGACCTTGGCCACTCATGGAGCCGTAGTTGACGAACGTTTCCTCAGCTGGCAGGCTGCAAAGAGCCGAGCACTCCACCCAGGAATAGCAAGGATTCTCATAATACATAGTCTATGGAAGAGCTCCATGCCTACGTCAAAGCAGTGCTGGTTCCCGCCTAAGGCCAGAGACGTCTGGCATTCGAAGTCAGGAACTTCTCCGAGGGATGCCCCAGGAGTTCCATCTCTAGATTCCCAGTTCCGTTCGAATGCCCGGGTGCAACCTCCAGTCTGGGAATCTAGCTGAGTCAGGACCTCAGGAGGATGTTCTGGAGGCTCCATTCTGGACTAATGGACTCTCCTTAGACTCTCCTTTCTCTTGCAGACCAGCATGGGAAACAGGCCACCAACCTCAATCCCGTTAGACTCACCACTCGGCTATGTCTTTAACTACTGGGACAAATTTGATCCTGATAATTTTAAAAAAGAATGCCTCGTCTTTTTTTGCAATGTGGCTTGGCCTCAATCCAAAGTAGGGGACCAAGAAAGTTGGCCAATTAATGGAAGTTCAAACTATAATACCATCTTGCAGTTAGAATTATTATGCAAAACGGAAGGGAAATGGACAGAAGTTCCATATGTTCAGGCCTTCATGGCCCTCTATCAAGATTCCTCCAATAAAGACCAAAAACAAAGCTTAGATCATGTAGACCTTATTGATGACCCGCTACTTAAGCCTCCACCTATCCCTCGAAGACAACAGGCTCCCCCAGTCTGTCAGGGGGAATCACATCCTCCACCGTACCCATCTCCTGCTAGTGCCCCTTCCAAGGACCCTGAGGCTATCCTTAGCCCTCCCCACACCAGGCGTGGGGTGCTTTACCTTACAATCCCACCATCCACTTCTGCTCTCTTTCCCCTTAGGGAGGCGCCTAGAGTGGAAGGTATGGTGAGTGTTCAAGTCCCCTTCTCAATAGCTGACGTTCAACAATGTAAGGGAAAACTAGGAAAGTATTCTGAGAACCCTGACAGATTTGCAGATGGGTTTCAAACTTGAACGTTGGCCTTTGACCTCTCATGGAGGAACGTTCAGTTTATCTTGGCCACTCATTGTACTCCTACTTTGTTTCCCCAAAAATAAGACCTAGCTGGACCATCAGCTCTAATGCATCTTTTGGAGCAAAAATTTAATTATTTTCGGGGAAACATGGTATATTACTCCATTGTCTTTCCTCCTATCCTTATAACTACCACTCTATTTCAGCCATCTTTTCTCTTGCCTGGACCATTGTAAGTACTTTTTTTCTTTTTTTAACTTTTTATTATAGCAAATTTCAACCGTACAAAAAAGAGAATGGTGCCATCAATAGTCCATTGCCTAGCTACAACCAATATAACGCTTCGTCTATACCCTCCACTCCCTGCTACCATCCAACTGTATTATTTTGAAGCACATTAATACATCTATAAATGTTTCAGTATGCATCTCTAAAAGATAACTTTTAAAGAACATAATCAATAATAATATTATTAGCATTATTTCTTTAAATCATCAACTAGTCAGTATTTGTATTAGGTATCTGTTGCTGTGTAACTTAGTGGTTTAAAAAAAAAAAGAACATTTATTGTCACTCACAGTTTCTGTAGGTCAGGAATTCGGGAGCAGATTGGCTAGGCAGTTCTGGGTCCGTGTCACATGAGGTTGCAGTCACCTGAAAGCTTTCTAGTACTGGAGAATCTGCTTTCCAGGTGGCTCGGAGCCGGGGGGGGGCTCACGTCCTCTCTTCAAGGGCTCTCCACAGGGCAGTTGAAGGACCTCAGAACCTGTGCTTGGCTTTCCCCAGAGCAAATGAACCAAGGAGCCAAGTAGGAAACTGTAATGCCTTTTTAATGACTGACCTAGCTTCCTAAGTCACACACACTTCTGCAGTGTTCTTTCAGTCATTCACGCCAGCCTGCTGCAATGTGAGAGGGTGTGAATACCAACCACCAGGTCAGGAGCCTTGGAGCCCATCCTGGAGAATGGTTACGACAGATTCAAATTGCCCCAGATCTATCGCTTTACAGTTGGTTTGTGGGCATCAGGATTCAAACAAGGTCTCCATCATTGTGTTACAGGAGGGTGGGCTCTTCTCAGCACGGTGT